>NC_042976.1:39081679-39681679 GCF_901001165.1 Salmo trutta | reverse complement strand
GGACATGTCTATAGCCTACGGGGCGCTGATTTTCTTTTTTAAAACAGAAAGAAATACTACAATTTGGTATCACCATACTTTCTTCCTAAGACCTCTTAATGTTGAAAGAAGGTTGAAAGAGGAGGGGGTTCAGATGGGCTGGTGAAAGTTTGTTCCACAGCCCTGATTTGCTTTGTCATCAGAGATTAGAATCAATGGATAGCTCGGGGGCATTTTCATTCTTGGGTAATTCACCTCTCAGGGGAGAATGTGTTCTGCATGGCTAGAAAAAGCTGAAGCCCTGCAACCTGATATGGGTTAAGCTGTTGACCTAAAGAGGACTCTCTGGACTTCACATTAAAGGTCCCTTGTCTTATTGAAACCTTAGCCACACTTTTATGATCCTAAATATTTACTTCTGGAAAGGGATTTTACAACAGAATTTAAATGGGATACTGTTGACAAGTCCCTAGCCTCTAAAATATGACTCTGGCGCTCTAGGAGCTGAATAGGCCCCCTTAAAATATATTATCAAAGAGCAGCTCTGTATGTAGGTTTGAGAAGGATTTACAGCAATTCCTACTCCATTAATAAAAGCTTTATGAGTTATGACTGTTACAATCTATCTGTTCCATCTGACCTCACTTCCTTTTTAATCAAACTGTGAGTGATGAGCGTTTCCCTCAGGTTGGCATGGAGCCTACCTCTGGCACAGGTGATTTGGTCTGCAGCCAGGGTCCAGCCTGATGGGCAGGCACAGGAGTAGAAGCTGGGCCCCACGGCCGACAGCAGACAGATATGAGAACAGGGGCTGCTAAAGCAGTGGTTTTCACCTGCACACGGGTCCCATAACACACACAAGAAAAAAAAGGTCAACAGTGTTCAGTCACCTCTGGTTTCATTCTGAAATGTCATTTCAAATACAATGACAAAACTGTACTGTGGCAATACCAGCTTATGATATCACCATGCCAAATATGTATTTTCAGTCGGCCTACCATATACTACTGTATGTCCTTGTCCTACCTGCGGGCTGCCTGGACGGGTGTACCGCCACCAGGCCCATGGGCTGAGGGAGGTTGTAGAGCATCACTGTCTGGTTCTCCCCGTGCCACTTATGGGCTCGGATAACGCGGTTGATGTATCTGTCGGTCCAATACACAAAATCCTCAAAAATGGTAATTGCGTGGGGATGTTGCAGTACCTTTTTATTGAGAGCAGCAAAAGACAAGAAGTGCATTTTATTGATATTATTCCACACAAAGGGGAAATAAGCAAATTTGAATAGAAATTATATTATGTATGTAATGTTCTCCTAGCTTAAAAACAGTATCAATAGCATCTACACTGAACAAAAATATAAACGCAACATGCAACAATGTGAAAGATTTTACTGAGTTACTGTTAATTCACTGCCATGAAAAAGTATTTGCCCCGTCTTTTTTTCCAGCATATTTTTTACACTGAATGTTATCAGCTCTTCAACCAAAACCTAATGTTATATAAAAGGGACCCTGAGTGAACAAATAACATAAAAAATGTATACATATTTCATTTATTTATTAAAGAAAGTAATGCAAAACCAATGCCCCTGTGGGAAAAAGTAATCGCACCCTTAAACTCAATAACTGGTTACACCATCTTTAGCTGCAATAACTGCAATCAAACACTTCTTGTAGTTATCAATTAGTTTCTCATTGCGTCGGGGTGGAATTTTGGCCCACTCCTCCGTGCAGAACAGCTTCAACTCAGTGACAATTGTGGGTTTTCGAGCATGAACTGCTCGTTTCAGGTCCTGCCACAACATCTGAATGGGGTTTAGGTCTAGACTTTTACTAGGCCATTACAAAACGTTCAATTTCTTATTCTTCAACCATTCTGATGTAGACTTGCTTGTGTGTTTTGGATCATTGTCTTGCTGCATGACCCAGCTGCGCTTCAGCTTCAGCTCATAGGCGGATGGCCTGACATTATCCTGTAGAATTCTCTGATACAGAACAGAATGCATGGTTCCTTCAATGATGGCATGGCGTCCAGGTCCTGATGCAGCAAAGCATCCCCAAACCATGACACTACCACCACCATGCTTGACCGCTGGTATGAGGTTCTTACTGTGGAATACAGTGTTTGATGATCGCCAGGTATAACGGGGCCCATGTCAGTCAAAGAGTTCTCCTTTTGACTCATCGATCCATAGAACATTGTTTCAGAACTCTTGAGGATCATCCAGGTGCTTTTTGGCAAACTTTAGACGAGCATTCAAGTTCGTCTTAGTGAGCAATGGTTTCCGCCTTGCTACTCCACCATGAATCCCATTTTTGCCCAGTGTCTTTCTGATGGTGGAATCATGAACATTGACCTTAGCCGAGGCGAAAGATGCCTAGAGATCCCTGGATGTTGTTCTAGGGTTCTTTGCAGAGGTATGGACTCGAGTCACATGACTTGGACTCGAGTCAGACTTGAGTCACAAATTTGATGACTTGAGACTCAACTTGATAGAAATAAAACAACTTCAGACTTGACTTTGACTTGGAGTCTGAAGACTTGGGACTCGACTTATATTTGAGACTGATGACATCTGCCCAGGTTTGATTACGTTTTGTCACTCATTTTGTGGCACAGAGTCTCCGTGGATTAGGCTACTCTCCACGCAGCCAGAGACAGTATCGCACTTACCCCCAAAAAATATATATTGGCTAGTGAAACGCACACTCGGCTCTCTGATTGGATCAGCAAACTGTCAATCAACACAGGTCGGGTGAGCTACAGTAGCGTAGTGAGAACATTTTGCGGGGTCGAGAGTGTGAAACTGAATGAGAAAAATACATTTAAAAAAATCTGTGGTGTAAAGTACTTAAGTAAAAATACTTTAAAGTACTACTTAAGTAGTTTTTTGGGGGTATCTGTACTTTACTATACTATTTCTTTCACTTTTACTCCACTACATTCCTGAAGAAAAGAATGTACTTTATACTCCATACATTTGCCCTGACACCCAAAAGTATTCGTTACATTTTGAAGCAGGACAGGAATCTTGTCCAATCCATGCACGTATCAAGAAGAAATCCCTGGTCATCCCTACTGTATCTGATCTGATCTTACTTTGATGTTTTTTTATTTTTATTCTACCTTTAGTTAACTAGGCAAGTCAGTTAAGAACAAATTCTTATTTACAATGACGGCCTACACCGGCCAAACCCGGACGACGCTGACCAATTGTGCGCCGCCCTATGGGACACCCAATCACGGCCAGTTGTGATACAGCCTGGAATTGACCAAGGGTGTCTGTAGTGATGCCTCAAGTACTGAGATGCAGTGCCTTAGACCGCTGCGCCACTCTTGATACTTAAGTATATTTTAGCAATTTAATTGACTTTTGATACTTAAGTATATTTCAAACCAAATACCTTTTTACTTGAGTCATTTTCTATTAAGGTATCTTTACTTTTACTGAAGAATGAAAATTGGGTACTTTTTCCACCCCTGTAAAAAATGTAGCCTACCATTTATATTTTATATTTATACCTTTGCTTATTCAATTTGGTCATTAACATAGGCCTACCTAGGGGGCGTGCCAGGGGGCATCGAAGGTGAGCATTTTCCCACTGAAGTCGTGTTACGCCGCCGAACTGCAGTCAGGTCAAGACCCTGGTGAGGACAACGAGCACGCAGATGAACTTCCCTGAGATGGTTTCTGGTAGTTTGTACAGAAATTCTTCAGTTGTGCAAACCCACAGTTTCGTCAACTGTCCGGGTGGCTGGTCTCAGATGATCCCACAGGTGAAGAAGATGGATGTGGAGGTCCTAGGCTGGTGTGGTTACACGTGGTCTGTGGTTGTGAGGCCGGTTGGACGTACTGCCAAATTCTCTAAAACGATGTTGTAGGCAGCTTTTGGTAGAGAAATTAACATTACATTCTCTGGCAACCGCTGTGGTGGACTTTCCTGCAGTCAGCATGCCAATTGCACGCTCCATCAAAACTTGAGACATCTGTGGCACTGTGTTGTGTGACAGAATTGTACATTTTAGAGTGGCCTTTGATTGTTCCCAGCACCTGTGTAATGGATATGCTGTTTAATCAGCTTCTTGATATGCCACACCTGTCAGGTGGATGGATTATCTTGGCAAAGGAGAAATGCTCACTAACAAACATTTGAGAGAAATACACTTTTTGTACGCATGTAAAATTTCTGGGATTTTTTATTTCAGCTCATGAAACATGGACCAACACTTTACATGTTGCAGTCATATTTTTGTTCATTATGTATCAATGATTTGATATCTATGTAAAGAATGTAAATAAAAAATGTAATTTGCTCACCAGATCGCTGGCCAGAACTTGTTTCCTGTTTTTGCCATTGTAATCACAGTAGTCAATAAAATCCAGGTAGGCATCCGCGAAGTAGAGCAGATTATTGGGATAGTCAATGGTTAGGCCGTTGGGCCAGTACAGTTTGTTGCTTATGATGGTTGTCCTCATCTTCCCGTCCATACTGGCCTTCTCAATGCGAGGGTTCCTCCCCCAGTCTGTCCAGAACATGAGGTGAGCACTGCACAGTAGATTAACTGTTATAGTTACAGTCAATTACGCTGTTTCCATTCGTTACATTTTGAATTTCCACTGTGTACTTTACTCTCTAAAGATGAGCCTCACCTGTCCCTAGGGTCCAGCACAATGGCTCTGGGATTGGTCACATTCTCACTGACCAAGACAGTCCTGTGGGTGCCGTCCAGTTTGGACACCTCGATGGTCTCCAGAACGTAGTCAGTCCAGTATAGGTTCCGGCCCACCCAGTCCACTGCCAGGCTCTCTGTCACTGTCACTCCACTGTCAAAAACCTGTCAAATCAACACACATATGTTTAACTTATTGGAGTTCATTCATTACCCTAGAGAATGTAGAAACCGTAGCATCTCTTTTGTGGGAAATGGAAGGGCATTCGGTACTCACCACAGCCCTGTCGCTGCCATTTTTGTGAGCGCTCCATATTCTGTCCTGGCTGGTGTCAGACCAGTACACCCGGTCAGTCACTGAGTCAAAGTCCAGGGCCACAATGTTTCGTCCATCCCGGACCAGCGAGCGGACCACATTGGGCTGAGTGGTTATGTCATCGGACACAATCTGATTTCGGCTGGCGACTAAAAGGAAAGCCTCGCGTGAACCTGTAAACAAAAACGACTCTCTTTTCACCTGTGCATTACAATTCAAACAAGACTTCTCATCAGCTGTAGAAAATTCTTCCTTAAACTACAAAACAAGATAAGTTGAGCTCCTCAGGTATCTACAGCAGGGAATCAATGCAGCATTGTTGGGAATAATGGCAGATGGAATTACAGGGCTTTTCAGCTGGTTATCTTTGAGGTAGATGGGCTCATGTCAGGCACACTGCTCATAAACAAGCCTTTTGTTGTTGATTATGTCCTAATTACCCGGAGAGAGAGTCAGTGAGTGACATATATGTTATTTGTCTTATCTGGGGAAATCAGAGTAGAGTGGGGAGAGAATGAAGAAGAGAGAGAGTGCATCCGCCCGGTGGTCTGGTGCCAACACCGGCTCCCTTCAGACCATTCATGTCCTGTCCTGTCTAGCCACTGGACAGTTTATCATGTCTGTGTGGGCCAATCAGATGCACTGCATATCCATCTCTGCCTGTCATCTAGGAGACTGGATTTAATCCACAGTGGGAGGATGTGTCTTATTTTGAAATTAGGCCAATTATGTTTAGAGGAAACATAACTGAGTATGTTGTGGACTAAATGGATTGGTCAAATCTATATGATGGATTGGTATGAAAATGTACGTAAATCGTTTCTAAGAGCACAAAATGGTAATGCGGCAGATGCCAATTCAACCCCCCCGCACACACATCCTCCTCCTCACCTGAGACCTTGCATGTGCGTTGGTCAGCCTCCAGAGTGTATCCGTCGGAGCAGTGACAGCGAAAGGAGCCTCTCTCGTTGAAGCAATGCTGGCTACACAGGCCAGGGGGGCTACACTCGTCTAGGTCATCACACGTCTTCGAGTCGTTACTCAGCTGGTAGCCCATGGGACACGTGCACTGGGCCCCAAACGGCCCCTGGATGCAGCCGTGGGTGCAACCTGCGTTGTTGTCAGTGCAGCTCTCCTGGTCTAGGACGGTAAAAAGAGGAGAGACAATAAGAGATGGTAAGAAAATGTAACACCTTGGTGACACGTAACAGGTAATGTGGATACATGAACAAACTGAATGAAGGCACTACTGTAGCTAGCTGCTCAATCACAGTGCTACAAATAGCGCGTTCTACCCTAGAAAATATTTTGTGAATTTCATCAAAACCCACCATTTGGACATTCTGAAACACATTTTCTACATGTGTAACTACAGACAAGAATTTCCCTTTATCCTTCAATTGTGTTTTGCACTATTCTACCCATATTGAGTTGGTTAGTGTGGATGGCAGGTTTTGGGATGGATCAAAGCTACACGCGTGAGGTTTTACCAATGATTGAGGTTGTTCCTACCTGGTAAGGGCTCGTCTGAAAGCAGTGAGGAAGGCAAGAAAGGAAAATCATAGATCACTTTTAAGTTAATACAGACCAAATCAACACATGCATGATTTGAACACAAGATCCCACACATGACAAAAATTCCTCACAAACATTAACGCACTCAATTGGTTGTGACCAGAAATGCGGTGCAAAATATGTCAAGATTTCAAGTGACCAGTGAAACAAGAAAATTACAAAGGAAAATGTACAGAGAGTGCACTTCATTTTCGTAACATGACACTATTAGCATGCTGGCCTAAAAGGCAGAGAGAGATGGTGACTTACTGCAGAGCGGCGACTCGTCTGCACCATTGGGGCAGTCAGGATTGTTGTCACACACCCTGCTGATGTTGACACACACGCTGTGGCCCGGGCACTGCCACTGCCAGCTGGGGCAGCGGAAAGGTGGCGTGGGGCAGTCCCTCTCGTCACTCATGTCCCTACAGTCGTTGTCGCCGTCGCAGAGCCACCGTTGGTACACACAGTTGCCGTTGTCACAGCGGAACAGGGTGGTGGGGCAGGTGCGGAGGGGACAGACGTGGTGCTCGTCCGAGCCGTCCTCACAGTCCGGGTGACCGTCACACTCCCAGGTGGAGGGGATACAGCTGCCGTCCGACTGGCACTGGAACTCACTCTCATGGTGGCACATCCCTGGGGGTCTGGTGGCTGGGCACAGCAGGAGAAGGCACGGTCAGACAGTGTAGTGAAGCGTGGCTGAAGCTCAGGAGGAAGCCTCAACAGAACCTCGGAGATGATGTCAAACTGCTGTGCTCTAAGACCCGTTGGTTGATCAACTCTGTATGTAGAAACTGATCCTTGTATTTTCTTCTTGTGACTCAAAAACATTGAGTTGGTATACTTACAACAGCCATTGCATTTGTACTCTGTATCAAAACCCACTATTTGGACATTCTAGAACACACGTGACTACAGACAAAAAAAAAAAACATTTTATACAATTGTGTTTTGCAACATGCTAACCGTATTCAGAGGGTTTGTGTGGTTGGCAGGTTTTGGGATGGATCAAAGCTACACACGGGAGGTTTTACTAATGATTGAGGCTGTTCCTACCTGGTAAAGGCTCACGATCATCTGATAGCAGTGAGGAAGGCGAGAAAGGAGAATATATAAACGGATCATTACATTTTCTTGTAACTTTTTTAAAAAGCGGTTGAATACTTACGACAGCCAGACTCATCTGAGCGATCGCTACAGTCAAAGACCCCATCACAGCGGTAGTAGGAGTTGATACACTGATGTCCATTAGAACACTTGAACTCATAGAGAGTGCAGTTGTAAACTGAAACAAAAACAACAACAAAGGATGCCGTTTAGAACACGCAAAGTCATTGTGTGTACTGTTTAATACACATGGAATAAGATCAATGGGATAAGAGGCTAACGTACGCTTGTGTTTACGGTATATTCAATTGACTTGAAATTGTGTGACACTTGTTGTTGGTGCTGTCCAACTATGCAAGTTCCTAAATACATTACAGTGCGGAAATAATACAGAGACACTCACTGCAGCCCTGTTCGTCAGCCCCATCCATACAGTCTCTGTCACCGTCACACACATAGCTGGGGCCTATACAGCGGTGGTCTGGGCACTGGAACTGTTCCGGGTGGCATGTACCACTGAGGTCTACCAACACAGAGAGACCAATGGAGCAAACAGTTAAATGCAACACATCCTGACTGACAGTCATTCTCAAAAAACACACTCAACAACTGAGGTATTACTCCTATAGTAAATGTGCGAAAATAAAAAAAGTGATCCTTGACTAGGAGACTCACTGCAGTTGGCCTCGTCCGAGCCGTCTCCACAGTCGTTGTCCGTGTCGCACAGCCAGACGTGTGGGATACAGCGGTTGTTGGCACAGGTGAACTGGTTGGCCGCGCAGGTGCCAGGGGTCTGGGTGGGGCAGTCCCGCTCGTCACTGCTGTCAAAGCAGTCGTTGTGCCCGTCACAGTGCCATCCACTGGGAACACAGTGCTGGTTGGCACAGGTGAATGCCCTGGGTGAGCAGGTGGTGTCTGAGAAAGAAAAGTAAGGATTAATGAAACATCATTTTTTGGGCTACTTTTTAACACCGTAACAAGCCATGTATACTAAAGTATACAAAATATAAGTATATTAAACATTATTACTAATGCCCCAATAAAGTGCCTTGAATGACAAACAGCATACTCCATTGAAACGTAATATAATGCATTACTATGAGCTCCGCCACAGTTGGCCTCATCACTGTTGTCATGGCAATCGTCAACGCCGTCGCATCTGTAGTTCTGAGGGACACATTTCCCATTGGTGCAGGAGAAGGAATTGGAACCGCACTGCAGTGTGGGGGGCTCGTTGGAAGGGTCCTCTACACACGCCTGCTGGCTGGGCGCCAGCTTCATGCCATACGGACAGCCACACACCCTCTGGGAGTCCGGCACCGGGAAGCAGAAATGGCTGCAGTCTCCATTAGGGTTAGTATTCCTATTGCAGAAGTTGGAACCTGAGAGGGGTAGTAAATGAATCCAGTGATGGCCACAGAGTTATCCTCCATCACATAAACACCGCGGCAGGGAAAACAAAGAAAGAGTTTCTCACCGGTCTGGGAGTTGTAGTTGAAAGATTTGACGTGCATGATGTGGCTGATTCCCCGCCTGATGATGACCATCTCTCCCCCGTCAGTCTTGCGCACGCGCACGATCCCACCCAGGCGCCAGTCAGTGAAATATGCATAACCTGGATGGGCCAAGCAGGAATGCTCATGAAACTGAGACCCGGCGTTGGGAATACCAGGGTACAACCTATGACATTAGCTGTTTTATCTCTTATCATCACTGAACTAATGTTTGAGATGACACGGTAATTGCTCTCTCTAATGATCATCAATCAAGCTGGATGGACGGACGAGTAGTAATGAAATTCTAACGATGA
This sequence comes from Salmo trutta, assembly GCF_901001165.1. Lineage (NCBI taxonomy): Eukaryota > Metazoa > Chordata > Actinopteri > Salmoniformes > Salmonidae > Salmo > Salmo trutta. Next base: position 39,672,239 of record NC_042976.1, on the reverse strand, counting down.
AAGCTTTTGTACAGTAACAAGGTAGCTTTAATGCATCTGGAACAGTGTTGCATTCCATTCTTTGTGAATTTAAAAAAGGAGAAAATTGAATCACCTCCAAAGATGGTGAGACCAAAAGGATGTGAGATCTGAGTGATGCGCTCCAAAGACAGCCTGTTCTGTCCATCAAAGGTGCTGTGTTCGATCTTATCAAAGAAGGCATCCACCCAGTACAGGCGCATGGAGCTGGGGGGAGACAGGACGAGTAGGACAGACATTCTTAAACACTGTTGCACAAACATATTGTCAAGAGGAGGATTAGGGAAGATCAGTCTGATAAGAGGCTTAATGAGATCTTACAGACGTAGGATCTTAATTTGATCACTCTTTTGTTGCTGAGAATTTTGCTGGACAGCAGGAAATGCAGATGAGCATCGTGATTAACATAAATTCACTAAAAACCGTACTAACATATGGTTATATTAACAGTATTCCACTTTTCATGCAGCCTCACTTTGACCAGCTAATAGCTTACAAGCAACGCACATAGTGTCACAATTTCTAAATGTAGTGACGAAGTCAATCCTATGCATCTGATTTGTTATGAATGAAATTGCTATTTGTTTTCTTGACTGAGTATTACTGGAAGATGAAGAATGGCGTATTGTGAGGCCATTCCTTTGGTCCTGCTAGGCTCTGGGGGCCTTTGGCTCACCTCCAGTCGATAGCCAGTCCGTTGGGCCAGCCAAGAGTAGTGTTCACAATCGACAGAGCATGTGACCCATCACACCAGGCCCTCATAATCTTCGCTGGACGGTACCAGTCGGTCCAGAAAATATACCTGCCAAATAAAACATACACATTAAGCAACACTCACATTTATATGGGAAAAGATCCTAGTGTCTTTTTCACCTCAACCGAAGTAGACTATGGCTTTAGGACCACTTCAAAATCTTTTATGAACTGAGAAATATAGACAGTTTATTTCAGAGCTCCACAGGGCTTTTTCCGTTTAAGCCAAGTTCTTAGTGTTCACTACAATACCGGCCTTCATGCAGCACTAATCTAGGCTGTTGGACTCAGAGGCCTTATGACTTTGAAGCTATTGGAAATGTCCCACTAGCACTAAATAAAGAGTCCTTTTATCAGGTTTGGGATTTAAAGTGCGAACAATCTATGAATGGGTCGGTACCTCTCGCATTATACTAGGTGTGACTAGACACAACTGCTCAGTTTGCTAATGCTTTTTCATGTTCTTAAGAGGCAGGGATCCAGGATGAAAGCATGGGCCTCTGAGCACTGCTGGTTCTGGCTAATGCCCTTACTAAATTGTGCATGCCCAGGACATTGGAGTACTTGACCGATTTCACACATTATCTTTGTCTCCCTTTGACATTCTATGGTCCTTTAAATGAATCTTAAACAAATATAATCCGATCCGCATTTATATTAATGAACTGAATAGAATCAAACATTGGGATATTATGCTGTAAAAAGCATGTATTCATCGGTAAAGTCAGCATTCTTCAAGCATCAACAAGATATATAACCCTATCATGTCTGCTCTCCCTGCCTCTCTCTTGTTTTTGTTGCAACATTAAGGCTGGAAGTGGCGCTCAGGGGCCCCCCCCCTGAGCTCCAGCCAAGCTGTATTTACCCAATCACAGGGTGCACCACGATGGACCTTGGGTTGTTCAGGTTGCGTATGATGGCTCTCCTGGACTGATCGGCCACCTTCATGACTGAAATACTCCTGAAGCGCGGGTCCGTCCAGTAGAGGTTCTTTGAAATCCAGTCGAAAGCCAAGTCCTCCACGCCGTCCACTCTATTGGCAGCTAGCACCTCCCTGCCTGTGCAGATCAAAGCGGTGACACCGCCATTTAATACGGAGATGAAAGAGGAACACATTTAAGTAAATAGACTGTCAGCTTGCATTTGCGCTATGTAGACCTGACAGAGAAAACTAGGGCTGGTCAACCCTATGTTGCAAAAACAACACCACTGATCAGTACAGATTGTGGTTTCATTTTCTACTGTAATGTCTTTACCACATTAGTAACTTATTTTACATGGAAGTTGGAAGATAAATATTAAATCTTGTATTAATTATGTTCCCAGTGTTTGTTTTATCACATTCTGGAGCCTGACTTTGAGCTGTTACGTGAGAGTTTCACTGCTGTCCATGCTCCTGCCTGTTCCCTCCCTCCCTCCCTCTCCCCCTCCCTCCCCCACTGCACTCCCCGGCTCCATAAGGCACTCCCCTAACTGCCGGTATAAGCTTGGCTGGATCACATGCTTGAGCTCTCTGCTTGAAAGGATATATGTAGGGGTGTAACCATGGTTACAAAAAAGTATTTCCTCACATTCTAAAAATGGAAAAAAGCATTCAGTAATAATGAACTACAAATTCAGTTCTAAAAATATATTTCACAGAAAATTCGGTGTTTGATTCTAATATACAGTATCGAGTCATCAATCCAATCAAATAAATGTAGGATGCTCTCACCGGTGCCATCCACTTTCTGCTTGTAGATGATGTCTTGGGCCGTGTCTGAGAAGAAGATGGCATCGTCCTCTGCGCTGAAGTCCACCCCAACGAAGTAGGAGGGCGTTCCAGTGACAGGAAGGATGACATCCTCCTGAGAGGACAGGTTGAAGGGGATGCCTCGGACAGCCAGCTGGCTGGAGAAGAGAAGGAACTGCCTCACCGCTAGCGAGTGAGAAGAAGACATCCACCATGAACCTCCAGATCTTCTACCTCATATTTCACACCACATGGGCACTCACAGTATAAAGGACACATATAAAGGACACAGCACATTGAAGTGTACCAAGTCCAATGTTAATAGGGAAAAAGCGAAACGAGGTATGTGTGTTAGCCTTACCAACACATCTCTTGCCATCAGCATGCAGGTCGTAGCCCATGCGACACCTGCAGCGGTAGCCCAGGCCTTGGTTGTCTGACCTGTGGCTTAGAATACAGATCTGCTCACAGCCGTCCCTGTCTACCCCGCAAGGGTTAGTCACTGTGAACACAACACACACGCTCAGTCACTGACAGAACATACAGAAGTGGGGCAGATCAGCGGCGTGGTTGTACCCGTGACATGCTTACCATATGGTTGCCTCAGTTGGTGTACCACTTGCACTCCATGTGGGGTCTGAGATGTGGTGTAGACCACCTGAGGGTTTGTGTCACTGAACTTGTTGGCTTTCATCACGGCCATCTTGGTCCAGTCAGTGAAATACACAGTGTGCTCAAACAGACTGATGCCAAAGGGATGGGGGATCACAGCACCTCCATGGACCACTGTTTTCCTGAAAGGTGGAGAGAATACCCTGAGCAGACTGTACATTTTCCATTGTGAGAGACAGGGAAACGGCATTGTTTTGACTTCTTACATATGGTCTCTCCAGAAATTTGGCCAAAAAACATCACACTTGAGCTCTTTCATAAGGAACATATCTGGTATGCTTACCTATGAAGCCCATCATATGTGGTGGTTTCAATATAGTCGTAGCGGCTGTCGACCCAGTAGACTCGCTTGGCATCAATATCCAGTGTGATCCCTGCTGGCCAGCCCAATTTAGTCCTGATGATCCCATAGCGATTGGTGCCATCCATGTAAGCCCGCTCCAAACCTGGCTCTCCATTCAGAGAGTCCCAGTCTGAGAAGAACAGGAACCTGTGAAGAAAATGTATTTTGGCTTAGTTAGGTACAGGTTACCAGTACAGTACATTGCCCAAATATTGTCAAAGACTCCAGCCACCTAAGCCACAGACTGTTCTTTCTGCTACCGCACACGGCAAGTAGTACCAGTGCACCAAGTCGAGAACCAACAGGACCCTGAACAGCTTCTACCCCCAAGCCACAAGACAAGACCGCTAAATAGCTAATGAAATGGCTACCCAGACTACCTGCATGGACCCTTTCTTGCACTAACTCTCTTGCACTGACTCTATGCACACACACACTGGACTCTACCTACATATACTTAATTACACTTATACCCTAACATACACATACACGCTACAGTTGAAGTCGGAAGTTTACATACACTTAGGTTGGAGTCATTATAACTCGTTTTTCAACCACTCCACAAATTTCTTGTAAGCAAACTATTACTCGTGCATGACACAAGGAATTTTTCCAACAACTGTTTACAGACAGATTATTTCACTTATAATTCACTGTATCACAATTCCAGTGGGTCAGAAGTTTACATACACAGAGTTGATTGTGCCTTTAAACAGCTTGGAAAATTCCATAAAATGACAAAATGGCTTTAGAAGCAATTTCCAAACGCCTGAAGTTAACACGTTCATTTGTACAAACAATAGTACGTAAGTATAACCACCATGGGACTACGCAGCCGTTATACCGCTCAGGAAGGAGATGCGTTCTGTCTCCTAGAGATGAACGTACTTTGGTGCGAAAAGTGCAAATCAATCGCAGAACAACAGCAAAGGACCTTTTGAAAATGCTGGAGGAAACAGGTACAAAAGTATCTATATCCACAGTAAAACGAGTCCTATATCGACATAACCTGATAGGCCGCTAAGCAAGGAAGAAGTCACTGCTCCAAAACTGCCATAAAAAAGCCAGACTGCGGTTTGCAACTGCACATAGTGACAAAGATCATACTTTTTGGAGAAATGTCCTCTGGTCTGATGAAACAAAAATAGGATTGTTTGGCCATAATGACCATCGTTATGTTTGGAGGAAAAAGGGGGGATGCTTGCAAGCTGAAGAACACCATCTCAACCGTGAAGCACAGGGGTGGCAGCATCATGTTGTGGGGATGCTTTGCTGCAGGAGGGACTGGTGCACTTCACAAAATAGATGGCATCATGAAGAATGAAAATTATGTGGATATATTGAAGCAACATCTCAAGACATCCGTCAGGAAGTTAAAGCTTGGTCGCAAATGGGTCTTCCAAATGGACAATGACCCCAAGCATACTTGCAAGCAAAGTTGTGGAAAAATGGCTTAAGGACAACAAAGTCAAGTTATTGGAGTGGCCATCACAAAGCCCTGACCTCAAGCCTATAGAAAATGTGTGGGCAGAACTGAAAAAGCGTGTGCGAGCAAGGAGACTTACAAACCTAACTCAGTTACACCAGCTCTGTCAGGAGGAATGGGCCAAAATTCACCGAACTTATTGTGGAAAGCTTGTGGGAAGCAAGTTAAACAATTGAAAGGCAATGCTACCAAATACTCATTGAGTGTATGTAAACTTCTGACCCACTGGGAATGTGATGAAATAAATAAAAGCTGAAATAAATCATTCTCTCTACTATTATTCTGGCATTTTACATTCCACAATAAAGTGGTGATCCTAACTGACCTAAGACAGGGAATTTTTACTAGGATTAAATGTCAGGAATTGTGAAAAACTGAGTTTAAATGTACTTGGCTAAGGTGTATGTAAACTTCCGACTTCAACTGTACCTACGCCCACACAAAGAAAACATGCACACCCATGCATACTGACGCCACACACTCACACATACACCTCGTACCCCTGCATATCGACTTGGTACTGGTACTACCTGTATATAGCCATGTTATTTTCTACTCCCTAAATACACTGTGTACAAAACATTAGGAACACCTTCCTAACATTGAGTTGCACCCACTTTTGCCCTCAGAACACACTCAATTTGTCGTGGCATGGACAAGGTGTCGAAAGCGTTCCACGGGGATGCTGGCCCATGTTGACTCCAATGCTTCTCACAGTTGTGTCAAGTTGGCTGGATGTCCTTTGGGTGATGGCCCATTCTTGATTCACACGAGAAACTGTTGACGTGAAAAACTCAGCAGCGTTGCAGTTCTGGCCTGGCACCTACTACCATACCCTGTTCAAAGGCACTTAAATCCATGTCTGAATTGTCTCAAGGCTTAAAAATCCTCCCCTCATCTAGATTGATTAAAGTGGATTTATCAAGTGACATCAATATGGGATCATAGCTTTCACCGGGATTCACCTGGTCAGTCTGTCATGGAAAGAGCAGGTGTTCTTAATGTTTTGTACACTTAGTGTATAGCCATGATATTTTTAGTCTTTATTTTTTTTCGTTCCCTGTGTGTCTTCGTTTCACTATTTACATTTTTCATTTGATTTTTTAAAAACTCTGCATTGTTGAAAAAGTACCCGTAAGTAAGCATTTCACTGTTAGTCTACACCTGTTATCTACGAAGCATGTGACAAATACAATTTGATTTATGTACTGGATGCAATATTGACCATTGGTAACCTGGATTCCATAGCAACAAAGTTATTCATCCTTTTAGCTATAAAACGAACAAGACTGCAACTCAACAAAAGGTGATACATAAGCGGATTTCCTTTTTTAATTGAATTTGAAACAGACACATCCTCCACTGTCTTTGTTCCCGGTCTTACAGATAGGCCAGCCCTAAATCCCACCGAGGTAGAACAAGTGTGTACATTTAGCATCACTTCCCAATTCACCTGGCCCAGGCTCCACTCTGGAACTGCACTATTGGATTACAATGAGGCTCATCACTTTTAATACTGCTCACTAATCCGGCAGGAAAATCTGCGAATCGAACACACTCATTACTCCCTATTGGTACAGCATGAGAGAGAGACAGATAGATAGAGGGATGGAGGATGGAGGGATGGAGGATAGGGGAGGTCCGGTCGACTCACCCCACAGTTGGGTCCACGGCCAGCCCTCTGGGGTTTCCCAGATTCTCTGCGATCAGCGTCACCCGGTTATTCCCGTCAAAGTCCACCATGTCAATCCGGTTGACGCTGGCCTCCACCACATACAGCTTATTGTTCACCCAGTCCACGGCTAGGTTCTCTGGGTAGTCAACTGATACATTTAAAATCACCTGCATATTGGAACCGTCCATATCCACCGAAAACACCTGGCCACAAAAGAAAGCATTGTTGCTAAGAGATTAGCTCTTTGGTGGTTAAGGCTCCGGAAATTCATGGAGATATAAAGAAAAAAGAAACAGTCCGAGAAACAGGGACGAGGATATGTCAACATAATACCTCAACATGAGAAGGAAATTACTGTCATTAAGGCTGGGCTTTGGTTGCTTGTCTGACTTCCATCTTGTCTGTCTAGTAGCATTTGAGCGGTGCTGTCGGATAGTATTCTGAAACCTCTACCCTACTGATTCCAAGATGGCACCAGTTTCTCAGGCTTGAAGCCTTGGCACCTCGGAAGGGATAGTGCTCTTTACAGCTCTGGCTCGTTTGAAACAAGACCCAGACGTCTAAAAAGCAGGATTTTCAGCTGACCTGTTTAAAGAGAAACTGAATATGTGGAAGTAGCCTGCTAGTTTAACCTTCCTAGTACGTTCACATGGCCTGTTTGTGGTCCCCCCAATTTAAATACGCTGACATTGCGCCATGGAGGTGACTGATCTACACAGATACCCCACTGCTGGTATGTCCCCGCTTTTCAGCCTCATGGCTGGGGTTCAAACCATACAGAAGCCAAGTTGCTGAACAAAGCCCTTTGAGCTGGCCAAAGAATGCATATAACAGGGTGGACTCGGTGAAAACAAATACTGCACGATTACTTTGAACACGATCGGGTTACAAAAATTACACTGAGCTATGCGAACATCATACCAGCATATCAGACAGTTTTCCAGATTAGACATTTTGGATTCCATTTCCAACCTACTTCCCCTTCATTATGACCCAGCCATTTGGGAGCCGACAGGTCTACCATTTGTACAGTATTAACAGTGGCGGTATCTTAAAAGATCTGTCAAAGTATTCCCTCTCCTTTGAGGGAGGCAGGTTCCTGTACAACTCAAGCATTTCCTCAAACAATAAGCCTTTCTATCCTGTGGACTGTAACTACGGTCCACTGTACATGTAATTCTAACGATGCACTGATGCCTTAACAGGGCCACAGGTACCACTCATGTGAAGTATTTTAATGCCAGTATTACCTTGTTCTGAATAGTATCCGTCCAGAAGACTCTATTGAGGAGGTAGTGGAAGTCCACCCCGACAGGGACTCCTCTGTTCTGGGAATGGACCAGGGTGCGTGTGCTGTGTCCATGGATGTCACCAATCAGCAGGTCTTGGCCATTGGAGAAGACCAGCGAGGCTACGCTAGCTACAGACAGTAGACAAGGCAATCAGTAAGATAACACGCTCAAACATTTCATCATCTCTTATAAACCCCTGTCATATGCTGTTTGAGAATTTTTTTGTTGTTGACTGTATATACTGTATAATCATTCATTAATTTACTCAGCAGTGGAAAACAGAAAATAAATAACAATACATTTTAGTCTGTCAGTTTTGAAGCCATACTATTGGGTTGATTCAAATCTATCCTTTAATAAAATGTTTCATTTTATGTCATTTTTAGAAACTCAAATGGTCAAGATAATTTGATCTGTATTATTAACACAGCAAATCCCTCCTTGCTGCTGGCCTCAAAGTTAGAGGGGTCCACAGACATAAACGACTGGCAGAAATAACACTGTGTGCAACATTGCACCAGAAAGCAGAGCAGGCGGACAGAGGCTGGCAGACAGGAGGCTGGGTTGAGGGGCTGAGGGCCTCTGGCCAGCAGGAATGACTTTGATATGTTGAATTATATTGAAGCTCAACACTGGCCACTCACTTGAGGTGTTAGCTCTGCAGTATCGGTGCTGCTCCAGGAAATAGCCCTCTCGACAGCTGCAGCGATGGGTTCCTATCCGGTCTTCACAGAGCTGGTCGCAGACGCCCCACATCTGACAGTCGTCAAAGTCTTCACCCAAGAATAAAATAAGGAAAAAACGGAATAATTCAAAGCACACATCCCATATTCTACCTCTAGTAGCCTGAGTTTCCAGTTCTTTCAATGTACCGTAACGGAGTCAATTTATCAGTATTTACCGATACAAGAGCGGCTGTTATTGTTGTTGACAGTGTACCCAGAAGGACATGTGCAGGTTCCTCCCTCAGGAGACGCATGACAGCGATGCTCACAGCTCAGAGAAGCACACCTCCAGATACCTGACAACCACAGACGGACGCACATTACTTCCAATGTCACTTCTCAAAATAAAGGGTGCGCGTGCATGCACTTTAAACTGGTTGTGTTGTTACTGACTGCAGTTGCGTCCAGCAGTGGCGTTGGTCTCATCCTCTCCGTCTGGACATTGGGCTGTCCCATCACACAGTTGGTCCATGGGGATACACAGGCCTGAGAACGGACAGGGCCATTCTCCAGGATAGCACTCACGTGATACAGCGTCTGCAGAGAAAACAAAGTCATCTTCATTGCCTTGCTTTGAGAAAACAGCAACAGTGTGTGTGAGGTACGCATTGAAGACAGCAGCTGTGTCTGATCTATATATAGATCTTTTTTTACCTTTATTTAACCAGGTAAGACCCATTGAGGTTAAAAACCTATTTTGCGAGGGTGTACTAGTAAGAAGGCAAAACCGGGAAATGGCAGCGTGTACATAAAATATTACAGAAAAATACAAAATACACACAAAAGCGTCACAAGTTACAGATACAATTCAAGATTAGAAACAACTGCGACTATCACAAACAGTGTTGTCGATCAGAGTCTTAAAAACAGGCAAGGACACTAACTCCCGTAACTTTACTATCTTTTGAAAAATTCTAAAGCTCTTTGGAGGGGTGAGCGATCAAAGAGGAACTTGACCACCACACTTTAAGGAGCACAGAGCCTAGCCCATTCCAACCATGGAGACCGGAGGTGAATCAGGTTTCGACACAGCAGTGTTTCTCACTCCTTCAAGTGTGCTTCTACTGAACCCGCTTACTGTTTCTTTTTCAGGGTTCTGGGTCCAATATTAGAAATGTGTCAAGAGGAAGGGGAGCTGTCACTCTGTAGCATCCATACCACAGCCTTTCTCATCTGCATTGTCTTCACAGTCGTCTTCTCCATCACAAAGCCAGACCTGGTGAACACAGCGACCGCTGGGGCACGTGAAGTAACTCCCTCTGCAAGTGGGATAGGCTACAGGGCAAGAGAGAGAGAGAGAAAGAGAGAGAGAGAGAGAGAGAGAGAGAGAGAAGCACATCGAAAAGGTCAGATTAAGTCCAAATTCGGGGGAGAAACATCTGTAGCGGTGCGATGAGGGTAGAGGTACGCACTGCAGCTCTGTTCATCACTCCGGTCTCCACAGTCGTCGTCATGGTCACAGACATAGCGTTGAGGGACACACTCTCCGTTTCCGCATTGGAACAGGCCACTGCTGCAGTGCTGTGCTGAATAAAACAGACACAAAACCCCTTCAGTGACTGACTGTATGTGTCAGTTTTTCATCTTACCCCTGCTGCACTGACCGGACGAGGACCTAGTGAAATACGTGGTCATTCGTCACAGCTAGGGCTGTGGCGGTCATACAATTTCGTCAGCCGGTGATTGTCAAGCAGATAACTGCTGGTCTCACGGTAAGTGACCGTTAATTAACATGAACACATTTAGCATCTCCTGGATTCCACACACTGATGCAGAACTTTGGAACATCTACATTTTAAAAAGTCGAATAAATCCATGTAATATAGCCTACACCATCACAATAAATCCATTATTTATTTTAGACAGGTCTAAAGAAACATGACATGAAGAAAATGTAGTCTATTTCAGAAGAACAGAATAGCATTGTCTGAGTTGTCCTTATGTTAGGTCCTGATCTGGCTGTGCCATGTGGATGTGGGCTACACTAGTTCATTTAGCAGACAAGATTTGCTTAGAATTCCGTGGCATTATTTTATATTGTTTTGTAGTATGAAGAATACAAATGAACAAAGCGAAATAAAATAGAAAGGATATTTTCTCCAAATGATTTGAGAGAGTTTGCGAATGCGGCTATTCTGTGTTGAGCGGTTAACAAAGAAACAGGTACTCCTATATGCTTCATTTAGAGTTATTTATGTAACTTTAGTTGTGATACAAATGTTGGGCTATATGTTTTGTACTTTCTAAGGCTGCATGATGCGACTCCAATGATAATTTTAAAAAAGTTGCATGAAAGGCATAGGCTCTGCTTATGGCTGTACACACTCCAATAGTCTCTCATTAACAATTTGGCAAGCACTTGATAATGCCTCGAATTTCCCGGCTGCATCCCCTTTGTGTGGCCGTAATGCCCCTAAATAAATCCATGTCTTTCGAGGCCAGTGGCCGTTGTGCCCTTGGGCTGAATATAATAATTATAATTCCCTTCTCCCGGCTGTGTGCCGAAGCACCTCTCACTCACATGACTTGATTGGGTCTTTTTCACAGGCTACAAGTGAAGATAGACACATCGGGGACGCAACTGCTCGAGTCCTTATCCAATTCCCGAGGCGCATATTGAAGATATAGGAAGAACTATCCACATTTACTTTTCATCAGCCAACAAGATGAGTCAGCCTAACAAACAGCAAAAGCACTAGCCTATGTCAATCTACTATCCCCCATAGTACAAAAGTTGACCTATTGTATTCTGGGCGAGAAATACATATTCCAAACATAGTCTGGGACAGATGTGGGATGCGATAGATCCCAAATTAATACACCCACTAGCATCAAAAAAACTGTTTTAAGCAATGAGCCTGATGCAACAGATTAGAATGTTTAGCTTAAAATGCTGATAAACTAAGGCTATTTCTTCACATTATAAGCGTAGCAATGCGCACACGGCAGAAGGCTATAAGCGCAAATGTTCCATTAGCAGGAAAACACCATTTCTTAAAAGTGACCACAAATGCGATTATGCATGTAATGCTTTTATTATAAAGGTGCATTTTCATGGTGAAAATTATCTTCCCCAAACTTGAAACTCACACGCTGCATATACACTGCTCAAAAAAATAAAGGGAACACTTAAACAACACAATGTAACTCCAAGTCAATCACACTTCTGTGAAATCAAACTGTCCACTTAGGAAGCAACACTGATTGACAATAAATTTCACATGCTGTTGTGCAAATGGAATAGACAACAGGTGGAAATTATAGGCAATAAGCAAGACACCCCCAATAAAGGAGTGGTTCTGCAGGTGGAGACCACAGAACACTTCTCAGTTCCTATGCTTCCTGGCTGATGTTTTGGTCACTTTTGAATGCTGGTGGTGCTTTCACTCTAGTGGTAGCATGAGACGGAGTCTACAACCCACACAAGTGGCTCAGGTAGTGCAGCTCATCCAGGATGGCACATCAATGCGAGCTGTGGCAAGAAGGTTTGCTCTGTCTGTCAGCGTAGTGTCCAGAGCATGGAGGCACTACCAGGAGACAGGCCAGTACATCAGGAGACGTGGAGGAGGCCGTAGGAGTGCAACAACCCAGCAGCAGGACCGCTACCTCCGCCTTTGTGCATGGAGGAGCAGGAGGAGCACTGCCAGAGCCCTGCAAAATGACCTCCAGCAGGCCACAAATGTGCATGTGTCTGCTCAAACGGTCAGAAACAGACTCCATGAGGGTGGTATGAGGGCCCGACGTCCACAGGTGGGGGTTGTGCTTACGTGCAGGACGTTTGGCATTTGCCAGAGAACACCAAGATTGGCAAATTCGCCCTGTGCCCTTCACAGATGAAAGCAGGTTCACACTGAGCACATGTGACAGACGTGACAGAGTCTGGAGACGCCGTGGAGAACGTTCTGCTGCCTGCAACATCCTCCAGCATGACCGGTTTGGCGGTGGGTCAGTCATGGTGTGGGGTGGCATTTCTTTGGGGGGCCGCACAGCCCTCCATGTGCTCGCCAGAGGTAGCCTGACTGCCATTAGGTACCGAGATGAGATCCTCAGACCCCTTGTGAGACCATATGCTGGTGCGGTTGGCCCTGGGTTCCTCCTAATGCAAGACAATGCTAGACCTCATGTGGCTGGAGTGTGTCAGCAGTTCCTGCAAGAGGAAGGCATTGATGCTATGGACTGGCCCGCCCGTTCCCCAGACCTGAATCCAATTGAGCACATTTGGGACATCATGTCTCGCTCCATCCACCAACGCCACGTTGCACCACAGACTGTCCAGGAGTTGGCGGATGCTTTAGTCCAGGTCTGGGAGGAGATCTCTTAGGAGACCATCCGCCACCTCATCAGGAGCATGCCCAGGCGTTGTAGGGAGGTCATACAGGCACGTGGAGGCCACACACACTACTGAGCCTCATTTTGACTTGTTTTAAGGACATTACATCAAAGTTGGATCAGCCTGTAGTGTGGTTTTCCACTTTAATTTTGAGTGTGACTCCAAATCCAGACCTCCATGGGTTGATAAATTGGATTTCCATTGATTATTTTTGTGTGATTTTGTTGTCAGCACATTCAACTATGTAAAGAAAAAAGTATTTAATAAGATTATTTATTTCATTCAGATCTAGGATGTGTTGTTTAAGTGTTCCCTTTATTTTTTTGAGCAGTATATATGCCAGTTATGCTCTACAACTACTGTGAAGCGGATTAATGTGCTTCATTTTAAGAAGTTATTTGTCCACTTTAGTTGTGATACAAACCTTATCAAAACATATAGGCTATGGTCTAGGCTACATGAGGTGTGCGACTATGATTTGAAAAGTCACAAAAAAAAGCATGCGCAGTTTGCCTTAAGCTGGGCATCATTCACAAGTGATAAGCTAATATTGTCACCCATCACACTATTTTTGATTTAATCTTGTCTTTACATATACAAAATAATATATGTGTGAAATTTGTTTTGATTTATAATTCACCATTATCATGCACCTGTCTCGAAACAGGGGCAGCGGAACAAAATACATGTAATCTATGCATTTAAATAGAGAATGGAGGACGGTTTCCCGTGGTTCATTTTCATGCCAGCCAGGTAGGCTATACTCCTGTTTTAAAGAGAAGCAATGTGCTTAATATTAGGAAAGTTGAGAATAAATATAGTAGGCCTAGGCTATTGAAAGCTGATGGGATCCTCCTCTTTTTAATAGAGGCCATCACTCTGTTTTCTCATGCAATTGCATAGCCTATAGAAATGTTGCGCAACATGAGCTCATGGGCTCTAATGAAGTGTTTGATTAGATTTTCGATTACATTTGCATTGATGTCAGAGTGATTAGAGGGACAATAGAGTGCGGAATACCAGGCAGTTATCAAGTTTGGTAGGCTACTAATGACCATCAGCAGCATCAGAGCTTGGAGAATCATAATTACCGTGACTAAACGGTCACATGGAATTTGACTGCCGTCATGACTCGTGACTGGTAATCTGGCGGTAATACGGTCACCGTAACAGCCCTAGTCACGGCCAGAAGTGAACACTTACTGCAGTTGGCCTCGTCTGACCCGTCACGGCAGTCCATGACCAGATCACAGTGCTGGGTCCGGTTATAACAGGCACTGTTGGCACACCTCAGCTCTGTACACTCAGGGTAGTCTGAGAGGGAAATAAACATGACAAATCATACCAGACTGACATAGAACAAACCCATCTGTGGAATATTCAAAGAATTTAAAGAATAAGCATCAAATAATTTGTTCAAAGAGGTGCATAATGCTTTCCCTTTCAAACGTCAAATGTCTCTACTAGTCTTAAACATTTCTCAAACATGACATTTCTCAAATATCAGTAGTCTTAAGCATTCCTATATACAGTTCTCAAGTACTCAAGTATTAACACAAGTATGCAATTAGCCAAATGTAACAGTCTGCTGCTAGCAGATCATTAATTTAGCTGCCGCATTGGCAGCTCTAACCCCCTTTTAATCTCATTAACAGTAGAAAATATACCCTTAAATGCTCCCCCATGAAGTCACGTTGGCAATTCACCTCTGAAATATAAAGCTTTGTACGTAATTATGGCAAACAGGCTCAGCCTGTAATGGCGCAAAAAAAATGCTAAAAGCTAATGGGAGGATAAAACACTTACAGTAAGTTTTCTAATAGCGCCACAAACAGCCTTGGCTTTTTTTCTGCCATTGTGAGATTACCAAAGTGTGCAGTGCTGTGAGTCTAACATGTCGGCACAATAATGGAATAGCAGCTGAACTTCAGCTTGACTAATCCCCAAGGAATCTGCAATCAACCTCTGACAACAAGAAGCATATTGTGGCCATTCTGTCAGTCAGCAAGCCTCTTAATCTTACAAATTGATTAAAATGCCACAGGAGCCTGAGGGAAGAAGGTAAGTAAGCCACACTGGGGAACTTACGGCAGTCTCTCTCGTCAGCCCCATCGGAGCAGTCAGGCAGCCGGTCACACCTGTACTCCCCTGGGATGCAGGCCCCATTGGTGCAGCTGAACTGCCCACTGGAGCACATCCTACCAGCTGCAGAGAGATTGAGGAGCAACTTAACCACAAGTGTAGCATTTCTCTACCCCCTTAATTGCCTTTGTCATTGATTTTTGGGTTAACATTTGTGGCACCTGTCACACTGGTGAAAAGTCTAAATAGAATATGTTGTACACTGTATGGTCTACACAGTACTTGTGTATTGATTTCCTCTACTGTAGAAAGTGCGAGAACTTACGACAGCGGTGTCTCTCATCTGAGCCGTCCTCACAGTCCTCTTCGTCGTCACAAACCCAGACATCTGGGACACACTCCCCGTCACTCAAGCACTGGAAATGACTCTCATCACATGTTACAAGGGCTGAGGACACACACAGCACATCCAATATTAGTCTCCACACTACCAGCAACAACACTCAACATGTAGGTGAAGGTCTAAAAGTAAGACAACGCCAGGTGATTCTTACACAAGATACTTCTACGAAGCAACGCTTTTGCTGCTCTTTAACAGGGAAACGTGAGTAAATGGGACAAATTGTTAACATGTAAAGGGAGAGGGTCATTGTGCAGCCCGGTCCACTGTAAGAGGAGAAGTTACTCACGGCAGTCGGCTTCATCAGAATCGTCTACACAGTCTAGCGTTCCATCACAACGCCAGTGCTGTGGGATGCATCGGCCTGTCCCACACCGGAACTGCCCCGTCTCACAACCTTCATACAGGAGACACAATATTACTAAAGTTAACTTCTAAACGTATCTTCATTCCATATTTTAGACCAATTCTCAAATCCTATTTTGTAACGCCTTCAGTCCCCAGGCGCATAATTCTTCATGATCTTGATCATGATCATGTGTATTTCTAAACTAGGTCAGAAATAAGAAATCATTTCCTGTAAAAATGTCCCTCTCTACTATAGTTGGTCCAATAAATAGAAGGAACTCTTTGTGTCTCTTATCAAAACATCTAAACAGTGTTGGGTGTGTTTGGGAATGTCTCTTATTGATGAAGCATGGTGTTAACAGCATCGACAGGGCCTGGAGATGAGCGTGCCAGCCATCCTCAAAACAGTTACACAACCCTCAGCACACTCATCCCAAGCTTCCTTTTGATGTTCTCACTGAGTGGCATCTGAGGAGATAAGGTACCCCCACTCTACCTTCCCTGACGTTTTCCAGGAGATATCAACTGAAGCAGCATAGTTCAGTGGCAGAGCGCTCCGTCAGACCCGTCCGAATTGGAATGTACAATTCTCATTGTCTCTCTCTGACAACCTGATTTATGGTGCATGCTGTTCCTTGTCAGAAATGTAATTGGGATAAATAGTGGTACCAGGTGGTACCGCAACCCTTAAACCCAAATTCTTTGCTGAGGGAGATGTAAGGTGGTGGTTGGTGGTGGTTGGTGGTGCATGTCTGGGGTTGGTGGTCTACAGTGTCTTATCGACTACCTTTAATCACAGTCCCTGCTTGGTCAAATTTGTGCTGAAGTGAAAGGTTTTACATTGCGTCAACACCTCAGTTGCAAAACAAACTGGAGACATTGTTCTAGAAACAAACGACACTGATAAGTACAACCAGTAATACAAATGACCTCTGTTTTATTTCCAATCTATGAATCAAACACTGCCATCCGACCAATCAAATGACACACGAAACACAAACATATATATATTTTTTTAAACAACATTACATTTCCAAACACTGGCGGTAAGATTTTTGGATACTGATTCATGACCAGTTTTCACATAACATAAATGTGTCAATGGGCGATATCCATCGATCGATCATATGTTATACATGTATTGTGACTCCTAGAAGCAAATATGCAAGTAATCAGCTATTTCCATTGCATCAGCTAGCTGTGCCATCACCAGTCTTCATGTGCATTGAGTTTCTATTAGCACAACCTTTCACGTGGTGCTTCTCTCCCACTCCAGCTATCAACATATTACTTCAAATTCCAATGGCATAGGAGCATGTTCCATGATAAGGACATGCAAAACAAGAAGACAGTGGTCAATTGCAAACAAAAAAAGAAACCGACGTGTTGAAAATATAGCTACTGGACAATTTTGTACGAGAAAAAGGATTTTCAATCCGGCCACACCCATCTAGGCCTAATGCTAAACATGAGCTTTCATGAGATAAGGCACTGAACTAAGCATTAGTATGATGTCATCCTTTGATCTTGTGCTGATAAATTGAAATCTCTTAGGAAACTGCTGCCTTCTTCATCTTCTCATTTAAAATAAACATAAACTGCACGGGTTCTACTGACACGTATCCTTTAGCAGGACGTAGAGACACCAGGAGCTATTCAAGGACAATATGGAATTGTTGGACACTGACATTAAGAGTCTGCGTACTTAATTAAAGAACAAGTCTGGCAAAGCATTTACCTCCGACAGGTGACAAAAGAGCACTTCCAATGTGACCAGCACTGGACCAAACGACAAAAGCCAAGGGAAATGTTCCTTCCTCGTCAAACAGACATACAACGTAACGAATTGACTTGGAAAATCTCAGCCCATTCGGTTGACAAATGTTGTGTGAGCAGGCACTTTATTATAGGCGAGTCAGAAGTTAATCATCTCTTTTATGTGATGTGCTCTTCAAAGATGACTCACTTCCACTTGAGTTGTGGGGTCATGACTGTGCTAAAAGCCTTGTGAGGAGCTTCTCATACCATGAGGTCTGGTCTCAGATGAATTAGCCGACACCACCAAACTGCTTTTAAACTACGCCACCTAAAGGGGCTTCATATTTAACTAATTCAGCAGCCAATTGAGAAGCAAGCTTTTTTCCTGCTCAGTTTACTAATGATAAAATTGCTTCCCCATAAGCTCAAAGGGTGCCTTTGTTGGGAGGAAATGATCCGGGAGGTTTCAGCATCATCTGTAACATGGCAGGTAAGACCAACGGTGCATACAGTATCGGAGCACCACAGTGACACCACTGAAACACATTTTGGTTTATCTCTGGTTTATCTCTGTACCCCTGAACAGACATTCAGTGGTCTAATGCTCAATGCCATTATGATCATTATAAGATCAACTCTGAATATGTCATATTTGACAATATATGGTAGATATCAGACAAATAAAACCATGTTCACTCATTGCTTGACCCACAGGTAGGATTGCATATCAATGTCCACCAGCTTATCAACATAACACACCAACATATTTTTCAAAAGAGCAAAATATTAAAAGTGTCTTTAAGCATCAATGGACTTCAAGTTCAGAGGAAGGGCACTCCTGAGGCCTCCTAGCAACAATGGACTTCAAGTTCAGAGGAAGGGCACTCCTGAGGCCTTCTAGCATCAATGGCGATGTTCATAATCCCTGTTCATAATCCCTGTCTGCTATGCATTAGGTTAACAGCTTTCAACAACCTTTGCCAAAGGGAAACCAATCTTCTGAGACATTCAAATGAAGCCAGTGTTTCCTGACAGTATCAGTTCTGGGAAAGGTGACTGGCAGACTAAAGTGGACTTTTAAATGAATGTGAGCTGCTCTTACATTCAGCCATAGTCTTTTTTTAAGTCATCTGAATAACTATTTTTTTTTTAAAGCCAAAATGTAATAACAATGATCAAAATAGGGGCAATTTGACTCACTCAGTCAATTACTATTAAAATAAAGTTAAGAGAAAAGTGGCCAATATGATGCAAATAAGCTCTTAATAATGTGGTGTCTAAGGATTGGTACTTTTTCGTTAGTGTCTTTGTTTAGCCTGTTTTGTTTAGTTTGGTGTTTTCTTTTTGTCCCTCTCTCTGACCATGTCTTTTGTAATTAGCCATCTTAAACCCACAGCAGGCGAGAACCCCACACTATCCACAGAGAAAGATAAGGGCGCCCTACTACTGCCAAACAAAGAGGAGCAGCAGAGGAATTTTCATTAGAATGAAGCCTGCCAATGCCTCAGACCCCACTGTGAAATCACAATGGCACAATGGAAGAGCCAGCAGGGCTTCAACCTCATAACTGGAAGTGTCACCACGCCAAATGGACTATGGAGAGGGATAGCAGAATGCAGAATACAGTATAGCTTCCTGCAAAAAAACACAAGTTTAACAGAACCCCCCCCACCCCCTTTCCCCAAAACATCTCTTTCCAATCATGTGGGGGCCCTGAGAGAGTTGTAGCCTCTTTCATCAATACCGCCTTGTTTTTGTGCGTCCCCTCGCACTCTCTGAATGTGTGTCTAGAAAACGGCTGGCAGCGTGGAGCGCTGGATCCGTCCATGCTGTTAGAGTGAAGTGCTCCTGCTCCATTTCATATGGAAATCAATTCAACAGAATGCAGTCAATTGCTGAACAACTGACTTTGGCTCTTGCTGCCACACACAAAACAGAGAAAAGCCCAAGGGAGTTTGGTATTGGCATAGGTACAAAAGGAGGCAAGAAATAGTGAGTGAGGAATGAAGCTGTACTTCTAATTCTAACTTGAAAAAAACCTGTATAAAGTTTTAACACATTTGTAAGGCTAGATTTGACTAGAAATGTGTAAAAAGCAACAGAGATGGAGATGTTACACTACACTTCTGCAGGAGGTCAACGGGTTTTGTTCACACTGCCTCTGACAAACTGTCACTCAACACAACATGAGCATTGTTAGCCTAAACCTTGCACCCTATGCATCACATAATAGTCTGGGACCTGGGTTGAGAGTGCTGTATAGTGGGAAAGGATTAGCCCTTCATTTGAGTCAACTGTGCTAACTTCTGCTCCCCTTTCCAAAACAGCGTTAACGTTGCTCACGGATTTACACCGGAAAAGGCCGCAGCATCTTTAAGATGTAGCACGCACATGCTGGCCAAGGTTTCTGTGCCTTGTAAAATTTCAACATCAACCCGCAAGTGTTTTTTTGCAGTGCTATAAAACAAATTAACTAATAACAGGTTAGGCTCAATGAATGTGAGCAACTGAAAACACCTATTTGAGTTAGTAGGGGAAACGTTAATTAGTCATCCCCATATCCCCCTGTACTAGATAACGTGTCGAACACGTTGAGCATCTTGTTCATCCTGGTTTCATTGTATGTTTTTTTTCTAAATAAATCACGCATGTTTCTCACAAGATCCTGAATGACCAAGGTTGTTTGGCAAATGATTGAGGTTTGAAAGGCATTTAGCCCCAATATTCAAGCAATTAACCTGCAAAAACATGTTTTGAACGGCCACGGTCAAATCAAATGAAATTGTATCAGTCACATACACATACTTAGCAGATGTTATTGCGGGTGTAGAGAAATGCTTGCCACCAAGTCCAGTTCCTTTGTTACCTACTATTGTAACATTAAATCACCCTACAAGTGTGTCACACTAACCATTATTTCAACACAGGCGTTTTACAACACTTTTAAAGCCTCTTGATAATAAGCCACAAAAGACTGTCTGTCACACATTAAATGATCATCAAGTTGAGCTGCATTAGCTTTTTTTAAATTAGATTTAACTTTTATTTAACTAGGCAAGTCAGTTAAGAACAAATTCTTATTTGCAATGACGGCCTACCGGGGTACTGCCTTGTTCAGGGGCAGAATGACAGATTTTTACCTTGTGGGCTCGGGGATTCAATCCAACAACCTTGCGGTTTCTGTCCCAACGCGCTAACCACTAGGCTACCTGCTGCCCCAGCTTTGGAGAAACTTTGACAGGGCAAAAATGAGTGTGAACCCTATCCCTTGAGGACCCAGCGGAAATTAGGCTCAATGGATTAGAGAAAGTAACCTGTCCTCCAAGGCTCTTTTTGTCATTTCCTCTCAAACGCATGCTGGATAAATCTGGATTAAATCAACCATTCCTACCTCAAATTTCTGAGGAGATCAACAAGTGCCATGATGCAAAACTGCAAAAGATGCAGGATGTACATGAGGCCTATTCCTAGTCAATGCAGTTAAAACTTGGTATATACTGAAACAGACGACTTTGATTACCTATTTACTTCAATGTCTTTTTAAACTACGATGACACAAATCCTTGGTACATCATTGTTCATTTCTAAGGGACAAGCCTGCTAATTACTAACATGAAAACGCTGGCCAAGCCCTGATTTGACTCAATATTATAATGAATTCTGGCGAAGATTCTGGCGAAGATTCTCATAGCCTCAGTTTGTAGAGATCACTACCATATTATGTACTAAAAAATGCCACTGGATAATTTCAATTATTACATTTGATTGAGATATTTGTGTTTTTTTATTTGATTATTTTGTCATACTTTCTTATTTTGTATTGCCTTGGAATGTACAGTAGCCTTTATAGTGCAATGCAGCTAAAATAAAATAAAGAAGAAACATACAGCCTATTTAGCCTGGGATGGTTGGTTCCATGTGAGGTTGTAAGAACTTTCCCCTTTAAGTTTACATACACTCTTTTGCCTGTTGTTGCTTAGGTAGAAATAGTCACTTTCAGCAGCAGCAGCAGCAGCTGCAGCGTAATTAGTTGCTTGATTCACACTAAGGAGATTACATACTAAGGGTTGAGCAAAAAGAAAGCAGATTACAATTTGAGCAGTAGGGTATAGGCTACACTAGTATGCAAGAGACAAAGATAACAGTATTTCAGATCTATCAAACAAGGTATATGACTAGTTTCTACAACATTTTAAGGAAAATGGGTCCTTGAATTAAGGCCATATAATTAGTTATCATCTATAGAGGTTTTGCACTAGGCAAGCCGTTGAGTTCCTCTGAATAAGATTTGTACCAGTAGCTTGCAGTCCACACAGATTGTCTGCAAGTCACATGCTCACTTCTGTTACCTAGCAACGACAAAGCTCAGGCAAAAGTTCTCCAAGAGAGAACTTCAAATCGGTCTGAGGCAGGCTTTGTGCTCAATACAAGCTTTAATAATGTTTAGAGTGGAATAGTTTTGTTAAATAAGTCAAATATTGTATATTATATTAAATTAATTCTGTATTTATTCGTTGCAAAAAAAATATGTGTAGTGCTGGGGAAATAACTGGTCAAGAAGTTGGTAAGATTTGACAAAATAAATTCAGATTTTTTTATATAGAAAGTAGAGATCACTTTATAAAAATATAAATGTATGTTTTGTCATCTACACTGGACAGGTGCAGTGAAATGTGTTGTTTTACAGCTCAGCCATAGTAGTATGGTGGCCCTGGAGCAAATTAGGGTTAAATGCCTTGCTCAAGGGAACATCAACAGATTTGTCACCTTGTTGGCTCAGGTATTCGAACCAGAGACCTTTCAGTTACTTACTGGCCCAATGCTCTAACCGCTAGTGCCTATCACTTAAAATAGGCCAAGCATTGTACAAACATGGCTAAATGGCTTGTTTTTGACTTATAGATAGCCAAATTAGATGATTGTTTGCCTATCAACATCTTAGCTGAGTAAAATATGTCTTCAAAAAACAACCCCAATAACTACAAATCAGGCCACTTTACCAGATAGGTGTTATTGGTGTCTATGTACAAGTGGTTGACATTTTCTCATCCAGGGCAGATATAGGCTACACAAACAACTCTCAGCAGGTTCACAATGAATAAAGGCTGTGTTTAGATGAGTTTAGGATACTCTTACCTTGTGAATGACAGCGGAAAGTACAGAAAATCAATATAACAAGAAGTTTTGCAAGTACAGCTCTCCACATTCTGATGGGTCCCGGCTGGTCCGTCCAGCTCCTCATGAAGCCGGGCAGATGGAGGTGCTCTAGGGACTGAGATGCTGTTGCTTGCCTCTCTCTTTTTTGTCCCGCTAGTTGATGAAAAGGGGCGTGCACAAAGCCAGAGACGGTCGCTCCCCCAACCCCGGCCCTGCCGATAAAACCCTTAAACCGCGCGCCCTGGAATCTGCATAATTCCATTGCCCGGGGTGTCTCATCTACACGTGACTTGACATTGCGTTGTCCATCAGACAGCTAGGTAGGCCCTAATGGTGGCAACATTAGTGAAATAATAACGGAGCATTTTGTTGTCTTGTTGTCTAAACATCGATAATAATTACTCTCGATGTAAATCAAAACAACATGGATTCGCCTAAAATAGCCCCATTCGCAAATAATTCCCTGGAGCCTTTATTTTTTACAAAGCTGAATTGAAAGATCTATGTCCTAGGTCTTAAACATGTATTTATTTACTGTTTATCTATTTACTATTTATTTAGTAGCCTATTTGATTAACTCAGCAGCAGGCAAATAAAAAACAACTGTTGCTCTTCTTCTACCATGCTCACATGATCTTTCACATCCAGTGAGTGATGTCTAAAATGAATAAGACAATTATTTGTCATAAGAGTAAAATAAACGAATCAATTATAGGTTATGTTGTTGCCAGAGCATTGTTGAATGTTATTTTTTGTTCTGACTGAAAGGACTCAACGTTATTCAGCTTCAGGGTGACCTTGGTGTGTTGGTACGGGACTACACCGTGGTCAAGGCTCGCTTCAATTACATGCGGTGCACTGGGGCAGGACCATCATTTCAAGACCCAGATCATGATAAATGTTTTTTTTAAAAGCTGTAAAATGAGAAGAAATCGACTAATCAATAAATATAGGCCTGCAAATTGGATCACTATTTAATCCTGTAAATGACTGCCTAATAATCACATACTTTAGGTCTACAAGCAAGGTTTCACCCAATAAATCCATTGAATATCCAAAAATAGTTTGATTTGAAATATAAACTGTGCCTCAAGCTTTGCACTTTCGCTCTTTTTCTTAAAAAAAATCATGTTTTGATGTGCTGAGTATCATGCATAGCCAAATACATTTTATTGTTTTTGTACTCCTCGATAACTATCTATTTGTGTACATTGCTTTTAAATATTGGTGTTACGGAAATGAACGAAGGATTGGGTCTGGGACCATGTTTGCGAGCCACTTTAGATGGACCTCACGTTTCGATGTGTAGCATGCAAACCCACTTATGAGAGGCGCAGCAGCCCCATCATGTGGTGCAGAGGAGGAAATTCCACCTGCGGCGCGCCGTTTAATATTACATCTGCAACATTTCCGAACAACGTAACATAGCATTCCTTTTTCCCATTTCCATTGTGCATTTGTGTCGAGCTGTATAATTCCGTGGCTCATGTCATTTGGCACAAGCCAATTAGCCAAATGAATACATACAAAACCAACTACGTTATTAATACATGTAACAATTCTGGTCAAACATGATTCATGTTGGTGTGTGCCACCGCTCACAAAGAAATGGTGCGAGGAAATGTAAAGACGGGAGGGGAGAAAATGGTTTCGGGTAGGCAACTGAAATGACAGTTGCCAGTAGCAACAGCTGAAACTTTGTGGCTCTCCAACAAGATCCGTTGTGAAAGACTCGTTGAAGTAGTAACGTTAAGTGAGCGATACTGATTTACGCATCTCGAAGCCCGTATACCTTTTTCTAAAGGCAGTCGACATGGCATCACCCCACAGAAGTCCAAAAGACTTAAGGAAGATGATAAGAGAGACCAAACAGGTAAGAAACAGTACCAGGTTATTATCATTTCAAGAAACGTCGACGTCCGGCTCTGCCAGATACAAGCTGCTGTAGCTAGCTAGCTAACGTTAACCATCTTATTTACTCGTCAACATTAGCAGTAAAACACGTTTTGTTTTGCATTATTTAGCTGCCTGTGTGTGTGTGGATATCTGAAGACCGCAGGGCCAATCTTATGGGAATATACATTTAAATTCCTTCGAATTAAAACAAGATTACATTGCAATGAATAATGTATAGCTAGCTAATTGTCTGACTGACAGATTATCTGCTGTTCACTTGCTCCAGGCTGCTTGCACTTGCAGACGGGAAATGTTTGCTACAATGTTACAAATGATTGGAAACAAATAGTTTTCTCGTGGAACTTCTCAGTGGAAGTAAAATGTTGCGCGGTTGGAAGGAAACTTCGGTTTGGGACACACTGGTAACCTCACGCCTAACCTTAAATGAAGACCAAAACGCAGATTTTTTACGATATAGACCATTTTTACTTTGTGGCTGTGGTAACTAGTGGAAACCAGCCTGACTGGACTAGGAACAGTTAAGCCAAAGGATGTAGTACTGCTACGACCCGTGGGCCAAGTGCAGCCTAAAAACTGTTTTAAAGTGGCCTGCAACATTTATAAAATTATATGAAATGTGGCCCACAAGAGAAAATAAAACACAAAACAATTTGGTGCTGGTAATGTTTCATAACTACAGGACCTTACAGGTATGCAAAATCTAAGAAAATTGCCTCAGATGAGTGTTTTTATAGCAAGAGAGACCTGGTTAACAGTATCACTGTAACATGAGTGCCTAATGTAAGTCAACTAGGCTAGGCTACATGTCTATACATTTCACATGACTTATTTTCTCCTCCAGGACATGGACGATGTCCACAAGTCTTTAGAGAAACTGCGTGGCCTTTCCCTGGAAGAGAGGACGGAGTCAGGGATGCTGCGGTCAAGGATAGACGAGCAATCGAGTTTGATTTGCATTTTGAAACAAAGAGCAGACGACATGCTTCTTCGTTGTCAGGCTCTGGAGCGGATCAACTCTGAGTTAGAAGACCTGAGAGCAGACGTACAGACCGAACTTGACAAGGAAAAGAAGAGATCCATGCAGTTAGAGCAAAGATTTATGGATCTGGCAGCCAACCATCAGGAGCTGATACATTTCAAGGACGAGTACAAAAGACAGAATGCCAAACTAAAACAGGAGAACGAACGACTTCGGGAAGAGAACGAGAAACTTTTCTCTAAAGACTTACAAGACAAAGAAGCAGTTGTTTTGAAACTAACGCAAGAACTGAGAGACCTTGCTGAGCAACATAGAAGTCTGGATAATGAATATCAGTACGAATGCATCATTTGTTTTTCTATTTAGATTTCTGGCTGCATTTAGTGAATGTGGACTGACTTCATCTGATTGTTCAATGTAGGAGTGGTATAACAATAGGTATATATTTTTTCCCAACAGGGGAAAAACAACTGGATTCAAGACCAAACTTAAAGGGCTCATGGATCTCCATCAAACTAAGGAGGCGTCCTTACAAGATGAATTGCATGATGCTCAAAGACAGCTGAGCGATGCAGTGGAGATGTGCACGGGTGAGTTTGGCTGTATAATTCTGTTTCCCAAAAAATATCTGCCCTAATTGAGAAATATGACCGCTTTTCTGATGTCTCTTGACCAGAACTTGATCAACAGCTTAAAAAAGCAAGAGAAAATGATTCATTGAAAGGGACAGAGATGCAGAAACAAATTGAGGTCTTGGCCAAGGAAAAGGACAAATTCTTGGATCTCTCGATGCAAAGGGGGAAACTAATACAGGTAATGCATAACATGCATCATTTTTTAAAAAACAGAATGGCAGTTTTAACCACACATGGAAGCAGTTCAGCCAATTCATAATAGTTCTGCCTTTTGAAAGGATAAACAGGTGGAAATCCAGCAGTTAGAGACAAAAAGGCAAGAGGTGGAAAAAAACAGGGCTGCTGCAGAAGAAAGGTATGTATATAATGGTTTAAAGGCCCAGTGCAGTCAAAAATGTGATTTCCTGTGTTTTATATATATATTTCCACACTATGAAGTTATAATACTGTGAAAATTATGATGATGATGCCTGTTTAGTGTAAGAGCTGTTTTGGTGGGATGGAGTTTTGGCCTGCTTGGTGACATCACCAGGTGGTAAATTAGTTCAAATGAATAGAACAATAAAAACGAGTGTTCCAAATCTCTCCCCTCTCATACCACTCCCAGACAGTCCTAGTAAAATTCTTGCTTGAGAAATTGAGATAAAAAAAACGGCTGCACTGGGCCTTTAAAATGCAGTCCAATAGTGGCACATATAATGTACATACAGTCTGTATATCAAATATGTCTCTGCTTTAGGTTTGAAAGAGAGGCAGCTGTGGTGAACACTAATTTGAAAGTCAAAGAACTCCAGCATGCTCTTGATCAGTCTGTGAACACTTGCAACAAGCTGAAGAAGGTTAGTTGAAATGTGGAAAAACCAATGATGTATATAAAACCTGGATTGCTAATGCTATGTATTGGCGATTGAGAGGCTTTGAAGACACCGGTCGGCCATATTGCACTCCCCAGTCCTCCATAGCAAGGAATCAATGGAATTCTACAGTATTTCAATTAAATGTATGAAGGACAAAATTACATATATTTATGTATTTTTTGTTGTAGTGGGGACAGTACAATTAGTCATCTCTTAAATGTGTACTTTAAATAAAATGTTTTTCAATTTGTTTCTATTTTATGTTTATCTCATAAAATATAATTTAAAAGTATCCATTAAGGTGTCTGTAATAGAATACATGTGACAAAAACGAATGAATGCATTTCTATAGCTTCCAAAATATTTTTTACAATGTTGGGGGAGTGCCAAGATGGAGGCACGGTGTCTTCAACACACCGCCGTCTAATAATTCATCTAGTGTATATATAAATCATTGGGATAAAGTGACATTGCAATATTGCAAAAGAGTTGCTATAGAAGTTCTATCGTGCTCAATTGTATACAATTATTTCATAGGATTTTGAAGCCTATAAAAACCACAGCACCGACCTACTTGAAAAGGAAAAGGAGTTAAATGCCAAGCTGCGCCATATGATTGGCTAAGACTACCATTCCATCCACCCATTCACTGATGTAATAAGATAAGAGTGTGAATTTACTTCTCTCCCAGGCCCACCCATGGCTGTGCCCATGCACAGTCATGTGAAATCCATAGATTAGGGCCTAATGAATTACTTTCAATTGACAGATTTCCTTATATGAACTGTAACTCAGTAAAATCATTGAAATTGTTGCATGTTGAGATTATATTTTTGTTCGGTGTATTTACATTGTGTGCACACGCTTCATGTGATAGAAATCTGAACATACTACCTGCGCATTGAAAATTTGGATTAATTATAATTTCCTGTGGATATATTGTTTTGAATTCAATCCTACATAACGACTAACCATGCAGACAAACGGTAGAGAAGTTAAAATGTAATTTTATCCAACATCCAGGCTTGTAGAGGACCTGAGAGGACCATTTCAAACACAAACACTGAAATGTCCCAGACGGTGGATTTAGAAATTCTTCCGTCTGGTCCCCAGGCAAGTGTTGAGAGAGTGGCTGGGGCTCTACTGAATGCTTCTAGGGTATTAAACCCTGGCTTAAGAGCTTGCAGAGCCCCGGTGCAGCAGCGTCAGAACCCAACATGGTGAATATGGCTGAAGGTTGAAAAGAGACGCTGCACTATAACTTTTATATGGAGAAGCCATATGAAAATTCTGGCTTAGTTTATGTCTCTCTCACAAGAGGGCAGTGCAGGCTGTGTGTGTGTGTGTGAGCTTTTGACCATTGGAACGTTGTTATTTATCAGGCTTGAACATGTTGATTTTACCAGGCTAATTCTTCTCATGATAAATTATTGACAACTATATGCAGTTGAAGTCGGAAGTTTACATACACCTTAGCCAAATACATTTAAACTCGGTTTTTCACAATTCCTGACATTTAATCCTAGTAAAAATTCCCTGTCTTAGGTCAGTTAGGATCACCAATTTATTGTGGAATGTAAAATGTCAGAAAAGTAGTAGAGAGAATGATTTATTTCAGCTTTTATTTCTTTCATCACATTCCCAGTGGGTCAGAAGTTTACATACACTCAATTAGTATTTGGTAGAATTGCCTTTAAATTGTTTAACTTGGGTCAAACGTTTTGGGTAGCCTTACACAAGCTTCCCACAATAAGTTGGGTGAATTTTTGCCCATTCCTCCTGACAGAGCTGGTGTAACGAAGTCAGGTTTGTAGGCCTCCTTGCTCGCAAATGCTTTTTCAGTTCTGCCCACAAATGTTCTATAGGATTGAGGTCAGGGCTTTGTGATGGCTACTCCAATACCTTGACTTTGTTGTCCTTCAGCCATTTTTCCACAACTTTGGAAGTATGCTTGGGTCATTATCCATTTGGAAGACCCATTTGCGACCAAGCTTTAACTTCCTGACTGATGTCTTGAGATGTTGCTTCAATATATCCACATAATTTTCCTCCTCATGATACCAGCTATTTTGTGAAGTTCATCAGTCCCTCCTGCAGCAAAGCACCCCCACAACATGATGCTGCCACCCCTGTGCTTCACGGTTGGGATGGTGTTCTTCGGCTTGCAAGCCTCCCCTTTTTCTTCCAAACATAACGATGGTCATTATGGCCAAACAGTTCTATTTTTGTTTCATCAGACCAGAGGACATTTATCCAGAAAGTATGATCTTTGTACCCATGTGCAGTTGCAAACCATAGTCTGGCTTTTTTTATGGCGGTTTTGGAGCTGTGGCTTCTTCCTTGCTGAGCGGCCTATCAGGTTATGTCGATATAGGACTCGTTTTACTGTGGAAATAGATACTTTTGTACCTGTTTCCTCCAGCATCTTCACAATGTCCTTTGTTGTTGTTCTGGGATTGATTTGCACTTTTCACACCAAAGTACGTTCATCTCTAGGAGACAGAACGCGTCTCCTTCCTGAACGGTATGACGGCTGCGTGGTCCCATGGTGTTTATACTTGCATACTATTGTTTGTACAGATGAACGTGATACCTTCAGGCATTTGGAAATTGCTCCCAAGGAAGAACCAGACTTGTGGAGGTGTACGATTTTTTTTTTCTGAGGTCTTGGCTGATTTCTTTTGATTTTCCTATGATGTCAAGTAAAGGGGCACTGAGTTTTAAGGTAGGCCTTAAAATACATCCACAGGTACACCTCCAATTGACTCAAATGATGTCAATTAGCCTAAAGCCATGACATCATTTTCAGGAATTTTCCTAGCTGTTTAAAGGCACAGTCAACTTAGTGTATGTAAACTTCTGACCCACTGGAATTGTGATACAGTGAGTTAATTATAAGTGAAATAATCTCTGTAAACAATTGTTGGAAAATTACTTGTGTCATGCACAAAGTAGATGTCCTAACCGACTTGCCAAAACCTATAGTTTGTTAACAAGAAATTTGTGGAGTGGTTGAAAAACGAGATTTAATGACTCCAACCTAAGTGTATGTAAACTTCCGACTTCAACTGTAGTAACTGCTTATTATAGGAGTTATTTTGTCATCACATTTCTTAGAAAAACATAAACACACAGAACGAGAGAGAGAGCTTTTAACCATTGTCTTTTGACCATTGGAACGTTGTTATATCAGGCTTTTTTATGTTGTTACCTGTACCTAATTCTTTGCATGATAAATTATTAACAGCTATTAACCTAAAAAAGGTTGTGATGACAAAACAACTCCTACAATAAGCAGTAGAACTGAATGCCAAATGTCATGTTGCGCCAGAAGATTATCCTCTGGCCATCTCCCACTTTTCAGTATATGCTAAACTGATTTGCAGATCTCAATATATTTTCTATAGGTAGTTAAAAAGCCTGGTAGTATATGACATGCATTATACTGTGTTCCTGACACTTATGATTTGTAAATCACTACTCAGTGCTCGTTACTTTTGATAAATTAGGCCTGTACGGATAGGCAAGTAGTAGTTACTGCAGCTGTGTCTGTAAATAGGTGCAGACAAATGATAAATATAATTATTTTAGGCCTATAAGAAACGTAACAAAAAAGAACACACCATTATCGTATGTTGTGTTACCTAAAACAACTGGTAAATCTATGTTTACACCACTTGTGATCTAATTGGCTCGTTCTGCTGTATCTGTTTCACACATTGAAGATGAAACCCTTACAAGCTTCAACAATCAATGATAGTGGCCCCTTTCTTGACATTTTAACAAGTGAAATGCAAGATGACAGCCATCTGACTTACTTATACCAGGGTCATCCTAAGTGGGATATAAACTCGGCAAAAAAAGAAATGTCCTCTCACTGTCAACTGCATTTATTTTCGGCAAACTTAACAAGTGTAATATTTGGATGAACATACCAAGATTCAACAACTGAGACATAAACTGAACAAGTTCCACAGACATGTGACTAACAGAAATGGAATAATGGGTCCCTGAACAAAGGGGGATCAAAAGTAACAGTCAGTATCTGGTGTGGCCTCCAGCTGCATTAAGTACTGCAGTGCATCTCCTCCTCATGGACTGCACCAGATTTGCCAGTTCTTGCTGTGAGATGTTACCCCACTCTTCCACCAAGGAAGAGTTGGGTAACCACCTGTCTTGCAGTAAATCACGCACAGAACGAGCAGTATGGCTGGTGGCATTGTCATGCTGGAGGGTCATGTCAGGATGAGCCTGCAGGAAGGGTACCACATGAGGGAGGACAGCGTTGAGATTGCTTGCAATGACAACAAGCTCAATCCGATGATGCTGTGACACAACGCCCCAGACCATGACGGACCTTACAACAGGCCTCCAAGCCCTCCGTCCAGCCTCTCTCAGCCTATTGCGGACAGTCTGAGCACTGATGGAGGGATTGTGCGTTCCTGGTGTAACTCGGGCAGTTGCTGTTGCCATCCTGTACCTGTCCGCAGGTGTGATGTTCGGATGTACTGATCCTGTGCAGGTGTTGTTACACGTGGTCTGCCACTGCGAGGATGATCAGCTGTCCATCCTGTTTCCCTGTAGTGCTGTCTTAGGTGTCTCACAGTACAGACATTGCAATTTATTGCCCTGGCCACATCTACAGTCCTCATGCCTCCTTGCAGCATGTCTAAGGCACGCTCACGCAGACGAGCAGGGACCCTGGGCATCTTTCTTTTGGTGTTTTTCAGAGTCAGTAGAAAGGCCTCTTTCGTGTCCTAAGTTTTCATGACTGTGACCTTAATTGCCTACCGTCTGTAAGCTTTTAGTGTCTTAACGACTATTCCACAGGTGCATGTTCATTAATTGTTTATGGGAAACAGTGTTTAACCCTTTTACAATGAAGATCTGAGCTGTTCTTGCCATAATATGGATTTTTACCAAATAGAGCTATCTTCTGTATACCACCCCTACCTTGTCACAACACAACTTGGCTGAAAGGCATTAAGAAGGAAAGAAATTCAACAAATTAACTTTTAACATTTAACAAGGCACACCTGTTCATTGAAATGCATTTCAGGTGACTACCTAATGAACCTGGTTGAGAGAATGTCAAGAGTGTGCAAAGCTGTCATCAAGGCAAAGGGTGGCTACTTTGAAGAATCTCAAATATAAAATATATTTTGATTTATTTAACACTTTTTTTGGTTTCTACATTATTGTATATGTGTTATTTCATAGTTCTGATGTCTTCACTATTATTATACAATGTAGAAAATAGTACAAATAAAGGAAAACCCTTGAATGAGTAGGTGTGTCCAAACTTTTGACTGGTACTGTAAATCAAGCAAGTATTTTTATATTCCACAAGTATTATCAGATCAACTGTTTTGTACATATATTTATCAGACTCAAGTTACAAATGCTGGTAAACACTCATACATTTAGTTTTTTTTTTTTTAATTCACACAAGTAGTGTTCTGGGCCTTTAGTAGTGCTGTGTTAGAGGACCTATTTATTTATTTATTTAAAAAAAAAAAACATTTAACTAGGCAAGTCATTCTTATTTACAGTGACGGCCTACCCCGGCCAAACACCGACGCTGGGCCAATTGTGCGCCGCCCTATGGGACTCCCAATCACGGCCGGTTGTGATACAGCCTGGAATCGAACCAGGGTCTGTAGGGACGCCTCTAGCATTGAGATACAGTGCCTTAGACCACTGTACCAGTTGGGAGCACCCATATAGATGTTTTAAGTGCAGGCACACAAATAAATCACAGCACCCCAAACTACTTCCCACAGCTATGCATACACAATTTAAAGCTGCAATATGTAACTTTTTGGGCAACCAGATCAAATTCACAGAAATGTGAGTTATTGACCTGTCATTCTCATTGAAAACATGTCTAAGAAGTGGTAGAGCTGTTTATATGTGCAATATTTCTATGCTTCCCATTTTGAAGTTTCATTTTGTCTTTTACTTTCGGTTTTGAACACCAGCTTCAAACAGCTGAAAATACAATATTTTTGGTTATGGAAAATATATTTCAGAGCAGTTTAGATGATCCAATGATTATCTACACCAGGGTTGTCAAACTCATTCCATGGAGAGCCAAGTGTCTGCGGGTTTTTGGTTTTTCTTTCAATTAAGCCCTAGACAACCAGGTGAGGGAAGTTCATTACTAATTAGTGACCTTAATTCATCAATCAAATACAAGGGAGGAGCGAAAACCCGCAGACACTTGGCCCTCCGTGGAATGAGTTTGACACGTGTTCTACACTATACTTGCTTGTTTTGTCACAAGGTTTTACTTACTGTCTCCAGACAGCACCACTGAATAATTTTCCATTTTGAAACTTCCCTCGGGTATAATACGTAATGCCCTGCCGGAGAGTGTCACACATTTCATAAACCAGGGTTCTAGTAACAATGTCTATTTGCTGACACAAAAAAAGCAGCATTTGGGGAAAAAATGATATGTGGATGAAGGTCTTAAGCGGATAAACTGTAAAGGGAAATAAAGGGCTACAGTTTACACTTTCTTTTTGTTATTTCATGAAATGTTGCCCCCAACACACTCATCCAACATATTACTACTTTACTCAAACGTGATCTACATTTTTCTCTCTTAACGAGTGGATTATTTACTTCTATATTTAAAGAACAATTATAGATATAACGTCATTGGAATATATCTACAACTTTTTCTAAATTTCAAAAAATTTGATCAACTTACCACAACATCGTTTTGTTGAAATATCTCAAAGTTGTGATGACACAGAGGACATTTTTTGTTGAGCAAGAGCAGTGGCAGCCAGGGAAAGTGTTGGGGGAAATAATTTGGTGACATCTTGTGGTCTATATGTGAATTATGGGGTGGGGGGGCAGTTACCCCCTAGTACCCTACAACCCATTCTTTACCTCATTTCGAACTCAAGTTTTTTGTTGTTGTTTTGATTTATTTGACCATTTTAAAACATAGTACAACCACACGTGGATACCATTAACACGTGGATACCAATACCATTAAAATCATTGAGGATGACACAAAAAAGTTTTAGAACATATTTCCATTGTGGTCCTCATGAAAATGCATGAAAACAAAATGTACACAAAATTATAGCATGAAAACAAAACATCTCAAATATATCTCATCAAAAGGAATGAAATAGATTACCATGTAATGTTCATTGAAAACAATTATACTTTCTTTAAGTCTGCAGTTTTAAATTATTTTGCCCATAAACCATTTCTTAAGGTTTATCTTAAAATACCCTAGCATAGGAATGGATTTTAAATGGTTTGTTACACCATTCCATTCTTCTACACCAGTGTTAAGGAAATAGCTTTTTCCAGCCATGCTTCTATAGCGCAGCGGTCTGATATTGGCAACACTGGCTCTGGTGTGATGGCTACGAGAGTAATGAATTGAAAATATCCAGACAGGTAACTGGGGGCAAGGTCATGTATAACTTTAAAAACCATCAACAGTTTGATCTACACCACTATGCTATATCGTATATAACCAACCTTGCTGGTCACCAGGACGGGCACCACTGACATAACATGATCAATACCGGGATAAGACAGACAAAGCCTGCAGGCTATGTGACAGAATTAATAAGAAATAGGTAACACAGGCCGTTGTAAAGAATAACCTACTTCTACGGCTATGCACTGGTAGAAGGGATTATAGTGTGGGCATGTAGGGCCTAAAGCAGTGTTACTCACTATTTTTTGTAAGGGGGCCACTTTGGGTTGAGACAATCATTCAGAGGGCCACACAGATCTTTAATTTGTTGTACTTTTTCTTCCAATATTATCAATTGCATGCAATTGATTTGATGTACAGCACATCACAAATATATACATACACACATCAAATAGGCTGCATCACATGTATAAGACCCATATTAAGGGTTACCTCAGTAGTTGGATGAGTGAAAATGTCCCTTCTGCTCCTTGACTGAATTCATTCTAAATGTATAGTCTGTTGTTGCTATCCTTGCAAGGCAATCCAGGTGTGTATTGATCAGTCAGTTTCTATGTTTTTGTTTCACAATGTTCATTGTTGAAAATGTTGCTTCAAATGAATAAGTGCTGACAAAAAAAGGATGTCAACTTTTGTACACACTGCTTCAGAAGTGGATACTCTGTGTCTGACACAAGGCTCCAGAAATGGGTAACACCTGATCTTAGTTCACCTTGCAATGTGTCATTTGCCTGTAGCTCCACTATCTCACTCTCTATTCCAGCACGGTTAGGACAGAAGGCTATGATGACGGGTCAGAGATGACACTGGTACATGAAAGGGGTTCTCAATTAAGTTGAAAAACTCCTTGTACATGATATCCTTGAATCTTGACTCAAACTCCAACTTCAGCTCTTCCAACACACGCACAAATGCATCATAGCTAAAATGTTGCAGTATGTCTGGGTTGTATGTGGTGACTGCGCTGAGTTTTGGGAAATGAACAAACTGTCTGTCAGGTATGAACAGTGTGGTGATTTTATTTTGAAACGGTGTGACCACACGTAGCATTTTGCCCGGAGTTTTAACTTTCCCTTGGAGCTGGAGATCACTGTGTTCAGGTGGAAGGTGATGTCAGTTTTAAAAAAAAAAACAGCTTTAAATCCACTGTGGATCATCCAGCTCTGGCTCCTCTCTCCCCTTGCTTGCAACAAATTCACAGATTTGAGAGAGAAATCTTTTCAAAACTCTGCCACGAGACAGCCATCGCACCTCATTGTGCAATATCAAGTCGCAGTATTCTGTCTGGTATTCCGCCAGCAACTCGCGGAATTGCCAGTGATTCAGTGCCCTCGCAAGATTAATGTTCACCACACACACGACTTGCTGCTTCACATTCTGTAAGTCACAGTCTTTAAATTTAAGCCACAAGTGCTTCCTGATGGGTAACAGGACATGGTAATGTAGCACAGCTCATTGGGGGGAAAAAATGTCAAGTGCGGTGTTATATGGAGGGTGTAAAGACGTAAGCACTGTAGGATACAGGGGCTCAAGCATCCATAATAATTGAGGAATAGAGGAGACCGCATTTGCCAGCTCACAAATTAGACCACTGGTAGAAATCATGGGCAATACGGAGAAACTGGATCTGAGGGCAGCCAATGGCACTGAAATTCCTTTTCTGGGTTGGATGGACATTTGTTTTAGTTTGCTTGATCCCAAGTTTATGTCATTACAGGGACATAATATGTATGTGTATAATATGTATAAGGGTAAGGTGACTAGGCATCGGGATATATGATAAACAGAGCAGCATATATGATGATTGTATGTGAGTGGGTGTGTGTGTGTGTAGAGTCAGTATAAATATATGTGAATATTATGCGTGTGTGAGCAAATGATGGAGTGATAGTTTGTGTGTGTGTGTTGGAGTGTCAGTGTGCGCGAGTGTGTAGGGCTTTGTGAGTGTGCATAGAGACAGTGCAAGAATAAAAGTAAAATACAAGGTTCAACTCAGTCCATGTAGCCATTTGTTAGCTATTTAGTTAGCTATTTAGCAATCTTATGGATTGGGCATAAAAGCTGCTAAGAAATGCACTTAAGCTAGGACAGGGTGAGGCAGAGACTACTCAAACTGCGTCAGCACTCAGAGTACACTGAGGAATGCTTGCTTACAACAGGCAGATGTGATATTGTCATTCCAGGTGGAAAAACAAAATGGATTCGTCCCTGTCTCCCAAGAGAGGCCCCCTTCAATGATGAGTTGTAAAAAATATATAAAAAAATAAAGGCCGGCCCTTTCAACCTGATTGGCCTGCGTCCCTGTCAATCACCCTTCAAGCTTCCACTCATTCCAACCAATCAGGGTGCTTGGACTCACTCCAGGGCTCCACACACACACCTGATGTTAGATGTGCTTTGCCATCTGGAGAAAATACGTTTTTTGATGCTGACGGACTTTCACATGCTGTTAGCTAACGAAAGTGCTGTGCGTCAATTGGAATAACCACAAAAATATAAAGAACTTTAATGGAATCAGCTGTGTCTGTGTGCGTGTGGTGGTATGGGCGTCAACTAGAGGTATGGGCGTCAACTAGAGGTATGGGCGTCAACTAGAGATTATGATTTTTCAACGCCGATACCGATTATTGGAGGACCAAAAAAAGTCGATACCGATTAATCGGACGATTTTTATATATATATTTGTAATAATGACAATTACAACAATACTGAATGAACAATGAACACTTTTATTTTAACTTAATATATCAATAAAATCAATTTAGTCTCAAATAAATAATGAAACATGTTCAATTTGGTTTAAATAATGCAAAAATAAAGTGTTGGAGAAGAAAGTAAAAGTGCAATATGTGCCATGTAAAAAAGCTAATGTTTAAGTTCCTTGCTCAGAACATGAGAACATATGAAAGCTGGTTCCTTTTAACATGAGTCTTCAATATTCCCAGGTAAGAAGTTTTAGGTTGTAGTTATTATAGGACTATTTCTCTCTATACCATTTGTATTTCATATACCTTTGACTATTGGATGTTCTAATAGGTATTTTAGTATTGCCAGCCTAATCTCGGGAGTTGATAGGCTTGAAGTCATAAACAGCGCAATGCTTGAAGCTGCTAGCAAACGCAGGAAAGTGCTGTTTGATTGAATGCTTACGAGCCTGCTGCTGCCTACCACCGCTCAGTCAGACTGCGCTATCAAATAATAGACTTAATTATAATATAATAACACACAGAAATACGAGCCTTAGGTCATTAATAATATGGTCAAATCCGGAAACTATAATTTCGAAAACAAAAGGTTTATTTTTTCAGTGAAAAACGGATCTGTTCTGTGTTTTATCTAACGGGTGGCATCCATAAGTCTAAATATTGCTGTTACATTGCACAACCTTCAATGTTATGACATTATTATGTAAAATTCTGGCAAATTAGTTCGCAACGAGCCAGGTGGCCAAAACTGTTGCATATACCCTGACTCTGCGTGCAATGAACGCAAGAGAAGTGACACAATTTGCCTAGTTAATATTGCCTGCTAACGTGAATTTCTTTTAAGTAAATATGCAGGTTTAAAAATATATACTTCTGTGTATTGATTTTAAGAAAGGCATTGATGTTTATGGTTAGGTACATTCGTGCAACGATTGTGCTTTTTTCGCAAATGCGCTTTTGTTAAATCATCCCCCGTTTGGCGAAGTTGGCTGTCTTTGTTAGGAAGAAATGGTCTTCACACAGTTCGCAACGAGCCAGGCGGCCCAAACTGGTGCATATGCCCTGACTCTGTTGCACAGAACGCAAGAGAAGTGACACAATTTCACTAGTTAAAAGAAATTCATGTTAGCAGGCAATATTAACTAAATATGAAGGTTTAAAAATATATACTTGTGTATTGATTTTAAGAAAGGCGTTGATGTTTATGGTTAGGTACAGATTGGTGCAACGACAGTGCTTTGTTAAATTGTTAAATCACCCGTTTGGCGAAGTAGGCTGTGATTCAATGATAAATTAACAGGCACCGCATCGATTATATGCAATGCAGGACAAGCTAGATAAACTAGTAATATCATCAACCATGTGTAGTTAACTAGTGATTATGTTAAGATTGATTGTTTTTTATAAGATAAGTTTAATGCTAGCTAGCACCTTACCTTGGCTCCTTGCTGCGCTCGCATAACAGGTAGTCAGCCTGCCACGCAGTCTCCTCGTGGAGTGCAATGTATTTGGCCATAATCGGTGTCCAAAAATGCAGATTACCGATTGTTATGAAAACTTGAAATCGGCCCTAATTAATCGGCCATTCCGATTAATCGGTCAACCTCTAGCGTCAACATCACATTCTAACCGGACAGCACTATAGTGGGCAGAACCAAAACGAATCAGCACTTAAGTACATAGCGGCTCAGAAGCCAACTGCTCAGATTGGACATTTTTTCATGGTCCTAGTTCTCGACAGATTTAGCGACCAACTGTTTTTTCAACAGTGTTATTTGAACAGGACGTGAGAATGAACTGGGGCCTGGACCTACAAAGTCAGGTAGTGAAACTTTAAAACGCCCATCTCGAAAAGCTTCAGGGTTAATGTTTGTTTGTCATTTTGATACCTGGCTCTGACGCTGTTCCTATCCTGTTGCATGTCCGTTCCACATTAAATGTTCAACTCCCCATACCTGCTTCTCTTCTCCAGCGTCGGTCCTTACAGAATCCTGAAGCCATCAAACTAAGTATCGGGGAGTGCTGGCTTTCTGGTTGGTGGTGACTTTGGGTCCGTGGGCCACCGCCTATGGAACCGGGGGTGCCTAAGCCAGCTCGTCAGGCTTCCACGCCCTTGCTGGCTCGAAAGGTTTTCCTTTCCCGGTTGGCTTGGCAGGCGCCCATCCCAAGTCAGGCCTCAGCCGGATCGCCAGGGTTTTACGCCTCAGCCGGCTCGCCAGGCATCTATGCTTCAGCCGGCTCATCAGGTTCCCATGTTCCAGCGGGATCATCAGGCTGTCACGCCTCAACCGGGTCGGCAGGCTCCCACGCCTCAGCCGGTTGGCCAGGCTCCCACGCATCTGCCGGTTCGTCAGGATCCCACGCCTCTGCCGGTTCGTCAGGCTTTTAGGCCCCAACTGGCTGGTCCAGCGCCCAGGCCTCGGCCGGCCTGTCAGGCTTGCCCAGGTGGGACACCGGGATAGCGTCTCTAGGAGGGGGTGCTGTCACGCCTGCTCCCGCTCCCCCTCCCACCAGGCTCCCCAGCATTACGCACTCCTGCCACCATCATTACGCACACCTGCCTTCCCCCCGTTCCGCGTATCAGCAATTATTGGACTCACCTGGACTCAATCACCTGTGTCATTTCCTCCCCTATATCTGTCTGTTCCCAAGCTTTGTTCCCTGCTTCAGGATTAATGTTTGTTTGTCATTTTGTTACCTGGTTCTGACGCTGTTCCTGTCCTGTTGCATGTCCGTTCCATATTAAATGTTCAACTCCCCGTACCTGCTTCTCTTCTCCAGCGTCGGTCCTTACAGTGGAAAACTGAAAGTCATTGGATATGGCTCCTGCACCCTGACACAAGCAGAGAGAAACTATCACCTTCACTCAGGGAAACTGGAATTCTTGGCCCTCAAATGGGCAGTGACTGAGGGGTTCTGAGATGACCTCTTTTATGCTCCCTTTGTGGCAGTGTACAGTCATAATAAATCCCCTTGACATACAGTGCCTTGCAAAAGTATTCTGCCCCTTGGAGTTTTTCCTATTTTGTTGCATTACAACTTATAATTTAAATGGATTTTTATTTGGATTTCATGTAATGGACATACACAAAATTGTCCAAATTGGTGAAGTGAAAATAATTACTTATTTAAAAAAATTCAACACATTTTTTGGGGGGGAAAAGTGGTGCGTGATATGTATTCACCCCCTTTGCTATGAAGCCCCTAAATAAGATCTGGTGCAACCAATTACCTTCATAAGTTACATAATTAGTTAAATAAAGTCTACCTGTGTGCAATCTAAGTGTCACATAATCTCAGTATATATACAGCTGTTCTGAAAGGCCCCAGAGTCTGCAACACCACTAAGCAAGGGGCACCACCAAGCTAGCGACACCATGAAGACCAAGGAGCTCTCCAAACAGGTCAGGGACAAAGTTGTGGAGAAGTACAGATCAGGTTTGGGTTAGAAAAAAATATCGGTAACTTTGAACATCCCACGGAGCACCATTAAATCCATTATAAAAATTGAAAGAATATGGCACCACAACAAACCTACCAAGAGAGGGCTGCCCACCAAAACTCACGGACCAGGCAAGGAGGGCATTAATCAGAGAGGCAACAAAGAGACCAATGATAACCCAGAAGGAGCTGCAAAGCTCCACAGCAGAGATTGGAGTGTCTGTCCATAGGACCACTTTAAGCTGTATACTCCACAGAGCTGGGCTTTACAGAAGAGTGGCCAGAAAAAAGCCATTGCTTAAAGAAAAAAATAAGCAAACACGTTTGTGTCAGGTGTGTGCGTACTGGTAGCGAAGTCAGGTGCAGGAGAGCCTTTATTAAGGCAAAAGTGCAAAACAGTCACAAGAATTATGTTTAACAATAAACATCTTCGTGAAATACCACGGATAAAACAAACCAGCCTGGCGCGTCAACAATAAACACATAACACAAACAATCTTTCACAAAGACATGATGGAGAACAGAGGAATAAATAATGTAGATTGATTGGGGAATGAAAACCAGGTGTGCAGGGAACAAGACAAAACAAATGGATACATGAAAAATGGAGCGGCGATGGCTAGAAAGCCGGTGACGTCGACCGCCGAACGCCACCTGAACAAGGAGAGGAGCCGACTTCGGCGGAAGTCGTGACAGTTTGGTGTTCGCTAAAAGGCATATGTGGGAGACTCCACAAACATATGGATGAAGGCACTCTTGTCAGATGAGACTAAAATGTATATTTTTGTCCATCAAGGAAAATGTCTGGCGCAAACCAAACACCTCTCATCACCCCGAGAATATCATCCCCACAGTAAAGCATGATGGTGGCAGCATCATGCTGTGGGGATGTTTTTCATCAGCAGGGACAGGGAAACTGGTCAGAATAGAAGGAATGATGGATTGCGCAAAATACAGGGAAATTCTTGAGGGAAACCTGTTTCAGTCTTCCAGAGATTTGAGACTGGGACAGAGGTTCCCCTTCCAGCAGGACCATGACCCTAAGCATACTGCTAAAGCAACACTCGAGGGGAAACATTTAAATGTCTTGGAATGGCCTAGTCAAAGCCCAGACCTCAATCCAATTGAGAATATGTGGTATGACTTAAAGCTTGCTGTATACCAGTAGAACCCAAACAACTTGAAGGAGCTGGAGCAGTTTTGCCTTGAAGAATGGGCAAGAATCCCAGTGGCTAGATGTGCCAAGCTTATAGAGACATACCCCCAGAGACTTGCATCTGTAATTGCTGCAAAAGGTGGCTCTACAAAGTATTGACTTTGGGGGGGGGTGAATAGTTATGTTAGGTGTCTGTGTGCAGCGGGTAGGACAGGCGCAGGACACAAGTCAAGTCAGGCGCAGGACACAGAACTGAGTAAAAACTTACTTTACTCGAAATAAATCACAAACTAATTCCATACAGGGAAAACAATCCAGCTCGACACAAAAGAGCGACCCCTTAACAAAGAACAAACACGCACAAAACCATGTGGGAACCAGTGTGTTAAATAGGGAATAAATTATAACGTAATGGAAACCAGGTGTGTACAATCAAGACAAAACAAATAGAGAAAGAAACGTAGATCGGTGGCGGCTAGAAAGCCAGTGACGTCGACCGCCGAACGCCGCCCGAACAAGCAGAGGCACCAATATCGGCAGAAGTCGTGACAAGTTATGCACACTCAAGTTCAGTTTTTTTGTCTTATTTCTTGTTCGTTTCACAATAAAAAATATTTGGAATCTTCAAAGTGGTAAGCATGTTGTGTAAATCAAATGATACAAACCCCCCCCCCAAAAAACATTTTAATTCCAGGTTGTAAGGCAGCAAAATAGGAAAAATGCCAAGCGTGGTGAATACTTTCGCAAGCCACTGTATGTACTAACTACAGAAAGACTGAATGTTATTGGTGGGTGGCAGAGCTGTCTGACTTCAATCTCACACTGAATTATCGTCCTAGAAAGGTAAACACTGATGCAGACTTTCTGTCACGTTCTCCTTTGCATGCTGAAAATTACATGAAGGAATGCACAGAGAAACACTCACCTGAGACAGTAAAAGCAACACTCAGTAATGTTCAGGCACAACAGCATGACTGTGTAACTTGGATATCCACGGTCACACTAAGGCTATCAGTGCAAGAGGAACTGTCTCATGCAGGCTCAGTTAAAGGATGCAGCTGTATCGAGGGTCTTGGAACTGAAAAGGCAAAGGACAGGTCATTCAGAAGAAGGAGTCCATAAGAGCCACCTCCGCGTGCTCTGGTCCGATGCATCGGGCGCACTCTCTGTGTCCGTCCCTCCACGACATGTGCGCCTTACACTTGACACACTGTTTTATCCCGGCAGGGGATGGCAATCCCGACCTGAGGAGAAAAAATCTTTAAAAACAAAAAACCCAGAAGGAATCCCTCTGGTACCCTCACTCAAAGGTTAAGAAAACTGTTTGAGTGTCATTGGGGAAGGCAATTATAATATAATTACTTCAGAATCCTGAGTCTCCTGCAGGAGCGACGTGTTTGCTAACTAGCTAGAAGAACCGTTAGCAAGGAGTGGCTAGCAAGCTAGCTGACTTAGGATACTAAATGGACCGACATCGAATAAATCTAAAATATCATGTTCACCGCTCGGTCGACGGCGTAGACTGTCCGAAGTTGAGCAATTTAGACAAAAAATAAGTAAATATTAATTGAATGATGAGTAGAATGGTGGCTTTCAATAAACAGCGGTGGCTGAATAAAGCAAGATAGCAGGGTTCCCCAACTGGTGGGCAGAATTTTGCCCGTGAGGGGTTTCATTTTTTCTGAGCAAATTTTTAATATATTGGGAAAAAATTATTGTTGTAAAAAAAGACTAAAAACACCAGGAAATTGTCTCCAAGGGATTTTAATTTAGGAAATCTGTATTCCCACGCATAATAGAGAGGCATGTGTGATCGTATACAAATGTAAGCAAAGTTTGAAATTGTTGTTTTAGTCAAATATTATATCTCTTTGGAATTCTTGTGGTCAATTTTCAGTCTACAAATGAGGGTTGGGCGGTATCCAGGTTTTTATATATTGTCATACAGTCCTTCTCTTATCCCGGGATTTACAGTCTTATCAGCTTAGTACCCAAGGGGTTCCAAAAAATTTAAAAAGCCCATTGGACGTCTATTACCAGAATGCTAACAAAATTAGCACAAGTAATAGTGAATTTTCATGGAGGCTGCTAGGTACATATGCTAATAAGAGCAAACAAAAATAAAAAAAATGCTAAGATAGGCAATCCAGCTCTTAAAGTTATACATATATAGGTAGGAGCTACCGAATGTCATATTTGGTGAGTTTGGACATTTACAAGCGAATGTGAACGAGAGACATTGTGCAAATGAACCAAGTTTTGACGCATGCTTGTCTGAAGGAAGAACAGCACGGGCTCTGGAGCAGCATGTGTACACACTGTGTC
Organism: Salmo trutta; assembly: GCF_901001165.1. Taxonomy (NCBI): domain Eukaryota; kingdom Metazoa; phylum Chordata; class Actinopteri; order Salmoniformes; family Salmonidae; genus Salmo; species Salmo trutta. Next base: position 39,627,979 of record NC_042976.1, on the reverse strand, counting down.
TATGTGGAGTCTAGAGTCACTAGGGCATAGGGCAACAGGTCTGCCTGCTCTGCTTGGAGAAGATGGGGAGGAGCAGACAACCAAGCATGGAGAGGAGAAAAAAACACAAGAAAATCAAAAGATAGCAGTGGTAGCTGTACAGATAACTCATCCAAAGGGCTTTGACTTCTCAAACACGGCATAACGCTAACACAAATGTGATGATGCCCCCGTCACCTTATTATTTCAGCCACTTAGATAACTAGCCAGTTAAATTTAGGGGTCGCGTTAACGCATAATTCTTTGTTTTTCACACAGGAAAAAGAGATATAACGCATAAGAAATATCTTGCTGCATTTTGTAAACGTAGATCTAAAATGCTTCTAATTGTAATTTCTGCTCAACAGCAGACACATTTTGTGCTTCAGTTGCATTTCTCCAATCAGATAGAATGCCCCGTTGTGAATTCCCATCAGCAGACAGCGCTCTGTGATGTGTAGCTACTTTTTTCCGGTAAAATGCAAGATTAACTTTCAGTAAAACATTAGTAAATGTAGCTGGCTACATTCCTTCTATGATAAACATTAGTAATATTGGCCATGGCCACTTTCTGCAAAAAATACCTTCATTTTTCATTGTAAGCTCATTGTAAGCTCTATACAGGACTAAAATCGAATCGTACGAAGTGTACTACGCCGGCGTAGTACACTGAAAAATGCATGAGAGCATCAGCTGTTCCGGACGACTGTGTGATCACACTCTCCGTAGCCAACATGAGTAAGACCTTTAAACAGGTCAACATTCACAAGGCCGCAGGGCCAGACGGATTACCAGGACGTGTACTCCGAGCATGCGCTGACCAACTGGCAAGTGGCTTCACTGACATTTTCAACCTCTCCCTGTCTGAGTCTGTAATACCAACATGTTTCAAGCAGACCACCATAGTGTTCTTGTGCACAGGGACTAAGGTAACCTGTCTAAATGACTACCGACCCGTATCACTCACGTCTGTAGCCATGAAGTGTTTTGAAAGGCTGACCATGGCCCACATCAACACCATTATCCCAGAAACCCTAGATCCACTCCAATTTGCATACCGCCCCAACAGATCCACAGATGATGCAATCTCTATTGCACTCCACTCTGCCCTTTCCCACCTGGGCAAAAGGAACACCTACAGTTGAAGTCGGAAGTTTACATACACTTAAGTTGGAGTCATTAAAACTTGTTTTTCAACCACTCCACAAATTTCTTGTTAACAAACTATAGTTTTGGCAAGTCGGTTAGGACATCTACTTTGTGCATGACACAAGTAATTTTTCCAACAATTGTTTACAGACATTATTTCACTTGTAATTCACTGTATCACAATTCCAGTGGGTCAGAAGTTTACATACACTAAGATGACTGTGCCTTTAAACAGCTTGGAAAATTCCTGAAAATGATGTCATGGCTTTAGAAGTTTCTGATGGGCTACTTGACATCATTTGAGTTAATTGGAGGTGCATCTGTGGATGTATTTCAAGGCCTACCTTCAAACTCAGTGCCTCTTTGCTTGACATCATGGGAAAATCAAAAGAAATCAGCCAAGACCTCAGAAAAATAATTGTAGACCTCCACAAGTCTGGTCCAACGCTTGAAAGTACCACGTTCATCTGTACAAACAATAATACGCAAGTATAAACACCATGGGACCACGCAGCCGTCATACCACTCAGGAAGGAGACGCGTTCTGTCTCCTAGAGATGAACATACTTTTGTGCGAAAAGTGCAAATCAATCCCAGAACAAGAGCAAAGGACCTTGTGAAGATGCTTGAGGAAACAGGTACAAAAGTATCTATATCCACAGTAAAACGAGTCCTATATCGACACAACCTGATAGGCCGCTCAGCAAGGAAGAAGCCACAGCTCCAAAACCGCCATATAAAAGCCAGACTACGGTTTGCAACTGCACATGGGGACAAATGTTGTACTTTTTGGAGAAATGTCCTTTGGTCTGATTAAACAAAAGTAGAACTGTTTGGTCATAATGGCCATCGTTATGTTTGGAGGAAAAAGGGGGAGGCTTGCAAGCCGAAGAATACCATCCCAACCGTGAAGCACGGGGGTGGCAGCATCATGTTGTGGGGGTGCTTTGCTGCGGGAGGGACTAGTGCACTTCACAAAATAGATGGCATCATGGGGAGGAAAATTATGTGGATATATTGAAGCAACATCTCAAGACATCAGTCAGGAAGTTCAAGTTTGGTCGCAAATGGGTCTTCCAAATGGACAATGACCCCAAGCATACTTCCAAAGTTGTGGCAATGTCACGGTTGTCGTTGGGAAAGGAGGACCAAAATGCAGCAGGAATGTGGATGCTCATCTTTACGTTTATTAAAATAACGAAGTGAACACCAAAATAACAAAAGAACGAACTCACGATCCACGAAACAGTCTTGAAAGGCTTACTCACGCTAAACAAGAAACAATCTCCCACAAAATACAAACCCAAACACACCCTAATATATAGGACTCTCAATCAAAGGCAAAGAGACAACACCTGCCTTCAATTGAGAGTCCCAACCCCAATTAACTAAACATAGAAACAGATACACTAGACTAAACATAGAAATACATGAATATGACACAGTGCCCAAAAACCCCGGAATACATAAATCAAATGCCCTTCTACAACAACCACCACCCCGAACCACATAAAACAAATACCCTCTGCCACGTCCTGACCAAACTACAATAACAATTAACCCTTATACTGGTCAGGACGTGACAGGCAAACTGGCTGAAGGACAACAAAGTCAAGGTATTGGAGTGGCCATCACAAAGCCCTGACCTCAATCCTATAGAACATTTGTGGGCAGAACTGAAAAAGCGTGTGCGAGCAAGGATGCCTACAAACTTGACTCAGTTACACCAGCTCTGTCAGGAGGAATGGGCCAAAATTCCCCCAACTTATTGTAGGAAACTTGTGGAAGGCTACCCGAAACGTTTGACCCAAGTTAAACATTTTAAAGGCAATGCTACCAAATACTAATTGAGTGTATGTAAACTTCTGACCCACTGGGAATGTGATGAAAGAAATAAAAGCTGAAATAAATCATTCTCTCTACTATTATTCTGAAATTTCACATACTTAAAATAAAGTGGTGATCCTAACTGACCTAAGACAGGGAATTTTTATTAGGATTAAATGTCAGGAATTGTGAAAAACGGAGTTTAAATGTATTTGGCTAAGGTGTATGTAAACTTCCGACTTCAACTGTATGTAATAGGCTTATATTACATCTAAATAATGTGGTATAAGACAACATGAATTACAATAGCAGAATACAGCTGCAGTCTATACACTGCTACACAATGCACTGCTAGAATGCTAGACGGCAAACTATAAAGTGGCCCGCAAGGACATGTGACCACTGCAAGGTGCAATACCTGCATACTGACCATGAAATTGGTGGACAGAGCGAGAGCGCTCACTAACACAGCTTAAACCTGTTATCTCTAATAAGCCGGTGCGGTTAAAAGCAGGCTGTACAATATTAACAAACTCTGCATAGAATGACCGCGATAATAAAATGACAAATATTCTTATATCTCAAGCATGAACATAACATGCTATGCACCATGTGCATGACGCATAGAAAACTAGCTATTTGCTAGCAATAACGACTCATAAGCAATTACAACATACAACTTTATAATATCCCGGATTACTTTATCCCCCCGACAGCACACAGTATGATAAACATCACATATTATTTCTCACACAAATACAATAAAACATGCTGCAACTTGTCTTCTTATTACTTCTGTGGATAATCACGAACTGTCCGTTCTCCGTCTTTACCGCAACTCACTAACTTGAGGCAGGACTCTGAGCAGGCTAAAGAGAATGTCTCTGATTGGACAGAAAATGATGGGTGATTGACTGAAATCTAAATATGAAGGCCTTTTCTACAAGCATAGTAAGATCTCGAGTTCGAAATTAAGTAAAACAGCAGTACTTCCTAATTTAAACCGTCAAGGCAGGGGACCTATATATTAATAACTCATGTTGTAAGTAACAACTCAGATACTTTAACAGCTTGCCATATTTGCCACAGATTTGTTCCTTAGACATCTGAAATCAAAGAGCAAATGTATGGTATCCTTGTGGTCAAGATAAACATATTTCATTGGATAGATTCAGCAAAGTTTCACAAAACGTGTATTATTTGCTTTTACATATAAATGTATACTTTACATATTTCACCATGTGAAATGTTCCTCACTGGCCTCAATTCAGTGTCATGCCCACCTCTCTCTCTCTCTCTCTCTCTCTCTCTCTCTCTCTCTCTCTCTCTCACACACACACACACACACACACCAGAGCCATACTTACTCAATACAAAAATGAATTCATGCATGTATGCCTGTCTTTCTCTCCTGTGCAAAGTAGGGAAGCCTTGGAAATGGAGTTTTGCCAAGCCTTTATTCAGTGCAACATTCTTGAGTGTCAGTTCTCCTCTGATTACTCTCTGCCTGCAGGTTCGGAATAAATAGACTAGTCTCATAGAGGACAGCTGGTGTAGAGCTGTATGATTCTGCAATCAGTCTGCACAGGACCAGCTACCACTCTCGCCACTCTCGCACCATACTAGCACAAGCATGGTCAAAGATGGATGGCAGGAAGCTTGAAGCTTATAAACTAGGCGGTGTCAGAGGAAAGCCTCAAAAAATTGTCAGAGACTCCAGTCACCCAAGTCATAGACTGTTTTCTCTGCTACCGCACTGCAAGCGGTACCGGAGAGCCAAGTCTAGGACCAAAAGGCTCCATAACAGCTTCTATCCACAAGCCATAAGACTGCTGAACAATTAATCAAATGGCCACGGGACTATTTACATTGACACCCCCACCCCCCTTGCATTTGTTTTGTACACTGCTGCTACTTGCTGTTTATTATCCATGCATTGTCACTTCACCCCTACCTCCATGTACAAATTACCTCGACTAACCTGTACTCCCGCACATTGATTCGGTACTGGTACCCCCTGTATATAGCCTCGTTATTGTTATTTTATTGTGTTACTTTTTATAATTTATTACTTTAGTTTATTTGGTAAATATTTTCTTAACTCTTTCTTGAACTGCACTGTTGGTTAAGGGCATGTAAGTAAGCATTTCACGGTAAGGTCTACACTTGTTGTATTCGGCGCATGTGACAAATAAAGTTTGATTTGATTTGAAATGGATTTAACGAGTGACATCAATAAGGGATCATAGCTTTCACCTGGATTCACCTGGTCAGTCTATGTCATGGAAAGAGCAGGTGTCCTTAATGTTTTGTACACTGTGTGTATATATTTATTGTGTGTCTGTCATTGAGGGATATCATTGCTCCAGGGTACACAGCAGAATAGGAACCTTGTTCACTCATGCGTATATATATCCATGCCTCCCAACTTCAATGCGTGCAAGTTAAGTTTGTGGATTTATCACTATACCCCACCCCCAGTTCACTACAGTCTGACTGTGCTATTAACCATTGTTCACATATCCCTAGTTCCCTACGGCTCATTACACAAAGCTTAGCTGCACTGAAATGAAAAAAAGAAGACATCTCAGTCTGGAGGCTTGAGGATTTGGACCAAATAGAACAAATCAGCAAAAGCTGACACAACCCCAAAAGTTTTTGGGAAATAAATAAAGTCAAACAGGTATTTCTGGCACTCCTTGCAGACTCACCGGACTATGATAAGCTCTGCCGTCTATGAAAACAACTTGCAAACCTCTTGCTGACAAATTTAAGACTGTTTGAGGCAGGTTCATTAACCCATTGATTACCATAGGACAAAGGCATTATCCACACACAATGAGGAAGAGGGAAAGTTTATTGGTCCTTAAGACATCCACACTTCCTCCCTTTTCCTTTAGCCTTGTATTTAGTCAAATACAGATGGCAGGGATGGACTTACATTACGGGGGTTAAAATTGAAATGCATTTTTCAGTTTTGTCATGGCAAACTATAGAGCAAAGGTTTATACAGATTAGTTACCCATACATTATACACCACTCATTAAAATCATGACTTCATGCAACCAGATCAAAAGATATGAGATGCTTGGAGGCATCTTTATAATGTCAACAGAGCTGAAACCCAACCCCATTCGGCCCTCCTCTCTTATAAAGGAGGAGGGAGAGGCTCAGGGGCTCACAGACACACTGGGGCTCAGGATGTCTATCACTGCTGCTACACACTCAGGAAGCTAACTGGAACCTTCCATCACTGCTGTTCTTCTCTAACTACCTGCACAAAGCCAGAATTTTGGACTTTGCACAAGCCTACCTCACCTGGACCTGCAGCAGGCAAAAAAGGCTTTGGATTGTGAGTCTACAATGGAGTTTTGCTCAGTAAAAAGACCATCTGCCTATATGCATTCTTAAAAATGAAATAGTGGGAAGGTGTCTGATACAAAATCTTAACATTTCAGATTAAAAACTAGTGCTACTTTATTTTAGATGAATCTGATGACTCGTTGTGCACTAATCTTGTACACAAATATCCATTTTCAAATACTCCATGTTGAGCAATCGTGTTGTCCTAACTGAACATGAAGTAATTTGGTAGATAAATCATGTAGATGGTTGTTTAAATGTAAAAATGCTCCAAACTTTATCTTTGGTTGTCTCTCTCTGCTGGAGGGACAATGCTGTTCCCTACTGTGACCTGGCTCCTGCTGGTAGCAGGGCTGTTGGGTGTCTGGGCTCAGGACTACTATGAAGAGAAAACAGTGAACAAGAGACCCAGGGGCAGGGGGGCCCAACTGCAAGCTGCAGCCATTGCAACTAACGTACAAAAACATAATGGACAAGGTATGAGGGCAAAAAACCAATATCGTTTTTATAGTATAGTTGCTCATTGCAAACAGTTGCCATTTCAAACGGTGAGATCACAGATGTCTTATTATGTCACATTTCTGTGACCATAATTCATCAATCCAATAGAAAATTCCAGCTAAACAAGAGGTTGAGCATGCATCATAAAAACACATGTTAAAGTTGTTACATTTGGCTAACACAGGTGAAGACAGTAGATAGATATCTATCCGATGAGCGAATGTCCTGGGATATACTGTACCTGCTATGTTCCCAAGGAGTTGATATTCTACAGTATTTTCGCTCTATGTCACATTAACATGATTTAGCTTGGTCTTTCTCTCCATGTGAGAGATGTAATATCAAGACAAAGAGTTCATTTTAGATAGTGTTTTTGGTATTTTGACGTGACTGTCATAACTTTGAACGATTGCACTCATCTAAAAATGAGTGAAGATAGAAAACACGGGAACTCTTTATTTGAAGGGCACCTACATAAGTACTTCATAACACATTCATAACCCACAATGACCATTTTTAATAGAATAGCCTCTTGGTGCAATTGTGTGTCTCTGACTCGTCTTCACATGAACACAGCCATTTTAGATGAGGACTGCGGTCTGGAGCTTACCTTTCTGCTGGACAGCTCTGAGAGTGCCAAGGAGAACCATGAGCAGGAGAAGCGCTTTGCCATGGATGTAGTGGACAGGCTCCAGGCTGCCCGTCTGCAGACGGGCCGCAGTCTGAGCTGGAAGGCGGCCCTGCTGCAGTACAGCAGTCACGTCATCATCGAGCAGACCTTCAAGCAGTGGAGGGGCACCGACAACTTCAAGTCCCACATCACCCCCATTGTCTACATCGGCCACGGCACCTACACCACCTACGCCATCACCAACATGACCAAGATGTACCAGGAGGAGTCCAGCCCAGGCAACATCAAGGTGGCCATGCTGCTCACTGACGGCATCTCCCACCCCAGGAATCCAGACATCTTCTCAGCTGCCGCTGACGCCAAGAACCAGGGGGTTAAGTTCTTCACGGTGGGCATAACCCGTGCAGCCAACGAGTCAGCTAACGTGGCCCAGCTGCGTTTGTTGGCCAGTTCCCCTGCCTCCCGATACCTCCACAACCTGCAGGATATTGACATTGTGGAGAAAGTCCTCAAAGAAATTGTGAGTATGATCTGCCTTGCATTGCTTCTCAAGAAACACAATGTTGGTTAGTGATGACGACACAATGATACAGTTGTGATTTACATGTAATCAGAGTTGAATTACACAAGATGTTGCAACCAAAATCATCTCAGGAGGGGTTTTTAACCCTCATACTACCAACGACCATGTTTTACATACAACCTAGGTCATTTTGATCCAAAGAAGAAACTATTGGAAAAAGCAACAATCATAGCAAAAAATATACTTAATTCTTATCAAAATATCATTAGACATGTAAATAATGTTATCTGTTTTTCTTAAACCAAAACAAACCAAAATTACAGTTAATTAGCATATTCTGTAAAACAAAAATATAAATGTTTCCCTTAAATAATGTGCAGCTTTTAGTACAATCCACATAAGTCCAAAAAAACAGATTTACCATCATCTGATTGTAGTATCATTTAGTTTATAGAATTATGAAGTAAATGCACATTTTGTCATAATCAAAAAGCATGCCCAAATCCTCAGTCACTTAAAACCAAATGTTATAGCAACCCAAATACCATAACAAGTTGCACATATAGAATAGTGGATGATATTATAGGAATTCTGGTATTTATATAACGTTTCCCGTAAAATATTTGTTTTAGAAGAATACACACCAATACAGCACTATGTGTACATTCAGAGAGTAGCTGGTTCTATAATACAGTTCTGCCAAGTATGCATACCGCTGATCGACTTTTATGAGCTGTTTTGACTGCAACTAGGCATACAGTATATGTAAGGTAATTTGGATTTTGTACATGGTCATACCTAGTTATGACCAGTTATAACCATAGCCGAATACATAAGGTGCTTCATTTCTGCAGATGATCTGTCTATCTGTTCAAAATCACCGATACAGGTCCCCCTCCACCCTCTTAGGATATTTCATATTATATCTCCAGAGAATCCGGGATTCAAATAAATACTTTTTTAGATTTTCCCTAGAATAAATACTTTTTGGAGAATACACACCAATACAGCTCTTTGTGTAGATTGAGTATATCGGAGTTCTGTATTGCAGTTCTATCAAGTATTCATACCATTGGCAGACTTTTTATACCATTGGCAGATTTGTACATACCAAAAAGTAAGGTAATTTTGGTTTTGTACAAAGTCATAGAATACGTGGTATAGAAAAGTACAATCTTAGGCGAGTACATGGGGAGTTATATCTCTGCAGATGATCTGACTATCTGGTCAAAGTCACTGATACAGGTCCCCTTCCACCCTCTATAACTTGGATAACTTGTTATTATGTCTCCAGAGAAATCTAGATTCAAATAAATGTCCTATCAAATTACTGTAGGTGGAATTAGGTGTGTTTGGCTGTCGTGAAAAGTACCCCGAAGGACTTGAATTTTTAAGTCTATATGGATGCAGAAACACTAAACAATTATTTAGATTACTAAGAACAAGTTGATTGACAAAGTCATGAACATTTTGAAGAATTCATAAAAAACAATATTCCTCTGCGGTCAAAATGACCGCAGGCGGGTAGTATGAGGGTTAAGGAGGATCCAGACTGGAGCCAGAATGACTGACATTCCACCAATTCTTAGGTATACAAATTCAAGCGACTGTAGCAAGATAATGAATGGCTATGGATGAGAGCCATGGATTTGGTATTTTTGTTCAATGAGCATACATTTCTTACATTTCTCAATAGACATGCTGCTTACCATCTCTATATTGTGAGTGCATATCCCATGGGCTTTACTTTGACTGTGGTATGCTTCATGGGTTTTCTCAATAAGAGTAAACACAACCTCTTGCGGTCGCACCTTACATTCCTCTGAGGGTAAACAGTCAGGGTGCTTTCAGGGGATTCTTTTATCATACCATTTGGTTTGCATTTGTCTCATTGGTATTACAAGGGACTTTCTACACATTCATTTATTTCAAGTGGCAACATAGCCAAACAGAGCTTGGCACGAAACCATAATTCAACAAACCCCAAAAGTCACTTGGACTCAGACACCAGGCTTTTCAAAGTCTAGTTTATACACTGAACAAGAATATAAACGCAACATGCAACATTTTCAAAGGTTTTACTGAGTTACAGTTCATATAAGGAAATCAGTCAATTGAAATACATGTATTATGCCTTAATATATGGATTTCACATGACTTTGAATACAGATATGCATCTGTTGGTCACAGATACCTTAAAAAAAAAAGTAAGGGCGTGGATCAGAAAACCAGTCAGTATCTGGTGTGACCACCATTTATTTGCCTAATGTTGCGCGACATATCTCCTTCGCATAGAGTTGACCAGGCTATTTATTGATTGTGGCCTGTGGAATGTTGTCCCACTCCTCTTCAATGGCTGTGTGAAGTTGCTGGATATTAGCGGGAAAAGGAACGCGCTGTCGTACACGTTAATCCAGAGCATCCCAAACGTGCGCAATGGGTGACATGTCTGGAGAGTATGCAGGCCACAGAAGAACTGGGACATTTTCAGCTTCAAGGAATTGTGTACAGATCCTTGCGACATGGGGCTGTGCATTATCATGCTGAAACATGAGGTGATGGTGGCGGATGTACGACATGACAATGGGCCTCATGATCTCGTTACGGTATCTTTGTGCATTCAAATTGCTATCGCTAAAAGACAATTGTGTTTGTTGTCCGTAGTTTATGCCTGCCCATACCATAACCCCACCACCCCCATGGGGCACTCTATTCACAACTTTGACATCAGCAAACCACTCACCCACACATCAGCCATCTGCCCGGTACAGTTGAAACCAGGATTCATCTGTGAAGAGCACACTTTTTCAGCCTGCCAGTGGCCATCGAAGGTGAACTTTCCCCCTCTGGAATCGGTTACAACGCCGAACTGCAGTCATGTCAAGACCCTGGTGAGGATGGCAAGCAAGCATATGAGCTTTCCTGAAACGGTTTCTGACAGTTTGTGCATCTGTGGTATTGTGTTGTGTGACAAAACTGCACATTTTAGTGTGGCCTTTTATTGTCCCCAGCACAAGATGCACCTGTGTAATGGATATGCTGTTTAATCAGCTTCTTGATATGACACACCTGTCTGGTGGAGGGATTATCTTGGCAAATGAGAAATGCTCACTAACAGGGATGTAAACAAATTTGTGCACAACATTTTAGAGAAATAAGCTTTTTATGCATATGTAAAAATTCAGGGACCTTTCATTTCAGCTCATGGATAATGGGACCAACAATTGACAAGTTGTGTTCATATTTTTGTTCAGTATAGGGAAACATGGGACCGGTGTGTGAAGAGGGGAGGCAAAAGTATGACACATTATGCTAGAGTTTACTAGTCCTGTAATCTAGTTGTAAATGTACATGGTTTCGGTATGTTTTGGATGATACAGTATATGATTTCCTCTAATGGTTGTCACTGTTTTATCTCTCTACACAGACTGACCTGGCTGATGAAGGGGTAGGTACTAATACATTTTGATGCATTGATACGCTATCCTCATTCAACAAATACATAATCAAGTTCAGGGACCCTGCATGAAATAAGAATTTGTTCTTAACGGACTTGCCTATATAAAAAAAAGGTTAAATAAAAACAAATACAAAAATAAATTGTCTGATACTGTTACATGTTGATTCTGAAACCATGACTTGCCTTTTTGAAGTGTCCCCCGGCCCACCAATGTGCCTGTGAGAAGGGCGAAAGAGGACTCAGTGGCTTAGCCGTAAGTACTTTGTGTTTCCTTTCCAAACACAAAATACTTTTCCTTTGAAATGTAAGAAGGTGATATATTCCTGAAGGGCTGAATTCAATTAAATGTTCTAAAGAGGAATCTTACATGGTTCTGATATTGTGGGTAATTGCTTGATTTTAGATACTTACAATAATTGCAGTGGTCAGAGAAAGCTGTCTTTCTTGCATCTCCATTACCAGCATTCTGAAAATAATCCAAATGCTACAGGACAAGACAGATTTTGGGTTGTTTTTCTTAGTGAATTTCCTTTAAGCCTCAACTGCTAATTTGTGTTGCCTGTCCCGGCAAGTTATTGCACATTTCCCTTCCCACATAAGATGTCCCCCATGGAAGCCATGGGCATCCTATGAAGACCTTTACTCGCAATAAAACAGGACCTTTGTCATCGGAAATAACACTTACTACCTCCATTATCAGCTAGTCAGAGATGGAGAATATTGGAGGGGGCTTAACGTGTAAGATTAGGTTGTTCTACACAGTAGTTACTTAAGTAAAAATACTTTAATGTACTACTTAAGTCGTTTTTGGGGGAATCTGTACTTTACATTACTATTTATATTTTTGACAACTTTTACTTTTACTTCACTACATTCCTAAAAAAATATTGTACTTTTTACTCCATACATTTTCCCTGACAACCATAAGTACTCATTACATTTTTAATTCTTAGCAGGACAGGAAAATAGTCAAATTCACGCACTTATCAAGAGAACACATGGTCATCCCTACTGCTTCTGGTCTGGGGGACTCACTAAACACAAATGCATCTTTTGTAAATAATGTCTGAGTGTTGGATTGTGCCCCTGGCTATCTGGACATTTAAAAAACAAGACAATTGTGCTGTCTGCTTTGCTAAATAATAGGAACTTTAAATGATTTATACTTTTACTTTTGATACTTAAGTATATTTAAAACCAAATACTTCTAGACTTTTACTCAAGTTAAAGAGTAACTTTCTATTAAGGTATCTATGATAATTATGACAATTGGATACTTTTTCCACCAATGCTTCTAATCATCAGAACAGACTAGAGGCCCTCCTCTGGATGGATGACAGCCATGTTAATGTTCGGGTCCTCAGCATCTGACAGTTAGTCTTGTGCTGACAGACAGCTGCATGATCAATAACCAGTGGTCAAAAAAGTACTAAATTGTTATACTTGAGTAAAAGTAAAGATACCTAAATAGAAAATGACAAAAGTAAAAGTCACCAAGTAAAATACTACTTGAGTAAAAGTCTAAAAGCACTTGGTTTTAAAAATACTTTAGTATCAAAAGTAAATGGAATTGATAAAAGTATAAATCATTTCAAATTCCTTATATTAAGCAAACCAGACGGCACAATTCTTTTTTATTGACGGATAGCCAGGGGCACACTCCAACACAATTTACAAACGAAGCATTTGTGTTTAGTGAGTCTGCCAGATCAGATGCAGTAGGGATGACCAGGGATGTTCTCTTGATAACTGTGTGAATTGGACAATTGTCCTGTCAAAATGTAACGAGTACTTTTGGTTGTCAGGGAAAATGTATGGAGTAAAAAGTACATTATTTTCTTTCGGAATGTAGCAAAGTAAAAGTAGAAGTTGTCAAAAATATAAATAGTAAAGGGAAATACAGACACCCCAAAAGAATACTGAAGCAGTACTTTAAAGTATCTTTACTTAAGTATTTTACACCACTGTCAATAACCAGGTACTTTATCTATAGAGAGAGTCCTTACATTCTTACACTGAGACTTAAAGGCTCTCATAACTGCTCTCAGTAGTTTAATGCCCAGAAACCTGCGATTAGCTGTGGATGGCAACCGCCACACGCTGTCCATGTGCCGAATGGCAACCTGACCTCTCACCTTTTGGCCAAGCAGCAACATGTCCATCCTTTACTTATAGCATGATACACCCCAATACACAGACACACACACAAAAAGCCACCCCCCTTGTGACCACAGGTCCTTTTACCACCCGAACTAAGCAAACAATACCGACTCCCTCAGTAAAACTATGCTTCTGTTTCACTTTGCCCTTCTGTGGCCAGTGATGGCTTATCTCTCATTGAGTCACTGCAGATCATTTGCGAAGGATAGTGGCCGTTCGTCAGACATGTTTTGTTTGAAAGTGAGTTAAATGAATCTCATGTTGTTACTTCATTCCACAGGGGAAGAAGGGTCGCCCTGGAGATGATGGAGCCCCTGGTCTTAAAGGATCGAAGGTCTTTGATTTGTTATGATTCTTTTTCATTATTTAATTGATTTACATACCTGTTGTGTTCCTGATGTCTCTCTAAAATCCAAGATACAGCCAATTTCCATGTGCTATTCTTGTATAGACATACTGCATATTCCTTATAGGAGTAATTATTTAAAATCAAAGATATAGTCAATTTGCGTGTACTTTTCTTGTATAGACATACTTCATATTCCTTATAGGAGTAATAATATAAGGCTCAGGCTCCCAGTTGGCACAGCGGTCTAAGGCACTGCATCTCAGTGCAAGAGGCATCACTACAGACCCTGGTTCAATTCTAGGCTCTATCAAAACCGGCCGTGGTTGCGAGTCCCATAGGGCGGCGCACAATTGGCCCAGCGTCGTCCAGGTTTGGCCGGGGTAGGCCATCATTGTAAATAAGAATTTGTTCTTAACTGACTTCCCTAGTTAAATAAAAAGAAAACAAAATAATAAATCATCTAAATTGAATAGCTCCAGTGTGTACTGTGTAAGTAATATACGGTAGATTGCCATGTTCTCCTTTCCTTTTAGGGAGAGGGAGGACTAAGTGGACTTCCAGGTCGGGATGGCGAAGAAGTGAGTGATACACTTAAACACGTAGTACTTCTTATATGAAATGTTCATATGCGGATATCTATAGATACAGATCTAGGGTCTTAATCTAATCACCCTGTTGCAGGGGAACTTTCCTGCAATACAGGAAATGTAAAACGTGTAGTATATTTGAGGTTTAAAAATGCTTCTGAAGTTATCCACTTCGACATTTCAGACTTGATTTACAAAAAATCTATGAACCCCTATAAAAAAATGTCTATTAATAATAATCCACATAATAATCCATATTTCCTGTTGCTGCAGCAAACTAGATTAAATTAAGATCCTACATCTGTATGTTGATTAAGCATTTATCAATGTACGTACAGCTGTTGCTCACAATCGAACCTATTATACTGTGTTTGTTTGCAGGGAAAATCTGGTTACAAAGGAGAGAGGGTATGTCATTCAAGTTGTCATTACTATTTATGTTATTTTGACGCTACAGTTCATTCATATGACATATTGCTTTCCATTACAAAGGGTGAGAGAGGCGAGTGTGGCACTCCAGGAATGAAAGGGGACAGGGTAGGTATGAATAATCCACCTTATCTGCTCTCTGAGTCATGCTTTTGTTCAGGTTGATTTATACAGTACCTTTATTTACTGTTTCATTGAATGTCCACTCCCAGGGTCCTGAGGGCCCAATGGGCGCCAGAGGAGTCAGAGGTCTCCAGGTGGGTAAACAACAGCGACATGTACCTGGGAAATGCCCATATTCAGATCAAAGTGTTATACTTTTGTGAAACACCTGTATGAACGCATATATACTCGCTCCATGCTCCACTCCCCTCCCACACACACACACACACACACACACACACACACACACACACACACACACACACACACACACACACACACACACACACACACACACACACACACACACACACACACACAATGTAGTTGATAATGTCTGTAATCTCTGTAGATCTTCCCAGCAATTTAGCATCAGTATCTGGGTAGCCATCACTTTATATCCCGATGTTAAGGAGTGTTCTTTGTTCTTTGTTCCTCCCCAGGGTTTACCTGGTCCACAGGGTGACATTGGACCTGAGGGCCCTCAGGGAAAGCAGGTTAGTAAGGAGACACCTCATACTTACCTCATCACACACATCTGCTGTCGCCTGTACACTTCCTTTTAACAGAACTTTAAAAGAGAGGTTCCTGCCACGCGTTGTACTACCTGAGAGTCGAGGGGCATGTGTCTCTCTCCCTTAATAGGCACCTGTGGAAAATACTGGCCCGGTGCCAGTGCCTTCCCCTTCACTAATTCAGCAGCGTGGGGATTAATGCTAGTTTTCACATTCATACTCAGGTTCAGTTAATGGCAGAAGTCCTGTTTCTAAATATACGGTACACTAGGAACTGCCTAAAGCACTGTCTACCTCCTTACCAGTCCTCTATCGGGATTGTCAAGGCACTACAGCTATGAAAAGTCAAATGTTCTCTCTCCGTGTGAGAACATGCAGGTTTCCGTTGGAAAGAGAAAAAAGGGTAAACACTTTTTTTTCTGTTGGAAAGAGATAAAAGGGTAAAACAGAATGTTAAAGACAGATGTTGCTCCCATAATATGAGTATGTTAACTGTACGTGTTGAGATTTTAGCAGCCTAGTGATTTATCTCGTACTAATTGAATCAGCACCACCATCAAAGACTATCTTTCAAAACTGGATGGATAATTGTGGAAAGAGCAATGTTTAGTTAGGAATATGTTTTAAGAATGGAATGTAAGGTGTTGAGCATTTAACTGAGGTCAAATGTGATTGTTATGGAGGTATGGACTGAAACGTGTGAGAGATTTGCCTTGCTTTGGGAAAACGTTTTAAGTGGTTATCTCAGCTTTCTGCTTGACGGGCTCCACTTCTTTGTTGTTTCTTGTTTAGGATGAAATATCTCCTAAATCGTGAGTAAATCTCATGATTACTGCAAACTCTCCAGCAAACCATTGCCTCCAGTAAAATAGCTCTTAATTGTTTTGAGACTGGATGTTTTTGAGTACTTTGAGTCGACACCTCAACTGAGACAATGTCTGACTTTAGGATGTGCCCTGACTTGTTTTAATTTGGAGGGGTAAAATTGTTTTCCCACTTTTCCATATACAGTATAGTTCAGACAATAGCTCCCCACTGGGTATTCACTGGTTGAATCAACGTTGTTTCAACATAATTTGTCAGCGTATTGTGACATGGAATCAACGTGGATAAAACATTGGATTTGAAAAAAGTAATCAACCAGTACTGTTTTCATCTCATTTCAACCAGCGTTGTAAACATTGAAATTAGGGTAAAACTTCAACTTAAATACATTGAGTTAACAGATTCTTACAGTGCCTTCAGAAAGTATTCACACCCCTTGGGTTTTTCAAAATGTTGTTTTAGCCTGAATTTAAAATGGATAAAATGTGAGGTTTTTTTTTGTCACTGGCCTACACAAACTTCCCATAATGTCAAAGTGGAATTATGTTTTCAAAATGTAAAAAATACAAATAAAATATGAAAAGCTGACATGTCTTGAGTCAATAAGTATTCAACACCTTTGTTATGGCATGCCTAAATAAGTTACATAATAAGTTGCAAGGACTCACTGTGTGCAGTAATAGTGTTTAACATGATTTCTGAATGACTACCTCATCTCTGTACCCCACACATACAAATTATCTGTAAGGTCTCTCAGTCGAGCAGTGAATTTCAAACACTGATTCAACCACAAAGACCAGGGAGGTTTTCTAATGCCTCACAAAGAAGGGCACCTATTGGTAGATGGGTAAAAATAAGTTTGTGCAAGGGTTGCCTTCCAGAGAGACAGATTGTAACATTCTCTGTTTCACGGAAACATGGCTCTCTCGGGATATGTTGTCGGAATCGGTTCAGCCACCGAAATACCTTATTTAAGTAAGTATTCAGACCCTTTGCTATGAGACTCAAAATTGAGCTCAGGTGCATCCTGTTTCCATTGATCATCCTTGAGATGTTTCTACAACTTGACTGGAGTCCATCTGTGGTAACCTCAATTGATTGGACATGATTTGGAAAGGCACACACCTGTCTTTATAAGGTCCCACAGTTGGCAGTGTGTGTCAGAGCAAAAACCAAGCCATGAGGTCGAAGGAATTGTCTGCAGAGCTCCGAGACAGGATTGTGTTGAGGCACAGATCAGGGGAAGGGTACCAAAAAAATGGTACCCAATAAGACAGTGGCCCTCCATCATTCTTAAATGGAAGAAGTTTGGAACCACCAACACTCTTCCTAGAGCTGGCCGCCCGGCCAAACTGAGAAATTGGGGGAGAAGGGCCTTGGTTAGGTAGGTGA
The DNA here is from genome assembly GCF_901001165.1 of Salmo trutta. NCBI lineage: Eukaryota > Metazoa > Chordata > Actinopteri > Salmoniformes > Salmonidae > Salmo > Salmo trutta. Next base: position 39,610,088 of record NC_042976.1, on the reverse strand, counting down.
CCAAGAACCCGATGGTCATACTGACAGAGCTCCAGAGTTCCTCTGTGGAGATGGGAGGACAACCATATCTGCAGCACTCCACCATCAGGCATTTATGATAGAGTGGCCAGACAGAAGCCATTCCTCGGTATAAGGCACATGGCAGCTAGGGCTGTTGCGGTGACCGTATTACCGCCACACCGGCGGTCACGAGTCATGAAGGCAGTCAAATTCCACATGACTGTTTAGTCACGGTAATTAGGCTTCTCCAAGCTCTGATGCTGCTGCTGGTCATTAGTAGCCTACCAAACTTGCTAACTGCTTGGTACTCAGCACTCTATTGTCCCTCTAATCACTCTGACATCAATGCAAATGTATATGAAAATCTAACACTTCATGAGATCCCATGAGCTCATGTTGCACAACATTTCTATAGCCTATGCAATTAAGGCAGAAAACAGAGTGATGGCTGCTAATAACAAGAGGAGGACCCCATCAGCTTTCAATAGGCTAGGCCTACTATATTTATTTCTCAACCTTCCTAATATTAAGCGCATTGCTAATATTTACAACATGAGTATAGACTACCTGGCTGGCATGAAAATAAACCATGGGGAAAACGTCCTCCATTTGCTATTTAAGTGCATAGATGACATGTATTTTTTCCCGCTGCACCAGTTTCGATACAGGCGCATAATAATAGTCCATTCTAAATCAAAACAAATGTCACACATATATTATTAGTATGTAAAGACAAGATCAACATCAAAATGGCGCCGACAAAGAGGGCTGCCTCGCTTCTAGTCCTTAGGAAACTTTGCAGTATTTCGTTTTTTTATGTATTATTTCTTATATTGTTAGCCCAGAAAATATTAAATGTTATTACATACAGCCAGGAATAACTATTAGATATCAGAGCGGCATCATCATTACTAGCACTACAACCAGGAATACGACTCCCAAAGTGGATCCTTTTTCCGACCTACGCAGGGCATTTGAGCTGATTCCAGAGGCTGACCCAAAACAACACCGCCAGAGAAGAGGTAGACAGAGCGGTCTTCTGGTCAGACTTCGAAGGCGCACACACCACCCACCGCTTCCAAGTATATTACTCGCTAATGTCCAGTGTCTAGATAACAAGGTAGACGAAATTAGGGCAATGCTTGCTTTCTAGAAAGACATCAGGGACTGTAACATACTCTGTTTCACGGAAACATGGCTCTCTCGGGATATGCTGTCGGAGTCGATACAGCCACCTGGATTCTTTGTACGTCATGCTGACAGGAATAAACATCTCTCCGGGAAGAAGAAGGGCGAGGTGTATGTTTCATGATTAACGACTCATGGTGTAATTGTAACAACATACAGGAACTCAAGTCCTTTTGTTCACCTGACCTAGAATTCCTCGCAATTAAATGCAGACCGTATTATCTCCCAAGAGAATTGTCTTTGGTTATTGTCACAGCCGTGTATATCCCCCCCTCAAGCCGATACCACGACGGCCCTCAAGGAACTTCACTGGACTTTATGCAAACTGGAAACCATATATCCTGTGGCTGCATGTATTGTAGCTGGGGATTTTAACAATGTAAATTTGAGAACAAGGCTACCTAAATCCTATCAGCATATTGACTGTAGTACTTGTGCTGGCAAAACTCTGGATCACTGCTACTCTAACTTCTGCGACGCATACAAGGCCCTCCCTCGCCCTCCTTTTGGCAAATCCGACCATGACTCCATTTTGCTCCTCCCTTCCTATAGGCAGAAACTCAAACAGGATGTACCTGTGTTAAGAACTATTCAATTCTGATCTGACCAATCGGAATCCACGCTCAAGATTGTTTTGATCACGCGGACTGGGACATGTTCCGGGTAGCCTCAGCGAATAATATTGACGTATATGCTGGTTCGGTGAGTGACTTTATAAGAAAGTGCACAGGAGATGTTGTACCCACTGTGACTATTAAAACCTACCCTAACCAGAAACGTGGATAGATGGTGGCATTTGCGCAAAACTGAAAGGGTGAACCATCGCATTTAACCATGGAAAGGTGACTGGGATTATGGCAGAATACAAACAGTGTAGTTATTCCCTCCGCAAGGCAATCAAACAAGGGAAATGTCAGTATAGAGACAAAGTGGAGTCGCAATTCAACGGCTCAGACACAAGACGTATGTGGCAGGGTCTACAGACAATCACGGACTACAAAGAGAAATTGTCACAGACACCGACGTCTTGCTTCCAGACAAACTAAACACCTTCTTTGCCCGCTTTGAGGATAATACAGTGCACGGACGTGGCCCGCTACCAAGGACTGTGGGCTCTCCTTTGCCATGGCCGACATGAGTAAGACATTAAACGTGTTAACTCTCATAAGGCTGCCGGCCCAGACGGCATCCCTAGCCGTGTCCTCGGAGCATGCGCAGACCAGCTGGCTGGTGTGTTTATGGACATAGTCAATCTCTCCCTATCCCAGTCTGTTGTCCCCACATGCTTCAAAATGGCCACCATTGTTCCTGTACCCAATAAGGCAAAGGTAACTGAACTAAATGACTATCGCCCATAGCACTCACTTCTGTCATCACGAAGTGCTTTGAGAGCCTAGTCAAGGATCATATCACCTCCACCTTACCTGTCACCCTAAACCCACTTCAATTTGCTTACCGCCCCAATAGGTCCACAGACGATGCAATCGCCATCACACTGCACACTGACCTATCCCATATGAGGAATACTTATGTAAGAATGCTGTTCCTTGACTATAGCTCAGTATTCAACACCATAGTACCCCCTATAGCTCATCATTAAGCTAGAGGCCCTGGGTCTCATCCCCGCCCTGTGCAATTGGGTCCTGGACTTACTGACGGGCCGCCCCCAGATGGTGAAGGTAGGAAACAACATCTCCACCTCGCTGATCCTCAACACTGGGGCCCCACAAGGGTACGTGCTCAGCCCCCTCCTGTACTCCCTGTTCACCCATGACTGGGTGGCCATACACGCCTCCAACTCAATCATCAAGTTTGCAGATGACATAACAGTAATAGGCTTGATTACCAACAAAGAGACAGCCTACAGGTAGGAGGTGAGGGAACTCAGAGTGTGGTGTCAGCAAAACAACCTCTCACTCAACGTCAACAAAACAAAAGAGATGATCGTGGACTTCAGGAAACAGCAGAGGGAGCACACCCCTATCCACATGATGGGACAGCAGTGGAGAAGGTGGAAAGTTTTAAGTTCCTCGGCGTACACGTCACAGACAAACTGAAATGGTCCACCCACACAGACAGTTTGGTGAAGAAGGCGCAACAGCACCTCTTCAACCTCAGCTGAAGAAATTTGGCTTGTCACGTAAAACCCTCACAAACCTTTACAGATGCACAATTGAGAGCATCCTGTCGGGCTGCACTCGCAATAACATCTGCTAACCATGTGTATGTTACCAATAAAATGTTATTTGATTTGATTTGAAATCAAGAATAGTCTGATGGGTGACAATATTAGCCTATCACTTGTGAATTATATATTATCACTTGTGAATGATGCACAGCATAAGAAACAATGTATTTTTTTTGCAACTTTTAGCCACACACCTCATGTAGCCTACCCATAGGCCTATATGCTGCAACAAACACTCAAACTGGACAGTTTTATCTCAATCTCTTCATTCAAATACTCAATCATGGACACTCTTACTGACAGTTTTGGCTGCTGAGCGTGATGTATAGTTGTCTTTACCTTCTTGCCTTTTGTGCTATTGTCTGTGCCCAATAATGTTTGTACACTGTTTTGTGCTGCTACCATGTTATGCTGCTGTCATGTTGTGTTGCTACCATGTCATTGTCATGTTGTGTTGCTACCATGTTGTTGTCATGTTGTGTTGCTACCGTGTTGTTGTCATGTTGTGTTGCTACCGTGTTGTGTTGTCATGTGTTGCTGCCCTGCTATGTGTTTGTCTTAGGTCTCTCTTTATGTAGTGTTGTGTTGTCTCTCTTGTCGTGATGTGTGTTTTGTCTTATATTTTATATATTTCCATGTACAGTTGAAGTTGGTAGTTTACATACACCTTCGCCAAATACATTTAAACTCAGTTTTTCACAATTCCTGACAGTTAATCCTAGTAACAATTCCCTGTGTTAGGTCAGTTAGGATCACCACTTTATTTTAAATGTGAAATGTCAGAATAATAGCAGAGAGAATGATTAATTTCAGCTTTTATTTCTTTCATCGCAATTCCAGTGGGTCAGAAGTTTGCATACACTCAATGAGTATTTGGTAGCATTGCCTTTAAATTGTTTAACTTGGGTCAAATGTTTCGGGTAGCCTTCCACAAGCTTCCCACAATAAGTTGGGTGAATTTTGGCCCATTCCTCCTGACAGAGCTGGTGTAACTGAGTCAGGTTTGTAGACATCCTTGCTCGCACACGCTTTTTCAGTTCTGCCCACACATTTTCTATGGGATTGAGGTCAGGGCTTTGTGATGGCCACTCCAATACCTTGACTTTGTTGTCCTTGTCCATTTTGCCACAACTTTGGAAGTATGCTTGGGGTCATTGTCCATTTGGAAGACCCATTTGCGACCAAACTTTAACATCCTGATTGATGTCTTGAGATGTTGCTTCAATATATCCACATAATATTCCTTCCTCATGATGCCATCTATTTTCTGAAGTGCACCAGTCCCTCCTGCAGCAAAGCACCCCCGCAACATGATGCTGCCACCCCCGTGCTTCACGGTTGGGATGGTGTTCTTCGGCTTGCAAGTCTCCCCCATTTTCCTCCAAACATAACGCTGGTAATTATGGCCAAACAGTTCTATTTTTGTTTCATCAGACCAGAGGACATTTCTCCGAAAAGTACAATCTTTGTCCTCATGTGCAGTTGCAAACCGTAGTCTGTCTTTTTTATGGAGCAGTGGCTTCTTCCTTGCTGAGCGGCCTTTCAGGTTATGTCGATATAGGACTCGTTTTACTGTGGATATAGATACTTTTGTACCTGTTTCCTCCAGCATCTTCACAAGGTCCTTTGCTCTTGTTCTGCGATTGATTTGCACGTTTCGCACCAAAGTACGTTCATCTCTAGGAGACAGAACGCGTCTCCTTCCTGAGCAGTATGACGGCTGCGTGGTCCCATGGTGTTTAAACTTGCATACTATGGTTTGTACAGATGAACGTGGTACCTTCAGGCATTTGGAAATTGCTCCCAAGGATGAACCAGACTTGTGGAGGTCAACAATGTTTTTTCTGAGGTCTTGGCTGATTTATTTTGATTTTCCCATGATGTCAAGCAAAGAGGCACTGAGTTTGAAGGTAGGCCTTGAAATACATCCACAGGTATACCTCCAATTGACTCAAATTATGTCAATTAGCCTAAAGCCATGACGTCATTTTCTACAATTTTCCAAGCTGTTTAAAGGCACAGTCAACTTAGTGTATGTAAACTTCTCACCCACTCGAATTGTGATACAGTGAATTATAAGTGAAATAATCTGTCTGTAAACAATTGTTGGAAAAATGAATGTAAAAGTTTCTCTGAACTACCTAGACTGAATTAGAGCTTTGGACTGCCCTTTAGCTGAAACTCACTCCCTTGTTCTTGACATTGATCTGTATTATGCTGCTGTCTTTGTTTGCTACTAACTTTAATCTGTGTCTCTTGTGTTTGTCATCACAGGGTGACCGGGGTCCAGCTGGCCCGGCCGGAATTCAGGGAGAAAATGGTATTGGACTTCCTGGTCCAAAGGTACATTTAGTCTGTTATTGTTTTTGTCTAACTAATGAATTGTTTTATGTTACCTGTTCTATCTCACCGTGTCTTTTTTGCAGGGTGATCTGGGATTCCAGGGAAAACCCGGCCCTCCTGGTCCTCCAGGGTTGGGTGAATATGGCCAGCCAGTGAGTGGAATGAAACACCCGACTAGCATTTTACTGTAGCTTACTACATTATGTAGTTTGGTTTCATTGACAACCTGATAAACTTTGTGAGTGATACTATACACTCAGTGTACAAAACATTAAGAACAACTTCCTAACATTGAGTTCCGGGCATGGACTCTGGAAGGTGAGTCCACAGTGATGCTGCCCCATGTTGACTCCAATGCATCCCACAGTTGTGTCAAGTTGGCTAGATGTCCTTTGGGTGGTGGACCATTCTTGATACACACGGAAACTGTTAAGCGTGGAAAAACCCAGTAGCGTTGCAGTTCTTGACACAAACCTGTGTGCCTGGCACCTACTACCATACCCCGTTCAAAGGCACTTAAATATTTTGTCTTGCCCATTCACCCTCTGAATGGCACCCATACACAATTCATGTCTCAATTGACTCAAGGCTTAAAAACTATTCTTTAACCCCTTCATCTACACTGATTGAAGTGAATTTAATAGCTGACATCAATAAGGGATCATAGCATTCACCTTGATTCACATGACCAGTCTATGTCATGAAAAGTGCAGGTGTCCTTAATATTTTGTATACTCAATGTATATCACAGTAGGAAATGTGAGCTGGGATGACAACTACAAAGACATTGTCATCTGACCCAATGTTGGTAAATGGATAATGCTGGTTTATTTTACAGGGGCCTCAAGGGCCACAAGGTTTTCAAGGGGAGAAAGGACCCCACGGAGAGGGGCTCCCTGGGCCAAAGGTATGATTACGATTTTGTCATGACTAAAAGGGAAAATACAATAGAGAAATTATCTGGGTACAGCTAAAATGCGCTCCTCTTCATTTTTATCCTCCATTCTTTCTAGTGAGAATTGTGTTAGCCCACAGCATCATTTCTGGGATTACCATTAGCTACAATGCTGGAAGCAGAATGTCCACTCAAAAGACTTTCTTTGTATTACACCAATAGCAGAAACAGACATAAACCATCCATAAATCAGACGGCTTCTTAACCTCTTGATTCTACCAGCGCCTGGGCTGTTGAAGATGGCCATCTGTTGGGCCATAATTTGCCTCAGAAACTGACAAGGAGTTACATAAGCATGAAAGCACAACTCTCATTCGCTGGATTTCAGAGGGAAGAACTGTGTAATAAACACCAAAGCCAGGCCCTGCTCTTCTCCAAAGTAGTCTACTCACAGCTAGTTCTCAGTCAAGTGTTACCATTCATGTTGATGCGCGCATGCAAACCCTTTAAAAACAATGTCATTTTTCCATGTTGCAAATTGTGGAGTGACATATCTTATATGCGGACTGTTCAAACATCACATACACTTGGAGAGGGGCTGGATTTCCATGGGATTTAAGTGGCAAACAACCACAAAATGGAACACATTGTGAAAACATAGCTATCTTTTTTTTTTTTATGACAGCACTTGGAGTTCATCTTGGGTTTTATTTGAGTTATATTATCATCATAACATGTAGAGACATGAACATGAACACAGGGCTTATATCGGATGAGTAAATGTATAAAACATCCTCATGAACAAATTCTTTAGCAGTGGAATACTTCCTTCAGTCTGTTTTTCCTAATTCAAGTCAGAACCTGAGAGCAAATAAAATAACAGCAGTGTTGAGAGTGGGACCTGTGGTTGATGCGCTTACATTTGGCAGTAGTAGGCACATCGTGGAAAATGAGCATAACACAGAAAATGTCCTGAGGTAACCAAACATTGGCTCTTATGGGAAAGCCCCCGTTCCGAAAAGGGGTCAGAGCAGTTTTAAAGGACAGGTCAACCCCCCCCCCAACAATTAATATGTTCCTGTCTGTGTGTCTGCATTTCATTATTTTTCAACTGTTGCTGAGGCAATAAACATGCCTAAATTCATCACCCCCTCCCTCTGCCAAGTTTGACAAGGGTTAGCAACAGAAGGATAACGTAAACAGATTCCAACATGAACGCCATATCTGAGAATAACATAACTTCAGTCATATAGGACCATGGTACGTTACTCACAAGACAGACAGGTGCTAACTTAACCCTCCCGGTCCCTATTACACTGTTGACTGAGAATGAGAACAATGAGGATAGTGCTGTGATTGTGTGAACCAGTGGGAGCTGGATGTGTGTGACGGGAGAGAGGGGTGATGACTTGTCTTTGTTCGGCAGGGAGACCGGGGGCTGGCCGGACCGAGGGGGCCAAGAGGACAGACGGGTGCAGGAATCAAAGGAGAAAAGGTGGGCTGTAAATACATCATTAATCAATGCCATTCACACAAACATGCCATGTCTACCCAACAAAAGACCTAATGAAGTTCATAAAGAAGCCTTGGATCCTCCCTCTGGGCCTCCTTGGAGCAGTCCGTTGAGAAAGAAAGGGCGGGGGGAGGGTTATAGCTGTAGTTACTGTGGGAAAGTTGAAGGTAGGATTATTTTAGCATGTTGTAGGATTCAATAAACAACCATGCTACAGTATATTGTTACATACTGGCATAACCAGTGTCTAGCACTCAAATTAAACCGCATTTATTGGTGGTTAGGGATTTTAGCCCTCTGTAGTCAAAAACAAGATACTCTATATGCTGCATATCACATTTAAGAAAGGCACTCATGCAGATATTCAGCCTGGTGATTCTATTAGTACCAATTATCTTGATTTTAAGACATAAAGGCCTATAAACTCATAAAGGTTTAAATGCCAACCTAGACCCTCAACCAGGGCCGGATTAATACAGGGGTTTAACGGGGCTGAAGCCCCTGGGGGAAGAGAAAGCAAAGAGGAAGCAAAAAACAAAAATATATAATAATAATAATAATAATGTTTTACAATAATATTAAAGGATGTATGTACTGTATATATTATATACTGTATGTAGTACCGTAATTTCCGGACTATAAACCGCAACTTTTTTCCCACGCTTTGAACCTCGCGGCTTAAACAATGACGCGGCTAATATATGGATTTTTCCCGCTTTCAAATTTATTTTCTCCAAAAAAATACATTCTGTGACGTGTTCAGTTTTTTGGCGGCATGAAGCTTTCATTAGACCAATGAAATTGCCGAACGGGTTAAGGTCAAACAACTTTTTTGTTTACTGTTTAGATTAAATCGAGCGCTCTCAAACTTCCCATCATTCTGATTACGGTAGTCATTTTGTCACCCTCATCATGGCAAAGACACGGAGAAATGCATATGATGCAGCTTTCAAGTTGAAGGCGATTGATCTGGCTGTTGGAAAAGGAAATAGAGCTGCTGCACGTGAGCTTGGTCTTAATGAGTCAATGATAAGACGTTGGAAACAGCAGCGTGAGGAATTGACTCAGTGCAAAAAGACAACTAAAGCTTACTGCTAATTTTTTCTTTTTTGTTACAAGCCGTGTTTCGTTAAAGCCTATTTATTTTTGTTACAAGCCGTGTTTCGTTAAAGCCTGTGTAAAGTTAATTTGCTTCAATGTAACAGTAGGCTCCTGCGGCTTATAGCCATGTGCGGCTTATTTATGTTCAAAATAATACTTTTTTTTAAATTCAGTGGGTGCGGCTTATATTCAGGTGCGCTCAATAGTCCGGAAATTACGGTATATATTTAGGCTTTTTTTACTGCAACCGCCAACCCTCAGGAGCCTGCTCTGATAGTCATGCCTTTTTTATCCAACCACAGGAGCCTGCGCCAAATGTTCAAAATACACCAGAGCATAATTTAGCCACAGAGGATCAATAGTTCATAATGGATTAAGTTTTATCACAAGCACATACAAGTATCTGCCAAAATAAAAGAAACACCAACATAAAATGTCTTAATAGGGTGTTGGGCCACCACGAGCTGCCAGAATAGCTTCAATGCACCTTGGCATAGATTCTACAACTGGACATAAACAAGACCAGGAAAATGCACCCCCACACCATAACATATACTTTGTATACCTCATTTACCCAAGTGTTTCCTTTATTTTGGCAGTTACCAGTTTGCCTTCAGTTGGGAAGGCCGCAGTTTGGGCAGCATGCGTGTCAAATATACAGCTTGTTGCATTGTGACCATAGACATATAATCAATAGAAGGGTTTTGGAACCTCTTACCCTGGCAATTTGACAGTTAAACTCATGGGTACACTAGCAATGGATGCCAGTCCTGACTTGAATGGGAACTGCCATCTATGGATTATATTTCTATGGTTAGTTGCGGCTGTCGGTTTGCCTTTTACAGAATTCAAAATACAAATGCGGGAAAAACATGCAGTTTGGAAAGCAAATGCCCACTGCTGAAAAGAGAAGACTAATCTGTGTTTAGAACCAATAAAAAAAAAATATTCTCAACAACTCCCAATTTTAGCTAACAGCAGCACTGTTTTTCAAAGTATCTCATCTTGAGATAGGCTATTGCCACGACGAGCGCATCGGCCATCACCGTGAGCTGGTGTAATGGCCGTCGTCAGAATGAGACCAAAGTGCAGCGGAGGATGTGTTCATCTTAAAATGATTTTAATGACCACTTGCAAAAGAAAACACGAAAATGACAGCCAAACAGTTCTGTCAGGAATAACAAAACACTAGACAGAAAACATTCACCCACAAACCCCAAAGGAAAAACAGGCTGCCTATGTATGACTCTCAATCAGCAACAACGATCTACACCTGTTCCTGATTGAGAGCCATACACGGCCGAAACAAAGAAAACCACCAACATAGAAAAAGAAACCTAGAACGCCCACCCATGTCACACCCTGGCCTAAACCAAAAATAGAGAACAAAAAACCCTCTCTATGGCCAGGGCATTACAGCTGGGGGCAGGGGAGCCTATAAAAGACAAAGCCTATGATTTCTTAATCGGGACCTGCCCTCAACCCTTTTTATGTTTGAACTCAGGGTGAGTTCGGGCCTCCAGGTCATCCAGGACTTGTTGGACTTACAGGAGCGGGCATCCAGGGGGAGAAGGTAAGATGAGTGGCGAAGATTAACATAACACTACACTTGCATGCCCATCAAACACACACACGTGATTGTGATTTTTATTCCTCAGGGAGTGGAGGGTCCCAGAGGTCCACCTGGCAGCAGAGGACCTCAAGGAGAGGGCTTACCTGGACCTAAGGTTGGTAAAGACAATGTAAAGCCATGAATTGAAGGCCAAGATAATGGAATTCTCTAATTGCTGTTGTTTGTAGCTAGCCTGTTGTTTTTGCCTGGTGGATTTCTTCACCCTACTTTCCATTCTCTTATTTCTAGGGTGATCAAGGTTTACCAGGAGAGCTCGGAGCTACAGGGGAGAGAGGCGTTGGTGAGCCAGGGCCAAAGGTAAGACAAATACCTTATCCACCGTCTTCCAAATAATAATAAAAACACCTTTTCAAATAAGCATGTTGAACTTGTGATATATTTTTCTTTTCCAGGGTGAGCCTGGTACATCTGGCCTGGCTGGCTTACCTGGTTTTCCAGGCGAGGACGGGGCTCCAGGACAGAAGGTGTGTTATTTCCCCTTTACACCACTTCTATAGATCCAGTATAGTTCTATAGATCCAGTATAGTTCTATAGATCCAGTATAGTTCTATAGATCCAGTATAGTTCTATAGATCCAGTATACCACAAAGGAAAGGAATGTGTCAATGTGAAATGGTCTGTCCTGTCTACCCTTCGCCACTGCCAGGGTGAGGCGGGTGTAGCTGGTATAAGAGGTCCTGATGGAGCAGCAGGGATCGGCACCCAGGGCGAGAAGGTAGGTTTCACATCCTTACCCTTCTGTCATACTAACCTGTAACACCAAGAGGGGGTCATGTAAATGATGTGTGCTCCACCCCTACCAGGGAGACCAGGGTCAGAGGGGCATCCGTGGATTACATGGACCTCCTGGCATGACCGGACCCTCAGGGGCAAAGGTAATAATAATAATAATAATTATTGGTTGCACTTATATAGCGCCTTTTCACCTACGGTAGATGCTCAAAGGGGGGGTGCCAGAATGCTCACCACACGTAAGCTATCATAGTGGAGAGGTGAGGAGTGATATATGCCAAATGGGAATCAGGTGGATGATAAGGTGGACATGATTGAAAGGGACCAGATTGGGAATTTGGCCAGAACAACTCTACTCTTACAATAAGTGCCATGATGAGAATAACACAATAACACACAATAGCACAATCTGATCACAGCACGGCAGGTTTAGCGAACCTGATAGTTTTGTTTGCTTTGACCTACCGTTATTCATTACATTAACGTCTATTTAGGTTATTTCCAACCAACACTCAACACACACTGTATTGACTGCATATTTGTTGAGATTGTTGTAATAGCAGCCCAACAGTTTGAGTTCAACCAAAACACACTAGAAGATTACAAAAGTGGCAAACTCTGCAGAAAATCTCTGCAGGCTGTTGGTAGTGTAGGTCTTGTTTGGATAAAGTGTCTGTAGAGTTCAATTTAATTTGCATTTTTTTTCAGGGGGAGCCTGGCACACTGGGCCGACTGGGCATGCCAGGACTACCGGGACGGGCCATTGCAGGTCCCAAGGTAAGAAATACACATCTATTAACACCCTGTTTCTGTATGCAGGTCTTGGCAGGTACTGTATACATTTGACAGGCTTGTTAGCCTGCAGTAAGAAACACTTACATGCAGTCTGTTGAAATGCATCATCAGATCCTGGCTGATAAACAGCATTGTGATGAGCTTATCTCATTCTCTGTCTCAGGGTGATCTAGGCCCACCTGGTCCCTCTGGGCCGATTGGAGAGACAGGCTATGGGCTACCTGGGCCAAAGGTAAGTGTTGCAATTCACAACAAAGAAAATATGAAATGACTATTACTATGAGGCATCGTTTGAATAATGTTTTTACCAGGGTGACCATGGGAATCCTGGTCCATCAGGACCTTTTGGGCCCAAAGGTGAAGGTTTCCCTGGTCCAGTGGTGAGTACTTACAACCAACATGACCAACTGCATACTTAACTGCAGATTACTGGTGTTAAGCCAAGCTCATTCAATTTGGATTGCTCCCTGTTCCTTTTTTAGGGTCCTCCAGGCCTTCCAGGTCTACAGGGAGAGCAGGGCCCTGAGGGCATTGGCATCCCAGGACCTAAGGTACTTGTCATGTATCTGTCCCTAAATCCTCTATGTCAATCTGCTACGACCTACTACATGTCAATGTGAATGTGTATTATGTATCGTACGTGACTCTAAATCTGTCTGTCCCAGGGAGACATTGGCTTCAGAGGATTGCCAGGTTTGCCAGGCCCAAAAGGAAAGGGTTTGCAAGGACCACCGGTATGAAGCTAATAACAGAACTTCCATTATTCAGCCATAGGTCACGTTCTGAGTGTAATACGTGGCATACCTTAACACATACCGGTAGTCCAGCTGTGACGGCAATGTCCAAACTTAATCAACTTTATTTATAGTCTGTAGCCTGTCCGTCCCCCCCATTAAATTAGCATCATTGGTTTACAGGGTAACATTGGAAGGAAAGGACCCCCTGGTCCAAATGGGCCCCCAGGGGAAGGTCTGCAGGGCCCCAAGGTATGTTTAATAACACAGTCCACTCCTGACCTGTGATCTTTAGTGTGTTTTAGCTCTTTTTCAACTACCTGGCCTTTGGGTAAATGACCACCCTATGGGTCTTGTTTTGATGAATGATTCATCTTTTGTATTTTAGGGTGAGCAGGGGTCTCAGGGTGTGACAGGGCCAAGGGGACCCATAGGGGAAGGATTCCCCGGAGGTAAGGTAAGAGGATGACATGCATGCTTCAACTCATAACACTCTTCTTCTGATGGAGGCAGTGACCTTGTCCCTAACGGCAGTGCTCCTGTTTCTTCCTCCTGTCTCTTCACTGCAGGGTGACCGTGGCTTGCAGGGTGAGAGAGGAAATAAGGGTGTAAAAGGGAGCATGGGAGATTCTGGGGTTCCTGGAGAGTCTGTGAGTTTTCTAAATATTCATTGTTTTACTAAAATTGCTGTTTTGTGATGTTATTTCAATATAATTTAGAAGTAGGGATGTGTGACTCATTCAAATGTTTTCTCATATCTCAGGGTAGGCCAGGAGTAAAGGGTGAAGCAGGGCTTACAGTAAGTTCACAAACTTTACATACTGCTTGAATGACTCTGTAATATATACAAAAATATGAAATATGAATATAACTCTCACACTTCTATCACTTCCAGAGAGAAGACATCATTAAATTGATCAAGGAAATATGTGGTAAGACTAACACCATGATAATAATAAATCCAAGCTAAAACATGAAGCATTAATTAAATAATGTTAATTCGGCATCTCTCTCATGCTTTTAGGATGTGGAATCAAGTGCAAGGAGAGGCCAATGGAGCTTGTATTCGTCATTGACAGCTCAGAGAGTGTTGGTCCGGAAAACTTTGAAATCATCAAGGACTTCGTCACAGCACTGGTGGACCGTACAACTGTTGGACGTAACGCCACCAGAATTGGACTGGTCCTGTACAGTCTGGATGTCAAACTGGAGTTCAATCTGGCGCGCTACATGACCAAACAAGATGTCAAGCGGGCCATCAGGAAGATGTCCTACGTGGGTGAGGGAACCTATACTAGCACCGCCATCCGGAAGGCTACCCAGGAGGCCTTCTACAGTGCCCGTACTGGGGTTAGGAAAGTGGCCATTGTTATCACAGATGGACAGACAGACAAACGAGAGCCTGTGAAGCTGGACATTGCTGTGAGGGAGGCCCATGCTGCCAACATTGAGATGTTCGCCCTGGGGATTGTCAACACCTCAGATACAACCCAGGCTGAGTTCCTCCGTGAGCTCAATCTGATCGCCTCGGACCCTGACAGTGAGCATATGTACCTCATCGACGATTTCAACACTCTACCAGGTGATGAACATGGTCATATGTGTATGGTATCACACATTACTTAATACAATGCTGTTATACAGTAATAACAACTTCACCCTTTAGTCTGTCATACAGATATCATATTTTATACTTTACCTGAGGTTGTCGTTTCCCTCCTTCTGTCTTTCAGCTCTGGAGTCAAAACTTGTTAGCCAGTTCTGTGAGGATGAGAATGGAGCCCTTGTGTTGAATCGCAACGCTAATAGCTTTGGAAGGAATGGGAACAACGGCTATGGGAACAACGGACAGGGGATTAGCGGACATGGGAATAACGGACATGGAAACAACGGACATGAGAATAACGGACATGGGAATAACGAACATGGAAACAGCTATAATGAGGATCCTATCCTAAATCCAAGTGGACGCACCAGTTCCCAGAGTCACATCAGAGGCCGTGGAGATAACTTTTCTCTGCCCCTCAATGCTGGACCACTTCCAGTGCAGGTCCAAGTAGACCTTTACAGGACACATTTATATCATACAAAGTATCTCTCCTTAGGTGTTATAGAGGAGCAATTGAATGATTCCTTTGTAATAGTCATCGCTCTGTTAGTCTATTAATTCAATTTTAGCAGTAGAGGGTTGAGTTACTGTCTAACTAATCTATGTGTGTGTGTCATCATCCAGGTGGATGATGAAGAGGGTGAAGATTTAGACGTAAGGTCCCACGTGCGAGGAGGTAGCACTGTGGCTGTAGTTAATAAAACAGTATCCATCTTCCCTGCAAGGGAAAGCTCCAACTCCAACACAACTGTCTCATCATCATCATCAGGATCAGCATCATCATCCTCAGGAACATCAGGTTCAGCTTCATCATCCAGCGAGGGCCAATTTCAGCCTGTATCAATTCCTATCCCTAATTCTATTTTCCCCCGAGGTTAGGACCTAACACTGCAACATGTTGTGTTAGATAAAGAAACACAGTCATTTCTGTCATGGAAGTTGGCGTTCAATATCTTTACACGTTTTCAAATTCCTTGAATTCGGAAAGTATTCAGACCCTTTAACTTTTTCCACATTTAATTACATTACAGCCTTATTCTAAAATTGATTCAATCAATATTTTTCCTCCTCAATCTACACACAATACCCCATAATGACAAAGCTAAACAGGTTTTTAGAAATGTTTGCAAATAAAAAACAGAAATACCGAATTTACATAAGTATTCAAACCCTTTGCTATGAGAGTCGAAATTGAGCTCGGGTACATCCTTTTTCCATTGATCATCCTTGAGATGTTTCTACAACTTGATTGGAGTCCACCTGTGGTAAATTCAATTGATTGGACATGATTTGGAAAGGCACACACCTGTCTATATAAAGTCCCACAGTTGACAGTGTATGTCAGAGCAAAAACCAAGCCATGAGGTCGAAGGAATTGTCCATAGAGCTCCGAGACAGGATTGTGTCGAGGCACAGATCTGGGGAAGGACACCCAAAAAATTCTGCCGCATTGAAGGTCTCCAAGAACGCTGTGGCCTCCATCATTCTCAAATGGAAGAAGTTTGGAACCACCAAAACCCTTCCTAGAGCTGGCCGCTCAGCCAAACTGAGCAATCGGGGGAGAAGGGCCTTGGTCAGGGAGGTAACCAAGAACCCGATGGTCACTCTGAACGAGCTCCAGAGTTCCTCTGTGGGGATGGGAGAATCTTCCAGAAGGACAACAATCTCTGCAGCACTCCACCAATCAGGCCTTTATGGTTGAATGGCCAGACGGAAGCCTCAGTAAAAGGCACATGACAGCCCTCTTGGAGTTTGCCAAAAGGCACCTAAAGACTCTTAAACCATGAGAAACGTCACGTCTGGAGGAAACCTGGCACCATCCCTATGGTGAAGCATGGTGGTGGTAGCATCATGCTGTGGGGATGTTTTTCAGTGGCAGGGACTGGGAGACTAGTCAGGATGGAGGAAAGATGAACAGAGCAAAGTCCAGAGAGATCCTTGATGAAAACCTGCACCAGAGCGGTTCACCTTCCAATAGGACAGTGACCCTAAGCACACAGCCAAGACAACGCAGGAGTGGCTTCGGGACAACTCTCTGAATGTCCATGAGTGACCTAGCCGGAGCCCAGACTTGAACCTGATCGAACATCTCTGGAAAGACCTGAAAATAGCTGTGCAGCGACGCTCCCCATCCAACCTGACAGAGCTTGAGAGGATCTGCAGAGAAGAATGGGAGAAACTCCCCAAATACAGTTGTGCCAAGCTTGTAGCGTCATACCCAAGAAGACTCAAGGCTGTAATCGCTGCCAAAGGTGCTTCAACAAAGTAACTGAGTAAAGGGACTGAATACTTATGTAAATGTGATATTTTAGCTTTTTATTTTTAATAACTTTGCTAACATTTCTAAAAACCTGTTTTTTCTTTTTCATTATGGGGTATTGTGTGTAGCTTGATGAGGGGGAAAAAAACAATTTAATCAATTTTAGAATGAGGATATAACGTAAAAAATGTGGAAAAAGTCAAGGCGTCTGAATACTTTCCAAATGCACTGTATGTCATACCTCTCCTTCGATGTTGTTTTGTCAGAGTCCGTCCCGCTCAATCCCCGCTGTAACCTGAGTTTGGACCAAGGCACCTGTCGAGAGTATAACATCCAGTGGTATTACGACAAACAGGCCAATTCCTGTGCACAGTTCTGGTATGGAAGCTGTGAAGGAAATGCCAACCGTTTTGAGACAGAGGATGTGTGTAAGAAGACCTGTGTTCTGTCTAAAACAGGTATGTGCCACAGCTCGTAGTGATTTTAAGCTTCGGTGCTCTGTTTTCTGATATTCTTTTTGATATGCTCGCTCTGTGTTTTCCACAGCTGGTTAAAACAGGCAGATGATCAATCAACTCATCAGAACAATCTGCCATGGAACCAACTAAGCAAAGTGCAGAGGATTCTTTGAACAGTGTTTAATAATAGTCTTCTACTGATATCTAAATATGGTATATTTACAACAGGCATTTATCATTGGAAATAGTGCTATTTTGCAGCTCTCTGTGTCTCTCTCTCTTGAGGTGTAGAGAATAAGGGAGGGAAATGCCACTTCTAGATTTCATGAAGTTGCCTTTCTTTTCAGATGTACGGTTATCTGTGGACTTTATTTACGGAAGTCTGAATTTGTGAAGAAAATATAACGTTGCTATGGTAACTGTTTTATTACATTTGAAAAGTGATCCTATACCTTACTCTTATTATATTGATGTTGGATTAACTAATCCATTCAATACCTCAATGTTACTCAACCTTAAGCTGTACTGAACAAAGGGGATAGGTTCAAGCCCAGCTTTTGTCATTTCAGGTTTACCTGAGAGAAACATCACACAATGCAATTCTCATACCTCTTAGCCATAAGCACATTGTGCTGCATTATGCTGTCCCACAATATTGTCTTATAATATAGGGATTGTCTTCCAGAATACATTCTTTTTTTGTAGTATATATTTGAATTCAGTATATATTTTTTTTAAAGCAAACTAAATTAAATAGGTGCTGTAATTATTTTTCTTGTTTGTTTAATGATATGAATTAGTCCGTTTTAGGGTCACATACGCCAGGCCTATAAGTGACAGTATGCAACTTGACCTCTGTATTTTTCTTCCAAAGTGTTTTGGGAAATCGCACGTTGCTGTTCATGAAAAAGCTAACTTTGAAATGAATCACATTTTTTACATGTGGACTGGTTTTGATGATTTTGTATTTGTTTTTATTGATGAAAAAGTATAGATCGATAGATAGATAGGACAGCCAACATCACAAAACTGTGGGAAGCATTGGAGTCAATATGGTCCAGCATCCCCGTAGAACGCTTTCTACACCTTTTAGTGTCCATGCCCTGACGAATTGAGGCTGTTCTGAGGGCAAAAGAGGGTACAACTCAATATTAGGAAGGTGTTCTTAATGTTTTGTACACTCAGTGTATTTGGCCTTGTGTTTTAGGTTATTGTCCTGCTGAAAGGTGAATTTGTCTCCCAGTGTCTGTTGGAAAGCAGACTGAACCAGGTTTTCCTCTAGGACTTTGCCTGTGCTTAGCTCTATTCCCTTTCTTTTTATCCTAAAAAACTCCCTAGTCCTTGGTGATGACAAGCATACATAACATGATGTAGAACCCCCATTCTTGAAAATGTGAAGACTCAGTGATGTGCTGTGTTCGATTTGCCCCAAACATAATGCTTTGTATTGAGGTCAAAACATACATTTCTTTGCCACATGTTTTGCAGTATTACTTTAAGTAAGTTTATAGTTTATAGTGACTGGGTGTATTAATACACCATCAAAAGTGTAATTAATAACTTCACCATGATCAAAGGGATATTCAATGTCTGCTTTTTTTTTACCCATCTAACAATAGGTGCCATTCTTTGCGAATCATTGGAAAACGTCTCTAGTCTTTGTCGTTGAATCTGTTCTTTAAATTCACTGCTCGACTAAAGGACCTTATAGATAATTGTATGTATGGGGTACAGAGATGGTGTAGTCATTCAAAAATCATGTTAAACACCATTATTGCACATAGAATTAGTCCATGCAACTTATCTGACTTGTTAAAGGACATTTTTACTCATGAAGTTATTTAGGCTTGTCATAACAAAGGGGTTGAATACTTATTGACTCAAGACATTTCAGCTTTTAGTTTTTAACGAATTTGTACAAAATTCTAAAAACATAGTTCCACTTTGACATTGTGGGGCATTGTGTGTAGATCAGTGACACAAATCTAAATTTTATCCATTTTAAATTCAAAGTTGTAATACAACAAAATGTGAAAAAATTAAAGGGGTGTGAATACTTTCTGAAGGCACTGATTCTTGAAGAATAAATGCCTCATGAGCTTAGTTCAACTGTCCCCATCAGAACCCAAACACTGCATAGCCTCAAAACATGGTTCAAACTATAATTTAGAAAATATCATGGATGGTCAGTCCTTGCATCCATAGCTCTGTCTATGAATTTGAGAGCAGTTTACCGAAACAGTGGTTATTGTTTGAACAGCAGATTGCCCCTTTAACCAAGCTCCAACCCTCCCCATGTGCCTTTTGTGTTCGTTCTTCAACTGTGAATAAATATAATTTTTGGATTCTTATCTCTATCTCGTCATTGCATTCTGACTGATGCGTCATGGTGGCAGCAATAAACCTGATCTAGCCTATCATACAGTCCAACCTAGTCCTTTCTTAGTTTTAGTAAGCCCTCCACCTTTTTGATCTTTAAAAGAGGAGTGTCACAGGCCTGTTTGTGTGTGTGTGGTTCTATAGAGTAGATGTGCTGTGTGTGTTCTCTTTCAAATGCTTTTTTCGGTATCTCACTGAGGGGAACCGGTGACCACATGGAAGCTCCAATCACACAAAGTCTGATGGACAGAATCACTGCTTTCCTGCTTAATTGTTCTCCAGGACTCGCTGTAGAGTGTAGGATTACAGCTTCTTGACGAGAGGATTGAGTACTTTTACTGAAAGGAAAAGTTTGCTTCTCAGGCTCCAGTCAAAGCTAGCACCACATGGCTAGCCTTCATCCAACTAGCCCACTTAAGCTACCTGCTTCGTGCCGCTTTTTCCCCACCACGGTGGAAGAGAGAAAGGAGACTTTTGAGATTTGGTTAGCCAACGTGGCAAGGCAAGGCTAACCTAGCTAGCTCACCGAAGACTTACGCCATGCACTTTTTATTCAGCTAGCCTTCGAATGCCAAGATTAGCTAGCTACATAGCTAAGCGTCGGCCAGCACATGCATAGCCCATACCTCCCACTTGCTGGAGCTATGGCTACTACTACCCCTTCACAGGGGGTAGTAGTAGCTTGCCCCCTGCTCCAGCTTGCCCCCTGCTCCCCTACACCCATGCCTATATGGGTCCTTTATCAGGGAAGACACTCATCCTATCTGTTTCACCTGCTTGGGACTGGAGCATGCCCAGACAGCTCTCACTAACCCTGAGTCCTGTGTGCATTGCAAGGAGTTGGCAAAGTCCAGCCTCAAATGCAAGGTAGCCCCCCCCCCCCCCCCCCCCCCCCCCCATGAGGCTATTCTTGCTCCCAGCCTTCGGGCGAAGAGGCCATCCAACAACCCCGAACCGAGACCAGCTGGGCCGAGATTATTTACATGTTCGACGAACTAGCAGCAAGAAAGGAAGACATGGTGATTGTAGAGGAGGAGGACGACAATATTCTGCACATCTTCTGCGACAAGGATGATGAAGAAGCTCAGACCTCGAGGCCTTCTAGCACACTTACCCCCCTCTCCCAGCTTGGAGTGTGGGCTACTCCATGTGTGCAAACGGGCTGCAGCCAAGCTCAAGATTGACAGAAGCAACTAGGACAATCCCCTGTCCAGGAAGGTCCCAGCTAGGGACTTCGCTGCCATGGACATGCAGAGTATGGAGGAGCTTGTGCTTGTCTCCGCCCCTGTGTATTTATACCGGTGCTTTCTGTTTGTCTGTTGCCAGTTTGTCTGGTCAAGCCTGCCAGCGTGGTTTTCCGTACTCCCGTTTGTCTAGTCCCTGTTTTCTAGTCCTCCCGGTCCTGACCATTGCTGTCTGCCCTGACCCTGAGCCCGCCTGCCATTCCATTCTGCCTGCCCTGACCTTGAGCCTGCCTGCTGTCCTGTACCTATCATCAATCTGTACTTGATGATTCATTAATGTATATTATAAAAGCTATGCTCTTACATGAATCTTAAGTGCTTCATTTTCCATTATGTTTTCAAATCAACATTTAGAGAGTTGTAACAATATTGAAATATATTTTAGGATCATACTGTACTTCTAATACATTTATATCAAACACTTGTGGGGTCCTGTAGTATTGGGACCATTATTGAGTGCATAGTTTTAGACGAAGTAAGAATTGGGTCAGTGATTCAGCATGGGATAATTCAACAAGCCAACAGATCCCCATGTGGATAACAATGACAACACAGATGGGCTGTTTATCCTCCAGACAAAAGAGCCTGAGTTTCTCACTGTGCAAACCAAAGACCCTGCTAAAGCTCTCTGACCCTCCTATAAGGTCTCGCACAGGTTCTTCAAAGCCAGGTTATGGAGAGGTAATATCTCAGAGGATCCTTTACGGCAAACTGGACATTTCCGAGATTCCTTATTTTTCCACCATTCCTATGCACAGGCTTGACAGAAGCTGTGGCTACATGACAGAATCCCTAAAGTTATAGCACACAGGACAGAATAAACCCTCCTCTGGGAGAGTTGATTTGGAAGCCATTTTCACTACCACTCCTTCATTCAAACCTGAAATGAAAGCTTTTCAGATTAATATACACTGAACAAAAATATAAATGCAACAAGTGTTGGTCCCATGTTTTATGAGCTGAAATAAAGGATCCGAGAAATGTTCCATATGCACAAAAAGCTCATTTCTCTTAGGTTTCGTGCACACATTTGTTTACATCCCTGTTAGTGAGCATTTCTCCTTTGTCAAGATAATCCATCCAGTTGACAGGTCATTACACAGGTGCAAGATCATTACACAGGTGCACCTTGTTCTGGGGACAATAAAAGGCCACTAAAAGGTCACACAACCCAATGTCACAGATGTCTCAAGTTTGAGGGAGCGTGCAATTGGCACGCTGACTGCAGGAATGTCGTCCAGAGCTGTTGCCAGAGAATTTAATGTTTAATTTCTCTATCATAAGCCGCCTCCAACGTAATTTTAGAGAATTTGGCAGTACATCCAACTGGCCTCACAACCGCAGACCACGTGTAACCACCCCAGCCCAGGCCTCCACATCCGGCTTAACTGCGGGATCGTATGAGACCAGCCAACCGAACAGCACAAACTGTCCGAAACCGCCTCAGGGAAGCTCAACTGCGTGCTCCTTGTCCTCACCAGGGTCTTGACCTGACTACAGTTCGGCGTCGTAACCAACTTCAGTGGACAAATGGCCACTTCGATGGCCACTGGCACGCTGGAGAAGTGTGCTCTTCACGGAAGAATCCCGGTTTCAACTGTACCGGGCAGAAGGCAGACAGCGTGTAGGCGTTGTGTGGGTGAGCAGTTTGCTGATGTCAACGTTGTGAACAGAGCTCCCCATGGTGGCGGTGGGGTTATGTTATGGGCAGGCTTAAGCTATAGACAAATACAATTGCATTTTATCGATGGCAATTTAAATGCACAGAGATGCCGTGACGAGATCCTGAGGCCATTCATCCACCACCATCACCTCGTTTCAACATGATAATGCACGGCCCCATGTTGCACGGATCTGTACACAATTCCTGGAAGATGAAAATGTCCCAGTTTTTCCATGGCCTGCATACTCAACAGACATGTCACCCATTGAGCATGTTTGGGATGCTCTGGATCAATGCGTACGGCGGCGTGTTCCAGTTCCTGCCAATATCCAGCAACTTTGCACAGCCATTGAAGAGGAGTGGGACAACATTCCACAGGCTACAACTCTATGCGAAGGAGATGTGTCGCGCAGCATGAGGCAAGTGGTGGTCACACCAGATACTGATTGGTTTTCTGATCCACGGCCCTACCTTTTAAGTTGTGTGACCAACCGATGCATAGCTGTATTCCCAGTCATGTGAAATCCATAGATTAGGACCTAATGAATTTATTTCAATTGACTTATTTCCTTATATGAACTGTAACTCAGTAAAATCTTTGAAATTGTTGCATGATGATTTTATATTTTTGTTCAGTGTAGTAACACCGTGACATCTGGTTATGTGGTCAGACACCTGTAGATCAGATTTACAACAATTTCATTTTTTATTCAGATATGTTGCTAAAAATGTGGTCCTTTTTACATCTTAGTAACTTTCATGTGCATTAGGATAGTCTGGGATATCTACAGCACCCTCATAGCCAAAGGCATCCACCAAAATAGCCACGGTGTTCTGACTGTCAGCATTCTCTGGCGCATCCATTGGTATGAGATTTGTATTTTTAAATAACAAATCAGTCCTCACACCACTATCAGGGTACCAGTGAAGTCATTGCATCTCTTCAGTAGCCAGCTTATCCAGAGCTGCTGCAAGCATCTCAGGGGTAGGAGCATGTGCCGCCATTGTAGATCACTTGTTCAGTGGCTTCAGATTAGAACATGGAGGTAATGCATTAACAAAAATACGGAGCGATGTTTTCACAGATACAACTTGTCACTAGTAGTGACTAAATCTCAGCTTTGATGTAGACCAAATTTTCACTTACAAGTTGACTTTGTAAATGTAAAGAAGGAAACTTGAGTCAAAGGTCAAAGTAACAGCTTTAATGCATAGTGCTCTGGGTACGAGAAGTCACATCAAGACGCAAAAGGCTAGTTCAAAGTGAAACTTCCTTGAACTCAAGACTATATTTTTATTTTAACTGACTTGCCTAGTTTAATTAAGGTAAGAACAAATTCTTATTTTCAATGACAGCCTAGGAACAGTGGGTTATCTGCCTTGTTCAGGGGTAGAACGACAGATTTGGACTTTGTCAGCTCAGGGATTCAATCTTGCAACCTTTCGGTTACTAGTCCAATGCTCTAACCACTAGGCTACCTGCTGCCCCTGAGATACATTGCTTATGAAAATAATTTGTGTCATAAAACATTGTTTCTTGTAAAGGGATAGACTTTGTCAGTTTGTTTTTCCTGCCGATTATAATAAATGTTATGTTGCATTGTCTGTCACCTTCAGGACAATTTTTTGTTGGGTGGGCTGGTCAAAATATGTAGAAAGGTCACCTCACTCAAAGTCCTATTTTTCAGGCAGCTAAAACACATGATTTGGTCAAACAGTAAAGTACATGATCCTGTAATGAAAATCTGCCCTGCCCCTGTGCCCTCGCTGGGGCCTGTTGCTGTCTAGTGATGTTACGTTTGGTACCAGCGCTCTGAAGCATGGGTTGAAGTCGCTAAGCAGTTTACCGATGCCTGTATAATTTTATCAGAAGCACGAGATCAATGACATCCGAAGCATTGTTTCTTCAAACAACCACCTGATTGGTTTGGTAGAAGACAAAAAGGCTACCCTTCACACACGCTACAGCGTGTGGGACATCTTCTATAATAATTTGGTGGTTCTAAATTATTTTGACCAGCAGGTGCCACTAGTGCACTCTCGCTCAAAGCCTCAAGTAATTAATCTATTTAACACAATTGTCTGGTGTCACAAAGCTTCGTATCCCAATCACTACCGCTGTTCCCTAACACACTACCGCCGTTGGTTTGTTAAGTAGTCATTCCTCATCGTCCGTTGTCATCAAGCTTGTGTGGCACCCAGCACATGGTCCGGTCGAGGGCAGTTGACAGTGGGGGGAACCGGCATGAGCAGGGAGCCATTCCGAACAAATGTATTCAACCACATATGTTCGGTCTTCATTGGTTGGTGGGTGGTTGGCTGCCTGTGACGTGGTGGCGGTGGCAGTAGCGGCAGCAGCAGCAAAAGTCCAGTGGTAGTCTTTCTCCTCCAGCAGCTGCCCAGAAGTGAGCTGGGAGTGACACTATAACCAGGCAGGTAGCTTGTTAGGTCAATGAGGCACAGGTGTAGTAAACTTGGGCCAATTCTCTTCTCCAAAGAGACCAGCCATGGAGGATGGGGTCTACAAAAAAATCAATTAAGAAAGCAAGGAAGAGAAACACAAATTGCAACTTGAAAAGCCACTGCAAACTCAAAATACAGTACATTAAATACACACAAAAAGGGCTGGTCTCTAAATAGGGGAAAAACAAGGGAGGGAAAAATGTGACATCTACATGTGTCTTCTGCATTTCGGATGGAATATAAACCTTCAATCGAATAAGAGGAATTTTGTGGTTAGCTTGTGAGACATGTAGCTTCATGTTTAATACTTGTGCAATATTCAGGGACATTTCTACTTAAGTGAAACTTATGTAAATGTAATATCAGAAGTTTAAGAGTGAGTTCAACTAAGACAGAGCATTTGAGCAAGCCTATACTCAATGATGATCATAAAGAACAAAGTATGTGGGTTCAAAGGACCTCCTGTCCTGTCCACTGGACTGCCTGGCGTGTCTTCACAGTCGTTCAATGTCCCTCACATACCATAGAAGCAAGTTTGTAACATCTACACAGTCCAGTATTTTTCCCATCATTAACACCTACGCAACTAATAACAAACGTTCTAACAACTTTAGAGAACATTCCCTTATGAGTCTCATTAAGTCATTAACTAATGTTTTCATAGGAATGTTACTGTGATGTGCAAGCAATGTTTCCAAGAGACCATTCCCCTAATGTAAAATAGAACTTACCCAGAACGTGGTTACCATGTTTTCAGAACTTAAGATATTAACATTCTAGACACGCTTCATGGGAACTTGGCAAAAACATTCATGTGTCCAGTTTTCTGTGGGTTAGGACAATATTCCATGAACCATTCACAGACAATGGTTGCCATGTTCGCAGAACATAAGATATTAATGTTCTAGACATGTTTCATGGGAATGTTGCAAGAACATTTAGAAAAACGTATTGCACGTCAAGTCTTGTTGCCGAGCCACTGATTGGTGAACCACTAATCCATTCATAGCTCTTTGTCTGTTGGCAAGGTTAGGGATAAATCACACACAGTGCTTTTAACACAGTGTTTTCAATTTACATATTTGACATACATGATTACATTGTGCATGTTAATTTATACAGCAATCATTATTCAACATGTCCTCACCTGGGATTTGAACTCTCTTGGTTCACGGTACTCTGATCTTCGTGCAACGTCACCATGTCCGTGTCAGATATCCATTAATCTGACTATTCTCATCATTGATTTTATTTACTTATTTCAGCAATTAAAGCGCTTTCTGTATAGTTGTCGAATGTTGCTGGGGCATATTAATCTGTTTTAATGATATTCCTGAATCACTATGATCAATAAAATATTTTCTTGAGTGTACTTTTAAAAGAGCTGAAATTTACTTCAAAGTGCATTCACCATATTGCTTACACCTATGAAGCTGTTTCAGACCTACACAAGTGCCTAGGGAGGATGAATTAGGGTTTCTTCTGGACAGGGATTAACTACTGTATTCTGGCCCAATAAGCACAAACCCTATAGATATCCCTTATTTGGGCAGTGGTTAGGCTGTATGTCATTGGTGCTGATGGCCTGGGTTTGAGCCGCTGGGGAGTCACCCTACTCTATATATGTTGATGTCATTATTGCTGTTTAGAATTGCATTTATCAGACATTTAGATTGTTTATGGAAATGTCTCTACCAAAATGCATGAACACCCTCAAAACTTCAAATACCTGTCAAAAGAATATATATAGGACTTTACTAAAACAGTATAATTTGTCATCGAATGAGGTAATCTCACCATTAATGACACAACAAATACTAACAATAACCATCTGTCACGACTTCTGCCCAAGTCGATGCCTCTCCTTGTTCGGGCGGTGTTCGGCGGTCGACGTCACCGGTCTTCTAGCCATCGCCGATCCATTTTTCATTTTCTATTTGTTTTGTCTTGTTTTCCCACACACCTGGTTTTCATTTCCCTCATTATGTGTTGTGTATTTAACCCTCTGTTCCCCCCATGTCTTTGTGTGGTATTGTTTATTGTAAGTGCATGTGCACATGTGTTTGACTGGTGCGTGTCGGGTTATGCTCTCCTGCGTCTGACTTCCCTGCCACCAGTTATGCACCCCTTACACCATCAATAGACCATGTTTTTCAATACAGTAAAAAATATTAAATAGTACAAGGTGGTAATCAAACATTTTATAGAAGTGAACTGTATTCTTGTTTTCTGAATATATACTAAAGAATTTTACTAAAAGGTGTAAACATTTAATTTGCTACAGTTTGGAATTGCAAAAAGGTTCCATGTTGTATTTTGTAATACTGTAAATGTTTACAATACAGTGAATAAACAAATGTAAATCAAGTCCAACAAAGTATTCAAAACCAAGCAGGTAGTTATGATACTACACAAACCAAACAGGTTACTGGTAGTTAGGTAGTTAGGCCTACTGCTGCAAGGCTAGACTTGGCTAACAAAACCTTCCACAACATGATGGGGCCGCTGAGAATGCAGCATGGAATGATATCAGTGGAGGCTCCTCAGAGGAAGAAGGGGAGGACCATTGTCCTCAGTGAATTTCATGAAAAATGTAAATTGTAAAACTTTGAAAAAGTTGTCCTTTTTAGATAAAACTATACTAAATATATTCACGTCAACAAATAATTCATTATAACACACTGTTTTGTAATGAAGGTCTACAGAAGCCTCAACAGCACTCTGAAGGGCAGCACCATGGTGTAGCCGGAGGACAGCTAGCTTCCGGACTCCTTTTGGTACATTGACTTCAATACAAAACCTAGAAGGCTCTTGGTTCTCGCCCCCTTCCATAGACTTACAGAGTAATTATGATAACTTCCAGAGGATGTCCTCCAACCTACCAGAGCTCTTGCAGCATGAACTGACATGTTGTCCACCCAATCAAAGGATGAGAGAATTAATCTAGTACTGAAAGCATACGCTACAGCTTGGCGAGTAGTTGACTCAAAGAGAAAGACTAGTTGAACAGTTTTCAACAAATTAATTTCTTCAAAAATGAAGGAGAGGCGAGAGAGAGAGTGTAATTTTTTCACTTTCAGTTTCACTTAACTAGCAAATGCAGCTGGTTAGTTTAGTTACTCAAACAGAGGGATACTATGTTAGCTAGCTGGCTATGACTATCCAACACAACACTGGAACTCTTCCAAATCAAGGTAAGCTTTTGGTTTTATTAATTTATTGCCACTGGGGCACGCTGGTTTAACTGCTTACTGACCATACACTGTAATGTTACTGCATGATTGTAGCAGGTTTACTAACACATTAGTTATACTGGCTATGTTGACTAGGATGTTACTTTAGCTAATATGGGGACAACGATGTACGCTGTGTGTAGCGGTTATGACATGGTTTGGCTTGGAACGTTTTTTTTGCCTGGTCACATACAGCTGATGTGTTGTTCATTGAAGTCCACAAACGAAGGGAAAAGGTGAAAGGAGAAGAGTGCATAGAGGCTAGAATGAATACAACGTGGCTGCTATGAAAGTGAGCTGTGTTTATGATTGATCAGGGGTGTATTCATTCTGCCGATTCTGTTGAAAAAACTTTCTTAAACGGAAGCAAACGAAACGGGTATAAAAAATAGCTCCATTTGTCCAATAGAAACTCTCGTTTGCAACTGTTGGATTAATTATTACACCCTAGATAGGATTTGAGTATCATGTAGTA
This sequence comes from Salmo trutta, assembly GCF_901001165.1. NCBI lineage: Eukaryota > Metazoa > Chordata > Actinopteri > Salmoniformes > Salmonidae > Salmo > Salmo trutta. The sequence goes on along the minus strand of NC_042976.1, from coordinate 39,581,181 downwards.
GCCTAAACCTATCGATGTTACATTGAACTGGGTGAATGGAATATGAATGACAGTCATCCAACATGCTGTACTAGCAATAAGGCCATGCTCATGAAAAAAAAAGTGTCCTCCAACATCATAAATGGCACTGACCACCACTGGTATACAACTATGCATTTTTCTGCCAAAGTATTTTGGAAAACGTGTTGGTTGGAAATTGCACATCACTGATGATGAAAAAGCTAACTTTGAAATGAATCACCACATTTTTAGGTGACTGGTTTTGATGATACTGTTTTGTATTTGTTTTTATTCTAACGTTGAATGTGGTGTTTGTTTCTTTATTTCTTTATTAATTCACTGTCAGGTGAACAGGTATTGTTGCCAAATTAACATTCTGTGTTTGTAGTGCTGATGACACACGTTTACCTTGAAAAGCATTATTATAAGCAAGGTGAACTGTGCTTGCTTGCTATCAACCAAGAAGAAACGCGGTTTGCTTTTCTATTATGTCCCTTGTGCTTACCGTAGTAATGTTGCCAGGGCAACAGGGAATGGGAACGAAGAAGACGCGTAATCTTTGGCTGGCCATCTTGTCTGGAGAAGATTAGTAATAGTGATTCAGCTACCTGTTGTTCTAATATCATGGCTTCAATGTTGGATGTTCTCTGGGAGGATAGAGATGTTAGATTCGATATAACCGCACAGTAAGTTATTTAATTGCTCCCCAGCAATGTTAAGTTAGCATAAAGATATGCAGCAGCAGAGTGCAAAGAAAAGGGGGACCTAGCCGTAGCCGTTTGATAGCTGGCTAGATTGCTGCTTTTCAACGCGGGTGTATTTACATACACTAGCGTTTATTTCTATTGTATTGGGCTGCACAAAAATAGTCCGCGGGAAGCCAGAAGTTAAACGAAATGTACATTTACTGTGCCGGTGGGCAGGACAGTTAGTTATGATGACGGGGGGATTTGAGACAAAATATCTAAAGGAAATTATTATCAAATCGGAAGAGGCGAAGCATTAGTTTTTACTCTGCCCAAAATCTGTCCACGAAAATAAACCCACGAAATTAGGAATTTTTGTATGGGAGGTCATTGATAGACTGTCGAATTTGGTCAACAATAAAATGTAATTGATAATTTTCTACATGAGGCTTATTTGACCAATTAACGTTATACGTGTCATAATGGTTACGTTGTTAGGAATGGACTGATATAAGTGGGTGCACGTGCCGTTTCGGCAAATTACCTCTAAATTATGTTATATCGGAGTTGTGCCTGTTGTCATATGTTAGTAGATGGAGGACTCATGGATATAACACGTTTTAGCATGGACATCGCTATTGAGGGCATCCACCATTTTTAAAATAATCGACTGGGTGGGGATTCCTATGAGTTGGAAGCAATCAGCCAATGAGGAAGAAGAAAATGTACTACTTTAAAATGGAGATACAAAGATGAGTCCTCTTATCGATATTTATGGCCTGTTGTTCACACGTGTATCTGCTCTCATTGACTTCAATGGCCCCACTTGCCTGGCTTTCATCATTGAGGACATGTATTTCCATTGTTAGAGCAGTCATGCTAATATGTTAATATAAAAGAGAATCTTTAGTATTATTAAACATACTTCCCAAACGTGCTGTAGACCCACTTCCTCTCTGCTTACCTCATGTGAAAATAAGTCCCGCACAAGTTATTCCTTTTTTTGTCCACATAGGGCACATGGGGCAGCAGGTAGCCTAGTGTTGGGCCAGTGACCAAAAGGTTGCTAAATCGAATCCCCAAGCTGAAAAGGTAAAAATCTGTCGTTCTGCCCCTGAACAAGGCAGTTAACCCACTGTTCCCCGGTAGGCCGTCATTGTAAATAAGAATTTGTTCTTAACTGACTTGCCTAGTTAAATAAAGAAAATGTGCAGCAATAACCTATTTCACGAGGGAAGTGGATCTATAACAGACCCACGTTTGGGAAGTCTGCTTAATAATATGTTCCTTTAGATATTTTGTCTCGAATTACCCTCGTCATAATGACCAACTTGTTGTGCCCTCTGGCACAATAAGTGAAATTGAAGGTTATTTAACTTCTGGCTTCCGGCTGACTGTTTTTGTGCAGCCAAATACAATGGGGAGCAACGCTAGTATATGTAAATACACTCACATTTTTACATTTTAGTCATTTAGCAGACACTCTTATCCAGAGCGACTTACAGTAGTGAATGCATACATTTCATACATTTTTTTCCCGTACTGGTCCCCCGTGGGTATCGAACCCACAACGCTGGCGTTGCAAACACCATGCTCTACCAACTGAGCCACAAGCCACATCATCTGACTCACATTACTAAAAGCAGCTACTGGCTAGAATGAATCTAGCTGGCTAGCTAGTTACATAGGAAAACACTGACTAGCTACAACTGTTTTTATTTACAGGCAAATGAAAACGCGACCTGGCGAGGTCTTGATAGACTGCCTTGATTCCATTGAAGACACCAAAGGAAACAATGGGGATCGAGGTAAAGTAAATGTAGCAGGTCTATCCCACTACTGACCCCAATGTAGCAATTGAGGGGGAGAGGTAAACAGCCAGACTATGTGGGACTTGAACCAGCAACCATGTGGTTATGGGCATTTGCACTAATTATACAATACTTCCTCCTTACTTGCAGGGAGGCTTCTGGTAACAAATCTGAGGATCATCTGGCATTCTTTGGCTCTGCCAAGAGTCAATTTGTGTGAGTACACCTAGACCTTGCTAGCTATGTACATTTATTTATCTTTCCTTGACATTGCTAGAGGAGCAACCACTCTCATCTCAATTCATTTAGCCTGCTTTTGGATTATGATGGTACTACAGTGGGCCACAAAGATTCCGTGCCTTTTGAGAAGTATAACTTGGTCATCTCAAGAGGTTTTAAATACATTTACTTTAGTAAGTGCCAAATAAAGTAACAGGGTTGACCGTAACAGGGTTGAGGATTTCTTCTTAAATGAGACAAATCCCCTTCTGACAGGGGGAATGGAAGCTTGTAGGGTGCAACGGAGTGGCAATTTAATACAAGCTTAACAAAACATGTTTTATAGTTTAAACATTTCTAGCCTGTCTATCTATGGGTAACAGGGTTGACATGTTATGCCCGACCCACTCATATTCTACCAGAAAATAGCCAAAAAGAGTAGAACCAACTTACCTGCTTTTACAATATGATTTGACTATTACAGTTGAAGTCAGAAGTTTACATACACTTAGGTTGGAGTCATTAAAACTAGTTTTTCAACCACTCCACAAATATCTTGTTAACAAACTATTGTTTTGGCAAGTCGGTTAGGACATCTACTTTGTGCATGACACAAGTAATTTTTCCAACAATTGTTTACAGACAGCTTATTTCACTTATAATTCACTGTATCACAATTCCAGTGGGTCAGAAGTTTACATACACTAAATTGACTGTGCCTTTAAACAGCTCGGAAAATTCAAGAAAATTATGACATGGCTTTAGAAGCTTCTGATAGGCTAATTGACATAATTTGAGTCAATTGGAGGTGTATTTGTGAATGTATTTTAAGGCCTACCTTCAAACTCAGTGCGTCTTTGCTTGACATCATGGAAAAATCTAAAGAAATCAGCTAAGACCTCAGAAAAACAATTGTTGACCTCCACAAGTCTGGCTCATCCTTGGGAGCAATTTCCAAACGCCTGAAGGTACCACGTTCATCTGTACAAACAATAGTACGCAAGTATAAACACCATGGGACCATGCAGCCGTCATACCGCTCAGGAAGGAGACGAGTTCTGTCTCCTAGAGATGAACGTATTTTGGTGCGAAAGGTGCAAATCAATCCCAGAACAACAGCAAAGGACCTTGTGAAGATGCTGGAGGAAATGGGTATAAAAGAATCTATATCCACAATAAAACGAGTCCTATATCGACATAACTTGAAAGGCCACTCAGCAAGGAAGAAGCCACTGCTCCAAAACTGCCATAAAAAAGTCAGACTACGGTTTGCAACTGCACATGGGGACAAAGATCGTACTTTTCGGAGAAATGTCCTCTGGTCTGATGAAACAAAAATAGAACTGCCATAATGACCATCATTATGTTTGGTGGAAAAAGGGGGATGCTTGCAAGCCAAAGAACACCATCCCAACCGTGAAGCACGGGGGTGGCAGCATCATGTTGTGGGGGTGCTTTGCGGCACGAGGGACTGGTGCACTTCACAAAATAGATGGCATCATGAGGCAGGAAAAGTATGTGGATATATTGAAGCAACATCTCAAGACATCACTCAGGAAGTTAAAGCTTGGTCGCAAATGGGTCTTCCAAATGGACAATGACCCCAAAATGGCTGAAGGACAACAAAGTCAAGGTATTGGAGTGGCCATCACAAAGCCCTGACCTCAATCCTATTGAAAATGTGTGGGCAGAACTGAAAAAGCGTGTGCGAGCAAGGAGGCCTACAAACCTGACTCAGTTACACCAGCTCTGTCAGGAGGAATGGGCCAAAATTCACCCAACTTATTGTGGGAAGCTTGTGGAAGGCTACCTGAAACGTTTGACCCAAATTAAACTGAACTGTTTTTTTTTAAAGGCAATGCTACCAAATACTCATTGAGTGTATGTAAACTTCTGACCCACTGGGAATGTGATGAAAGAAATAAAAGCTGAAATTAATCATTCTCTCTACTATTATTCTGACATTTCACATTCTTAAAATAAAGTGGTGATCGTAACTGACCTAAACAGGAAATTTTTACTAGGATTAAATGTCAGGAATTGTGAAAAACTGAGTTTAAATGTATTTGGCTAAGGTGTATGTAAACTTCCGACTTTAACTGAAGCTGTCCAATGTTTCTTTAGGAAAACATTTTTTTTAGGGAATAGTTTCACCATATTAAAATGAGAGTTCAGGTCATGTAGCAGGGTTGACCTTAATTAAAATGAGAGACCGATGTAAATTAATCACATTAAATCAGTAATAATCTTCAGAAATTACATTGTCAAGGCAACAAAAATAACTAGGGTATTACTGTGATGGTGAAAACTTTGAAATGTTGAGGTTAAGTGGGCTAAAATCTTCCTTGAAGTCGCAGAGGGTGCACCGTGTGCGGAGGGACATGTCAAAATGCAGAATTTTGGCACTTTAGCAAGTCTCCGATTTATTGAAATCTACATATGGTCTATATTAAAGGGCACTTCATTTAATATAACAGGCTTTTAAAATTCTATATTGGTGCACAATTTCAACTTCAAATGTCAAAACATAAAAGGCACTCATTTTGTGGAACAACCCAGCTAGTATGGTTTCTCTAAAAAAAATGGAGTGACATTTATGTTCTTTGTTTCACAGCTGTTGGATACAATTCCATTATTAACATCACAACAAGGACAGCTAACTCTGTAAGTATACTGTATAGGACTGTCTATCAATTTACTTTATGGGTAGACTTGCCTAGATGTCACCACCATTTATACTAAGAATGTTATTTTTCAGAAATTGAGAGGCCAGACTGAAGCACTGTATATCTTGACAAAGTCTAACAATACAAGATTTGAGTTCATTTTCACCAATGTGGTTCCAGGGAGTCCAAGACTATTTACATCTGTCATTGCTGTTCACAGGTATTTGTACCTAGAAAACAAGAAATTACCCTTGTGGAAGTTGTTACACTTTTCCAGATTATGTTATGAGATATGATTCAGTCAAGCCACTGCTGAGTTGAATGTCTCGTCAACTAATTGTCCATATCCCTCTGCTATAGGGCTTATGAGACCTCTAAAATGTACCGTGACCTGAAGCTGAGAGGAGCTCTTATTCAAAATAAACAACTGAGGCTTTTGCCTCGAGAGGAAGTGTATGACAAAATCAACGGGGTGTGGAATTTATCCAGTGACCAGGTACACATCAACTAGCTAATCCCTTAGGAAGTATTTCAAATAAAAATGTGTTTCATGCTCTTTCAATAAAACTTACTGTTCTGAATTGTATATTGTAGGGAAATCTAGGGACCTTCTTCATCACTAATGTTCGGATCGTGTGGCATGCCAATATGAACGAGAGCTTCAACGTCAGCATTCCCTATCTTCAAATTGTAAGTGCCGTAAACAAAAGAATAAAAAAATCTGCTGTCATGTCCAGCCTAACAAATTGACAACACCTTTTAGGGTATTGAAAGTGATCATCTATTTTCCTTATTGTCACCTCTCTTCCCCGTAGCGTTCCATCAGAATAAGAGACTCAAAGTTTGGCCTAGCTTTGGTGATAGAAAGCTCTCAGCAGGTAATTGTGATCATTATTGTCACTTTCTTTCCCAAAGTGTTCCATCAGAGTAAGAGACTCAAAGTTTGGTCTGGCTTTGGTGATAGAAAGCTTTCATCAGGTAATTGTGATCATTTGAGATGTATCCAATGTAGTATTTGACTTATTGTGTACCATAGAATTACATATAGAACTAGTCGTTTAATAGGATATGTAGAATATCTGTGTTGTAGTATCAGCTTTAAAACATGACATAAAATACAGAGTGAAGAACTTGTCTCTTGCATGCCATTGACATACTCCTGAGTACATACGTCTTTTTTGTTTGTAGACCGGAGGATATGTGCTTGGATTTAAGATTGACCCAATGGATAAGCTTCAAGATGCAGTTAAAGAGATCAACTCGCTGCACAAAGTCTACTCTGCCAACCCCATCTTTGGAGTGGACTATGAGATGGAGGAAAAGGTACTCCTACATTATACAAGTGACCACACATCGGTGAAAATATCACAATTAATGCAGTTAGATGTGTAACGGCTTTGCCATGTTTCAACAATAAGTATTCTCTCTCCCAACAATGATTCCAGCCTCAGCCACTGGAGGAGCTGACAGTGGACCAGCCCCCTGATGATGTGGAAATTGAGCCCGATGAGCAGACTGATGCTTTCACTGTGAGTGTGCTTAGCCAAACTGTCAATTCCCTCTGGGAGTCTGATTTGTTTTCACAATCTGAAAATAACAGGTTGCTAAATTAATGTTACACAATTTACTGCAAACATGGCTTTGGTGTTGCATAGTGCTATCATGTTTATACAGACTGAGGTGTACTTTGTAAGATGGTTTAAACACTTAACCTTCTATTTAATGCCATTGTGATAACTGATTTCTATTTGTTTGCTTCTAAGGCTTACTTTGCTGATGGCAATAAGCAACAAGACCGGGAACCTATGTTTTCTGAGGAGCTGGGAATTGCAGTTGAAAAGTTGAAGGAGGGGTTCACACTTCAAGGACTCTGGGAAGTCATGGGCTGAAGCATGATCACTGATAGGCGAGTTAGATTAACCTAGGTCCTGAACTCCTCCCTTTCAAATGGCACAATTGACACACTACTGTTTTTTAGAACCATTTGTAAATGTACAACGTATTTTGTCTATTGATAGGTCTTGATGTATATAATAAAGATGTAGACCTGGTCCGTGTATGAGTGATGTGAATTTTAAGAATGATTTCTAAATAAAAAACAATTCTATATAACAGTGTAGTTTTGGTGTTAATGTTTATATGAACAATTTAAATAGATATTGCAAATGTTAATCATTGAATTTTGAATTGTATTTTTTAGATTGAAGAAATAAAGTATTTCAGTATATGACCTTTCTTAGTTGTGACAATGTCTTCTTAAATGTGTTTTTGAAATGAGTAATTTTGTTTTGTGTACAATGATCTGCAGGCTATTTACAAGTGTGCCAGAGGAGCTTTAGTATTTTACAAATGGTTCATGAGGACAGACTGTCCCTGTTGTAGCTGCAGCTGCTCATTGACCCTTCCTACGAGGAAGGTCGTCGGTCCCTTGGAAATTTACTCACATTTAAATATAAAACATGCTCAATGAGTCACACACAAATGAATCACCAAAGATTTTCAGAACTAAAAGGATCATATTAATTTCTATCAAAGATGTGATTACAGCGTCAGAGGACTTCAGTCCACTTCATCTTTATTTTCAGTCTAACATACTTTTAATGACAATAACTGATTATACATCAAGGATTTGTAGTAAGTGATAAAAGCGCGAAGCCTTATGATCTAGGATGTTCTTTCCTAAAACGTGACTGAATATGAGGATGTTTTCTCATCACTACGCAAAACTGCACCAGTCACTGTTACAAATGTTGTGTGTAGTCCTATAACATTACTATAACAGCTAACTACCACAGTGACAAAAGTGCACAGTTGTTTCTTTCACTCTGTGACAGCTGTGTGAAGCAGATTGCTTTCCGATTTGGCCAACCTGAATGCTACCTGAAAGGGGTGGTTGGCTATATTTAGAGGGCCAAAGTTATATTGAAGGGTCTTCCCTTCACTGTACCAGCTGCTTATTCCAGCTGGTACAGTGTCCTGAGAGTTGCATCCACATCCTTTGTCAAGTCACGTTTCTTACAGCATGGATCCGAAAGCCGTGAGGGAAGATCTGCGCCTGTTTCAGAGCACCCTGCTCCAGGATGGCCTGAAAGAGCTTCTGAACGAGAACAAGCTTATTGACTGCATTCTGAAAGTAGGAGACAGGAGCTTGCCCCGTCATAGACTCATTTTGGCAGCCTGTAGTCCTTATTTCCGAGAGCTTTACTTCTCAGGCGACGCTAAGGAAATGGATAAGGAGGTTGTTCTGGACAATGTATTCAGCAGAGATTGACATCACAGACGACAATGTGCAGGATATCTTTGCTGTGGCAAACCCTTTCCAGATCCCCTCAGTGTTCACTGTGTGTGCAAATTTCCTACAGAAGAGACTGTCCCCGGGTAACTGTATAGCCATATTCAGAATGGCACTGGTGCTCAACTGTCCTAGACTGGCATTGGCAAGTCGAGACTACATTGCAGATGGTTTTGAAACCCTGGCCAAAGAGGATGACTTCTTAGAGCTTGCCTCTCATGAACTTTTTGCTGTCATCGGAGCAGACTCTCTCAATGTAGAAAAGGAGGAGGTGGTGTTTGAATCCCTGATGAAATGGATTCGAAAAGACAAGGAGAAACGTGTCAAGACTCTGGATGAGGCCTTTGACTGTGTCCGTTTCCGTTTACTCCCAGAGAAGTACTTCAATGAGAAAGTGGAAATGGATGACATCATCAAGTCTGACCCTGAACTCCTCAAAAAAAATCTAAGTAATCAAAGATTCATTTTCTGGGAAACTCCCTGAAAAGAAGACAGGAGAGTCAGGGAAGGATGCAGCTAATGGTGAAATAGAAGAGCATAACAGGTTACCTGGTAACCTGAATGATACCAAGAGAGTTGGTATGTATTCCAAGGATCTTGTGTTGATGATCAACGACACTGCTGCAGAGGCCTATGATGGCGTTGAGAACGAATGCTTCCTTGCTACATTGACTGAGCAGATACCACACAACCATGTCAGCCTGACATCAGAGAAGAATGATCTCTTCACCCTGGGAGGATTGTTTGTCGATGAAGAGGATAAAGAAGCTCCATTACAGTGCTACTTTTATCAGGTAATAAGCCATGTTTTTTCACTTCCTAAGGACATTCACTACCAAATGAATGAATTAATATGAATGACATTTTATTTTCGTGTCAAATCGCCAATTGGCAACCCATCCCTTATGAGGTTAATTGACACATAAACAAACATTACAGTAATTCACTGTGATAATTCAGTGATATTTCTTCCGTTCTGTGCAGTACACACCACATAAGGAGTGAAAAATAAATCAATACATAATAGTAAATAAGGTTATCAAAGCAATAACTATAACCCTAGAGCAGTAAAATAATACAAATATACAGATAAAGAAATACAGAAAAATTCAACGGAAGGCATTTGAACCCAGTCAAGCACAAAGAGAAGATTCAAGTGGGAGACAGGCCCACACACAATCTATATACTGTACATATGTGCCATTTGCTATATAGAAGCTAAATATTTTTATACCAATGATATACGTTTAAACTAGCACCATGTGTAATGCTATGAGCAAGGAACGTTCTCTGACCATCAGAAATTGAAAACCATCCATAGATGGCTTCATGACTGGAACATTCTAATATCAGGGTCTTTTTTCAGCTGGACATCCTTGCTGCTGATTGGATAGCTCTGCCCCCTATGCCCTCTCCCAGATGTCTGTTCAGTATGGGAAAATTTGGCGCTAAAAAAATTCTGTAGCTGGTAAAGATCTACAGTCCAACGTGTCTCTTGACTCTGTAATGCGCTATGATGTTGAGTAAGTATTAACCACTTGGCTGAGTTCATATATTCCCACACTTAAAACCTTAAACAATTTAGCTTCCTCCCCTGTCCGACTGCCCCATACTGGGCTCGAACCAGTGATCCTCTGCTTCGCAACACAAGTGACCGCACTCCTTGACCACGTTCCAACGGGTTGTGCCACCCAAAAATGACCAATTGTATAGCTCCATCCACAACATTTCAAGCTGACTAGTGTAGCAAATGGCACATTCTTAACTTCATTACAAAAGGTTTAAAATAGTAGATGCTTGATGTAAAACAAATGAGTTTGTGCGGTTTATAATCCTCATTGAGACGATGGTTCATCCCTGTGTTCCTAAATGTGATTTCCCATCCTTTTTTTTATGAAAGCAAAGCAACCAATAAGATGTTTGCGTACAACCACAAGAAGTCAGAATGGAAGGAGCTGCCTGCTATGAAAATGGCAAGATCCATGTTTGGGGCAGTCGTTCACAATGGGAAGATTGTGGTGACTGGAGGGGTCAATGAAGATGGTCTCACCGCTGCATCTGAAGCATATGACTTTGGAACCAACAAGTATGTGCCTTGACGTTGTAGTCTGTAGGCTATGATTAGCAACAATCTAACAACAGAGCCATTCAGTTAACAATGATCCCCTTTCCAGGTGGGTGCCCTTCACAGATTTCCCCCAGGAGAGGAGCTCAGTGAACCTGGTCAGTAGTGGAGGATTGCTGTATGCCGTTGGAGGCTTTACTATTGTGGCGACGGAAGACGACAAAGTTGCCCCTACGGAAATCATTGACTTCTGGCAGTAAGTGATTAACTAGTACCCAAATTTCATCCAATCCCATACACAGTACATTCAGAAAGTATTAAGACCCCTTGAATTTTTCACAATTTTGTTACGTTACAGCCTTATTCTAAAATAGATTAAAACAAAAAAATTCCCCTGATCAATCTACACGCAATACCCCATAATGACAAAGCAAAAACAGGTTTTTAGACATTTTTGCACATGTATAAAAAAAAAAACGGAAATATCACATTTACATACTATTAGTATTCAGACCCTTTACTCAGTACTTTGTTGAAGCACCTTTGGCAGTGATTACAGCCTCAACTCTTCTTGGGTATGACGCTACAAGCTTGCCACACCTGTATTTGGGGAGTTTCTCCCATTCTTCTCTGCTCTCTCAAGCTCTGTCAGGTTGGATGGGGAGCGTCGCTTCACAGCTATTTTCAGGTCTCCAGAGATGTAAGCTTGCAAAAAACACTTCTTAAATATTTGATACTTTTACTAGTACAGTATGCCGGTATAGGTGTAGCAGGGGTCAGTGTGCTGCTAACAATTTAGTTTCCTCCACTGTCCGACTGCCCCATACTGGGCTCGAACCTGTATCTGGTTCAAGTCCGGGCTCTGGCTGGGCTACAAGCACATTCAGAGACTTGTCCCGAAGTCATTCCTGCGTTGTCTTGGTCGTGTGCTTAGGGTCATTGTCCTGTTGGAAGGTGAACCTTCGACCCAGTCTGAGGTCCTGAGCACTCTGGAGCAGGTTTTCATCAAGGATCTCTCTGTACTTTGCTCCGTTCATCTTTCCCTTGATCCTGACTCGTCTCCCAGTCCCTGCTGCTGAAAAACATTGCCACAGCATGATGCTGCCACCATCATGCTTCACCATAAGAATGGTGCCAGGTTTCCTCCAGATGTGACAGGCTGTCATGTGCCTTTTACTGAGGAGTGGCTTCTGTCTGGCCACTCTACCATAAAGGCCTGATTGGTGGAGTGCTGCAGAGATGGTTGTCCTTCTGGAAGGTTCTTCCACCTACACAGAGGAACTCTGGAGCTCTGTCAGAGTGACCATAAGGTTCTTGGTCACCTCCCTGACTATGGCCTTTCTCCCCCCATTGGATCAGTTTGGCCGAGCGGCCAGCTTTAGGAAGAGTCTAGGTGGTTCCAAACTTCTTCCATTTAAGAATGATGGAGGCCACTGTGTTCTTGGGAACCTTCAATGCTTCAAAACAATATGGGAAACCTTCCCCAGATCTGTGCCTCGACACAATCCTGTCTCAGAGCTCTCCGGACAATTTCTTCGACCTCATGGCTTTTCCTCTGACATGCACTTTCATCTGTGTGTGCCTTTCCAAAGTATGTCCAATCAATTGAATTTACCACAGGTGGACTCCAAGTTGTAGAAACATCTCAAGGATGATCAAAGGAAACATGATGCACCTGAACTCAATTTGGAGTCTCATAGAAAAGGGTCTGAATACTTATGTAAATAAGGTATTTGCTTTTTAATTGTAATACATTTGCAAAAAAAAATTAAAACCTGTTTTCACTTTGTCATTATGGGGTATTCTGTGTAGATTTAGAAAAAAATATATATTTAATACATTTTAGAATAAGGCTTTAATGTAACAAAATGTGGAAAAGGAAAGGGGTCTCAATACTTTCCGAATGCACTGTACTCTGCCATCTTTAGTGATGCTCTATATTAAAATATCCTCGATAAGTTGATCATTTCTGATGTACAATTGGTTTCACTGCCACTTACTGTATGCTCAGTACCAAAGGTATAACCAGGGTTGCCAGGTCTACCTACTATTTCTAGACCAATGACCCCTGAAAACCCGCTCCCCCCAAAACATTTGCAGCGAGAGAGGAGTTGCCACATATAAACCAATTAACCCTTTTCCCATAACATTATTAAGCAAATTAAGAAATAATATTGATGTCGTTAACATAGGCTAAGAAGCAAAATTCGGTTTTCCATCAAAATTATAATTATTGCGAGGTTTCGAATATATGGCAAGAAAAAATATAAATTGTCCTTATTAAACTCTCCATATCATTTTCCATCAATGAATGTCGATTTAACTAGTTTTGAGTGCTATGATTAAGCAACAAGGCCCGAAGAGGTGTGGTATATGGCCAATATACCACGGCTAAGGGCTGTTCTTAGGACATAGCCCTTAGTCGTGGTATATTGGCTATATAACACAAACCCCTGAGGTGCCTTATTGCTATTACAGTGGCTTGCGAAAGTATTCACCCCCCCTTGGCATTTTTCCTATTTTGTTGCCTTACAACCTGGAATTAAAATAGATTTTTGAGGGGTTTGTATCATTAAGATTTACACAACATGCCTACCACTTTGAAGATGCAAAATATTCTTTATTGTGAAACAAACAAGAAATAAGACAAAAAAACAGAAAACTTGAGGGTGCATAAATATCCATCCCCCCAAAGTCAATACTTTGTAGAGCCACCTTATCAGCCATTACAGATGCAAGTCTCTTGGGGTATGTCTCTGTAAACTTGGCACATCTAGCCACTGGGATTTTTGCCCATTCTTCAAGGCAAAACTGCTCCAGCTCCTTCAAGTTGGATGGGTTCCGCTGGTTTACAGCAATCTTTAAGTCATACCACAGATTCTCAATTGGATTGAGGTCTGGGCTTTGACTAGGCCATTCCAAGACATTTCAGCGTTTCCCCTTAAACCACTCGAGTGTGGTTTTAGCAGTATGCTTAGGGTCATTGTCCTGCTGGAAGGTGAACCTCCGTCCCAGTCTCAAATCTCTGGAAGACTGAAACAGGTTTCCCTCAAGAATTTCCCTGTATTTAGCTCCATCCATCAGTCCTTAAATTCTGACCAGTTTCCCAGTCCCTGCCGATGAAAAGCATCCCCACAGCATGATGCTGCCACCACCATGCTTCACTGTGGGGATGATGTTCTCAGGGTGATGAGAGGTGTTGGGTTTGGCCAGACATAGCATTTTCCTTGATGGTGTGGTACACGTCTGATATACCATGGTTTTCAACCAATCAGCATTCAGGGCTTAAACCACCCAGTTTATAATTGTCAATAAATCCTCTTTGCACTAATGCATAACTATAGATAAATTCGACAGGAGAGTTTGAGTGATGAAAGTTGAACAGAGGATCTCTGTGCAAGAAATACTTGGACAAACTTCAAAAAAACAAATGTTAGGCTATTTTCTGGCAATGGTGTCGTTATGTGCCAGTTGTTAAGACTACAAACCCTTATAAATAGCCTATTTGTGAGATTGACTTATTTCAATACGCATAGCCTACTGACTAAAATCTGGCTTTATAATTGCAATTCAATTTTGCCAGGTAGCCTATAGCCCCTGATAGGTTAACATCTAATTTCAGGGAAAAGTCCACAATGAAACTGACATTAAATGTGGAGAATGATACATTTGCATAATAACACAAGACTACAACCACAAACTGAGTTATATGCTATTTATTCAATCCGTTTTCCAGCTCCAGGTAGGCTACACAAGTGGCACAAAATGATTAGCAATGACTCCATTGATTTCATCATTTCAATATATATTTATTGTATGAAATGGTAGCCTGCAATGGCATATAAATTAATAGCCTACTTAATGGTTAACAAATGCAGCCCATCATTCTCCATATTTCATGTCATTTTCATTGTGGACTTTTTCCCGTAACACAAGCACACAAGGGAGTTCCATAACTTCCATTTCAATTTTCCACTCGTGCAGCTCTCCAGACCCTAGAACTGAGCATGATAAAACTCTTGATATTTGATACTGTTATCCATAAGGAAAGTCGACATTAGAATGCAGTTTACTTTAAACCACCTCGTGAGCGAATTATTCTAAAGAGCGCTAGTGTGCGTTAATGTTTTATGGAAAAAGGGTGTCTCCAAAAGGACATATCTAAATAGCCTACATGCAACTGGTAAAAGTGCGTGTTTGCTGCTCTGTCTCCGTGACTCAGCTCTCTCTACTGCAGCACTCTCTCAACCAGTGCCCTCAACACACCCCCCATTCACTCACTCAGTAACAGCCTGCTCACTGCCTGATAATCAGCAGCAGCAGGTCACAGTGAAATATATATATATATACACACACACACATACATACATACATACTACCAGTCCAAAGTTTGGACACACCTTATCATTCCAGGGTTTCTCTTTATTTTTCTACACAGGGTTGGGTAGGTTACTTTATAAATGTAATACATTAGTCATTAGTTACCTGTCCAAAATTGTGATCAGTAAACTAACTTTTGGAATACCCAAACTCAGTAACGTAATCTGATTACATTCAGTTACTTTTAGATTACTCTACCCTTAAGAGGCATTAGAAGAACACAAAAATGTATGTGCCAAGCTGTCATCAAGGCAAAGGGTGGCTACTTTGAAGAATCTCAAAAATAAAATATATTTTGATTTGTTTAACCCTTTTTTGGTTACTACATGATTCCATGTGTTATTTCATAGTTTTGATGTCTTCACTATTATTCTACAATGTAGAAAATAGTAAAAATAAAAACCCTTGAATGACTAGGTGTGTCCCAACCTTTGACTGGTACTGTATATTTAAGAGAAATGCCATGATGGTAGTAGCCCAAAACCCACCACCCATACATTTTCACCCACGACATCGTTTCCAAAGTATCCCAATTTAGCAGAAAAAACACAAACATAGCAACACTGGGTATAACATCTAACTTCTCTTTTCTCCTGTGGCAGGTAAGAGGAGGATAAAAGTGAGTGGACCGGAATGCTCAAAGAGATGCGTTATACCGCAGGGGCCTCCTGTGTGTCTATGCACCTCAATGCAGCCAAAATGCCCAAATTGTGAACAATAACACAATATGTACTGTCTAGATGTAACATGGAGGACTGCGAAAACTATTTATTTAAAGTGACTTTCATCCAGATCCTTCAGGATTGTAACCCACCATAATATTGTATTGTATTCTGTTGCCTGTCTTTGTAAAGTTTATTGAACCTTTATTTAACTAAGTCAGTTAATAATTTGTTCTTATCTACAATGACGGCCTACCAAAAGGCTAAAGACCTCCTGCAGGGACGGGGGCTGCAGCAAAAATAAAAATAGGACAAAACGCACATCACGACAAGAAAGACAACACAACATAAAGAGAGATCTAAGACAACATAGCATGGCAGCAACACAACATCAGCACAAAACAGGCTACAAACAAGGGCAAGAAAGTAAAGTTTGTACCTTAAAAGTTTGTCTATATACACATGTCTTCCTGCTCAATGTATTATATTTATGTGGAACAGATTCATTGGAGGAATCAAAACCACAAAAACAAAGCATTTTTTAAATTTATTACATACAATTATTATTTGACAGATGCTACAGTTCATATAAAAAGCCTGATAGAATGTTTCTTGGCAGGAGGTGAGGTAGCTCCATGTCCACTTTAGGCTTTGGAGTAGGCAATAAGGAGCACTTGATAAACATCTGATGCTTAAAAACAATTGTCAATGACCTGCCTGCAAATATACATTTGTAAAAGGCAGACTTTTTCTCTCACAGTTCATTGCTTTCTCTACAAAGCACATGTCCTTCATTCAACATCTAGGTGCTTCAGGAAAGCCCAGTAAATATCTTCTTCCTAAGGTATTCCTTCCATGCATCCTGTGTGGAGAGCTCCATAGAGTTCCATTCAAAATGAGGGATCTGTTTAAATGGCATTACCATTAATCAGTGATGTACAATTTTATATACACAGTAATACCACTTAAAAGGACAGACATGATATTTCACACACATACCTGGACAACATGATATCCCAGAATCTCCAGATGTCTCTTTCTCATCATGGCTTCCCCTTTCATGTGACGAGAGTTTTTGCAGAAGGATTTGGAATCCAAGAAGTCCACAGCAACACTGAGTATGTGAAAAAGGAAAAACGTCAGTACCTATGAAATCCCTTTCAATGCGTTTACCCATGATGACAGTACATCAGCAAAATGTTTTCAACCAAAAGTTCTGAAATCTACCAAAAAAAAGTTTCCTACCGTTGTGCCCCTGGAGGGACCTCGCTCCGATCCTTCCCTACAGAGTCAGAACCCCAGCGGACCTTCCCATCTTCAGATATCTGCAACTGACTTTGCTCACTGTAGGCCACCGCCTGGTGGTGTCTGTCCAGAACACATTCAAAGTCTAGGGGGATAAGATGAAATATAGATCACAACTAGAACAGGTGACAGACACATTTGATTAACTTCTTAGTGTAATACCAATCTACTAACATAACACATGGTCAGGACTCAGCCCTTACAAAAAAAAGATTGCCAGTTTGAAACTGCAGTAAAAGTGCAGAAACTGCAGTCGACTGTGGTATTTTGGACGCAATGACTGCAGAATAAAATGCAGTGTACTGTAGTTGAACTGCACTATAACTACAGTTACACTGCAAAATTACTGCAGCAAATGTTTCTTTATTTTGGACGCAGTATTTGCAGCATACTGTAGTTATTCTGCACCCTGGCTGCAATCTTTTTTTGTAAGGGAGGAGTCAACTGCTGTCAAACATGCTACAATCCAATCCTGTGTATTACCCACCTACTGTGTAGAAATAAGTAGTGAGCAATGCCACTCTGGCACAATTAATCCCTCCAAGAACTTCCCCAAGCATTTTGTGGATTTGTTGTTGGACAGGACTGATGGAACCATTCCCTGACAAAAGTAAGCGTGAAATTAGACCCTCAACATTTGTGAAGTAGGAACTGGGGCAATCCACAAATATGAATACATCAGTATTGGCTCACCTTTCTTCTGTAACTGTAGGCAGTAACGCTCGTGGAACCAGGGAACCTGGGACTCTGGACACTCTAGACACACAGCCCGATTTAGCTCCATGAGACGCAGGCGGATCCGCTTGTTGAGGGCGTCAGGCAGGGCTACCACAAAAGAGAGTTTAGCTTATCCCACCAGCCTTATCTCATAATATTCAACCTTTTATATACTACACACCAGTTTATTAGGTACACCACCCCGTTCGCAAAAATGGTTCGCTCCTACAAACAGTGAGTCATGTGGCCATCGCTTGCTATATAAAGCAGGCAGACAGGTATCGAGGCATTGAATGTTAGAATGGGCAAAACTGTGAGCGTGGTCTGATCGCCGGAGCCAGGCGCGCAGGTTCCAGTATCGTAGAAACGGCCGACCTCCTGGGCTTATCACAAACGGCAGTGTTAAGTTCATGTTTTAAGTATCCCTATATTTCTATTACGATGCTATCACTCTGTTATTAGTGTGCCTGCTCAGGAGTCTCGTTGTTGATGAACCTGGCCTGAGTGCAATGGCAACCATGTATTGTGCTAATACGGCTGAGTAAACGTTGTTAAACTAGATCCTTGTTGTGGTGTAATTTTGAGTTAACAGACCGTGTCTAGGGTTTGCCGAGAATGACGAGACAAACAAAAAACATCCAGTCAGCAGCAGTCCTGTTGGAAACAGCTCGATGAGAGGTCGAAGGAGAATGGCAAGAATCGTGCAAGCTAACAGGCAGGCTACAAACAGGCAAGTAACGGCGCAGTCAGTCCTTGTCATGAATGGGCTATTGCAGCCACACTGGGTTTCACTCCTCTGAGATAAAAACAAGAATAAGCGGCTCCAGTGAGCTCACGATCCCCAACACTGGACAACTGAGGAGTGGAAAAACGTTGCCTGGTCCGACGAATCCTGGTTCCTGTTGCGTCATACCGATGGCAGAGTCAGGATTTGGCGTAAGCAGCACGAGTCCATGGCTCCATCCTGCCTGGTGTCAACGATACAGGCTGGTGGCGGTGGTGTAATGGTAATGGCAAAGGGGGGGTCTGACCCATTACTAGGTTGGTATACCTAATAAACTGGCCACTGAATGTATATTGTTTTGCATTTGTATACAATTCAACCTTGATTGGCTTTTTTTTGATAGTAAGGGAAACAGGATACAAATTTGTATTCATTCACACATTTCTAATATAATTCGATAACGTACTTTCTAACTGGGAATCCAGCTTGGCAAGGAAATTCACATTGAAGATTTCTCGAACCAGGTCCTCCGGGAAGCAGTCAGCCACAGCCAGGGCATATGCAAGAAGTACAAGCAGATGGGGGTCAAAGGAACCTGGAGGAAGAAGAACAATATATTTGGCTGGTCCTTTTGATGAGTTCCAAACACAAAAATGTAGCATAATCCACAATCACTTACTGATATGAGGTATGACGCGCTGAATGCCGATTTCAAACAGCTCATCCACCCTTGGTGGATCATAATTCAGTACAGCAAAGGGCAGCAAGGTGGCATAAGTCGCAGAGTAGTGGATCTTCAGGAAAGAGGGGGGGGGGGGGAATTGTTATTAGTACGGACTTACATTCTGTCTCTACATATATACAGGCAATATAACAGTATTCCCTAATGTGAAATAAAAGGTAATGTGTCATGTCTCAAAGTACCTTGTTGATATTCTCCATGGCCACGCTAGCGATGCGGTCCATTAATGGAGTACAGAGGTGATTAGTCCTGGTCAGGAAAAGGGCCATCTCAGGCACATTGGTCCAGGATATCTGGTCCTCCAACCTCTGGAGTGTAACCATGGTCTCCTCCAGCAGCATCTCCTCAAACCATTCCCCTGACATGTACTTGAGCTCCTCCAACACCAAGTCCAGGCGATCAGCCTTGCGCAGGCGCTCATGCCCGCAGCGGTTCAGTGTCTGTAGCAGACGCACATACTTGCTGGGCGTGCTGTGTCGGTAGGACGGGTCATTTCGCACCCACTTAGCGACGGCCATTGCAAAGGTGTTCAGGTCATTCAGATTACACTGGGGCAGCACTGCCTCCACCCGTGAAATGACGCCTTCGTCGAGTCGAGGTGAAGGCAGCATGGAGAGAACACGAGTCAGCATGGTCACTTCATATGGGTAGACACTGTCCAGCAAGAACCTGTGAGAAGAAGTTGTATTAGCTTACTCATACTGTATAGTATGCAATAAGAGTGACCTGTCTACAAACAAAAGGAGCTTAGTGGGCAAGGAATTCTTTCGAATAATTACTCACTGCACCAGAATGTTCCTTAATTTAGTGAAGAGCTCTGGACTCTGGTAATGCAGCAGGATCAGGGCTTGTGTGATCCTGGCCATCTCCATGGGCTTGTAGACATGCAGGTTCTTGTGGACTACTGATGCAATCCTGTAAAGAGACAACGTTACATTATGACTATAACTACTGTTCCCTGAAGGAGGGGAAACGAGGTACAACATACTATGGGGGAGTCGCACTCTCGCAACTTCGGTTGAAGGATCCACAATCACACCTGACAAGGCCAATGTAATCTGCAACTCACTGGAAGCCCCGCCTTCCACAGGTGATAAGCGTGAGGCTCGGATTCATTCCTTCAATTTAATACCACTCCTCACCGAGCCCAGCAACAGGCGGTGCAGGACCAAACAGGTCTTGCACTACGTTTCCCTCCTTCAGGGAACGAACATTAGTTAAAGTTATATGTTCCCTTTCAGTCAGTCAACTTCAGTACAACATACTATAGGGAAATATATCATGCCACAAGCCGACCCCTACGGATACTACACTGAACAAAAATATAAAACGCAACATGTAAAGTGTCGGTCCCATGTTTAATTAGCTGAAATAGAAGATCCCAGAAATGTCTCATTTTTGGAACAAATTTGTTTACATCCCTGTTAGTGAGCATTTCTCCTTTGCATATCAAGAGGCTGATTAAACAGCATGATCATTACACAGGTGCACTTTGTGCTGGGGACAATAAAAGGCCACTAAAATGTGCAGTTGTCACACAACACAATGCTGCAGATGTCTCAAGTTTTGAGTGTGCAATTGGCATGCTGACTGCAGGAATAACCACCAGAGCTGTCGCCAGAGAATTTAATGTTCATTTCTCTACCATAAGTCGCCTCCAACATCGTTTTTTTAGAGAATTTGGCAATACGTCCAAACGGCCTCACAACCGCAGACCAAGTGTATGTCATCGTGTGGGTGAGCGGTTTGCTGTCATCGTTGTGAACCGAGTGCCCCATGGTGGCAGTGGGGTTATGGTATGGGCAGGCATAAGCTACAGGCGACAATGAACACAATTGCATTTTATCGATGGCAATTTCAATGAACAGAGATACCGTGACGAGATCCTGCTGCCCATTTTCGTGCCATTCATCCGCCGCCATCACCTCACGTTTCACCATGATAATACACGACCCCATGTCGCTATACACAATTCCTGGAAGATGAAAATGTCCCAGTTCTTCCATGGCCTGCATACTCAGAAAGGTCACCCATTGAGCATGTTTGGGATGTTCCAGCTTGACGTGTACGATAGCGTGTTCCAGTTCCCACCAATATCCAACAACTTCCACAGCCATTGAAGAGGAGTGGGTCAACATCCCACAATCAACAGTCTGATCAACTCTATGCGAAGGAGATGTGTCGCGTAGCATGAGACAAATGGTGGACACACCAGATACTAACTAGTTTTCTGATCCACGTCCCTCCCTTTTTTTAAGGTATCTCTGACCAACAGATGCATATCTGTATTCCCAGTCATGTGAAATCCATAGATTAAGGCCTAATGAATTGATTTCAATTAACTCAGCAAAATCGTTGAAATTATTGAATGTCACATTTATATTCTTGTTCAGTATAAATTAAACGGCCTATGGCAGACCACCCAGACCTGACCCCGCCAGATGCGGCAGTCTAGATATTGTTCACACGTCACGCTGCCCAGTGACTTTTCCCTCTCCCAGCTGTAAGCACACTGTGTGCAATACTAGGAGCAGTGACATCCAGGGGATAAAACCTAACAAAAAGTGTGTGGTAATGGCCAACTCGCCGCAGCACAAATATCCCCTATAGTCAACCCTTTAAATAATGCACAAGATGCTGCCAGACCCCTGGTGGAGTGGGTGCGTACACCGCTAGATAACCCTTGCCCGTTGCTGCTATATGCCAGGGAGATGCCAGCCTCCACAATCCAGTGGGAGATACGCTGCTTAGAGAGCGCCCTGCCGCAAGCTGGATTATCAAAACAGACATTGTTGGTCACGTAAGCGGATATCTCGGGTCTGTTCAATGTATGTGCGTAAAGCTCACACCGGACACATGGATAATAACCTCTGTTGCGCTTTAGAAGCAAAAGGAGGAGACGAAAAAGGAAATAGCTCAAAAGCTAAGGACCTCTAAGACATAGCCATGACCTTCGGGCCGAACGCAGCATTTGGATGAAACGTCACTTTAAGAGCCGCCCCGGTCAAACTGAGTACAGGAAGGGTGTACAGATAACTTGGAGGTCACCAACACGTTCATCTGAGGCCAAAGCCATGAGCAGGGAGGTTTTGTAGGAGAGGATCTTCAGATCCACCAACTGTAGAGGCTCAAAGGGGGGTGTCACACACATTGCCTCCAAAACCAGCTCCAAGTCCCATGTGGGCGCAATAGGTTTAGAGACCGCTCTGAAATTACGATGACCTTTCAGGAACCGCACCGCACTTGCAGACTGAATGGTAGCAATAATTGTCCATCTTAGGGGCCAGGCCCATAGGAACCAAATCGCGGGCCTCGCTTGCCAAACCTGCCTGTGCATCTGGAACAACAAGTTCCCACGGGTCCTCGTCTAAAAAGGTGAATGATCGCCACAAACCAAGGCTGCCTGGGGAAACGAGGAGCCACAAGAATCAATGGTAAGCCCTCCCGGTGCACCCACTCCAACCTGGGCTGAATCAGAACCAGTGGTGGAACTGCGTAAAGGCGGGTACGAGGCCACTGGTGCGCCAGTTCCCAACGGGGCACTCGGGTCCCCTATGGAGAAAAATAGAAGACACTGTGCGTTTCCTCGTGATGCATAAAAATACGTCGGCCCTGACAAAAATGTCCCATACCTGGGAGAGCCTCCACTCCTGAGGGACAGGGTCCCATCTGGATAAAAGATCTGCACCTGAGTTGAAGCAACCGGGGACATGCGTTGCCCAAAGCATGTGTGCATTGCTCCCCAGCAATAGGGAGCAATCCAAGGTTAGGAGGGAGAGAGAGTCTCTCCCCATCTGTTGATGCACACCACCACTGACAGAGTCAGTTCTGACCAGCACAAGCCAGCCAGATGAAAACAGGAAGAAGCGCCAGTGCCCCAGATTCTCCGGGTAATTGACATGCAGTATGTTCTGCACCAGTGTCCATACCCCCCGAATCGATCTGCCTTCGTACAGAGCACCCCACCCTCGGAGGAATGCGTCTGTCGTAATCACCTTGCAGGATACAACTCAGCCCATGGGAGCCCCCTGACAATAGCAGAGGGTCCCACCACTTGACCATGGCCGGGAGGCCTAACAGGGACACCCAAAGCGACTGGCTAAGGCTGCGAGACATGTCCAGGTGAGTGGCTAGCACTCAGCGCTGGAAGGGTCTTAAACGCACTGTGTGTCCCAGCCAAAATTTGGCTACGCAAAGCTTGAACTCAGACACCCTCTGTGGGGATAGAAAAGCGTGATACACGAGTAGGTCTAGCTCGAGACCCAGAAACAGAATGCGCTGAGATGGAGTCAGACAGCTCTTTTTCTGGTTTCTTATGAAGCCTAGAGACTGAATACAGGACAGTAGCATGGATGTGTGTAACATTGCTTGCCCTCTAGACTCCGCCACCAGCCAATCGCTGTAATAGCCGGCAGCTCATGAGCATTTTGAGTAGACTGAGGTGCTTGCTGAGGGCACGTAGGTCTAAAATAGGACATAATGTCCCATCTATCCCTTTTCGTAACCAGGAATACCGGCTGTACCAGCAGTCCCGAATCATCGACATAGGAACCACTCAGATTGCCTGCGTCTGGAAGGGGAGGATATTTTGTTCCTCAAAACGGGCACGGAGGCCTTGGGAACAGTCGACGAGATGATGCTGCAGAGGCGTGGGGGAGACATACACATATTGTAGCCTGTACCCTGACATCACCATTTGCATGATCATGGGTGACAATGCATATGCGCGCCATTGGTCGGAGAAGACAACGAGACTACCGTGATATGCCATCTGAAGGAGCGGAACGCCACCTTGTGGACAGGGAGAGGTTGGTTATTCCATTTCCACCACTCTTGATAACCGTGTCTCTGAACATGGAGAAGGAACACTTTTCATCGAATTCACATACGGAAGACAAGACTTAACCCCTGTGAACTCCGGGAATTGAAAATAGCAATGGGGTTGCCATAACACTGGGGGAAAGCTAATAACTTCCAGTCAAGGGAAGTTAAGCATGCTAGCCAACGTTAGCCAGGAGGCTTTTTAGCCTATGCTTGGCTGGCTAGAATCTTTGACCACAACACGGTCCGTTTAGAATAACCAAGTGACGTAACGCTACGTATACTAAACAAGTGAGCTACCCCATCAATTTCACCATTGGGACAGGACACTTCATCAACAAGTCTGGGAAGAGAGGCAAGCGGTGCTTGACAGACAGACCCAGGCGGCCAACCACCGAACCTGGCCGCCCTCCCTCTTCGAACAGCCTCCCTTTGCCGGCAACAGAGCATACAGGAGATGGGTTGGGCACGGGCAACCACCGCATACCCCACGCCCAGGCAGACATTTGTACCAACCATCCAACCCAGCTCCGCTTCCTGGCATCCGGGAAAGGAAAGTAGCCATCTGTAAATCCAAGCTTCCTCAAGAATGCTACACGTCTTTCCAGGGAGCTTGTACACAGTACGTGAAAATGCGCACACGGACTGGTTCGACTGAGCGGGCTCCAAGCCGAGACAAACTACACATGGATCATGAGTATCTTTCAAAGAAATGCTATAACCGCCTGACTGGTGGCACGATCGACCCCGGCTTAGCCATTGTCGTCTCGGTCGTTTTCTTAGCCATCTTACTCATTGCACCAGCAAATTGAAGAATAACAAATTGTCTGTGATCAGAAAACGTATGATAACATGTACAAACTTCAGCACACAACATCCAGGGGGTGAGCACGCTCTACCACTATAGGACAGTTAGTAGTATGTATATACAACATAGTATGTTGTACTGAAGTTGACTGACTGAAAAGGAACTTGCCTTAGTTCTACTGTCTACATGAAACTTTCAGACATGGCTACAGCAGAGAATGAACTTACTTTTGGATCAGATTCAGGTTTCTACACTGAATCTCCTCTAGTGTCTCTGCCACAGCTAGGGCCTGCTGGGCATTCAAATCCTCTGCCAGTAGCAGTGCTGTACTCTCCAGCCTGAAAGAGAAGTGGTTAGTGCCTTCAGAAAGTATCCACACCCCTCAACTTTTTCCACATTTTGTTCTGTTTCAGCCTGTATTTTAAATGGATAAAATGTAGATGTGTCACTGATCTACGCACAATACCCCATAAACTCAAAGGGGAATTATGTTTACAAATTAATAAAAAATGAAAACCTGAAATGTCTAGATTCAACCCCTTTATTATTTCAAGACTAAATAACTTCAGGAATAAAAATGAGCTTAACAAGTCAGATAATAAGTTGCATGGACTAACTGTGTGCCATACATGGTGTTTAACATGATTTTTGAATGACTACCCCACATCTGTACCACACATTTACAATTATCAGTATAATCCCTCATTTGAGCAGTGAATTTCAAGCACAGATACAACAAAGACCCGGGAGGTTTTCCAATGTCATGCAAAGAAGGTCATTGACTATCCCTTTGAGCATGGTGAAGATATTACACTTTGGATGGTGTATCAATACACCCAGTCACTACAAAGATACAGGTGTCCTTTTAACACAGTTGACGGAGAGGAAGGAAACCGCTCTGGAATTTCACCGTGAGGTCAATGGCAATTTTAAACCATTTACAGAATTAAATGGCTGTGATAGAAAACGGAGGATAAATCAACAACATTGTAGTTACTCGACAATACTAACCCAAATGACAGCTAAAGTAATACTGCAAAACATGCGGAAAATAAATATTTTGTCCTGAATACAAAGTATTATGTTTGGGGCAAATCTAACAACACTGAGTACCACTCTTCTTATTTTCAAAAATGGTGGTGTCTGCATCATGTTATGTGTATGCTTGTCATCGACAAGGACTAGGGAGTTTTTTTTTAGGATATAAAGAAACGAAATAGAGCTAAGCAGAGGCAAATTCCTAGAGGAAAACCTGGTTCACTCTGCTTTCCAACAGACACTGGGAGACAAATCCACCTTTCAGCAGGACAATAACCTAAAATACAAGGCCAAATATACACTGGAGTTACTTACCAAGACGACATTGAATATTCCTGAGTGGCCTAGTTACAGTTTTGACTTCAATCGGCTTGGAAATCTATGGTAATACTTGAAAATGGCTGTCAAGAAATGATCAACAACCAACTTGACAGAGCTTGAATAACTTTTAAAAGAAAACAGGCAAATATTGTACAATCCAGGTTTGCAAAGCTCTTACAGATGAACCCAGAAAGACTCACAAATGTAGTCGCTGCCAAAGGTGATTCTAACATGTATTGACTCAGGGGGTTGAATACATATCTAAATCAAAATGAGTGTTTTATTTGCCATTAATAAAAATACATTGAATTTGTTCCACTTCGACAGAGTATTTTGTGTAGATCGTTCACAAAAAAATGTTTTTATCCATTTTAATTCCACTTTGTAACAGAACAAAATGTGGAAAAAGTCAAGGGGTTTGAATACTTTCTGAAGGCAATGTAAATGAGTTGAAAATGGTCTGTGAATTGAACTTGCATCAGGATTCAAAGTTGATTAATAGTCGTAAAACTATACAGTTATTGAAACAGATTATGGTCGTGGCATACTAAAGTGTTCAATCTACCTCTCTTTGGTGTCCTCCCCTGCCATAGGCCCAAGAGCAACAAACAGCTTGGTGAAGGAGAAAGGGTCTGCGCTCGAGTCCACGAGTTCCATTAGCCTCTGTTTTGCAGCCAGACGGAAGTCACAGTTGTTGAACTGCATTGACTGGTAGAGCCCCATGATGATGCTTATGTTCTCTGCATTTAGGTGGGGAACATTGCGCAGGAGAATGTGGTTGCACTTCTCCAGCAGGGGACGATAACTATACTTGATGTTGCGCAGGAACTGCACCATCCTCCTGGGGTTGTTGTAGTGTGAGGGATCCATGGTGTCAAGGAGATGATCTGCCTTATTGATGAGTTTATCCCGCAGATGAGGGGACACCAAAGATGACACGCTGACCATGAGGGTTGTCAGGATCCTGCAGAGACATGTCCAGAAATGTGAAAAATTAAGTAGTATCAAGAACTTACCAGTACTGATTATTGTTTGTTTTTTTGTACCTGGCATCATCAATTGAGGCGAGTTTCTGATCCAAAATGTCAGTGATTTGACCCATTGGAGGACTGTGCTGCAGATGTTGATCACTTAGGCAGACAGCAAACTTGGACAGTGATGGCATTGGAAATCTGAAAAACAGTGAATCAACCCACATCTGTACACCAGCTCACACCACCATGTTAAAAGATAATGGTTCTGCTTTAGGTATGTAGTATTCAATAGCAAAATAACATGTTTTTGATTTACCTGTATAATCTGCGCCAGGCCTCTGAGACCAATTGCTGAGCAAGAGAATCATATGGTTCCACATTGAGCCTTCAAATGAGAAAATACAACATTGATGTGAAAATGTAAACAAACATTTAAAGACTAAGTATATATGCTTATCCACCATCTGTACCTGAGAACATTGTAGAGCATGTCCACCAACATGACATCATCCATGAGCTCAATTTTGTTCTCAGCCAGCACCCGGAGTGTCAGGAATTCTGGGTGGCTTTTGATGAACTCAACCGTTCTCAGCATCTGTGGCTTCTCCTTCTGGAAATGCCAGAGCATGCCTACGGCACAGCTAACATGGTTCACAGTCAGCTTGGCCTTGTTCTTGCCGACCACCTCCAACACTTGGTCTTCACCAGAGCAGACGCCAAGCTGCTCCAGAACATGGTCCCGGTTCGCTGCTCCCCCATGCAAAAACCTGCGCAGGTAGCGGCTCCCAGTCACAGCTCGGAGCCGAAACATGGACATGGAGGACCCGGCCTAGTTCAAGTGACAATGGAAGTCCACATATTTAGAAGGTAAACTAACCAGTGCCAAGATCTGGTCCACAGAAAGCTGCCTGCATATTCCTTAAGTGAAACATCTGTAGAAGATATGAATTTATAGCGAAGATGTCTCCACAAAATGAATAATGTGAAATTAAGGTACATAGGTACATGCTGAAACAATTAATTAATGCATCCAGTAACAACGTCAGCAACAACACATCTGACTGACACTGATGACGTCCTTTTATATTCCTAATGATATCTAACAAGCATGCCTATACAGTATAATTATATTACGAAATAATATACTTGGCAAATTATTATCATAACGGGTAAAGTAGTAAGTTACTATACCTAATCATTGAAAAATCAGGGACTTGACTTTCAAGCCCTAGCAGTGACAATTACAAATATTATAAAAGCGTGTGTTACTCACGTGGGGACAGGACAGTGCCCAAGTCAATCCCGTTTCCAACACATTTAGCCGTTTAAGCGTTTACCGGTGTAAGTCTCTTTTCGTTTCAGTTATATCAAATGATGAATTAGAGTGAAATCTACCTACCAAACAAACTAGTATAATTGATCTATTTTACTTCTCCAGCTAGCTAAATGGCTACATCAGTTTTTGACTTGAGTCTATTGGCTGTGTTAGGCTACCGTACTTTTTATTATTCTTCGATGAGGTTTAAAGGCGGTTGGCATCCAATAAATGTTGCATTACCGCCACCTACTAGACTGGAGTATAACTCCCTTATACTTTGATTTTTTTTTTTAAATCTTAAAAAAAAACAAAAAAAACACAACAAATACCCTACCATCTAACACTAGACTCAAATAATAAATACCCTACTCCACTATTTAAATATTTATTCCTACTTTAGGCCAACAGCCTGGAAGGATGGGACACCACCACTTAACACACCCTGTAACTCTTTTGATGTCAAGTCTCGCACACTCAAATACCTCTCTGCAGCTGCCACCTCAACCTCTATTTTCTGCAACTTACGTTCCATCCCTGCAGTACAGTTGATAACCATTACTATAAATGCCAAAAATCCTATCTTACTGAAACATATATCACTTGTTGGCCTATCCCTCTGTACTGGTATAGATCTACTACTCCTCTCAGGATTCCCTCCCCCTTGACCCATCTTCCTCTACTTTCTTCACTGCCTCACCATATGACAACTTCTGCACTACTCTAACCCTGGAAACCTCAACCTGCCTCTCTCGCACGGGACATTTCTGATCCCCAGCCCCATGGGCACCCCTACAATTAACACATATCACTACTTTCCCATGCTACACACTTCTTTGTCTCATGCGCTTCTGCACACTTCTCACATCTAGGAACCTCACTCCTACACACTGCTGCCACATGCCCATAAGCTTGACACCTGTAACAATGTAATGTAGTCGGCACAAAAGCTCATACAGGATCATTTATATATCCTAACATCACTGTCGGGCAAAGACTCAACATAAAAACTCAAAAGAACAGACAATGAATCTTCTGTTTCTCCACTCACGCCACCCTGTCTGTCTGCTTTGCACCAAACAACCCCAATAATCACTCCTTTCAATGGCACCCTTTTCTTGAGAGCAAAACAATTGACATATATTGCCCCATTTGTTTATTTATTTAACCTTTATTTAACTAGGCAAGTCAGCTAAGAGCACATTTTATTTACAATGATAGCCTTCCAAAAAGGTTTAACAAGGTACTCCCTCTGACCAGCAGAAACACATACAATTATCACAAACCACTTCTGGTTACCCTCGGCGATTCCACAACACCCAACTTTTTCAAAAAACTTCACTCCTACTGTCACAGACTCATCTTTATCCTGACCCTCAGTGCAAGCCTCGGGCTCCGAGAACTTCACCACCTCCGATACTTCGCCCTCAATCACTTCCATTTCTCCCCGTCTTCAACTCACTGTTTACAATTTCTACCATTCTTCTTTAACAAACAATCTCAATTTTCCCCGACATTTTTAACCGACTCAAGCTCACCCTCTGCCTCTCCTTTTCCCTCCATTCCTCCTCCGTATTCCAAGTATACGTCTCCTTATGATAATACTGCACTTCTCCTGACATACATCTTGTTCTTGCCTTGTCAAGGGACGCCATTTAACCGGCAGTCACAAGCAGAACGAACCCCTCGGGATGTAGCGCTCAAAAGTGCATCCGACTTGTAAAGCAGCTGCTTCGTCTTGACGTTCTTTTTATTATCAATAATAGTAGCTACCACGACGCTTTTCCATTTCAAACAAGTGCGCTCTCTTTCTCCCTGTTTTCTCGATTTCCTGGAGCGTGACCACTACCGTACTTTATTTTCAATATACTGTACCTTTTACCATAATCCATGAGCAAGTCCCTAATGTAAATAACATGTAAAACCTGTGTCCCTTAGTTTCTGTACTCTACACAAGCAGCGGGTAAACAATAACGGAAGACATTTTAAAAATTATAATATTTTATCAAAAATGTTGTGTTTGCATTATGAGCGATCATCATAAGAACAGCCAAAGCCAGCCAGATGTACCAGGGACCGCACGTGTGAAAGGCCGTCTTCTGCGCGCCGACTGGCGCATCTTTTTACCCAAAATGCACCGACTTCTCCCGTCGCGCCATCTTTAGAAAACGTTGTGGAGGAAGCGCTGAATGAAACTCGATTTCACCTTGTTGATGAGAACTATCGTGAGATATTGGCCTCGGTTGACCAACTGAGCTAATTTGTAGGTCAACTCTCTAATATTTCCGCTATTGTAAGTTATGTCAATTTGAAAAAGCGGTGAATCCTAAAGAAAGACGGAGATGTATCATTGCATTAAGTGCCTGCTAACGTTAACAGCAGCTAGTAGTTTTAGCAGCGTAGCTTCTTGCAGGCCATAATCCGCAAAACGACTAACTAGAATGAAAATGTTGTTTTAGTTTACATTGTTTCGTCTAGATATTCACGTTGATAAAGCGTGTTTTTAACTCGGCTAACCTTAACTATCTAGTCATGTTTTTGATACACCATGGCCCTAATGCCAACGAATGAATAGGCTATATTAGCCTCCGCTTGTAGTTAGGGATGGGTGTTATGTTTGTATTCGTAAACAACTAACGTTAGCTAGCTATCGAGCTAAGTTACGCTCGCTAACTAACAGCAAAACACGTTGGTTTCAGCTACAGAAGTTTGATAATGGGAATAAAAGTCCAGCGTCCACGCTGCTTTTTTGACATTGGCATCAGTAACGTGCTGGGTAAGAATGCAACGTTTTTCCATTTTGATCTTACCATCCAGTTAATCATATATCTGAAATGTAGAGATGCTTTACTAAAATGTACACAAACTTGGTTTCTCTTGCAGTTGGCAGAGTTGTGGTAGAATTATTTTCTGATGTCTGCCCCAAAACCTGTGAGAACTTTCGATGCCTCTGCACAGGTATTTGACTTTCTCTTGTCTTGGTACACTAATTTCAGACCATCTTTAGATGATGCACATATTGTCTTCTCTGTTTTGACTAAACCTTTACTTTCTGTGTAGGCGAAAAAGGAATTGGAAAAGGTACACAAAAACCTCTACATTACAAAGGATGCCTATTCCACAGAATTGTGAAGGACTTCATGATTCAAGGAGGAGACTTCAGTGAAGGTATATGAAATACGGGTTTGCCTCAAACAACCAAAACGTAGAAATGTTTCATTTGCAGATATTCAAATGTCTATATTCCTTCTGTAAATCAGGCAATGGAAAAGGAGGGGAATCTATCTATGGAGGATTCTTTGAAGGTAGGACTCTACAGATTTTGTTTAATATTCTAATCAAAACCAGCCTCAATGACTAACTAATGGCCTGTCTGTATCTCAGATGAAAGCTTCTCTGTCAAACATAACAAGGAGTACCTCCTGTCAATGGCAAACAGGGGTAAAGATACCAATGGATCACAGTTTTTCATGTAAGTCTATCAATGTTTTAAGGGCCTTGCTATTATCAAATTGATTGGTCACATACACATGTTTAGCAGATGTTATGCGGGTGTAGCGAAAAACTTGTTTCTAGCTCCAACAGTGCAGTAATATCTAACAAGTTATATCTAACTATTTCACAACAATACACATCTAAAGGAATGGAATTAAGAATATATCAATATTTGGACGAGCAATGGTATAGACTAAAATACAGTAAAATTGAATAGAATACATTATATACATATGGGATGAGAAATGCAAAATTGATCAGTTGGTCATTCATAAATCTAGCATCTTGAGTGAATCAAAACCTAAAAAAAGGATGTTTGACTCATTCTAATCTTCTGCTCCATTTGTTTTTATCCTGGTCTACAGAACAACAAAACCCACACCGCACTTGGATGGGTAATTTATAATATTCTGACAAGCATTGCAACTTAGTTCGGCAATCTGTATCTGATTGAATGGTCTTTTGATAATAAGAGCATGTTAGATAAATAGCGATCTGTTCTTAATTATCACTTGTTATAACTTGCTGATTTTTATTCTAGTGTCCATGTGGTTTTTGGCCAAGTGATCTCTGGCCAAGAGGTCGTTCAGACAATGGAGAGTCAAAAGACAGATACTGGCAGTAGACCATACTCTGAAGTGAAAGTTATGAACTGTGGAGAGCTCATTCCAAAATCAAAAGGTTCGTAGGATTCCAAAAAATTGGCAAGGTGTTTTAAACTTGTTATTGCTTTAAATTGGAGATCTTGGACTGTGTTATCGTCAGGATCATAGCTTTGGGAGGTATCCTTAGCACTTACAGTACCAGTCAAAAGTTTCTACACACCTACTCATTCAAGGGTTTTCTTTATTTTTACTATTTTCTACATTGTAGAATAATACTGAAGACATCAAAACGATGAAATAACACATGGAATCATGTAGTAACCAAAACAATTGTTAAACAAATTTAAGTATATTTGAAATTCTTCAAAGTAGCCACCTTTTGCCTTGATGACAGCTTTGCACACTCTTGGATTTTTCTCAACCAGCTTCACCTGGAATGCTTTTCCAACAGTCTTGAAGGAGTTCCCACATATGCAGAGCACTTGTTGGCTGCTTTTCCTTCACTCTGCAGTCCAATTCATCCCAAACCATCTCAGTTAGGTTGAGGTCGGGTGATTGTGGAGGCCAGGTCATCTGATGCAGCACTCATCACTCCTTATTGGTCAAATAGCCCTTACAAAGCCTGGAGGTGTGTTTGTGGTCATTGTCCTGTTGAAAAAGAAATGATAGTCCCACTAAGCGCAAATCAGACAGGATGGCGTATTGCTGCAGAATGGTGTGGTAGCCATGCTGGTTAAGTGTGCCTTGAATTCTAAATAAGTCACTGACAGTGTCACCAGCAAAGCACCCACTCACCATCACACCACCTCCTCCATGCGTCACTGTGGGAACCTCACATGCGGAGATCATCCGTTCACCTACTCTGCGTCTCACAAAGACATGGCGTTTGGAACCAATAATCTCAAATTTAGACTCATCAGACCAAAGGACAGATTTCCACCGGTCTAATGTCCATTGCTTGTGTTTCTTGGCCCAAGCAAGTCTCTTCTTATTGGTGTCCTTTAGTAGTGGTTTCTTTGCAGCAATTCGACCATGAAGGCCTGATTCACACAGTCTCTTCTGAACAGTTGATGTTGAGATGTGTCTGTTACTTGAACTCGGTGAAGCATTTATTTGGGCTGGTAACTAATGAACTTATTCTCTGCAGCAGAGGTAACTCTGGGTCTTCCTTTCCTGTGGTGGTCCACATGAGAGCCAGTTTCATCATAGCGATTGATTGTTTTTGCAACTGCACGTGAAAAAACTTTCAAAGTTCTAAATTTTCCTCATTGACAAACCTTCATGTCTTAAAGTAACGATGAACTGTGGCTTTGCTTATTTGAGCTGTTTTTGCCGTAATATGGACTTGGTCTTTAACCGAATAGGGCTGTCTTCTGTATACCCCCTACCATGTCACAACTGATTGGCTCAAACACATTAAGAAGGAATGAAATTCCACAAATTTATTTTTATCAAGGCACACCTGTTAATTTAAAATGCATTCCAGGTGACTACCTCATGAAGCTGGTTGAGAGAATGCCAAGAGCATGCAAAGCTGTCAAGGCAAAGGGTGGCTACTTTGAAGTATCTAAAATAGAAAATATATTTAGATTTGTTTAACACATTTTTTGGTTACTACATGATTCCATATGTGTTATTTCATCATTTTGATGTCTTCACTATTATTCTACAATGTAGAAAATAGTAAAAATAAAAACCCTTGAATGAGTAGGTGTGTCCAAACTTTTGGCTGGTGCTGTATGTTAACTGTCCCCTACCATTTTACAGCAAAAAAAGAAGAAAAGAAAAGACTAAAGGCCGTCTCCAGTGGCAGCGACAGCTCAAGTGACTCTGACAGTTCTGACGACGACTCTTCTGAATCTGAGGGTGACTCTGATAAAGAGCCCAAGAAACGGAAGAAGAGGCACAAGAAAGAGTCCAAGAAAAAGAAGGACAAGAAACAAAAGAAGAAGAAGAAGGATAAAAAAAAGTTTGTAGTGACTGTTTTAATGTCTTTCGTAGCATGTGAACTCTAACAACCGCCTTCATTAGTGCATAGGTTTTAAGTCTGGTCTGTAATGTCTGTAGGTCTGAGGCTGGCAGTGGTGATGAGAAAGAGGAAGAGGTTACATCTACGGTACGACCAGAGGAAATCCCTGTTATCCCAGAAAATAGTTTCCTTATGAGGAGAAGTCCTCAGCAGCAAAAAGATGAGTCTGGAAAGGAGAGGGAAAAAAAGAGGGAGAGGGAAAAGCCTAGGGAGAGGTGAGTTCATGGACAAGACGGAACAACATTCCAGTTCATTCTGAACCTTTACAACTGGGAACAACAGTATATTCATGTAAATGCGTTTTTGTTTTGTTGCAGAATGTTTCATTGTCAGTCAGCATATCAGAGGAGCCTTCTGATGACTAGATCAGGCAGGACGATTAAAGGCAGAGGTCCAAGAGTAAGTGCACTGTCAAGAAAGTACAGTAGTATCGTCATACAGTTTCTGCAAAACAAGGGTTTAGAAAGTTAATGGTAATTGAGTCTTTCTTGCAGCGGTATCGAACTCCGTCACACTCCAGGTCAAGGTCAAGGGACCGTTTCCAGCGTAGTGAGACTCCTCCACACTGGCGCCATGAGATGCAGCGTGCACAAAGGGCACCAAGAGCATCCAGCGGAGACCGTTGGATAAAGGGTGACAAGTAAGTCTTACTTTTTTAGTATTTTAACTGCCGTTGCTGGACTTATCAGGCTGTTGAAGTATAAAGCAGCTTATTATTATCTAGTTAAGCAGCTTCTCAAGTATTGGCTAATTTATTTTATTACCAGAAGTTATCATCAGCCAAGGGCCAGTTATTTTAAGTTTTCTTCAGTCTCAACTTGGATTCTGCGTTTGCTGTGAGGGTGACTTTACTCTGTATTTATGTTTGTAGGGGTGACATGACAGAGGACAAGAATGAGAGTGGCATAGCTCCAAGAGGAAGAGAGAGGAAGACCTCTGAAAACAAGCATGAACACGCTGCAGAAAACCCTAGTAAAAACCGAGAGGAGAAGAAAGGTCGCTCCCATAGATCCAATAGCAAAGAAAAGGACACTTCTAAAACTGAAGACAAGCACAACAAACACAAGGCAAAGAAGGCCAAATCTCGAAGCCGCAGTGAGAGCAAAGAGAAAAGTGGTAGGTCCAAAAGCAGAGAGCGGGATCAGAAACATAGCAAAGCGGATGATAAGAGGGGCCGCCTAAGAAGCAAGGACAGAAACCTCAATAAAGAAAAAGCCACGGAGTCTGGAACTCAAGACAGTGTTAGAAGTAAAGAACGCTCTAAACCCACTGAGGCTGACAAGAACCGAGAGGAGACCAAAGGAAGAAATGGTGAGAAGCTTAAGGCAAAGTCTAGAAGCAAGGAGAGGAACTCTGGAAAGGACAGGAACCGATCTCTCAGCAGAAGCAGGGACAGGGGGAGACCTGTCTCATCTCGAGACAAAGAGCAAGGACGGGACAGAGAGCGAGGTAGGGAGCGCAGTAAGAGCAATGAAAGACGGCGCCACAGAGAGAGAGAGGACAAAAGGAGAGGTAGATCCAAGAGCCGAGATCGGTCAAGGAGTCCAGACAAGATTAAGAGCAGAGACTCCCGTAGAGGCAGGCGCTCCAGGAGTAAGAGCAACAATCGAGACCATAGCAAAGACGGTTCATCTCATCAGAGGAAGACCAGAGACAGTGAAGACACTCACAGACGAAGGCGGTCCAAGAGCAGCAACTCTGAGAGTGAAGGGGAGGGCAAAGGGAAGGACAGGGGTAGAAAGAGCCCCATCTCCAAGAAGAAAAGGGAGGGAAGTCCAAAGTCCAAAGACACAGGGAAAAGCCCTGAGCGGAATCAAAGGTCAAAGAGCCAAGAGAAGGATAAAAACCACAGCAAGAAAAAGAAGTACAGCTCAAGTTCTGATGACCGTGATTAGTCCAGTAAATGTTCACTCTTGTCCATCATCGGAATGAAAAATTCACCCGTTTATACCTAATAATGTGTGTGGGTGGTTCTGCTGTAGAACGATTTTAGACAAATACTACAACCGATCCAATTCTGGAATATTTGTACAATTTTAAGATTTCATAAGTTTTGAAAGCTAGGAGATATTTAGTTTTTGGGGGGGCGTTCAGTCAGACTCATTTTACAAATGTTGGAAATGTAATGTGCATTGAGGGTTAGTGGTGAAATGACTGAACATGTGACTGTTGGAAGGAACATTTCTGACAATAAAATGTTTGTCAGGTTTAATTATATATTTTTTTTGTCTGGTACTGAGGGGACATGTTATTCCAGTGTGATAATTGTAATGGAAGG
Source organism: Salmo trutta (assembly GCF_901001165.1). Taxonomy (NCBI): domain Eukaryota; kingdom Metazoa; phylum Chordata; class Actinopteri; order Salmoniformes; family Salmonidae; genus Salmo; species Salmo trutta. Next base: position 39,544,228 of record NC_042976.1, on the reverse strand, counting down.
GATGAGTTTGGTGTCCTGTGTTGTTCTTTCTGGGCTTAATGCCTGACTTAACTAATATTACATGGATACATCACCAGTATGACTAATCATGTGGTTATTCTTTTTTTTTTTTTAGTGTTTGAATTACCAACTGTCGCATTATTTGTCACTGAACATACTGTAAGCGCTACACGTAAAACTGTCTGACTTAAGTGTATATGTCAGTAGAGAAGGCTCAATTTGATTTGAAGGGCTGATTTTGTAAAATGATTGTGGTGTTACAGATACAAGAACGTTTTAATTGTTTATTACCTGGCTGTTTCAGGGAATTCTAACTTTTTCCTGACCTCAGTCTCAAATGAATTAGAAACTGACATGTTGCTTTTTGTATTATTGTATGCGTTTTTGTTAGACGGGCTTATGTTCAGATTTACCCCCGTACATCTTTGAATTAGTTTTTTTTTTTTAAACTCGCCCTTAGGTGTAAATGCATTGCTGTGATGTTCCACCATGTTAGTTCGTACTGGCGTTACATTCCTCGCCATGACTTTCCTTTGAACTATAAATGAAAACCACTGGCTTTGTATAAACGGTCAGAATTCAATATTCCCTAATGAAACATCTTTTTTGAAATAAAAGGATATGGTTAAAATGTTTGTTTTATTGCCTATAGATTGTTTAACAGAAGAGTGACAATTGATTCAATAGATATAGAGAACATTGATGCATCACATTCTAATCTGGTGGAGTAGTTCATGGGAGAGAGGGGAAGGGGGGATGAATGAGTAAATTGGAAGCTGTATTAAAATAAAACTATACCCTGGTCCCAGATCTGTGCTTTATCCAACTCTGACTATTATTATGCAGGTACAGATCTAGGACCAGGCTATCAGTATTGTTTCCCAATTTGTGCACTAGTTTTAATTGAACTGTGTGTATATTCAGTAGTGTAAAGTACTTAAGTCGTTTTTGGGGATATCTGTGCTATTTATATTTTTGACAATTTGTGCTTTTACTCCACTACATTCCTAAAGAAAATAATGTACTTTCTACTCCAAACATTTTCCCTGACACCCAAAAGTATTCGTTACATTTTGAATGCTTAACAGGACAGGAGTATTGTTCAATTTATGCACTTAAAGAGAAAATCCCTGGTCATCCCTACTGCATCTGATCTGGTGGACTCACTAAACACAAATGCTTTGTTTGTAAATTATGTCTGAGTTTTGGAGTGTGCCCCTGGCTATCCGTAAACAAAACAAAAAACAAATCGTGCCGTCTGGTTTGCTTAATATAATGAATTTGAAATAATTGTTACTTTTGATACTTAAGTTTATTTTAGCAATTACATTTACTTTTGATACTAAAGTATATTTAAAACCAAATAATTTTTTACTTTTACTCAAGTAGTATTTTAATGGGTGACTGACTTTTACTTGAGTCCTTTTCTATTAAGGGATCTTTACTTTTACTCAAGTTTGACAATTTGTTACTTTTTCCACCACTGTGTATATTCTCAAAACTAAACAAAAAATTATAATTTCAGAGACATTGGTTACTATCACTATCTCTACATTCCCATAATTCTGAGATGAATCATCTTGGAGCACTGAAAAAGACAGCAATCATCACACTATGTCAGTCAACAACCTGCCTATCAAGTTTCCTTTTTTGTATGTGCAGTAAATTACTAAATGGTGGTATATCATAAATGCTTATGACATTTTTTTTTTTTAATTCCATTGGTTTATTTTTCTAATCATGCTTTACCTGACCATGGCTGTGTTCACACAGGCAGCCCAATTCTGATCTTTTTTCTACTAATTGTTCTTTTGACCAATTACATCAGATCTTTCAAAGCTGATCTGATTGGTCAAAAGACCAATTAGTGGAAAAAAAAGATATGTGTAAATGCAGCTCATGTTGCTCTTTTCAACAGATCTTTACCATGTGAATCCACGTTTTTTTCTTGGATTGCTGAACATACCACGTCTCGTTCAGCGCTTTGACGTCCTGAGATATACTGCTGACCTAATTGGGCATCGACACCAGTGCATTCTTGAACCAAGTAACTTGGTCTCACTCCTCCAAAGATGGGGCCAGGACCACCTCCAATTCCCTCCCTGGCAGCTTTGTGGTGTATGTATTGTATGTCTTGATCACATTCTTTGCATACTGCTGGATCTGCTTCTCCTCCACAGCAATGTGCTCTGCATTTTTGGTCTCAAAATCCTGTTGTTTTCTTATGTGCTGTTCCTTGGCATTTTCAACCTAAACAGAAATATTTCAATTGTTAAATGAAATCTTATGTAGCTCAATTATAAGTGAAACAGTTGCGGACACATCTTCTAATTTTCTGTGCCTTCGGGTGTTGTTTTTCTATAAATATTCTGTCTGCCTCTATCGTAGCGTAAAGCACAGGGCTCCCGAGTGGCGCAGTGGTCTAAGGCACTGCATCTCAGTGCACGAGGCGTCACTACAGTCCCTGGTTCAATTCCAGGCTGTATCACATCCGGCTGTGATCGGGAGTCCCATAGGGCGGCGCGCAATTGGCCCGGCATCGTCCGGGTTTGGCCAGGGTAGGCCGTCATTGTAAATAAGACTTTGTTCTTAACTGACTTATCTGTCAAGGGATTTCTGGTTCTTTCCTTCTGCTCCTGTTTTTGTCTCTGAAATAACAAATACAGTGTCATTATGATAATGGTACATGTTGTTGGTAACTTACAGACCTCCTTTAAATACAAATGCAGGATTCATTAATACACCTCCATGAATCTTGTGTAATATTGCTCTAGTGAGAAAGACGTGAACATTGATTACATCCTAATACCTTAACATGTGAGCTTTCATGGTATTTCTCTGCTGCGCTCCTTTCTTTTGCTCCTGCGTGCCTTGCTTCCACAGAAAAAGCTATTTTAGTCGCTGGAGTTCCTCTGCCTCTTTTTGTCTTCCAGCTTCTCCCGTTCTCTATCTATTTCATGTTCCCTAGCCCTAAAAGTGACGAGACGATTCATCATACTAAACCATTGAGAGCATTCAGTCTATTCTATTTGAACTACGTTTAAATTCATTCTACTTCATGGTAGAGTATTTGGTTGTCTATGACATAGATATTCAATTTAATAACTGCTGCCAGGTTGTTAGGATACAATGAGACTTACTAGAGATGGGTCGTTCGCGAACGAGTTGGCTCTAAGAGCCGGGTCTTGTAGGTGAACGTTGGGAGCCGGCTCGCATATCAGAAAAGCCGAATCTATTTATAAAAATATTAAAGAAATAAGATATGAATAATCAAAAGATTTAAATGAATAGAATGAACTAATTCAAAGAACGAAAAAATAAATAAAATAATATAGGCCTAAATGCTCAAGCTCACACACATTCGTTCTGACTGTCTGCTCAGACTAACAGCCTCACCTGTTGTTCTTGTCAATCAGACACGCAGTGTCAACCAATGAACCAAGGATGTGTGAGGGAGGGCCGAGCCAACTCACTCACAGTCACACACTTAGCAGCCGAGGAGAGAGTAAGGACAGCTGTGAAAACAACAGCTGGAAAATGAGTCGGAAGCACAGTAGCATTTGGATGCATTTTAATCATGTAGACAATGTTAGAGCACGGTGTAGAATTTGCCAAAACAAAATCTCATATAAAGCCGGTTCTGCACACAACCTACACCGACATATGCGAACTGTGCACCCAACTGTGAAGCTAGCTGTAGCGGAGCTTCGAGAAACTAGTGGGCCTGCTAGTGATAGTGGTGGAGCCAACACCTCCACACATGGAGATGTTTCCACTCAGTCAAGTAGACCTACGACCCACAGCAACGCAGTCTTCTATGGACCAGTTTATGCCAAAGTCTATGTCTGTAGCAAAACAAGGCCACATTGATATTGCATTGGCTAAAATGATTGCCACCGATTTCCAGCCATTTTCGATCTTGGACGACAGGTTTTAGAAATTATAGCAATAGTCTAACTCCAATGTACACAACTACAAGCAGGAAAACCCTTTCAAAATCACTTATTCCACAACTGTACGAGAGCACAAAGGCTTCAGTGTGGGAAAGAGTCCAAAAAGCTACTGCAGTTTGCCTGACCACTGACTGCTGGACATCAAGGGTAACCACTTACATGTCAGTTACATGTCACTTCTTTGAAGATTTGTCGATGTCTAGCTGTCTTCTGGACTGCTTTGAGTTCAGCGACAGACACCTCAGAGAACTTGGCAGAGGAACTGTTGAGAATGGCAAGTAGATGGAAAAGTGGTCTGTTGTGTTAGCGACAATGCAGCTAACATAACCAAAGCCATGAACATTTTAAAATGGACCCATCATCCATGTCTTGCCCATACAATCAACCTGATTGTAAGAGATGCTCTGAAGGTGATGAAGCCCACTGTGGACAAAGTGAAAGCTGCTATGGAATACTTCCACAGGAGCACAGTAGGTGTTGAAAAACTAAAGTCGACACAACGCCAGATGGAGATGCCTGAGCTGAGGCCTAAACAAGACTGCACTACAAGGTGGAATTCAACATTTTACATTTTACCCTGCCTGGCCATTGTCAATGCACCTGTTGATGCTCTGACCCAAGAGGAATGGGAGGTGGTGGAGGTTTGCAGAGTCCTGGAACCCTTTGTGCAGGTCACTGTGGAGATCAGTAGAGAGAGGTACAGTAAGCAGTTATTACTACATCCTTATTTAATGCAGTATTATAGATGTATATGAGCAGTAGATTAGAATGTAGTATCAGTAGACAAAACATGAGCCTGAACTAATAAGTTACTGTTCTCTCTTTTCAGCTATGTGACAGCCTCAAAAATGATACTCCCGTGTAAGGGTCTGCAGCGAATCACAGCCAGCCGCCAGAGAGAAGCAAATGTAACCACGGGAATGTGACAGAGTTGATGGACACCCTATGTTCATCAATGGACAGAAAGTTCCACAGAATATCATTTTTATTACACTTTTATTTTACCTTTATTTAACTAGGCGAGTCGGTTAAGATTTTTATTTTATTTTCAATGACGGCCTAGGAACAGTAATCACGCGGTATCGGAAATCGCTGCACTTGACCCCAGGTTTAAGAAGTTAGCCTTCAGTGACGCCAGAGTGATTGATGAGGCTCTTCAAAGAATAACCTCAGCAGCAGGGAGGGACAGCCCCAGCAGTCAGCTGGCTCAGGCACCAGGGCAACAGGAAGAAGAGGGATCAGATGGAGCAGAAGCACCAGCAGTAGTGCCACAAACGTCTGGTGTTTGGATGCTGGTTGACGAGAGAGCAACTGGGGATGCAGCACGAAGGAATCCCTCAGCAGATATCATAATGGAGGTCCGATCCGCTGAGCTGGTGGAAGAACAAGGCCTCTGTCTACCCACGGCTTACTAAAGTCATGACAGGGAGACTCTGCAAAGTGGCCACATCCGTTCCCTCTGAGAGGGTCTTCTTGAAAACGGGACAAATAATTACTGAGAGAAGAAACTGCATCAGCCCCTCTAAAGTGAGGCAGCTTGTATTTCTGAATGTAAATCTCTCATAAAAACAAAATGTGGTCAGCATTGCTGTGTGCTGCTGGTTATAACATGGCAATAAAGAAGAGAGAGAAAGGGGGGACCTGTTTAATGTTTTAAGTGGGATGCTGCAGTTTTGCACATTGTTATTTATTTTTCTTTGATAAGGTGCAATATTCTATTATGTTCAGATTGTATTCATTTTGAATTGTTACATTTATATGCTCTTTGTTTATATACATAAAAAAGTTATACTTTAAATGCACATGTATAATAGCATCCTTCTTTTTTACATTTATTTCAATTTGTGGGATGCTGCAGTTTTGCAAATTATTTATTTTTATTTGATATGGTGCAATATTCTATTATGCTGTTTCAGATTGTATTCGTTTTGAATGGTTAGATTTATATGCATTACATTTACATTTACATTTAAGTCATTTAGCAGACGCTCTTATCCAGAGCGACTTACAAATTGGTGCATTCACCTTATGATATCCAGTGGAACAACCACTTTACAATAGTGCATCTAAATCTTTTAGGGGGGGGGGTAGAAGGATTACTTTATCCTATCCCAGGTATTCCTTAAAGAGGTGGGGTTTCAGGTGTCTCCGGAAGGTGGTGATTGACTCCGCTGTCCTGGCGTCGTGAGGGAGCTTGTTCCACCATTGGGGTGCCAGAGCAGCGAACAGTTTTGACTGGGCTGAGCGGGAACTGTGCTTCCTCAGAGGTAGGGAGGCGAGCAGGCCAGAGGTGGATGAACGCAGTGCCCTTGTTTGGGTGTAGGGCCTGATCAGAGCCTGAAGGTACGGAGGTGCCGTTCCCCTCACAGCTCCGTAGGCAAGCACCATGGACTTGTAGCGGATGCGAGCTTCAACTGGAAGCCAGTGGAGAGAGCGGAGGAGCGGGGTGACGTGAGAGAACTTGGGAAGGTTGAACACCAGACGGGCTGTGGCGTTCTGGATGAGTTGTAGGGGTTTAATGGCACAGGCAGGGAGCCCAGCCAACAGCGAGTTGCAGTAATCCAGACGGGAGATGACAAGTGCCTGGACTAGGACCTGCGCCGCTTCCTGTGTGAGGCAGGGTTGTACTCTGCGAATGTTGTAGAGCATGAACCTACAGGATCGGGTCACCGCCTTGATGTTAGTGGAGAACGACAGGGTGTTGTCCAGGGTCACGCCAAGGTCCTTAGCACTCTGGGAGGAGGACACAAGGGAGTTGTCAACCGTGATGGCGAGATCATGGAACGGGCAGTCCTTCCCCGGGAGGAAGAGCAGCTTCGTCTTGCCGAGGTTCAGCTTGAGGTGGTGATCCGTCATCCACACTGATATGTCTGCCAGACATGCAGAGATGCGATTCGCCACCTGGTTATCAGAAGGGGGAAAGGAGAAGATTAATTGTGTGTCGTCTGCATAGCAATGATAGGAGAGACCATGTGAGGATATGACAGAGCCAAGTGACTTGGTGTATAGTGAGAATAGGAGAGGGCCTAGAACAGAGCCCTGGGGGACACCAGTGGTGAGAGCACGTGGTGCGGAGACAGATTCCTGCCACGCCACCTGGTAGGAGCGACCTGTCAGGTAGGACGCAATCCAAGCGTGGGCCGCGCCGGAGATGCCCGGCTCGGAGAGGGTGGAGAAGAGGATCTGATGGTTCACAGTATCAAAGGCAGCAGATAGGTCTAGAAGGATGAGAGCAGAGGAGAGAGAGTTAGCTTTAGCAGTGCGGAGAGCCTCCGTGACACAGAGAAGAGCAGTCTCAGTTGAATGCCCAGTCTTGAAACCTGACTGATTAGGATCAAGAAGGTCATTCTGAGAGAGATAGCACTAGAGCTGGCCAAGGACGGCACGTTCAAGAGTTTTGGAGAGAAAAGAAAGAAGGGATACTGGTCTGTAGTTGTTGACATGGGAGGGATCGAGTGTAGGTTTTTTCAGAAGGGGTGCAACTCTCGCTCTCTTGAAGACGGAAGGGACGTAGCCAGCGGTCAAGGATGAGTTGATGAGCGAGGTGAGGTAGGGGAGAAGGTCTCCGGAAATGGTCTGGAGAAGAGAGGAGGGGATAGGGTCAAGTGGGCAGGTTGTTGGGCGGCCGGCCGTCACAAGACGCGAGATTTCATCTGGAGAGAGAGGGGAGAAAGAGGTCAAAGCACAGGGTAGGGCAGTGTGAGCAGGACCAGCGGTGTCGTTTGACTTAGCAAACGAGGATCGGATGTCATCAACCTTCTTTTCAAAATGGTTGACGAAGTCATCCGCAAAGAGGGAGGAGGGGGGGAGGGGGAGGAGGATTCAGGAGGGAGGAGAAGGTAGCAAAGAGCTTCCTAGGGTTAGAGGCAGATGCTTGGAATTTAGAGTGGTAGAAAGTGGCTTTAGCAGCAGAGACAGAAGAGGAAAATGTAGAGAGGAGGGAGTGAAAGGATGCCAGGTCCGCAGGGAGGCGAGTTTTCCTCCATTTCCGCTCGGCTGCCCGGAGCCCTGTTCTGTGAGCTCGCAGTGAGTCGTCGAGCCACGGAGCAGGAGGGGAGGACCGAGCCGGCCTGGAGGATAGGGGACAGAGAAAATCAAAGGATGCAGAAAGGGAGGAGAGGAGGGTTGAGGAGGCAGAATCAGGAGATAGGTTGGAGAAGGTTTGAGCAGAGGGAAGAGATGATAGGATGGAAGAGGAGAGAGTAGCGGGAGAGAGAGAGCGAAGGTTGGGACGGCGCAATACCATCCGAGTAGGGGCAGAGTGAGAAGTGTTGGATGAGAGCGAGAGGGAAAAGGATACAAGGTAGTGGTCGGAGACTTGGAGGGGAGTTGCAATGAGATTAGTGGAAGAACAGCATCGAGTAAAGATGAGGTCAAGCGTATTGCCTGCCTTGTGAGTAGGGGGGAAGGTGAGAGGGTGAGGTCAAAAGAGGAGAGGAGTGGAAAGAAGGAGGCAGAGAGGAATGAGTCAAAGGTAGACGTGGGGAGGTTAAAGTCACCCAGAACTGTGAGAGGTGAGCCATCCTCAGGAAAGGAACTTATCAAGGCATCAAGCTCATTGATGAACTCTCCAAGGGAACCTGGAGGGCGATAAATGATAAGGATGTTAAGCTTGAAAGGGCTGGTAACTGTGACAGCATGGAATTCAAATGAGGAGATAGACAGATGGGTCAGGGGAGAAAGAGAGAATGTCCACTTGGGAGAGATGAGGATTCCAGTGCCACCACCCCGCTGGCTCGATGCTCTAGGGGTATGCGAGAACACGTGGGCAGACGAGGAGAGAGCAGTAGGAGTAGCAGTGTTATCTGTGGTAATCCATGTTTCCGTCAGTGCCAGGAAGTCTAGGGACTGGAGGGTAGCATAGGCTGAGATGAACTCAGCCTTGTTGGCCGCAGACCGGCAGTTCCAGAGGCTGCCGGAGACCTGGAACTCCACGTGGGTCGTGCGCGCTGGGACCACCAGGTTAGAGTGGCAGCGGCCACGCGGTGTGAAGCGTTTGTATGGCCTGTGCAGAGGGGAGAGAACAGGGATAGACAGACACATAGTTGACAAGCTACAGTCAAAACTGTTCGCTGCTCTGGCACCCCAATGGTGGAACAAGCTCCCTCACGATGCCAGGGCAGCGGAGTCAATCACCACCTTCCGGAGACACCTGAAACCCCACCTCTTTAAGGAATACCTGGGATAGGATAAAGTAATCCTTCTAACCCCCCCCCCTTAAAAGATTTAGATGCACTATTGTAAAGTGGTTGTTCTACTGGATATTATAGGTGAATGCACCAATTTGTAAGTCGCTCTGGATAAGAGCGTCTGCTAAATGACTTAAATGTAAAAAATGTAAATGTACAGAAGAGGCTACGCTAATGCAAAGGAGATTAGAATGACAAGTGGACTACACGTCTCGAATGTTCAGAAAGTTAATCTTACGTTGCGAAAATCTTATTGACTAAAATTACGAAAATGATACAGTACTGCTGGCTGGTGGAGTAGGCTAGCTAGCAGTGGCTGCGTTGTTGACTTTGTTTGAACGTGTAGCTGGCTAGGTTCCCTCGATAGTTTCAGTACTACACCTTGTCATGATACAAAAGCAACTTTGTAGCTAGCTAACATAACACTAATCAAGACGTTCCTTTGTAATGTATTTAGTTTCTACAATGCTGCTCGTCGGTAATAGTTGGCTAGGTATGGAACAATGGCGTCGCGGGGGACGGAAATAGCTGGCTAGCTAACCTCGATAATTACTAAACTACACAATTATCAAGCTATGACAAAGACAACTATGTAGCTAGCTAGCTAACACTGCACTAGTCAAATTGTTCCGTTGTAATGTATTAGTATCTACAGCGCTGCTAGTCGGTAACGGTTGGCTAGCTAGCAAACCCACTAGCTAGCAGTGGGTTTGATGACTAGGTAGGTTGACTAAGTCTGGAGTCTGGACAAGGCGTCGCGTCGCGGCTGGCTAGCTAACCTCGATAATTACTCTAAACTACGCAATTATCTTAGATACAAAGACAGCAAAGACAACTATGTAGCTAGCTAACTAACACTAATATGCACTTTGTTACATACATTAAAATGTTATATTTTAAATGCAAATGTTTAATAGCATTCTTTTTCATAACAAACCAATGCATTTTTAAATACATTGTGGTTAAGGTAGAGTATGATTTCATTTAATAATTTAATTAGAATTGTTTTAACACCAATCATAGTCAAACTATCGCAAACTGTTTGACTTGAAAAAATACAAAATATCATTTTTTTTAAAAGGGCCGTTTAAAGAGCCGTTTGGAAGAGCCGGAATGCCCATCACTAATTCCTGTTGCTTTGTGCGGATGCAGAATAAAAAAAGGCCCGCGATGAAGACATCTATATCAGTCCGCTAATAGTGAAATGGTTTTTAACCAAATGTATTTGAGTGTTTACCAGCATTTGTAACTTGAATCTGATAATTATGTGTACAAAAAGTTAATATTGCTTGATATGTTTTCCAGTTTCTTGAAGTACTTTGCAAATGCAGCTTATTTCGATGTGAAAATCGCAATGGTCTATTCATTCATTTTCAGTAGACTCTTTTCTAGAGCAGCTTATAGTAATGAGTGTATACATTTTCGTACTAGTTCCCCTGTGGGAATCAAACCCACAACCCTAGTATTTCAAATGCTATGCTCTACCAACTGAGCCACATCCTCACGTCTCGGTGTACTCAATTACTGTGTTGTGCATTGTTATTCTTCATGGTGATGGAATGTCTACAGGTGACCTCAGGTGCATAGCCTCTCATTATTTGGATGCTTCCTTTAGACTCCTTGTATTTATTCCCCTGGTTCAAACTACTTGAATTCGGAGCCATTCGGCTTTGGGAAAAATAGTGGCTTGTCGAGATCTGGTGGTTTGCATCTCTACATTTTTCCCATCAACTGCATGCACTGGAAGAAACGGAAAAAAAACAACAGTGTTATGGTCATGGTTTAACAATGATGTTTTGCTGTGGTATGCTATGCATAGTTGTTGCTTTAATATTTGTACATTTGTTTCTAGAGCCATACTGCAATTGAGCTTCGATTCACGTTTAGCTGGAGTATTTGGCTGTTTTGGCTTCCAGAGTCAATTCGCCATCAAATAGAACATGTAAAATCCTTGGACTTTAAGGAGTGTGCATAATTAGCCTAGTGCTTGCCCAGCTACATGTACAAACAATACAATTAGGTAAACTAGATATCTATTCAAGATAATACACAGATCACCTGATGCATAATGTTGCATTTTTAAAAGGGAGAAATGATAGATCAGCTAACTGCATGACCAGAGTGTCACGTTCGTCGTAGGAAGGAGACCAAGGCGCAGCGTGGGTATCGTTCCCCATCTTTTATTTTAATGTGAAACTTTGCAAGACAAACAAACTATAAACAAAACACAAACCGTGACGACAGAGGTGTTACATGCACTAACTCAAAATAATCTCCCACAAACACAGGTGGGAAAAACAACTGCTTAAATATGATCCCCAATTAGAGACAACAATGACCAGCTGCCTCTAATTGGGGATCATACAAAAACCCCAACATAGAAAAACTGAAACTTGAACCAAACAACATAGAACTAGATAAACCCCCCCAGTCACGCCCTGACCTACTCTACCATAGAAAATAAGAGCTCTCTATGGTCAGGATGTGACACATAAAGACTGGGTAAAGTTAGGGGTGGCGTTTGACACTACAGCCTAATTGAGGTGCTTAAGTCTGTGCTTGACTTAGGAAGCCTATCACAGACTTTGAAAGCTGTCTCACTAAGTTTGAACTGATGTTCTTGAGAAATCAGCTACAAATGTTTAAGGGAGGGAGTGGCTTGCACTCAAATACACATTTTCTTCAGTTTTGAAAAATGTAATTAAAAACAATCATCAGTCTTTGAAACAGATAATCAGCAGAATTGTATTACTATTGTACAACATTGCCAGGTGATTATTGCACAGTATTTCTGGTCCAACAAGTTATAGCAAATATAATTGATGTGGTTCCAGCCAGGGGCGGTTCTGGGGGGGGGGGGGGGCAGTGCCCCTGTGACAACAATTTTGGACCCCCTTGTGGCCCCCCTAAATGTGGAGTATGAAATAATTTTTACATAACTAATTTTTGCTATCGTTCTTTTTTTACATCCGTTATTAGACAGTGGCAACGCGGAACACTAATGATTATGAACATGGCATTTTGCCTGCTACTGCCTGCAATGCAGTGAAGAAAACAATATGACAACAATAACGTCTAATGTAACTGGCCACTCTAACAGTACAACTGGCCCCTGCTTGGCCCCCCAGTTGAAATGGTCTAGAACCGCCACTGGTTCCAGCTACAGTATATATTGCCTCTCCCTGTTTCAGCATCACGTCAGAACACTGGAGATGAGAAGAGGCGGGTTTACTTTGAAAGGGGCAGTCCTTAGCTGAGTATTTTATTTTATTCAAAACCAACTGATCTGACAACTTTTCAGCGAGTCCATCAGTTTACGTAAAAGGGTTCACCCATTCAAGTGTGAAATTTTACCCAACTGTTGAGAGAACAGCAAAATGGCCCCAATATCCATCAAACGCATTTTAATCAGTGAAAGTGTTGATCCTTGTTGTAAGAAGATCCTGCAAGAAAATGGAATCCAAGTTACAGAGAAGCAAAATATGAGTAAGGATGACTTGATTGCGGAGATCAAGGTAAGGGTTTACATATTTTTTCTCATTTGCATGAATTCCTCGTATGACACATTTATTAAGGCATGACGGCATTTTTGTTCCACGATGTCTTTCTAAAATGTGAAAACTTTCACAGTTGGTATCAAATGTATAATAGTTTAGTCATTGGTTGAATAACCTCATCAAAAGTCCCTCTGAAGAAAAAAACTATGATTTCTGCGTTTCAGACAACTGGATTTTATTTTGCGGATGATTTACAGCAGTTGAAGTTCAGTGGATTCTTGCATGTGCGATCTTGTCCTCCTCTCTTTGGTGTCGCGCTATAGTAGTACAGCCTTCTTGGAAATATGATGCAACTGCGCCAAGTATTTTCTGATTTCCCTCGTTTGGCCGACTATAGTCTATAAACACTATAGAATTACATTTAGACTGGGGCTTTCTTCCCATTCTACCTAGTACTTTCAAAATGTAGACTATACATAGTTTGATCAATTACACCAGAGGCCACTCATCTAATATTTAGCTTGTCTTCCTCATGACACCATGTGATGCCAAATCAATAACGAATGCGTTTGATTAATGCAAAAATTCCATCTATATAAGCTCATTCCTTATCTCATCAAATTACTCCAATGAACAATAGATAATTTTGTCATGCACTGGCATCACTATGCATATCATCTTTTTTCCTTTTCAATCCCCTCCAGGACTATGATGGCCTGGTGGTTCGATCTGCAACAAAAGTGACAGCTGATGTCATCAATGCTGCTGGTAACCTCAAAATCATTGGAAGAGCTGGGACAGGCGTTGACAATGTGGATGTGGATGCTGCCACTATAAAGGGCATAATTGTCATGAAGTAAGTTTGCAAAATAATAGTGTCATTCGAAATAAGTTCTAAGTCATTGATACATCTGTGTTTCGTTTTAAGGAAACTCCTACAGTTGAAGTCGGAAGTTTACATACACCTTAGCCAAACATATTTAAACTACATTTTTCACAATTCCTGACATTTAATCCTAGTAACAATTCCCTGTCTAAGGTCAGTTAGGATCACCACTTTATTGTGGAATGTAAAATGTCAGAATAATAGTAGAGAGAATGATTTATTTCAGCTTTTATTTCTTTCATCACATTCCCAGGGGGTCAGAAGTTTACATACACTCAATTAGTATTTGGTAGAATTGCCTTTAAATTGTTTAACTTGGGTCAAACATTTCGGGTAGCCTTGCACAAGCTTCCCACTGGGATTGACTTGCACTTTTTGGCACCAAAGTACGTTCATCTCTAGGAGACAGAACGCGTCTCCTTCCTGAGCGGTATGACGGCTGCGTGGTCCCATGGTGTTTATACTTGCGTACTATTGTTTGTACAGATGAATGTGGTACCTTCAGACGTTTGGAAATTGCTCCCAAGGATGAACCAGACTTGGGAGCAATTTGACTCATATTATGTCAATTGGCCTATCAGAAGCTTCTAAAGCCATGACATCATTTTCTGGAATTTTCCAAGCTTTTTATAGGCACAGTCAACTTAATGTATGTAAACTTCTGACCCACTGGAATTGTGATACAGTGAATTATAAGTGAAATAATCTGTGTGTAAACAAGTGTTGGGAAAATGACTTGTGTCATGCACAAAGTAGATGTCCTAACCGACTTGCCAAAACTATAGTTTGTTAACAAGAAATTTGTGGAGTGGTTGAAAAACAAATTTTAATGACTCCAACCTAAGTGTATGTAAACTTCTGACTTCAAGTGTATGTTTAAATCAAATCACCACAGACCAGTCTTTTCCCTGAATATTAGACTATTGTATGTGTCATTACCCTCTTCTAGCACACCAAGTGGCAACACCATCAGTGCTGCAGAGCTGACATGCACCCTGTTGATGAGCCTCTCAAGGTAAGATGATACAGATGATACAGAATACCTCTCGGGCATTGGTTAGACATTGCTTTGCACTATACACCCCCATCTGTACTTTTCATCCTACTTTTACAGGAAAGTTTGATATAACTTAATTCAAAACCATTCTCTTCCTAGACATGTGCCCCAAGCAGCCATGTCCATGAAAGCAGGGAACTGGGATCGTAAAAAGGTAAAGAGTATTTTGGCTTCCCTTTTAATTTGACACACAGAGCAATTGCTGTCACGTGGTCTGCCCCAGTGTCCATCCAATCATCAATAATTCAATCTGATTCGTAAATCTATGGTGTCTCAAACTCTTCAGGAACCTGGGTCAAAGTTGCGTTAATGATTTTTCAGTTCATGGGCGCAGAGATGTACGGCAAAATACTTGGAATAGTTGGACTTGGAAGAATTGGAAAGGAAGTCGCCAGCAGAATGCAGTCCTTTGGCATGAAGGTTGGTTCATAATCCTAGTAAAACGATCTTTAAAAACTGCCTACTGTAGCACGATAGTGGTAACTGAATTTGCATTCGACAGACCATCGGCTATGATCCAATCACCCCTCCTGAGGTGACTGCTACCTGGGGGGTGGAGCAGATGTCCCTGGAGCAGCTGTGGCCCAAGTGTGATTACATCACCGTCCACACTCCCCTCATGCCTTCTACAGCTGGTGAGTTTTATAGAGGTGGCATGTTTGTAATACTGGAGGGTATAAAGTGATTACATCGATTATCAAACAAAAAACATTATTTTCCACTTGAGGTTAAATTGTTGTTTCTCCTAGGACTACTGAACGACACGTCATTTGCTAAGTGCAAGAAAGGTGTAAAGGTCGTGAACTGTGCACGCGGGGGCATCATCGATGAGGATGCTCTCCTCAGAGCTTTGGAGTCTAGACAGTGTGGAGGGGCTGGCCTCGATGTTTTTGTCGAGGCAAGAATACCACATCACATCATTTTTAAAACAAGCCATAGAAAGTTGGTTGCAGTTTAATCCACAAGAAAAGACAGAACAAATATTACAACAAATACTATGGTTAAACTGAAATATATTAATTAATAGAAAAAAAACATTTATTTTGGGAATCAAAAAAAAGGTATAATCTTTGTAAATTATATCATAAATAGGACTGGTGGAGTTATGTCACACATGCAGCTAACAAAAGATATATTGAAATGTCTGCTCTATCCAAAATTACAACCAACTAATTGGAGCATTACCGCAAACGTGGTAGGGGAAGAAAGTAAGGAACTTGTCTGTGCATTAAAGATATAATAACAATAATAACAAAGCAAAAACAGGTTTTTAGACATTTTTGAAAATTTATAAAAAACAACAAAACTGAAATATCACATTTTACATAAGTATTCAGATCCTTTACTCAGTACTTTGATCAAATCCAAATCAAATTGATTGGTCACATACACATGTTTAGCAGGTGTTATTGCGGGTGTAGCGAAATACTTGTGTTTCTACCTCCGACAGTGCAGTAATATCTAACAAGTAATATCTAACAATTTCACAACATATACCCAATACACACAAATCTAAGTAAAGGAATGGAATTAAGAATATATAAATATATGGACGAGCAATGTCAGAACGGCATAGACTAAGATATAATAGAATTCAGTATATACATAAGAGATGAGTAATGCAAAATATGTAAACATTATTAAAGTGACTAGTGTTCCATTTATTAAAGTGGCCAGTGATTTCAAGTCTATGTAGCCTCTAATGTGCTAGTGATGGCTATTTAACAGTCTGATGGCCTTGAGATAGAAGCTGTTTTTCAGTCTCTGTCCGATGCACCTGTACTGACCTCACCTTCTGGATGATGGCGGGGTGAACCGGCAGTGGCTTGGGTGGTTGTTGTCCTTGATCAGCTTTTTGGCCTTCCTGCGACATCGGGTACTGTAGGTGTCCTGGAGGGCAAGTAGCTTGCCCCCGGTGATTCATTGGGCAGACAGCACCACCCTCTGGAGAGCCCTGAGGTTGTGGGCTGTGCAGTTGCCGTACCAGGTGGTGATACAGCTCGATAGGATGCTCTCAATTGTGCATCTGTAAGAGATTGTGAAGGTTTTAGGTGCCAAGCCAAATTTTTTCAGCCTTCAAAGGTTTAAGAGGTGCTGTCTGTGTGGGTAGACCATTTCAGTTTGTCAGCGATGTGTACGCCGAGGAACTTGAAGCTTTCCACCTTATCCACTGCGGTACCATCGATGTGGATAGGGGGGTGCTCCCTCTGCTGTTTCCTGTAGTCCATGATCATCTCCTTTGTTTTATTGACGTTGAGTGAGAGATTATTTTCCTGGCACCACACTCCCAGAGGCCTCACCTCCTTTTGTAAGCTGTCTCGTCATTGTTGGTAATCAAGCCTACTACTGTTGTGTCATCTGCAAACTTGATGATTGAGCTGCAGGTGTGCTTGGCCACGCAGTCATAGCAGAACAGGGAGCACAGGAGGGGGCTGAGCACTCACCCTTGTGGGGTCCCAGTGTTGAGGATCAGTGAAGTGAAGGTGTGGTTTCCTACCTTCACCACCTGGGGGCGGCCCGTCAGGACCCAGTTGCACAGGGCGGGGTTCAGACCCAGGGCCTCGAGCTTAATGATGAGCTTGGAAGGTACTATGGTGTTGAATGCTGAGCTATAGTCAATGAACAGCATTCTTACATAGGTATTCCTCTTGTCCAGATGGGTTGAAGCACCTTTGACAGCGATTACAGTCTCAAGTCTTCTTGGGTATGACGCTACAAGCTTGGCACATCTGTATTTGGGGAGTTTCTCCCATTCTTCTCTGCAGATCCTCTCAAGCTTTGTCAGGTTGGATGGGGAGCGTCGCTGCACAGCTATTTTCAGGTCTCTCCAGAGATGTTAGACCGGGTTCATAGCCTTCCCCGTAGCTCAGTTGGTAGAGCATGGTGTTTGCAACACCAGGGTTGTCGGTTCGATTCCCACGGGGGGCCAAGTACGAAGAAAAAAAAAATGTATGAAATGAAAATGAAATGTATGCATTCACTACTGTAAGTTGCTCTGGATAAGAGCATCTGCTAAATGACTAAAATGTAAAAAATGTAAAATGTTCAAGTCCGGGCTCCAGCTGGGCTGCTCAAGGACATTCAGAGACTTGTCCCGAAGCCACTCCTGCATTGTATTGGCGGTGTGCTTAGGGTCGTTGTCCTGTTGGAAGATGAACCTTCGCCCCAGTCAGAGGTTGTGAGCGCTCTTGAGCAGGTTTTCATCAAGAATCTCTCCGTTTATTTTTATTTATTTAACCTTTATTTAACTAGGCAAGTCAGTAAAGAACAAAGGCCGTCATTGTAAATACGAATTTGTGAGGATGGCACCGACAGAGAGGGCTGCCTCGTTTCTAGTCCTTAGGAAACTTTGCAGTATTTTGTTTTTTTACAAGCATTTCGCTACACTCGCAATAACATCTGCTAACCATGTGTATGTGACCAATAAAATGTAATTTGGCCTACACCGGCCAAACCCGGACGACGCTGGGCCAATTGTGCACCGCCCTATGGGACTCCCAATCACAGCCGGTTGTGATACAGCCTGGATTCTAACCAGGGTGTCTGTAGTGACGCCTCTAGCACTGAGATGCAGTGCCTTAGACCGCTGCGCCACTCGGGAGCCCATTCATCTTTCCCTCGATCCTGACTAGTCTCCCATTCCCTGCTGCTGAGAAACATCCCCAGAGCATGATTCTGCAACCACCTTGTTTCAACCTGGGGATGGTGTCAGGTTTCCTCCAGACATAACGCTTGGCATTCAGGCCAAAGAGTTCAATCTTGGTTTCATCAGACCAGAGAATCTTGTTTCTCTTCACCTCCCTGACCAAGGCCCTTCTCCCCCAATTGCTCAATTTGGCGAGGCGGCCAGCTGTAGGAAGAATCTTGATGGTTCCAAACTTCTTCCATTTAAAAATGATGGAGGCCACTGTGTTTTTGGGGACCTTCAATGCTGCAGAAATTGTTGGTACCCTTCCCCAGATCTTTGCCTTGACACAATCCTATCTTGGATCTCTACGGACAATTCCTTCGACCTCATGGCTTGGTTTTTGCTCTGACATGCACTGTCAACTGTGGGACCTTATATAGACAGGTGTGTGCCTTTCCAAATCATGTCCAATCAATTGAATTTACCACAGGGGGACTCCAATCAGGTTGTAGAAACATTTCAAGGATGATCAATGGAAGCAGGATGGACCTGAGCTCAATTTCGATACTCATAGCAAAGGGTCTGAATACTTATGTAAATAAGGTATTTCTGTTTTTGTTTTTTTAAACATTTGCAAAAATGTCTTAACTTATTTTCGCTTTGTCATAGGGTATTGTGTGTAGATTGAAGAGGGAATTTATTTAATTTAATCGATTTTAGAATAAAGCTGTAACGTAACAAAAATGTGGAAAAGGTTAAGGGGTCTGAATACTTTCCGAATGCACTGTATGTACAGTACCTGTCAAAAGTTTGGAAACATCTACTCATTCAAAGGTTTTTCTTTATTTTTACTGTTATCCACATTGAAATAACACATGGAATCGTGTAGTAACCTAAATATATCACAGACAGTGTCACCAGCAAAGCACCATCACACCTCCTCCTCCATGCTTCATGGTGGGAACCACACATGCAAAGATCATCTGTTCACTTACTCTGTGTCTCACAAAGACATGGCGGTTGGAACCAAGAATCTCACATCTGGACTCATCAGACCAAAGGACAGATTTCCACCGGTCTAATGTCCATTGCTCGTGTTTCTTGGCCCAAGCAAGTCTCTTTTTCTTATTGGTGTCCTTTAGTAGTGGTTTCTTTGCAGCAATTCGACCATGAAGGCCTGATTCACACAGTCTCTTCTGAACAGTTGATGTTGAGATGTGTCTGTTACTTGAACTCTGTGAAGCATTTATTTGGGATGCAATTTCTGAGGCTCGTATCCCTAATGAACTTATCCTCTGCAGCAGAGGTAACTCTGGGTCTTCCTTTCCTGTGGCAGTCCTCATAAGAGCCAGTTTCATCATAGCGCTTGATGGTTTTTGCGACTGCACTTGAAGAAAGTTCTTGAAATTGTCCATATTGACTGACGTTAATGTCTTAAAGTAATGATGGACTGTTGTTTCTCTTTGCTTATTTGAGCTGTTCTTGCCATATTATGGACTTGGTCTTTTACCAAATAGGGCTAACTTCTGTATACGCCCCTACCTTGTCACAACACAACTGATTGGCTCAAACACATGCATTCCAGGTGACTACCTCATGAAGCTGGTTGAGAGAATGCCAAGAGTGTGCAAACCTGTCATCAAGGCAAAGGCTGGTTACTTTGAAGAATATAAAATATATTTTGATTTGTTTAATACTTTTGGTTACTACATGATTCCATGTGTGTTATTTCATAGGTTTGATGTCTTCACTATTATTCTACAATGTAGAAAATAGTAAAAATAAAGAAAAACCCTTGAATGAGTAGGTGTGTCCAAACTTTTGACTGGTCTGTATATGGGGATACAACCATCCCAGCTCTGCAGATTTCAGTAGATAATTTGTTTTGGGACTGTCCATCTGTTGATTGTTTTTGATTGCAGGTTCAAGAATGGGTGAAGAAATGCAACATTTACCTGAAGCTAACTCTGCAAATAGCAATGCTAGGTGATTTGAAAGTCATAGTCAATTGATTTAATAACACTCAGCAAAAATTATCTTTAATTTACAATCTGTAGAAACTATGAGAACAAGGTTCAGAACTTTTGTGATACAGGAGAGTTGAACAATATATGGCAAATAGAAATCAAAACCGGATGGTCTTCAGAGATGGATAGGAAGGATTGAGGGTAGCTGAAGGATGGGACTAAAAACAAACAAGATAACTAATGCAAAATATACTGTCTGTAAAATGAATATAGTATGTATAAGTTGGAAGTAGAACCTAAAATGTTGTTTACAATAGTTTACTCCAATTAGGGGGGAGGGTTAGGGGAAAATAATAAAGAAAAAATATATATACACTACCATTCAAAAGTTTGAGGTCACTTAGAAATGTCCTTGTTTTTGAAAGAAAAGCAAATTTTTTGTCCATTAAAATAACATCAAATTGATCAGAAATACAGTGTAGGCATTGTTAATGTTGTAAATGACTATTGTAGCTGGAAATGGCTGAATTTTAATGGAATATCTACATAGGCGTACAGAGGCCCATTATCAGCAACCATCACTCCTGTTACAATGGCATGTTATGTTAGCTAATCCAAGTTTATCATTTTAAAAGGCTAATTGATCATTAGAAAACCCTTTTGCAGTTATGTTAGCACAGCTGAAAACGGTTGTGCTGATTTAAAGAAGTAATACAACTGGCCTTCTTTAGACTAGTTGAATATCTGGAGCATCAGCATTTGTTGGTTCGATTACAGGCTCAAAATGGCCAGAAACAAAGAACTTTCTTCTGAAACTCGTCACTCTATTCGTGTTCTGAAAAATGAAGGCTATTCCATGCGAGAAATTGCCAAGAAACTGATGATTTCGTACAGCGCTGTGTACTACTCCCTTCACAGAACAGCGCAAACTGGCTCTAACCAGAATAGAAAGAGGAGTGGGAGGCCCCGGTGCACAACTGAACAAGAGGACAAGTACATTTGAGTGTCTAGTTTGAGAAACAGACGCCTCACAAGTCCTCAACTGGCAGCTTCATTAAATAGTACCCGCAAAACACCAGTCTCAACGTCAACAGTGAAGAGGCGACTCCGGGATGCTGGCCTTCTGGGCAGAGTTCCTCTGTCCAGTGTCTGTGTTCTTTTGCCCATCTTAATCTTTTATTTTTATTGGCCAGTCTGAGATGTGGCTTTTTCTTTGCAACTCTGCCTAGAAGGCCAACATCCCGGAGTCGCCTCTTCACTGTTGACAGACAAAAAATGAGCTTTTCTTTCAAAAACAAGAATTTCTAAGTGACCCCAAACGATAGTGTATATATTTATTTATTTATTTACAAAATATATCCATATTTATTTACAAAAATATATGGGGGATTGGAAATTATACAGACAATTACATTGATAGAAGCCACAATATATCTGCAATATTAAAGCTGATTTACCCACAAAAAAAATAATCACTTAAACCACAAATATTTTATTAATTTATATTTTATTTTACTTGTCTTCCCTTCAATATTGCCAGTCTCACTTACATCATGGCGTTACATTCTTTCCCAGGAACCCCCAAAGAACCGTGCCCTGGTGAACCATCCCAATGTGATTAGCTGTCCTCACCTGGGAGCCAGTACAAAGGAGGCCCAGGCACGCTGTGGGCAGGACATCGCTCTGCAGATTGTGGACATGGTGATGGGCAAGAGCTTGGTTGGAGCAGTGAGTTCTTCTCTCCTATTACAGTCAAGCAAATGCCTATAGGTGCCCGATTCTAATAGGTTTTTTCTTTGATTGTTTCAGTGTTGCAATGGTTAGAAAAACTGTTCCCTTCAGACCTTGAAACTTTCCCGAAATGAACGTGTTAGTAACAATGTAACACAAAATGTAACCCTCAAGGTTGTTCACAAAGGATTCTAATGATACATTCTTGCAACGAAAACTATATTCAATATTGAGTCATACTTTGCAATACAATTAAGACAGTTAAAATCAAATCGCATTTTATTTGTCACATGCTTCGTAAACAGGTGTAGACTATCAGTGAAATGCTTTCTTACAGATCCTTCCCAACAATGCAGAGCGAAATAGTGGGAAATAATATAAAAATGATAACACAAGGAATAAATACACGATAAGTAACGAAAACTTGTCTATATACACGGACTACCAGTACCAAGTCTATGTGCAGGGGTACGAGGTAATTGAGGTAGATATGTACATATAGGTAGGGATAAAGTGACTAGGCAACAGGATAGATAATAAACAGTAGCAGCAGCGTATGTGATGAGTCAGAAGAGTTAGTGCAAAAGGGGTCAATGCAGATAGTCCGGGAAGGTTTTTGGTTAACTATTTAGCAGTCTTATGGCTTGGGGTTAGAACCTGTTCAGGGGACGGTTGGTTGTTTGGTTAGTTCGTTTTACACATGAAGTGTAGTAAAACCGATTGGGCAAAAACAATGCATCTCAATGCAATAGAGCTTCTTGATACACTTTTCAGTTCCTCATTCCAAATTATAAACCGGGTGGTTCGAGCACTGAATGCTGATTGGCTGAAAGCCGTGGTATATTTAAGTGAAAATGCCCGAGAAGCCGGTGTTTGGAGGACATTGGAACAGGTGTTGTAACTACCAATTGGATACCAACATTTTTTTTTTTATGTCTCGCGGGCTGGAATGAAGTGCCCGGCGGGCCGGACAACTGACTAGGTATCCCCCTTTTCCTAACTTACAGCCATGTCAAACAGTGTAGCCAGAATAACAACAAAGTAGCTGCATTTGCAGTTGTATAAGCTGTTTTCTAGTGACATTTATTTGGATACATCCATAACAATGAGCTAATGAGGCGAGATTTCGCCTGGCATAGAAGTGCTCTCTGGTTAGGATACTGTTCAGAAGAGCTAGCCAATAACACATCAAACACAATCTCTCCAAACTGAAGCTGGAAAGACAGAAAACTAGCTGCACTTCATTTTACCTGTTTGGTGTGTGTGAGTGAGTGAGTGAGTGTATTTATATATACAGTACCAGTCAAAAGTTTGGACACACCTACTCATTCCCGGGTTTTTCTTTATTTTTACTATTTTCAAAACTTTGAAATAGCACACATTGAATCATGTAGTAACCAAAAAAGTGTTTGGGATGTGTTGGGCCACAGAGTGAAGGAAAAACAGCCAACAAGTGCTCAGCATATGTGGGAACTCCTTCAAGACTGTTGGAAAAGCATTCCAGGTGAAGCTGGTTGAGAGAATGCTAAAAGTGTGCAAAGCTGTCATCAAGGCAAAGGGTAGCTACTTTGAAGAATCTCAAATATAAAATATATTTTGATTTGTTTAACACTTTTTTGGTTACTACATGATTTAATGTTATTTCATAGTTTTGATGTAGTCACTATTATTCTACAATGTAGAAAACGGTAAAAATAAAGAAAAACCCTTGAATGAGTAGGTGTTCTAACAGTTTGTGCGTGTGTATATATATATATATCTCACAAAAGTGAGTACACCCCTCACATTTTTGTAAATATTTGAGTATATCTTTTCATGTGACAACACTGAAGAAATGACACTTTGCTACAATGTAAAGTAGTGAGTGTACAGCTTGTATAACAGTGTAAATTTGCTGTCCCCTCAAAATAACATAACACACAGCCATTAATGTCTAAACCGCTGGCAACAAAAGTGAGTACACCCCTAAGTGAAAATGTCCAAATTGGGCCCAAAGTGTCAATATTTTGTGTGGCCACCATCATTTTCCAGCACTGCCTTAACCCTCTTGGGCATGGAGTTCACAAGAGCTTCACAGGTTGCCACTTCCACTCCTCCATGACGACATCACGGAGCTGGTGGATGTTAGAGACCTTGCACTCCTCCACCTTCCGTTTGAGGATGCCCCACAGATGCTGTGGGGCATCTGTGTGGCTCAGTTGGTAGAGCATGGTGTTTGTAACGCCAGGGTTGTGGGTTCGATTCCCACGGGGGACCAGTACGGGGAAAAATGTCTGAAATGTATGCATTCACTAGTGTAAGTCGCTCTGGATAAGAGCGTCTGCTAAATGACTAAAATGTAAAAATGTAAGATGCTCAATAGGGTTTAGGTCTGGAGACATGCTTGGCCAGTCCATCACCTTTACCCTCAGCTTCCTTAGCAAGGCAGTGGTCGTTTTGGAGGTGTGTTTGGGGTCCTTATCATGTTGGAATACTGCCCTGCGGCCCAGTCTCCGAAGGGAGGGGATCATGCTCTGCTTCAGTATGTCACAGTACATGTTGGCATTCATGGTTCCCTCAATGAACTGTAGTTCCCCAGTGCCGGCAGCACTCATGCAGCCCCAGACCATGACACTTCCACCACCATGCTGGACTGTAGGCAAGACACACTTGTCTTTGTACTCCTCACCTGGTTGCCGCCACACACGCTTGACACCATCTGACCACAGGACATGGTTCCAGTAGTCCATGTCCTTAGTCTGCTTGTCTTCAGCAAACTGTTTGCGGGCTTTCTTGTGCATCATCTTTAGAAGAGGCTTCCTTCTGGGACGACTGCCATGCAGACCAATTTGATGCAGTGTGCGGCGTATGGTCTGAGCACTGACAGGCTGACCCCCCACCCCTTCAACCTCTGCAGCAATGCTGGCAGCACTCATATGTCTATTTCCCAAAGACAACCTCTGGATATGACGCTGAGCATGTGCACTCAACTTCTTTGGTCGACCATGGCGAGGCCTGTTCTGAGTGGAACCTGTCCTGTTAAACCGCTGTATGGTCTTGGCCACCGTGCTGCAGCTCAGTTTCAGGGTCTTGGCAATCTTCTTATAGCCCAGGCCATCTTTATGTAGAGCAACAGTTCTTTTTTTCAGATCCTCAGAGAGTTCTTTGCCATGAGGTGCCATGTTGAACTTCCGTGACCAGTCAGTATGAGGGAATGTGAGAGCGATGACACCAAATTTAACACACCTGCTCCCCATTCACACCTGAGACCCTGTAACACTAACGAGTCACATGACACCGGTGAGGGAAAATGGCTAATTGGGCCCAATTTGGACATTTTCACTTAGGGGTGTACTCACTTTTGTTGCCAGCGGTTTAGACATTAATGGCTGTGTGTTGTGTTATTTTGAGGGGACAGCAAATTTACACTGTTATACAAGCTGTACACTCACTACTTTACATTGTAGCAAAGTGTCATTTCTTCAGTGTTGTCACATGAAAAGATATAATCAAATATTTACAAAAATGTGAGGGGTGTACTCACTTTTGTGAGATACTATATATATATATATATATATATATACGCTGATTCATGATTTCGACTCACTGAGAAAAGCTGCCTGCCTGTCTCATTCCGACTCCCAACACGTTCATTACTATGCGACAGCTGGAGATCAAATTTGACTATTGAAATATTGTTGCAGGCTCCACCTGTTAATGAACAGTGAAAAGCTTACTTACGGGCCCTTTCCAACAATGCAGAGAGAAAGAAAATAGAGAAATAATAGAAAAGTAAAACACGTAATAATAAATACACAATGAGTAACAATAACTTGGCTATATACACGGGGTACCAGTACCCAGTCGATGTGCAGGGGTCCAAGGTAGATAGGTACATGTAACTAGGAATAAACAGTAGCAGCAGTGTATGTGACGAGTAAAAAAGTTTGTGCAAAAAGGGTCAATGTAGATAGTCTGGGTAGCTATATGGTTAGATATTTAAATAACCTTTTAGCAGTTGTATGGCTTGGGGGTAGAAGCTGTTCAGGGTCCTGTTGGTTCCAGACTTGGTGAATCGGTACCGCTTTCTGTGTGGTAGCAGAGAGAACAATCTATGACTTGGGTGGCTGGAGTCTGACCAATTTTAGGGCCTTCCTCGGACACTGCCTGGTATAGAAGACCTGGATGGCACCTGGTATAGAAGCTTCTGTAGCACCTTGTGGTCGGATGCCAAGCAGTTGTCATACCAAGAGGTGATGCAACCCATCAAGATGCTCTCAATGGTGCAGATGTATTACTTTTTTTGATAGGTTACATGTTGTGCAATTTGGTGTGTGCAGGTGAATGCCCAGGTTTTGGCAAGCACATTCACCCCTGAGTCTCACCAGTGGATCAAACTTGGAGAGGCCATAGGAGCTGCGCTGAAATCATGCACCACCTCTAAACAACCCTTCAGCCAAGTCCAAATCATAACTCAAGGTAAGCACTGCAAGGCATTAGACTGTGTCCTAATATCCTTCAGTTGCTTCATTTTCTCTGAAACTGCTGATCAGGCTTGATAGATGAAAAGATGTGTTAACATTACATGACCACTGTTCTCAGATCAGTGATCATAGGGTAAAGGAGACGATGGATGCCATTCAAGCGCACATGTATTAGTGGAAGATTTTGTTGTGCTTTGGTTTGTCTACCCCTAGTGGTATAATGGTGTAAATCACGAAAGTGTGGGCTCTGGCCATGCAAACAGAACATGGTCTGTTGTTTTTATCACAATCTAGGAGACTGCTTGAAAGATTCCTCGGCTTACATGACCTCAGCAGTAATGGTTGGATTACTTAGTGATGGGTCCCAGAGTTGCCCCAACCTGGTCAATTCACTGACCCTGGCCAAGGAATCTGGAATCACGGTAAAATGGCCCCCATTGACACTTGGCTAAAGGTCATATTTTATTAATGACCTATCTTGTGTAATATAAATAAATAATCTTATTTGAGATGGATGACGTTCTTTTTAAATCTCAGGTAACCAGAAACCACAGTGAGGGTCTGACTCAAGGTGCATGTGAGGTGGAGATCTCTGTCAACGGCTGCAGCTACAGAGCTACTGGTTCAGTCCAGGGAGGAGTACCAGTCTTGTTGGAGCTGAACCACAGCGTGTTCCGACAGCCGGTCTCTCTCACTGGCAACCTGCTGTTCTTCAAGGCCGTGGCGTCTCCTCCGCTCCTGCCCTCTGTGACTGGTGAGAAAGCTATTTTTTCACATTGTAACCTCACTATTGACTAATTGAGCCATTCTGTCTAATCAGCACAAGATTAGCAAGTTATACCGCCTTTTTTTTTGCTACTTATTTGACATAATCAAACTTGAATGATTTCTCTTTTCAGTCTGCATTCTTAACTCTTACTTTTTCTGCCTTTTCCCATCGGGATGTCTTTACACCAAGCTAGCACTTGACAGCAACCTTCTCATGGCTGTAAATGCAAGATGACCAGAATAACTGTTGACACGTATTTTACCTTGACTGTCTCCCACTCTTTCCTCAGGTTTCCTGGCTACGGCGGGAGTGGAAATGGAGTCATTCAGTGCCCCTGCAGCTCGTAGTGGAGATCAGTGGTACTGTGTGGGGTTATCCTCTCTCTTGGGGGACCTCGGTGCCTTAAAACCTTTAGTGAAAGCAGCAGCACAGGTCTCTGTGTAAATGGCAGTGAGAGCGCATTGTTACAATGCTGAAGGACCAGTAGAGCATTCCAATGTCTAAAAATCTAACCACTGAAGATTTGAGTTATCTAAATGGTTTCTTTTGGCCTTTTAGCGTTTCAATACTTAGTTTGCAACACGTAGAAAGTATTTGTTTTATTTAACATTACACATCTAGAAAAAAATACTAAAAAGGTAATTTCTATTGTAGAGATGCTGACTGTGTAGAACTTAATAAATACCTGTTACATTATTACAATTGTTTTATATTTTCTTGTATTCTCTACTTGCCGATTTTGCTAAATTTTCTCAATGTCAACACACCGGGAGGAAGGCAGCTGAAATGGAAAACAAAAAAAACAATCATTCTCATCTGACCAATAAACTCATATGGATTTGCTGTGCACCCTAGGTTTCTATGGTGACTAGCCTATTTCTAGAATAAAATATTCCCTTGGGTGCAATAGAGATGAAATATGCTATGTTAGTTTACCAGCCTTTGGTATACTGTATATTTAATAAATGTAATGTCCTGTTATTTCAACAGCGAAGCCTAAAGTAAAATGTCCATCACTTAGATGATTTTACTTAGCAGTTAGCAGTGAGGTTGTGAACCACAAAGCCAGTGTTGGTCATAAGGTTTGATGCGGAGCTTGTTCATGGCACCACACTACAATCTCTCTTTAGATTATGCAATCGTAATCCTTATTAGGATTTGGCTAAAACTGCCATGGCAACGAAAGAGACTGAATGGGAAGTGGCTCTGCAGTGGGGGAATTCCTCAATCAAATGAAAATAGGCTACCAACCATACCGTTTTTTTGTTCACTTTGGGGTAGGATTGTCCTTGTGCGCAGCGATGCTGTCTCGACTCAACCATTGCCGTGGTTGGAGAATGTGTGTCCGGGGAATAACGGGAACGGTGATTCGCTAAAGCGGTCTATTTGGCTGGTTGTACGTAGCCTATTATCTGAGAAGCAGGCTGGAGTATATGGAGCAGGGTGACAGCCGGCGCCTCTCCAACTATACACAGATACCAAAATAGGACAGCGGTGTGCTGCAAAGGTCCTGAGAGCTAATTTGAGGTTAGTGCCTGCGAGCGCCTGTTTCAGTCCAGAAAGCGCAATTCATGCCATTAGACGGTGGAAAGGTAAGCGTGAATGAGGGAATATGGATTTGAAGGTTAATGGTTGGTACAATGTTGTGAATAATTAGTTGTATAGAATCCAGTGGTTTGAGAGTAGAAACGTATTGTACTCTCAGATCGTAGCCTACTGATCTGTGTATAGATAAAAATAGCCCTAATATTGTAGTAGCCTATGTTGTGGTAAAGATGGAAGCCAAAATGTAAAGAAAGCCATTAAAAGCTATCCGATTTTAGTTGTTTTTAGGCCTATAGTAAATAAAATGGCACAAGAAATTAACTCCACAAATTATGAATGATATGTTCTATCTTCTCTTCATTTTCTAGCCACTATGTCAGACAAAGGAAAAGAAAGCTACATATATGACTTTTGTGACATCGCCCATCCAAATGAACTATTGGATGCTCTGAGAGAGTTCTACCTGGGTGGCATATTCACCGACATCACCCTACAATGTGCCACAGGACAGGTATTTTACTGTCACAAGGCAGCATTGTCAGCCCGCAGCTCTTATTTCAAAGTCATGTTCACAGCCGATATGAAAGAGCGGTCAAACAACCTCATCAAACTGACGGGGATTGATTATGACGTTCTGAGTGCTTTGGTGAACTACGTATACACTTCCAGGGTGAACATCACTGAGACGAATGTACAGAGCCTGCTGGAGGCAGCAGACCTCTTACAGTTCAGCTCAGTGAAGAAGGCTTGCGAAGACTTCCTTATACGCTTCCTGGATGTGGACAACTGCCTGGGTATGCACTCTTTTGCTGAGCTGCACATCTGCCCTGAGCTGGAGCGGGAGGCACGAAGGGTAATGGTCAGCAGGTTTGAGGACCTTCTACAGCAGGAGGAATTCTTGGAGGTGGACTACGACAAGCTGAGTTCCGTCATGTCTCTTAAGAACATCAACGTATGGAAGGATGAAGTTCTCTTGGATGCTGTGGTCAAATGGGTCACCTATGACATTGTTAACCGTATTGATCACGTTCAGGGCCTACTCTGTTGTATCCACCTTGAGCTGGATGAGGTGCACTTCAAGACTGCCCTGGATGGACAGAGGCAATGCTTACTGGGCAATGAGGGAAAAGTAAGGTCATTGATTATCAACGCTTTGACGTCCAACTGCAAAGAGACTTCAGCGAGCAGGAAGAAACTGTCGTCAAGCATGTATGTTATTGGAGGGTACTACTGGCATCCGCTCTGTGAAGTCCACATATGGGATCCAATAAGCAACACATGGGTGCAAGGAAAAGATATGCCTGAACACACAAGAGAGAGCTATAGTGTATCTTTACTGGGGGCAAATATTTATGTGACTGGGGGTTATATGACTGAGACTATTGAAGCCCTGGACACAGTTTGGATTTATAATGGTGATTGTGATGAGTGGACTGAGGGATGCCCCATGATCACTGCCAGATACTACCATTGTTCTGTGGCTTTACACGGCTGTATCTATGCCATAGGAGGGTACAGAGGGGGAGCTATACAACTTGAGACTGAATTCTATGACCCCTTAAAAAAGAAATGGTTCCCTACAGCCAACATGATACAAGGTATGAAAACATAAACAGAAGCACTATACAGAGGAGTTAGTTACAATGAGAAGAGACTTTAGCAAACATGCAGGTCTGTGTTGCTCTAGTATTGCCCTTGAATTTTTCCGTTTCACATGGTTGGGCCAAAAGCTATCTTGGCCACTCATTCACTATTTGATTCTCAGCCATTGACCTGTAAATAATTACTTTCAAGTTATTCTGCATATTAAAATAACATGCAAAATATTTGACTGAGTAGCACTAATGAAATCAGGATTGTTTTGGCTGTTCACTGTTTTTGATCAAATGCTTCCTCTTTCAAAGGTGTAGGAAATGCCACTGCGTGTGTCATGAATGACACAATCTATGTGACCGGTGGCCACTATGGATCCAGAGGAAGCAGCACCTATGAAAAAATTCAGGCCTACAGGCCAAACCTCAATGAGTGGAACATTGTCACAATAAGTCCTCATCCAGGTATGACAGATTTTGAAGGAGGTGGGCATTTATTTGAATTTGTATTCAGTAATAGTTGTTAAGGAAATCATTGTATTCATGCTTTCAGAGTATGGCCTGTGCTCTGTTTCTCTGAACAACAAGCTGTACTTGGTGGGAGGACAGACTACGATCACAGACTGCTACGATCCAGAGAGAGATGAGTGGAGGCAGTTGTCAGTGATGAAGGAGAGGAGGATGGAGTGTGGTGCTGTAGTGATCAATGGCTGCATCTATGTGACCGGGGGATATTCCTATTCAAAGGGGACGTATCTGCAGAGCATTGAGAAGTATGACCCAGAGCTGGACACCTGGGAGGTTGTGGGAAGCCTCCCCAGTCCAGCAAGAACACACGGATGCATTTGTATTTACAGTCTGTAGTGTCTTTTAATGTACTTTTACAACAAACATCAACTAAATTACATGGATGCAGTTCCTTCGTGCCATACGGTCCCTGAGTGGTAGGGGCTATGTATGTGTGTGACAGGTGCTAAGAATCTTTTTACAAAAATGTACATTATTTAGAGTATCTTTTATACCCAGTTGGCCAAAAATGAATGTTCAGTGACAAATGATTACCGCTGGTTTAATATTACAAAAAGAGCACATCATTTTCAATCCACTTACATCTAACACACTGGTTCTCATGCACTTTACATTACCATTTGTGTAATTTTGGCTTAGACAGGTTAACCTGGTAGAGTTCTACATATGCACACAGTTTTTAGACAAATCTCTACATTTGAAGCACAAATGTCATCAACCATACATCTGAATCTTAGTATGCACAAGGGGTATGCACAATTATTCAGACCACTGCCTAAACGTTGCAACAGTCTGCGTTTGATTGATTTAGTATGCACCTGATTTTACTTGATAAATGTAACTTTAAAGATGCAATATGCAGAAATTGCTCCACCATTTCCTGGTTGCTTAAATTGTAATAGTTCGCCTAATTTCAGTTTATGTGACAAAACATGGAAGTGTAGTGTAGAGAATCATTGTACCATCTAAACCGCTGTGAACCTTGTCAATAAACAAAAATATTGTATTTTCAGCTGTTTGAAGGTAAAATATGAGGGTGGGTGAAAACAGAGCTGGGTGCTGTGGAATCAGTGAGGGTAACCAGAAGTGGTCTTGTGGTAATTGTTTGTGTTTCTGCTGGTCAGAGGGAGAAGGCGCTCCTCATTAAACGAATGTGGGCAAGAAATGTGTATTGTTTTGCTCTCAAGAAAAGGGCGCCATTGAAAGGAGTGTTTACTGGGGTAGTGGTAATTGTGAAAGCTGGTAGGTTGAGTTTTTCAGGATTAGAGTAGTGCAGAAGTTGTCATATGTTGAGGCAGTGAAGAAAGTAGAGGAAGATGGGTCAAGGGGGAGGGATCCTGAGAGGAGTGGTGTCAGTAGTAGATCTGTACCAGTACATAGGGATGAACCAACAAGTGATATACGTTTCAGTAAGATTGGATTTTTAGCATTTATAGTAATGGTTATCAACTGTACTGCAGGGATGGAACATAAGTCGCAGAAAATAGAGGTTGTGGTGGCAGCTGCAGAGAGGTATTTCAGTGTGCGAGACTTGACATCAGAAGAGTTACAGGGTGTGTTAAGTGGTAGTGTGCCATCATTTCAGACTGTTGGCCTGAAGTAGGACTAAATATATTTAAATAGGGGAGTATGGTATTTAAAAAAGATATTTATTTTTTTTTGAGTTTAGCGTTAGATGTTAGGGTTTTTGTTGTATTTGTGTATTTTAGTATAATTGAGTTATACTCCAGTCTAATAGGTGGCGGTAATGCAACTTTTAATGAATGCCAACCACCGTTAAACCTCATCGAAGAAGAATTTAGGCAGAGCTGTACTGTCGTCGTGCAGAACGTAAAACCACAGAACAATGAGACAGATATTTCACTGGATGTATAAATGTGAAGCATCCGCTTGGCGTTTCCACTCACTGCCAAATATAGTAGTGAGAGGAAGCCCGCGGGCGAGAGAAGATGGGACCAGATAGATTTTGGCCGACATTCTGCAAATTTTCTCATCGATGAAACAGTTGCTCTCAATACAGATTTCTGTTCCCAAAACTAAAATCTGCCATGAACAGAGTGGACTAAGTTTAGTAGACTTTACCCTACGCAAAAGTTAAAATCGCGCTGTGTAGGAGTGCAAAGGCGAATTGAGTTGTTGCACACGCGCGCTTCACAGAATAGGCGTTCCCTAACGGACATATGCAGAATTATTCTAGAACGCGCCAATAGGATCTCGCTAGCGTGTGCTTGGTCCTGCCCACTGTGACTCATTTGTTCCATTGGAAATGACAGGCAGTGGTCTTACTTGGTTAAGTTAGAAATCTTTGGTAAAACAGCACACCAAGGCAGTTTTGGCCCTCGACAATCTCCGTAGCACGCAGGACAACCCACTTGCTTGCCGACGTGATTTAGCGTGTGTGGAAGAAAGCCTTCTGATCAACCTACATTTCTGCAGGAAGCAAGTCAATATATCATAGTAAGTAAATATATTACAATTAACCAGAGTTTAATCTTCCTATGCAAGTCATCTTATTTGGTATATAATTGTCCTATATTGTATTTTTGAGGCCCGTGGAGAAAGAAACAGTTGCATGCTAGCTAACTAGCAAGCTAACGTAACGAGTTAGCAGACATAGCGAGGCATTTCAAGTACGTGCTGGACACGCTGTAAACTGCCCGTTAGGCCATGTCTTCGTTTGAATGTAGAGGCTATGTTACTGTAACCACTAATGAACGAAATTAAGTCACATGGGCTTTATATAGTACTAGGTAGCTTGCTAGGCTGGGTAACATGACTGTCTTCAGGCAGGAGTGAAAACGTGGGTAAGCAAATGCTTTTCCCCACGCAATCTTCCTGCGCTTGACCGTTGTGTAATTAGCTGGCACGGCTAGTGCATGTCGCTAAAGCATTTTCAATTTGGTTTGTGTTCCTTATAAATCAATAATACTGATCTGTCACATTTTGATCTAATAAATACTCCATTGACTTATTTTCAGACTCATCATGGCAGAAATTCAAGAAATGTCTGAACTTGAGAAGAAGGTGGCTCAACAGATTGAGGTATACTCTAGCTGTATATTCAAATATGGTGGTATATACTGACAACTAACCTGGATAATGCTAAATCTCCCCTGATTGACACGTTTTTATTTATCTTCAAAGTACTACTTCGGTGATCACAACCTTCCAAGAGACAAGTTCCTCAAAGAACAGTTGCAGCTCGATGATGGCTGGGTGACCCTGGAAACCATGCTCAAGTTTAACAGGTTTGTGCAATTTTATTTTATCAGTTGAAGCATTGTACTTGGTAAGGCCTACATACATGTTTATTGTTCGCTATAACATAATTCCTAACTTTCCCCTCATTATTTTCAGGCTGAAATGCTTGACAACCGATCACAGTGTAATTGTTGAGTCTCTGAAGAAATCCCAGACTGGCCTTTTGGAATTGAGTGAGGATAAGACAAAAATTAGGAGAATTTCAAGCAAGCCCTTACCGGAGCTGGACGACAAGTACAAAGATACCCTCAAACACAAATCTGTCTACATTGTACGTTGAATTTTCCAATATTCAAGATGCACCTAATTACAGCTGTTTGGAGCCCTGTGTTTGTATGTTAAACATTTTCTATGATCTTCCAGAAAGGTTTCCCATTGGAGACAACCCTTGATGAAATCGAGGGTTGGCTGAAAGGGAAAGGCGCCATAGAAAACATTCAGATGAGACGCAACTTCCAAAAGAATTTCAAGGTGATTCAGATCAACTTTATTATCCCACCAGGAGGAAATTTATTTGATCATGTGCTTAAAAGACGGTACATGAAAACAAACTAAACAATATAATTCAAAGTGCTATAGCTACACATTTTAAAGGGAATGTACAATATGCTGTATACTCGAGGGACCAACAGACTATCCATTATACTGATTGATGGCTGTTGAAATAAGAGTCCCCATATCTATCTGTTTAGATTTTCTTTTGAAGTCTCATTCCCCTTGTCCAGCTGCTGCTGTGACTGAGTTTTGAGTGAAGGGGGATGAGTACTGTCCTGTAAAATGCTTTCAAGTTTTAGGAGGATGAGTTTTGTACAGGTTGGGGATCTATACCAATTGTCCTTCCCTCCGTCTTGATCAAGCGCTAAAGCTTGACTTGGTCTTACACTCGCATGTTTCCAAACACTCATAAGACCAAAGGACAGCACACTCTGCAGGACAGATTTATAGAACATTTGTCAGGAGATATTTTCCCCATTTTTGTAATTTTATTTTATTAAACAAATGTGTGTAATACAAAACATTCAGCATCTCCATCCATTTTCAGGGCTCAGTATTCCTGGTTTTTGACACTGACGAAGCATCAAAGCAGTTCCTAGCACGCACTGACACCAAATCATTCAAAGAAAATGAAATGATTATACTTTCAAGGTAGGTGGAGGCTAAGCTACCGTTACCAAGTCTAATATGACCTATTGATACTGGTGAAAAGGGTATGAATAGAATTAACACTGCTCTTGTGTTTTCAGAGAGGACTACCATGCAAAGAAAACAGAGGATAGAAAACTGTTAAAAGCAGAGTCAAAGGCAAAAGCTAAACAGTGAGCACATTACTGACCTTTTAATCATGTTATTTTTTTCTTCCTGAATGGTATTTTTATGGTAAAGCAAATTGTTCCAAATTAAATTTGTTTTACAGTGACAAGGACGAAAAACAAAAACAAGCAGAAGAAGAGGAAATGGTAAGATCTCTGGAAGTGCTATCACAAATCCTTATTGAGATTGTTTTGAAAGGGTTGTTTTCATTATGGCTAAACATTTTGAAAGTAGCACCACCACCAATTCAAGCCATTTTTCTCCTGTTTTCTTCTATTGAACAGGACCCTATTTGTATTTTTCTTCCCAAAACAGGGAGGTTTAAAGTTGTTCTAATGGTCCGCTGCTTTATTTTACACTGTAGAAATCTCTGGACGAGCAGACCGGATGCCTGTTGAAGTTCTCAGGCAATCTTGACAGTGTTTCAAGAGAGGACTTTCACGAGGTGTTCTCAGGTCACGGTCAAATCAAATGGATTGATTTCACAAGGGGTGCCAAAGAGGTAGTAATTGCAGTGTAATAAACAGTTTGAACCACCCTTCAATGACATGAATGTCATAGGAAATAATTATTTATCTTAAAGGGTACCATCCTCTTCAGAGTGAGTGCCAAGGAAGCTCTTGATAAGGCCAAGGAAGCAAGTGGAGGAAACTTGAAAATTAAAGGCGAAGACGTTACGTGGGAGGTGGTGGAGGGAGATGCAGAGAGGGAATCTCTGAAAAAGATAATTGAAGACCAACAGGAATCTCTCAACAGACGTCGAGGTGGTAGAGGTAACTGATTTGAAGGCGTTTTTTTATTTTTCTCTTCATAATGTCATTTCTGATCTGATGGTGCATTTCCTCCTCTGTACAGGTGGCCGAAAATCAGGTGGGAGAGGGGGGAGAGGAGGACGAAGGGACAGGGGTGGACGTGATGGCAAATCACACTACCAAGGCAGAAAGACCAAATTTGATGATAGCGATAATGACGACGGTAAGAGCAGTTATGTTAATCACGCAATATAATGACAGGATTCTGCTGAGACGTCTGTCAATGAGCAACTTTGGAACAATTGAGTATCTTATCTTTTCCTTTTAACTTCCATTTCTCCAATAGCACCTCCTAGCCCGAAGAAGCGAGCACTGGAAGGTGTGTGCAAAGATGCCGATGCTCCAGCTGCAAAAGTTGTCAAAACTGAAAATGGCTCTTAGAAATGATGTACTAGCACGTCTCGTTGAAACATTTTATTTGAAAAGAAACCCCTTGAAAACACGACTTTATTCCATTCCAGTGGAGGCTTCATGTTGTGGAAAACCGTAGAAAGTCCACCTTGATGTCAACCTAGAAAACAATTTAGAATGTGAAAGACTGGAACGTGTTCAGCCTTATCAGTGGTGTGCATCTTACATTGTCAATACCTATCCATTTCTACCCTGAACATACTTTATGGGACTTATTTAATATGGATTATTAGTTGTGTTGACTGCGTCTAAACAAATCATTTCAGCAGGAGCATATTACACCTGTTTTAGTCACCTCCATACAAAGATGTGCATGTTAATAGAAACTTGTTAATCAGTGCCATTCATTTTTTTCCCTCAATTGTTTTAATCAAGTGTATACGGTTGAGTCATAAAGCATAGATCTTGTTCCTTTTTAAGTTTTGTGAATAGCCATTCAAATGTTTTGATTTTAAGTCAGATTCTCAGAAGCATATGTTAAACACTTGGTGAAACAATTTAGACTTGTCAACGTTTTTCTTACCGATTTCTTTTTGTGGAACTTGTAGGATGCTGGCAAGTCATATCTTAGCTCTGTCAAGGAGAGAAACACACTGTCAGGTTTGATTTCGGTGTACTTGTTCAGCACCTCCACTGCAGTGTTGTGGTTGAGTTTACGAGTCCCTCTGGCTAAGTCAGTCACCAGTGGTAGAGTTCCTATGGCTGACTATCGAGTCCTGGTCCAAGTGCTCAAGTCTGAGTCACTGGGTCAGAGTTAAACAAAAATAAATACATACATGAACATTGGTTTATGTGCACATAAAGTGAATGCAAAATGAATGATTTGGGGTTCTTTAGACATTTGTTAGTGCTGGTTGTTTGCTTCTACAGTAGATTAGCGCCTCTTTAAATGGTAGACATCTGCCCAGCAGAAACTTGGTGGGCTGACGGGAAGATTTGTGAGCATTGAAGTAAAGCAAAGCTTTTTCTCCTGTTACCCAATGGTGATAATTGCCTGCAATAGCCTATGAAACATGCCATTCATACGCAGGCTCACACACATTTTATTTTGTGTTCAACAGTTGTCAAATCAGCAATGTTTTGAAGGGATAAACTCTAGACAGTATTGGCTATTGCTCCTGTCAGATTGATAAGATTGTCAATAATAAACAGACTCAGCTCAAATTTTTGGTATTCACCCACTTATGTAATGTGAGAAATGTTTTTTTGCAGAGTGAAAAGTAAAGGGAGACTTGTCAGAACCTGGCTATGAGATGCTGTGGGGAAAGAGAGCGAGATGACAAAGTCAAACGGCCTACTTTTCTATACTCATGGGGAAAGAACGACATTGCTAGACTGTTTTAATTTTGTTAACCAGGCAAAGCTAAATAGTAGACTGGTCATTACGAGGAAGCAAGAGTCGCTTGAGCGTTGTGTAGCCTATGATTGGAGGCAGAGCCTTCCCACTGCTAGAGAACAACCCTCGCTGCTCTGCGCACCCAGTGCTGCTAATAGTTTGCCTATCAAGTAAGGTGAGTCAGAAGTAGACTCGAGTACTACAACACTACTGACTCCATTGTGACATTTCTGTTACCTGCTATTACTTCCATGTTTACTCCCCAGTCACTCGCTTTCTTCTGTATGTGCTGCAATTAGGCAAAAAGAGGAATTAGACAACACTTGACAGAAGTTGATGAAAGAGTAGTACACCATGGAGTGTTCTGACAACTTACGCCTCGTGTTGATGTTTTGTGAAGGGAATATACTGCTGTTGTTGCCATAGTTAAAGCGGTCCTCAGAAACTGCATGTCCATACCTTTATTTTTGAGAAAGCAATCAAGGTTTATAACACGTCAATTGGTTGTTTTATTACCTTAAAATGTGATCTCACCTTGGTTGTGTTTGGTACCAAATGGAGGATTCATTATCACAGTGTCAAATTTCTTGGCATATGCATGGGATCTCAGGGAGCACATGTCACACTGGATCAGGTCTACATTGGTCAGCTCAAATTCCTCAGAGTTCCTTTTGAATATCTCCAGTGCATCGGGATCAATGTCAAACCCAACACACAAACTGTAAGAGAACAAGGTGAGTGGTTAGATAAATACTCCAGTACAATAACCTTTATTCAGACAGTTGGTGTTATTTTCTTACCCTGCATCAAGCATTGCTGCTCCAATGCTAAGAACGCCACATCCGCATCCCAAATCTGCAACCAATTTGCCCTCGATGTCATCAAATGTGTTGTGGATTGTATAAAGCATACATGCTGAAAAGATACATGTTTAAATGACTAAAATTAGACTCAGCAATTACAACAAAAGTCAAATTGGCATGCAAACAAATTGTGAAGAGCCAGTAGGAGGTTTTGGCAGATTGTTGTAGTTGACATCTAAGCAAAAGTTGCTCCTATGTGTATGACGTGATGTCATATGGCTGACTGGCTGAGTCTACCTTTAACAACAAACACACGTTTGTAATGTTATAGCTTTAGTGGGCCACCTATATTGATTATTGTGGAGTAGTCTCACCTGCAATGTGAGGGCTGGTTGGATATTGTTCAAGAAGAATCTTGGGTTCTTCAAAGGCGTCCACTTGTTGAAGACAACTTTCCAACTCTTTCAGTTTCATATTGGCTGGATAGCAAACCTTGACCTGCTACAGCTAACGGTACATACACTCAACGCCGAGAGCCCTATCAGAAAGACAACAGATATCAAGGAAGCTAGATTGTACACGATAGCTGCTCCCTGTAAATGCAATCCAAGACTTGGTTTTATTGTTTACCTTCTGCTGGCCACATCTGAGCTAGAATATGGCATAGAAAGCTAAAACTCACAGCACACCCCTCTTCAGAGCCACGGGGAGGGTGTACAGAGTGACACTTCCGCATTAGTGGGGTCTCAATGAAAACAATCCGAAGTGGAACAGACGCTAAGAAAAGTAGTACAGCTCTATGATCATGGTGTTTTTGCAATACAAAACATGCATAACATTTTCTGATTCCACTAGTTACTGCCACCACTGGCATTATCATTCCATAGTTAGGGATTAGCTAGTTTACTCTAATCGTGGGTTGTGATGGTTTGTCTATATAACTTTTGGTGTACAAAATTGCATGGTCACGGTTGATCAGCTGCCTACCGGACAGCAGTAGCCGAAACGACTACACAGCTTGATCACCTGCCAAACTGGATGTGGATTTGCAATGAAGCTAGGTCAGTGTGTTTGAACCAATGATTTATATACGTCATTGGTTTAACACAATAGACGCGGAACACAAACAGTGAACACAATATCGGATGTATCGCGAGAAATCACGAGAACGTAGCAACAGGACAACAAAAATACATTTGTGTACAAGCCAGAGTGCATGATGGCGGCTTTGCTGCTACGCCGGGACAAGAAATCTACTGCTGCTCATTTAAAATCAGACCTTAATCGGACTGACAACAGCTCTGGTGTCCGACAACTTCAAGAGCTGCTTGATTCTGTTCTTAATCCAGAAAAGCCAGCGGCAGACACCGAGGCTCTTGACTGGTGTAAATGTCTAATAGCAGGAGGAGAAGGTTTCGAGGAGTTCTGCAAAACGGTCCGGTCCTATGACAATGCTACTCTATGCGGCTTGGTTTGGACAGCCAATTTTGTGGCATACCGCTGTCGGACTTGTGGCATTTCTCCTTGCATGTCACTCTGCGCAGAGTGTTTTAACAACGGCGATCACACAGGCCATGATTTCAATATGTTCAGGAGCCAGGCTGGTGGGGCCTGTGACTGTGGAGATAGTAATGTCATGCGAGAAACTGGGTAAGTCCTTAGCTTAAGAGCGCTAGCTGGCTAATAGCTAACGTTAGCTAGCTAACGTCAACTGGCTAGCTAGGTTAGTGACATTTTCTAATAAATTGATAATACTTAATACTTGGCATTTTTTGACAGTACCTGACATCAAACAATTTAAAAA
The DNA here is from genome assembly GCF_901001165.1 of Salmo trutta. Taxonomy (NCBI): domain Eukaryota; kingdom Metazoa; phylum Chordata; class Actinopteri; order Salmoniformes; family Salmonidae; genus Salmo; species Salmo trutta. The sequence continues at coordinate 39,503,685 of NC_042976.1, read as the reverse complement.
AATGTATGGGGCATGTCTAGCGTTAGCTAGACTGTCATGATAATGCCTAGTTTGTTTACTAACAGCTAGTTCGTCATGATAATGCCTAGTTTGCTGGCTAACAGCTAGTTCGCAAAGTTTTACCTAGTTGGGAGTATGCTGCCTTACTGAGTCTCGTTTTAAATAGCAATAAACCATCCAACTGTACCGTTTTGACAGGTCCCCTTAATTTTACTGACATGTATGTTGTCACTGAACATGCTATTGATTGAAAAACCATTACTCTTTAGATTTAGGTATACAAAACCTAAACAAGTTATTTATTTTATGGGGGCACTAGTTAGCCTGCGTTTAGACAGACATCCCAATTCGGATTTTTTTTTTCTCACGAATTGGAGCTCTGAAAAAGCTCTGATGTGATTTAAAATACAAATGATTTGGAAAAAATAAATAAATTGGGCGTTAGCTTGCTAACAAAACACCAGAGGCTGGTTCACGTCCCTGTCATAGGACCCAACCCCAGCAATCTAGTCAAGTACACACAGCTTTGAACAATGGCTATAAACACAGCAGAGGTGTATTTATTACCTCTCGCAACAGAAACAGTTTACCTTTAAGAATCAAATTGAACAAAACTTAATACTTGCATTTTATAGGTTTGCATTTTATATTCTTAATGCAAATACTGTGCTATTGAAATGAACTAATCCTACAAGGTTTCTAGGATAATTAAAAATTTTCCCTGCAGAATAAGTCGATCACTTCTTGTAACATATCAGCTCATGTTTAGATTTAAAGGGTGACTGCGATTCCTGATTTGGCCTCTTTTTTTAAAAATTATTTTTAGATTTGGTTAATTAAGAAATGTTAGAGGCCATGATTCAATTCAAACGTGAGTTGGTTTTGGTGTGGTTTGATGTGGGTGTGTGTTTGCAGGTGGGAAGAGTTAACCAAATTATTCTGCCAATTAGCTTCAGTCTGGTGTGCGCCCATTGCAAAGTTGATTTGACTTTCGATAGCCTATCTCTGGGGCTAGTTAGGGACCACCTATAAACAAGACAATATTTTCATTTTGTGCACCTTTTAATTTTCTCATTAAATATTTAAATATTTGTATATGAATGACTTTAACTCAAACCAACTATACATTAAGTCATAGACATTTGGATTATTGGAATTTTATAATTGTCCTATATATACATGGTGTATTTTCCAGACGGTCTGTAACTAGCCCCATAGGGATTACCAAAGTCAACCCACATTTACCACGGGCATTACGATTGGGTCTTGCAGCTGCACTCCGAATTGATGATTACTTGTGGGCAGGATTGAAACGAACCGAACCTTCATTTGTGTTCTGACGCAGTCACGACCACCAGTCCCACAAAACTCAGTTTTGGACAACAATGACTTTATGACACCATTTACACTTTAGTCAATTTTGACAGAATAAATGTTTCTGACTCATATCGATGCCACACAGGTTCTTTTCTAAATTCAAATTTGTTTTTTTTACGGGCAGTTGCTTTGACATATCTTCTTTGCAGCTTACTCCCCACCATTCCTTTTAAGTTATTAGTTTACTCTTCTGTAGTTATTTTGTCTGATGGATGACATTGCATGACATTTTATTCAAGGCAGTCAGATATACTACTAGCCTAACTTAAAATACACATCTTGCACTATCAAAGGAAGACAAAATACACTGCTAGTGTCCATTAGATAGGTTGTCCAGTAATTGTTCCCAAATACTACCACAATTTACTTTAGGTACTTCTCTTGGTTATGAAATGAACATATATGGATGTTGTTCTGTCAGGTTTTGCAGACGGCATCGGTTAAGAACCGGGGAGAATGTTCCTTCAGTCCCCCGAGACTTAATACTGATGTCAGAGATGGTCCTACCTCGCTTCATCATCTGTATCATCCAGTACCTAAGGGATGGATACACTGAACCAGGTGGGAGAAACAGCATCACACTATGTCTACAGGATACCCTAAAATCACCTGATTTGCAATTAAGCAGCCCTCGGAGAACAAAACATTGTGCTGAAAGTTATTTTACAACGATCTGACACATTTTAATTTCGCAACATTTATCATACCTTGCTCTCACAGACACATCAACTGAGAGGGACCTACAGAAGGTCTTACAGCAGCTGGAGCCCCAGATCTCCTTCCTAGAAGAACTGACGAAGATGGGCGGAGCAATGAGAACTGTGCTGACAAAGATCCTAACCAATCAGCAAACATTCAAGGACCTGAGCATGGGTAAATATGTCTGTTTCCACTTACTCATAGTGCCATTGAGTGATGTGTTATTCTGACCGGAGGGGAGAGAAACTATCAAAAGGTGACATGATACTAATCAATATTGCCAAACTATAATAATTCAATGCTCCACACATGCTAATGAATGTCTGTTAGTGTAATACATATCTCATATGTAAATATGCCCTATAGGTCAAGAAGAGAATGTATTTGCAAAAAAGAACTACGAGAACTACCTGTCAGCACTGAAGAACTCAGGCCTGGTGTCTGTGGAGCAGAAGGCCCAGACTGGGGCTGCGGAGCCCACACGAGGGTCTGAGACAGGGGCTCTGGGCTTACTGGGTAAGACCTCATCCCCTCTTTAGGAGTTGGAACTCAAAATAAGAGTCCCTGATAGCATGCCATTTGTTGTAGTATGGAAACATAATGGAAGTAGTGTTTCTCAATGACTCATTAATCAAGGAAATAATGAAGTAATGGCTGCCATCTGTCTCTGCTCTGTTTTCCTTAGGAGCTGCAGCACCATCCAGCTCTGAGTCCAATAAAGAGGTATGTGAATACTGTATCAGAATAGTTAGTCTTTCTTCTCAGTATTGAAATATAGATAGAGTAGTTATAATACTTTCCATTGTTTTTCTTAAAGGAGGATCAAGATGGGGGGCAATCTATTGGACAGAGAAAGAGGGTGAAACTTAGTAGCACAACCAAAGGTAATTTACATAACATGCATTACATTCTATGTAATGATGAATGATATACAGATTTTTTAAATATTTTTTTTATATGTGAAACTCAACATTGGCAGGAGTCACCAGTTTGAATAATGTATATTCTGTCCATAGATCCATCCATTATGGACTCTCTGAAACACAAATGTTTTCTGGAGGAGTTGCTGTTTTGGACAATAAAGTACGAGTTTCCTCAGAAGATGGTTACTTTTCTACTGAACATGCTGCCAGATCAAGACTACAAGGTATGTATTTCAGGTTGTAGATAAGTGTAGTGGCTCTGCTGCATTCTTTTTTTCCCTTTTTTTTTGTTGAGAAGCTGTTTTTTTTATTTGACCTTTTATTTAATTAGGCAAGTCAGTTAAGAACAAATTCTTATTTTCAATGACGGCCTAGGAACAGTGGGTTCTGCCTTGGGCAGAACGACAGATTTGTACCTTGTCAGCTCGGGGATTCGAACTTGCAACCTTTCGGTTACTAGTCCAACGCTCTAACCACTAGGCCACCCTGCCGCCCCTTATGACAGCAGAATGTAATCAATTATTACCCGTTTGATTGTTGTGCTTTTTTGTTGTTTTGTAGATCACCTTCACGAAAACATTTGTTCAACATTATGCTTTCATCATGAAAACTCTGATGAAAAGCCAGGAGTCGGATACCATGTCCAACCGCATCGTGCATATCAGTGTACAGCTGTTCAGCAATGAGGACTTAGCACGTCACGTGACGGAGGAGTGTCAGCTACTGGACATCATGGTCACTGTCCTCCTCTACATGATGGAGAGTTGCCTTATCAAAAGTGAACTTCAAGGTGAGCTGTGTTTGAATGACCGTACTGATGATTGTTTCACTGACTTTGTGAATCTAAACTGCTTCCCACAATACCAAGCCTCATTGTGTTCAGTCACTCGTTTTTTTCTCTCGTTATTTTCAGATGAAGAGAACAGCCGCCACGTTGTGGTCAACTGCAGCGAGGCTCTGCTGAAGAACAACACATACTGGCCTTTAGTTAGCGACTTTATTAATATTCTCTCACACCAAAGTGTAGCGAAGAAATTCCTGGAGGACCACTCACTGCTCATGCTGTGGATGAGCTTTGTGTCCTTCTTTCAAGGTAATTTCCTGTGGATTTAAGAATCTGAATAGCAGTGGTAGCTGGGACTGTTTGTGTCAGTATTGGCCTCAAGGATGACTAATCGTTATTCCCTGGTAGCGTAGCTGGTGTGATTTTAGTCTGATCTTTATCTATTGGAGTCGTGCTATCATCTGTCTCTGTTAGAGGCCAGTGCAGTCAAAAATGTGATTTTTCTGTGTTTTTATATATTTCTACACTGAGGTTGGAATAATACCGTGAAAACGATGATAATACCCTTTTAGTGTAAGAGCTGTTTGAAAAGACCGCCTGAAATTTCAGCCTGTTTTGGTGGGATGGAGTTTTGGCCTGCCTGGTTACATCACCAGGCGGTAAATTGGTTAATAGACCAATAACAGAGTTACAAACCTCTGCCAATAATGGCTAGTTTTCCATTTTTCCCTACCCACTCAGACCACTCCTAGGAAAATTCTTGCTTAGGGAAACTGCTCTCTGCTAAGATGCTCTCTTTTTTTTTTGGTAAGGTAACCAGAAATTATTTTGATATTGAGAGAAAAACGTCTGTGTTGGCCCGTTAGTATCTGCTTAGTCATATGAGGCAATATTAGTCCTCTGTAATTCCCTTCCATTGGTGGTAGTCACTGCTTATTTAGCTGGTCACTGTTTTCTGTAGCGGAGCAAGATGTCCAGCAAAACAGATGTTATGGCACATTGAAGGCAACTTTTATTTTACTCTTCTAGGAATGTGACCTGACCAAGACAATCACGGAGCATGTTATTCCTTGGGCTCGTTCAACATTGTAGCAGACGGTGCAGGCAACTGCCGACTGACTGCGTCATAAATAACTACTCATTATTATTTCTAGATCAGTCAGTCACCATTTACCCACAATGCCTCATGGATTTGATGCTATCAAACACGGCCCTTGTCTCTATTAGAATTGTCTGTGCAGCACTCCTGCTACGTGTCCACCATAACCCTAAAAATAACCCCTAGCCGCAGATACTGTGGGCTGGAGTATCCACTTACTTAGGCAAGATGCAGAGAGCATAGTGCCACTATGTTATATTATGCTATGAGTGTAGGCTGCCCTTATGGGATTCCCCCCATTCTTAGACTTATCTAGATGTCAACAAATATGTTTTCTGGGTTAACACTGCTTTGTCTTTGTGAATGAGACCACTGTAATGCTATCTGTTACGTAACGACTAACCCTGAAAGCTCTTGCCTGGTCCTGTAGGTATGAACTTGAATAAGCGGGAGTTGAGTGAGCACGTGGAGTTTGAGTCCCAGACGTACTATGCAGCATTTGCGGCCGAGTTGGAGGCCTGCGCACAACCCATGTGGGGTCTCCTCACACACTGCAAAGTCAAAGTGAGTCCAATATCCCTCTTAAATGTAATGCAGATCACGTTACGGCTATTTGACATTCAGGTGTTAGGCACAGAAACCGAAAAGGATTATACCACGAACCATTGTTTATTCGCAGGAGACACAGGAATACACCAAGACGGTGGTGCGCTACTGCTTGGAGACTCTGCAGATCTGGTTTGATGCCATTGGCTTTGTGGATGAGGTAACTCTGCAAATATGCACAACAGTCAGGAAGCATTTTGTAGACCGACGTTTCCTTTAGTGTTTATATCTGGTCTCTGTTTCTCTGCAGCTTGCTCCAAATCAGGTGACGTTTCACCTGCCGCTGCACCGTTACTACGCCATGTTCCTAAGCAAGGTGTGGCAGATCTACAACCCTTTAAGTTCTGTTCCTGGTGCTTTAAGCTCTCTTTGTAGTGAGTTGACTGTCTATTGTCTCACAGGCAGTGAAGTGCCAGGGGATTGACCTGGAGAGTCTCCTCCCAGACCAAGAGATGCTCATGAGGATCATGGTCCATCCACTCCAGATTCAGGTATTGCACCAGTACAGGACCATTACACATCCCATTTCAATGCCTTGATAATGCCTCGCATATCAGAAGAAGTTGTGTGTCAATAAGGTCCCACAATGCCTGAAAAGGAAAGGCTGACTTCCCCCGTATACCCAAACAGTTGTTAGTCTCTTATATACACACACAGTGCATTCGGAAAGTATTCAGACCTGAGAACAGGTTTTTAGAATTTTTTCTTTTAGCAAATGTATAAAAAATGAACATACCTTATTTACATAAGTATTCAGACCCTTTGCTATGACAATTGAAATTAAGCTCAGGTGCATCCTGTTTCCATTGATCATCCTTGATGTTGCTACTACTTGATTGGAGTCCACCTGTGGTAAATTCAATTGATTGGACATGATTTGGAAAGGCACACACGTGTCTATACAAGGTCCCACAGTTGACAGTTCATGTCAGAGCAAAAACCAAGCCATGACGTCGAAGGAATTGTCAGTTGAGTTCTGAGACAGGGCTGTGTCGAGGCACAGATCTTGAAGGGCACCAACAAATGTCTGCAGCATTGAAGGTCCCCAAGAACACAGTGGCCTCCATCATTCTTGGAAAAAGTTTGGAACCACCAAGACCCTTCCTAGAGCTGGCCTCACAGCCAAACTGAGCAATCGGGGAGAAAGGCCTTGGTCAGGGAGGTGACCGAGAACCCGATGGTCATTCTGACAGCGCTCCAGAGTTCCTTTTTGGAGATGGGAGACACTTCCAGAGGGATAACAATCTCTGCAGCACTCCACCAATCAGGCCTTTATAGTAGTGGCCAGACAGAAGCCACTCTTCAATAAAAGGCACATGACAGCCCGCTTGGAGTTTGCCAAAAGGCAACTAAAGGACTCTGACCATAATAACAAGATTCTCTGGTCTGATGAAACCAAGATTGAACTCTTTGACCTGAATGCCAAGCGTCACGTCTGGAGGAAACCTGGCATCATCCCTACGGTGAAACGTGGTGGCAGCATCATGCTCTGGGGATGTTTTTCAGCTGCAGGAACTGGGAGACTAGTCAACATCGAGGCAAAGATGAATGTAGCAAAGCACAGAGAGATCCTTGATGAAAACCTGCTCCAGAGCGCTCAGATCCTCAGACTGGGGTGAAGGTTCACCTTCCAGCAGGACAATGACCCTAAGCGAACAGCCAAGACAACGCAGGAGTGGCTTCGGGACAAGTCTCTGAATGTCCTTGAGCGGCCCAGCCAGAGCCCGGATTTGAACCCAATCAAACATATCTGGAGAGACCTGAAAATAGCTGTGCAGCGACGCTCCCCATCCAACCTGACAGAGCTTGAGAGGATCTGCAGAGAAGAATGGGAGAAAGTCCCCAAATACAGGTGTGCCAAGCTTGTAGCGTCATACCCAAGAAGACTCGAAGGGTGTAATCGCTGCCGAAGGTGCTTCAACAAAGAGTAGAGGGACTTAAGTAAATGTGATTTTTATTAAAAAAAAATCTTTACCTGTTTTTACTGTCATTATGGGGTATTGTGTGTTTAGATGAGGACAAACTATTTAATAAGGTTTAGAATAAGGCTGTAACGTAACAGAATGTGGAAAAAGTCAAGGGATCTGAATACTTTCTGAGTGCACTGTATATGAGTAGGAGTCGTCGACTGACTGTTTAACTGTGTGACTGTACTCTGGAGGTACCTTAATATTTGTTCAGTGTAATGTATACAGTAGGTACATAGCAGTTTATGTTAATGTCCCTTGTGTTTTCCTGTAGGCAAGCCTGTCGGAGATCCACAGTAACATGTGGGTCAGAAATGGTCTGCAGATCAAAGGACAGGCTATGACCTACGTGCAGTCTCACTTCTGCAACTCTATGATCGATCCAGACATCTTTCTGCTCCAGGTATATACTACTTTCTTCAAGGTGATTACAACATTAGGGATTGTTAGGTCCTAAACTCCATTCAATAATTGGGAAGAACAATCTTTCGACAGGTGTGTGCCTCAAGGCTAGATCCAGACTACTTCATCTCTTCGGTGTTCGAGAGGTACGGGTCGACCCTTTTGGAAAAGTCCTTTCGACTTGTCGTTTTTTCACCGAACTTCATTGACCTTGTTTATGATCACCCGTTGAAAAATCCCGTTTTGAGTAACTAGTTGACGAGTAGCCCGGAGGTTTCACTGGCAGTAACATGTATTTCATATCCAGATTCAAAGTGGTGGACCTGTTGACCATGGCCTCTGTGCACCAGAATACTGTACTTGACGGTGAGCAGGAGAGGCCGATGCTGGAGGGAGCCTTGACGTTTCTCGTCATCTTGTCCAGTCTTCGCATCCACTTGGGTAAGTGCAGATGCAACAAGGGAGAAGAAAATTGTACATCAACAACAATTGGTATGTTTGTACACTAGTGTTATTCATAGATTTTTATTTTTATACATTTTGTAATGAATATTTCTCCCTTTCGTTGATAGGGATGGCAGATGATGAGATTCTCAGAGCCGAGATGGTCTCCCAACTGTGCATGAACGACCGCACCCACAGTTCACTGTTGGACCTCGTATCCTCACTGTTTTATCAGCCTCACAATTCACAGTAGAATTAATTGAACATCCTTACCCGTGGTTAGTATGTTCTCACTTTGATTGTCATAATGACTTGTTAGTAGCTGGATATTTGGTCTCCAGATTTTCTGTTGTCAGTAACCTTTTTTCTAAAGAGCTAGTTTTTTCTTTTCTTGGTAGCATGTGTAATTGTATTGTCCTTGTTTTACAAAATGGAAAACTCAGCAAAACACCTTGTTTTCATCAGACCTCCCCTTGTTGGTACATGTGACTTTGATTGTGACTAGTTTAATCAATCAAAAATTGCATCATTTAACACGCATCAATCTTGCCATTTTCACTTTTTGGGATCACCTTTATTATGCTGTACATTTGCCCGGGTACATACTTTCCTGAAGTGAATATTCAGATTCCTGAGAATCCCAACCCCAAGAGTGGGATCGTCCCAGGAAGTTGCAGCTTTGAGGAGATGCTGTCTGTCGTGGCTGACTTCAAAGCCCCCGTGTTTGAACTAGGGGGTTCCATGCAGCAGGGCATGTACACACCTAAAGGTAAGTTGTCTATTGTAGTTCCTGGCTTGGGATGTGTTCACTAGGTAAAGAACGGAACTAAACAGGGAGGGACCTGGATTTGTGCAATAGAAACTCTAGTTTTCACTTGAAAACGTTTTACAACGGTGCAAAAGTTTTTGCTAAGGTGTGTGTGACTAATAAATAGATGCTGTCCAAAAGCTTTGTTGGATCAACACCAAGCATATTGTTTTCATTCAACATAATCACTGGTGCTTTTTCACCAGTCTACCTTGAGAGGGCACTCATGCACCACAATTGACTCTAGTTCTACCCATGCAGAAGCCTAGGGACTTGCACAATTCACAAGTCTCAATCAAGACGAGGTCCCTCTTGAAGACTTAATTATTGTCCTGTACACGTTTGAAATTGTAATGCCCTTCAGGCAGTTACATCAATACTGTTTGTCTCCCCTATTACCTAATATAGGGCATTGCCTCAGCTGCTGAGAGCAGTGCATTTTTAAGTCCATGGCTGTTATTTTTTTATATCAGATCAGGATTTGGCTCATTAGGTGTCCTATCCTAATGTCAGCCTTGTGATTTTGTTTTAAATTGAAATTGGCCCAATTTCCAGTCTAAATGTTTTTTTTTGTGATGGAGACCTCATACAGTCTGTATAATGTTTTGAGGCCATTCTGTGCTGATATGATTGTTCTGGTGGTTTTATTAATCCTTATTTTACCAGGTGTGTTCTCAGTCAACTTATTCTCATTTACAGCAACGACCTGGAGAATAGTTACAGGGGGGATGAAGGAGCCAATTGGAGCTGGGGATGATTAGGTGGACATGATGGTATGAGGGCCAGATTAGGAATTTAGCCAGGACACCGGGGTTAACACCCCTACTCTTACGATAAGCGCCATGGGATCTTTAGTGACCACCGTGTCAGGACACTCGTTTAACGTCCCATACAAAAGACTGATGTTGTGTGGGATGGGGGGTGCATAGAGACATTGGAAAGGTTTGTGGGTAGGTGGTAACAGCCAGAACCGCATTAGGTTTGTGTCATTGGAGGTGTCAGATTGTCATTGCGACTCCACATTTCCTGTCTGCACATTCCACTTGGGGGCAGGCTAACTCCACTTTCTGAGGCCCCACGAGAAAATATATATATTTTTTTTAATGGCAACGTGACTTTTAAGCAGCCGTTCCTCAAGGATTGGTCTTTGTTTTTCAGCGGAGGTGTGGGAGAAGGAGTTTGACCCCATCATGGTTATTCTCAGAACAGTCTATCGTCGTGATGTCCAGTCAGCAATGGACAGATACTCAGCATTGTAAGTTAAGTCACTAAGCTCATCGTCTCCAGCAAGAAATGAATGGTTTATTTTACAACAAAAAAAACGTGTGAAATAATTTTCAGGTTTTGAATGACTATGTAGGAGTACATAGTTATTTTACCAGTACATTCAGTATGTCTTGTTATGTAGTTCTGATTCGTTCAGTTTTACAGTTGGGATGGTCATGTTTGAAACCGAGCGGGTGGGTGTCATGCCCTGCATAATAATAATTCATTTAATTTGTAAAGTGCTTTTCTCAGACCCAAGATGCAATTTTTTTTTAAATAAAAAAATAAATAACAAACAAAGCTGTCATCAGGTCCGGAGGACATGAGAGCAGAATTAGCAGAGGTTCTTGAAAGCTTTTCTGAACAGCATCGTCTTGAGCTCTGCCTTTTTTTAAAGAAGGACCGACACTGCAGCCCTAATAGTGTCTGGAAGTATGTTCCGGAGCCACGCCCTTTCACCCATCATTTTTAGTCTGTTAGAGGGCTGCTGAAGGGAGACGGACCAGGAGGAGTGAAGGGTGCGTGTAGGGCAGGAGAGTAGAATGAGGTCATACAGGTACTTGGGTCCAGAGTTGTGGATAGCTTGGTAGATGTGAACCAGGCTTTTGTAGTCGACACGTGGGGAGCCAGTGGAGGTTGAACAGCACTGGAGTAATGTGGTTGAGGACATGTGCAGCACATTTCTGGACATTGTAGCCTGTTTAGGCACTTGACAGATGCGCCAACAAAAAGGGCGTTACAGTAGTCCAGACAGGATGAAATAAAGTCATGGATGAGTCGCTCACCTGCAGGATGTGATGGCGTAGGTCGTAATGTTCTGTAGATGTAAAAATGTGACTTACTGGCTCGCTGTTCCCACCTGTCCTTGAAGAGGGGTTAGGCCAACGTGGTGAAGAGGGAGGGGTTGGTACCAATATTTTAATTGCGAGCTGTAATACAATTGAGAATCCTTCCTTGTGAGATTTAGGTTGGACGTCACTGAAGATAAATGTGATGGTTGGGGTGGGAGAGAGAGAGACGGTGTTAGGTTCATTTCCTGACGATCTCTTTAAGATGTGAAGTGACTAAATATACTGAAGTGTCCTCTCCTGGCAGCCCTTCTTCATTTGAAATAGCAGTTTAAGGGCAAGGAAAGATTACATGGGTAATGGATAAAACATTTTTCTTGCTCTATGATTTCTGTAAATACCAAATGTAGGCTATATTGAACCAAGGCAATTTTAGAAATCCAAGCTATTCAATCCATGTTGAACAAGAATGATTTAGATTTATTTTTGCTATTTTTAGACCATCACATGTTGAAAAAGACGTTCTAGTACAGCGTGTAGTAACCCTGTCATGGCACCAGGTGATCATATTTCCCCCTTGAAGCATATCGAAGCTGCTATTTCCCCACCTCAAGTCTGTGATAGAAGGCTTATGTTACTCGTTCACATTGTTGGAATATGATGGATTGCCTGTCAACCAGGCCACGTTGTTATATAACCACGATCCTTTCATCGCTAATAGCTTGAGTCTTTTCAGCCAATCGGCTGTTCTTTTGCATAGACTGGAAGGTTCCGTGTGGTAAATTCCTCAGGAGATTATTTAATGTTACATTTTTACCTATGCATTTGTGATGTTGGATTGAGCTCTATTGATTATTGCTTGGAATTGACCCTGATTTGTTGTCGTCTCCAGCTTGAAACAGTCCGGGATGCACACGACAGGGAATCCATGGCCACCTTACAAAGAGCGGACTCCTCTGCACCCATGTTACAAAGGCCTGGACAGGCTTTTACACTGCAAGACACTGCACATTGTCATCTTCACACTGCTTTACAAGGTGACCCTCCCAACACCTCTTCACTCATATTATTAATTGCTTCATTTGTCCCTGAAAGAAACACCTGTGCATAGGAATTTCATTGTCTTTGATAAAAGCTGATGGGGAGATTGCCCTATGGTTGAATTTGGCAGAACTATAATGTAATGTTTTGTTTTAGATCTGGCTGGACCACTCCAACATGTCTGAGCACGTTCTGTGCATGGTGCTCTACCTGATTGAGCTGGGCTTGGACAACCAGGTTGAAGAGGACAAGGAGGATGAGGTTAGACCTTCAGCCACTCAAAGACAACGTTCGTTAGTTTCTTCCTACGTGCTCTTCACATTAACCCCCTTTCTCATGTTCTGTGACTAGGAGCCTTGCATTGAGGAGCACTGCCATGACAGCTGGTTCCCAGGCACCAACCTCCTGTCCAACCTGCACCATGTCATCAACTACGTGAGGGTGAGGGTGCCTGAGACTGCCCCCGAGGTGAAGAGGGAGAGAGAGCCCCCTGCCAGCACCAGCGCCGAGGCATCCAACTTCGGCCAGGTCAGTTAACACCCTGCCAGCACACTGGGTGGTACTGCCTCGACTCATGTATTCATAGTACTGTGCTCAGAATTGCTTACCTCTGGGTAGATGAGGTGTAATGCTCCTTCAATATGTTCGGTATACTGGGTATTTTTTGTATTATGTAGCCTGTTATATCATCTTTTGATGTGGAGAGGTCGCTCTTTGCCAGGGTCATATGTGTTAAAAGCACTTAGGTAATGTTGTTTTTGCCGTACTTCTGCTCCACAGAATTCCAGGCGCCTGACAGGGAATTGGAGAGAGGTAGCTGTTTGCATTTTGAGTGTTTGTTTGGTCTTACTAGGAAGACCTGGATGATGTCCTCGGGGCCTTGCAGTGTGTTCTCTTCTGACTGTTGTGAAAAACCTCCATGACAACGTTATTCTCTTGTTCATGTCTTATGATTTGTAGCCATATTTAGGTAGTTTTGAGTGGTGTTGTGCTCTAATGGGGTTGAAACTAAGTGTATAATGTGAGTCTGGGTAAACGCTTTTTAACTGCATGTCACCTTGATTGATGGCGCTCCGACAGGACTGTGTGATGTATGTATATTTAACAGTGCTCCCATCCATTGTCATTGCAATTGTTCCAATGTTTTTCACGTTTAAGGGGGGCGAGGTTGAATTTTCCTCTCAGAATATGAACTAGAACTCTGAGGTTTGTTTCTCTTGAGAAGTCAGCAGAATTAGGGGTATTTAATGTGACTTCGATATGTGTGCCGTGCCCATCTGCTGATGGCAAGGTGGCCTCCTAATGTAGGGAGGCGGGATCCATCATGCCAAAATGCCTTTTGTGTGACGTTGTAATTTGAGCAGGCATTTGTGTCATGCACGTAAACACTCCATTGAAAGATAGCGTTTCGAAAGGACTGGCTGAATTGGAAGGAAAGGTGGTCACATGGGTGTCTCTTGCTCTCCCTCATCTGCATGTTTTATTGAGAGGGCCATGGTTTGTGCTGCATGTTTGGAAAGCAGGTGTTTGTGTGTGTGTGTGTAGGAGAGATCTGACGTGTGCCTCTGCTATTGGTAGAATGTGCGGGAGGCGCAGGTGTTCAGCCTGGTGGCGGAGCGCCGGAGGAAGTTCCAGGAGATCATCAACCGCAGCAGCACAGAGGCTAGCCAAGCGGTGCGGCCCAAGAGCAGCTCCACTCGCTGGGTCCCGCCCGGCACGCCTCCCCAGCTGGTCACCGAGATCCTGGAGATCCACGAGAGCATGCTCTCCCTGCTCATCAAGCTGCACCAGAAGCTGTCGGCCAAGCAGAACTCGCTGTCGGCCACCTGGCTGGAGGACATGGACGCCAACCCAAACCGCCACGTCCACGGGGACGGCATCACCGCCATCGAGCGCATCCTCACCAAGGCGGCCACGCGTAGCCACCAGAGCAAGCGCAGCATCCAGGAGATCTGTGGGAAGGTCTTTCCTCCCGTCGCTCCCAAGAAGAACAGCCCCACTGCCAAGAAGACCATGGATAAGGAGGAGAGGTTTGTTACAGGCTCCCACTCCGTTTGCAAAACCATCATCAACTTATGTGGTGTCACTTTTATTTTACGTCTCTTAAAATGAATACAATAATCAACGTTAAACTGTTTCAATGTGAGGACTTTATTAGCTTTTGAATTGAGAAACACGTTTGTATTTTAAAGTTGGTCAAAGGACATCTGCAGAGTATGAATTTGTGAAAACAAAATATATATTCAATCAGCGTAGAGCCTTGTTCTCGGGCTGTTGCCAGGGCGACTGTGGGCCAGCCAATGGCAGAGGAAGCTGAAAGGGGGTGCTTCACATTTCTCAGACGGGCTGTCTGTGCCCCTGAAGCTGTCAGTGGGAATTACTGAGCTGTGACGCTCCTGTCACCATTTGTTTATGTCCTCTTATTAGGGCTCTCTATTTACAGTCAACCCTGCTCCCTGGAAGTCTGCACAGGATCTACCGCCAGCCACATTAGGGAAATAATCACCTTCACAGCCTGGCACCCAGTCACATACTGTAGCCTTGCTCAAAATAGGCTCTTACTTTCTAGTTTGTATGTATCAGTGTCCAATGCTACAAAGGCAATCTCGCATGATCTAGTATGCCTTTGTGGCGGCGTCTGAGGAAAAACAAGCATTGTGTAACGGGCAGACCAGTCACTGTCTGGAAATGGTAATGCACTGGTTGGTGAGTGGTGGTGATTTTTAATGGCTAGCCATTGAGAGAAGGGCTTTCAGTGCCTTATTATAACTAAGCATTTCCACTTACACATGGAAACTGTTGCTATGGCGATGGGTTAACCCAATCAGTGAAGAGAATAGGCATTACTCCTGCATCAAAATAATGGAAGCCTGGGCCACATGCCTCGGCACTCTATTTTAAGTACACATTTTGATTAGAATAACTGTAGGATTTTTGGTTTGTTTTATGTGTGGTGGTGTCACCACAAGTTCCCGACTATATCCAAGCGATGCAACGCTTTGACACTTATTTGAAATGGTATGACTGACTTTTTGTATTGATTGGCAGTTTTTATATGGAAGTCGTCTTCTGTGATTTTTGAAGTTTTGTTTTCCGTTCAGGCGTCAGCGGGCTCGAGAGAGACAGCAGAAACTCCTGGCTGAGTTTGCCTCCAGACAGAAGAGTTTCATGGAAACAGCCATGGATGTTGGTAAGGCAGTGACTCATTTGGTCCAGCAGCATTTCTCATTCTCAAGGCGCATTCCTATTGTTCCCCCATCTATGAGTTATTGTGAATGTCGGGCCAGTCTTATCAGAAACCTTTCCAAGCTTCTAGCTGTACTTATGTATTGACAGATTTATTCGATGGTGCAATATATGCTAGGACTTCTTGGATACGGGGCCCGGTTCGCTATAACATTGAAGTGGACTCCACGCCACTCATGCTGAGGACATTTTATGGACTCGTTCCATTATAGTCTTTGAAGGAAAGAAAGCTTTGCTTTTTTCCCCCCCCACTGTGGCAAGGTGACACTGGCCACAGCCCTCGGCCCTCCCATGGACTACCTACACTTGTTAGGAGCAATGAGAGGAAAGCACTCCCCTGGGGTTGGAGCTGTGCTAGTCGAGTGCACAGAGGATCAAAGCACTAATAGTGGTATGGACTCCCAGGGACGATCCTGACACAGTGTGGTTAGTGGATGAATAATGGTCTCTGTGATCAGAAGGAACACTTAGGCAGGGGTTAACAATGTAAATGGAGTTTGCCTATTTGCACAGATTTTGAAGAAACGTACTATTGTTTGAGTAGTGATTTCGCCATCTTTTTGCAGGTGTCCCTGCTGACATTGCCCCGCATTTATTGAATGGATTTAGCTCGCGTGTCCATCTCATCAGTATAAAGATTGGTCATTGGCTTCTCATGAGCTATGTTTGTTTCACAGATTGAATCAAAGGTCACAGAGGATATGAATATTTGCGCTGGGATTTTGACAAGGCAAATAGGTCCAATGGTGAAAGCATCTGTTCAAACATGGATTTCCCAGTGCACTTGGCCGCAGTGGTTATGGGCTTTGTGGAAAACTAAAGCCAAGATAAGATCGGCATCCGGGTACTATGATGTCTTGTGTTTTTATGCGCAAAGACAAAATCCCCTTTTTGAATTCCCATTTACGCTGTTTGTTCTCGCTCCTAGCTGTGTGCCACATGAAAGATGACCATTTTGAATACGGTGAGGCTCATGCGTTTCAAGATATGATCCTATTGTTTCTGAGCATTCATGCGTTTGACTCGGGCAACAGATGTTGCGAGCATCTGCTTTTTAAATGGATTTTGTAGCATGACTTATTATGGGCTCTAAATTGGAGTGTTTAGGATCTAGATTTTCGTATGTAAATGACTTTGGACAGTGATTTTGTTTACGATTGAGCAGTTAAAATACCTAAAAAATACCACCGCATCCTTCATTGGATGCCATCTGAAAGCATTCCATTTGTCACTACAACTATCCTCACTCAATCACGCTACAGTGTTGACCGTGAGATTGTACACGTATGTTGTTCAGGAGTCGGGAAAAATAGCATAGCAAGGCAGTCGTCCTCCATAGCAACACCAGTGTCCTTGTCTCCAGCTCGGCGTGCGCTGATGGCCTGAGGCCTGAGCTGTTCCGTCTAATGCAAACTGTTTTCATTTCCCCTGGAACACACTGACCTCTCTCGAGATCAGTCCACCTGACGCAATAAATCAATTCTGACACGGGTTGACATTTCTATGCCGTATTTGCTGTTCAAATGGAAATCTTTAACATTTAAAAAAAAATAATAATAAATTCACACCCGTAATTAATCTCTAGCACCACGCCAATCACTTGGACAGAGCAAGCAGAGAGCTGAAGTGTTGACGCCAGGCACAGTCCTTTCCACTACAGTACAGTGAGTGGTGGACCAGTATGTCTGAACGCTACCTGTGTTTTTTGTCAATGCTTATCCTCTTTAACCACCCCTTATCTTGTAATTGAGAAAATGCAATTGTATAGGGAAAATGCATGCTATTTCACTGAAGTGGAACTGTTGAGACCCGTGTCCAACCTAATAGAACTAGTCATTGATTTTGTTCTGAATTATGAAAGAACAAAGTAATTGAGCGTGGTATTATTTCTAGGAAGGAACGCAAGCTTATCTGGCACCTCAAATGGCCTTTTATTAACTGCCTGTTTTAGCCGGCCCCAAAGACAGCAGTTTCACACCACATTACCGCCAAATGTTTTTGGGGATTTTTTTTACACATGGCTTGCCAAGATCTTCCCTGAGCTCCAAGCACTTATTCCAATATGTTTGTCTCCTCGTTTTAATGTCAATTGCTCAGAAAATCAGTTTTTAGAATGCAAAACTGCTATCTAGCTCCAAATGAGATCTATTCTAGATGATATCTCCAGCATTTCTGATGAAGCCTTTTTAATGTGGTATTAATAAAGTGTTGAAGTGAGGAACCAGAAGTAACCCTTTCGTGTTGTCGTGTGTCTGTTAGAATCCCCGGACACTGAAGCAGCCATGGACCTGGGTGCCTCTGAAGTAAAGGAGTCTGAGGTCCTCTATGACTGTGTGATCTGTGGCCAGAGTGGCCCTTCCACTGAGGACCGGCCCACTGGCCTGGTCGTTCTCCTCCAGGCATCCTCAGGTACTACTGCACTACATCCCCCAGTAGCCCCCTCACTGTTTCACATCACTAAATGAATGGCCTACACAATCCGCTTTTGTCTCACCACCGTCCTGATTTTGTAGTTCAATTTCAACCACCTACTAATGAAATGGCAATACGGAGTCATTTGAACAGGTAGTGTATTTCATAAATAAGAACATGCACGGCCCTTTCCGATTTAAACCAAAACAGTTATTCATGGCAGCTTGGCTCCACCATATTGGAAATCTAATTTTAATAGGTAGTTTAGCTGTTTTAATTGGCTCATTTATCATTCACGTTGATCCCTGGCTACGTTTTCATACAGCCTCTCTCTGCTAAGAGTTAATTTCGACGCCGTCCTGCCCAGACAGAGGAGGATCATTCACTGTCGTGAAAATAAACGGCATGTTTTTATTAGTAATTAGTTGAGGTTTGGGAACACTTGCAGCCTCAAGGTCAAAAGAGCACCTCGTATGATCTGCCAACTGCTATTTCATATTACGCCTATCAAAAGACAATGTAAACGCTAAGTTAATTATCTCTCCGATCATTATTGCACACGGTCGTATTGTCCTTAGATTGGAAGCCATAATCATTGGAAGCGGGATGTTTTTCCAGACTGCCGCTGATTACTGAGAGGACGTGCGGAAGACGAGCTGTCATTATCGACTGATTTATCACTCACTATTCTCTGTTGCTGATGTAGAAAGTGGAAAAAACGTCTGCTTTTGACGACAGGCATTCCTTAAACGTGACGTGGTTTCCACGCAACCGCTGCCCTTGATTGTTCTATGTAAATGTTATGCAGACTTTTATAAATGAGAATCTGAGAGCTCCTTATGCATTAGTAATACATTATCACTCACTACGAGCCCCCGCGCTCTTGACTATTTCAGTGCTGGGACACCGATGCAAGAGCGACGAAGCCAAGAAACTGCCAACCACTGACGAGGAGCGCATCTACCCAGCGGACACGTGCGGGGCGGCTCACGACGTCAGGCTCGCTCTCATGCAGAGCTTCTTCAAAGACGTAGGTGTCTGACTCACTCGCTTGGTTACTTTGCACACATTTTATAAACTGTATATCTCTCGTGTCTTTGGTTTTGATCTATCAAGTAAAAGGCTCACTGTAACACACAGGTAAGCATTCCTGTTTTGTTTTTTTACATTTTATTGTGTACTTTTTTCCCCCTTTTCCTTCCCAATTGTTGTGGTATCCAATTGGTAGTTACTCTTGTCCCATCGCTGCGACTCCTGTACGGACTCGGGGGAGGCAAAGGTCGAGAGCCATGCGTCCTGCGAAACACGACCCATCCAAGCCGCACTGCTTCTTGACACTGCTCGCTTAACCCGGAAGCCAGCCGCACCAATGTGTCGGAGGAAACACCGTACAGCTGGTGACCGAAGTCGGCGTGCATTGCGCCCGGCTGCAACAAGGAGTCGCTAGAGCGCGGCCGGCTGCGACAAAGTCCGGGATCGAACCCGGATCTGTAGTGACGCCTCTAGCACTGCAATGCAGTGCCTTAGACTGCTGCGCCACTTGGGAGGCCAGCATTCCTGTTTTTTTGAAGTCTCATGGACATGGAGTGGATTCCCATCATAGATGTTGAACCATTTCTGCCTGAGTGGGTTTCCGGTGATTCAACAGCCTCGTCCCAGCCCCCGGCGAAGTGTGCCTGCCTGTCTGTCAGTAGCCGACTCAACTAAACTAGACGGAGTCGAGCGGCTACTACTGCGGGCTATTTGTGTGCTGGAATCAGTCTTTTTTTTTTTTTTTTACTGAAACTTCATTTTATGTCATGACCGAGCTCCTGTCGCCACTCAAATCATTCGTAAATCACGGAGTTGCGTTTAATCGGCTAGTCTGTCAGTAACTCCAGCAGCCTGAGAGCGGAGATAATGAGGCATGGAGGATTTAGACCTCCCGACAGACCTTCTCCTCCACCTTTTTTCCCCCTTTCTCTCTCTCTGACTGGGAGCACTGAGGCAGTTAGTCAGTGACTAAGAAACACTGCCACTGTCTTTCAGTTTTAGCTGCACTGCTATTCTTTTGTTCTTTCTCCAGAGAATGTTACTGCCTTACTGGCACATAGAAATGTAAATTCAGGGTTTAAAACTGCCACTTGAATTGGTTGGTTGGGTGCCAGTGAATTTTTTATTTATTTTTTAATTGTATTCACATTTAGTTTTTGGTTCACAATTGGCTTTAAAAAAAAAACTATCAAGATTTATTCAAACAATGGGTATGCAGACCATTCAAAAAGTTTGGTCTGAAGTCTTTGCGATGCGCAATTGTCATCATGCTCTGTTTTTGAATTAACATTTCGAAAGGCTTTCCTAACAAACCTTCCCAATAAAAAGTTGACTGCAAAGTAGGTCTACCTGGCAGACTATCACAATTTGTATCAATCGCGGGGCATTTGTTTTGCTAACTCTACCATCACATGTAGCCTATATTGACAGTACAAAAACACAGCAAGTAAAACGGTCTTCTTGCTAGTCGCTCAATTGACTTTTTTTTTGGTTTATATTTTTTTTTAACCTCAAAAGTAGTCTACTGATGTGGTTTCAGCATTATGGACTTTTTGTAGTTTCTCTATAAAGTGTGATTTAAAAAAAATTATAATTGTGATTGAGAACCTGAAAGAAACGAAGGGAGAACTGAATTTACCAAAATATAAAATTGATTGTATAGGGCCCTACAACTGTAGATATTTGTTTTCCCCCTCCAAACAATCAATGTAAATATATTGTCAAGTTAAAATGTAATTATTTGTGTGTGGAGGGTGGGTCATTATAGGCTACTTGCTCAGCCCGCAAATTAAAGAACGTTTAAATGATGCACGCATCATCCGCTTTCCCGGGCCCAGTGTTCTTTGCATTCGGGCCAGTAGCTTTAGCACTGGCCTGGTGTGCCACTGGCAAAATTACCTCAATGTCAAGCCCTGCACGTGCATGCTAATTTAAAATATGGCTAGTCGTTTTTAACCTAATTCTGGATAAAATGCAGTTACATTATGGGACACAGGTCAGGAAAAAATTGGTGTGACCAAATCATGTGCTGGTGCTATCAACCAAAAAAGTGGAAAAAAGTTAGTCTAGAGCCTTGTAATTCATTAGAAATGTAGTTAAATTAATCTATTGTAAACTCAGCAAAAAAAGAAACGTCCTCTCACTGTCAACTGCGTTTATTTTCAACAAACTTAACATGTATAAATATTTGTATGAACATAAGATTCAACAACTGAGACATAAACTGAACAAGTTCCACAGACATGTGACTAACAAATGGAATAATATGTCCCTATCAAAAGTTACAGTCAGTATCTGGTGTGGCCACCAGCTGCATTAAGTACTGCAGTACATCTCCTCCTCATGGACTGCACCAGATTTGCCAGTTCTTGCTGTGAGATGTTACCCCACTCTTCCACCAAGGCACCTGCAAGTTCCCAGACATTTCTGGGGGGAATGGCCCTAGCCCTCACCCTCCGATTTAACAGGTCCCAGACGTGCTCAATGGGATTGAGATCTGGGCTCTTCGCTGGCCATGGCAGAACACTGACATTCCTGTCTTGCAGTGAATCACGCACAGAACGAGCAGTATAGCTGGTGGCATTGTCATGCTGGAGGGTCATGTCAGGATGAGCCTGCAGGAAGGGTACCACATGAGGGAGGAGGATGTCTTCCCTGTAACGCACAGCGTTGAGATTGCCTGCAATGACGACAAGCTCAGTCCGATGATGCTGTGACATACCGCCCCAGACCATGACGGACCCTCCACTTCCAAATCGATCCCGTTCCAGAGTACAGGCATCTGTGTAATGCTCATTCCTTCGACGATAAACACGAATCCGACCATCACCCCTGGTGAGACTCAACCGCGACTCGTCAGTGAAGAGCACTTTTTGCCAGTCCTGTCTGGTCCAGCGACATTGGGTTTGTGCCCATAGGCGATGTTGTTGCCGGTGATGTCTGGTGAGGACCTGCCTTACAACAGGCCTACAAGCCCTCAGTCCAGCCTCTCTCAGCCTGTTGCGGACAGTCTGAGCACTGATGGAGGAATTGTGCATTCCTGGTGTAACTCAGGCAGTTGTTGTTGCCATCCTGTACCTGTCCGCAGGTGTGATGTTCGCATGTACCGATCCTGTGCAGGTGTTATACGTGGTCTGCCACTGCGAGGACGATCAGCTGTCTGTTCTGTCTCCCTGTAACGCTGTCTTAGGCGTCTCACAGTACTGACATTGCAATTTATTGCCCTGGCCACATCTGCAGTCCTTGTGCCTCCTTGCAGCATGCCTAATGCACGTTCACGCAGATGAGCAGGGACCCTGGGCATCTTTCTTTTGGTGTTTTTCCAGAGTCAGCACACTAAAGAGTCCTTTCTACTAAGTTTTCATAACTGTGACCTTAATTGCCTACAGTCTGTAAGCTGTTAGTGTCTTAACGACCGTTCCACAGGTGCATGTTCATTAATTGTTTATGGTTCATTGAACAAGCATAAGAAACAGTGTTTTTAAACTGAAGATCTGAAGTTATTTAGATTTTTACGAATTATCTTTGAAAGACAGGGTCCTGGAAAAATAGACGTTCTTTGCTGAGTCTATATATTTCATTTCTACAGTTATGGAACTTCAAAGGGAATAGACTCTTACCTGTCTTGTGCTGTTCTCTTGTCTGTTTCGCAGAGTTCCTGTCTGCAGTCAGTCTCAATAGGCTGGGATGGAGGTGTGTATGTGCAGACCTGTGGACACACCCTGCACATAGACTGCCACAAGTCCTACATGGAGTCTCTGCGGGTAAGAGAATATCTATATAAAATGATGGATTAATATAACATGAGGCAGATCTACCTTTCCTCTGCTTCCTGTAATAATCCCAAGTGCATTTTTTTTTACACAGAATGACCAGGGGATGCAGGGCTTCTCTGTGGATAAGGGCGAGTTCACCTGCCCGCTGTGCAGACAGTTTGCTAACAGCGTGCTGCCCTGCCGCCCAGGCCGGAGCACCGAGGTGGTCAGCTGGCACATGTCCACCAACAAGAAGACCTCTGTGCTGGTGAAGGAGGTGGAGGACCTGCAAGAGCAGCTGGGACTTTTCCCAGTAAGCACCACTGTAAGGCAGAGATCTATACAGCTTCACCCCAGTCTGTACCCCTGATCACTCCATCTTAACGCATCACTAGCTGACAAATGAGACTGACACTAACAATATGGCAGCTTTTTTTTTAGTGTTACCCCAATTTGGCCTCCGTTCATATTGAACCGGTCGTCTCCTGGCAAACCTTTTGCTGTGGTTTGTTTCCCGTACCATACCAATGATTTGCAAATGCATACCAGTGGGTGACCATTATGTCGAAATTACCATTGTTGTCAAACTGGAGATGCTATGAAGTCACTGTGTAACCTTTCCCGTTCAGACGGAGTCCAACCTCAGTAAGGAGATGGAGTTGGTGATCAAGGACATCAAGAACACCACCCAGAGGAAGTACATGGACTATGGCAAGAACCCTGGTTCCCCTGACAACGACTTCCTCTTCATGTACTCTGTGGCCAGGTGAGGGACACCGCAGTCTGCTCCGAGACTCTTCAAAATAATACCATTTTAGAGACTCCATTTGTCACAGTCATACAGAGAATTCTCAATTTCAAGCTAGACTAAGTGAAAGTGCACCCTGCTGACAGGCCTTGGAAATGTGGGATAGACTGGTCACTGCAGGCTATCTTTCAGTGTTCCTGTGGCTAGTGACCCCCTACCCTTGCTCCGGTCAGACAGGGAGGTCCTCCTCCACTGCTCTTATTATGCACACCACTGACTCTTGTCTGGTGGCCGCTGGCTGCCTGTCCTGTCTGCTCTTAAAGCCAGCTAGCTCCCTGCCTGACATTAGCCTACAATAACTGGCCACAGAAAGAGAACTGCAACATTTCCTGAGTTTAGCCTAGTTGTATTTTTGTTTAGTTTTTTTCCTTTGAGTGCCTATCTTCGATTTGAGAAGGGCTGCTTGAAAAGGCTTTTGTACAATAACTTTGGTGTACAGTTGAAGCGTATTGAATTTTTGTCTTTGTACCTGCACCGAATATATAGAGTATTTTGAAGAAGGAAAAAAATGAAGTTGCTCGGAACCTGTGAAGGTTTTCTTGATTGCCTTTATTCAAACCTCTGATTGTACTGCAGTGTGGGGCTGGAAGTGCTGCTTCTAAGCAGCTTTGCCAGTTACAGCTGCAGTAAAATGGTATTGACCCTGGTTGGTTCCACCATCCTTTGCCTAGTCTTTTATTACCTCTGACTGTATGGATTTATCACTCTG
The DNA here is from genome assembly GCF_901001165.1 of Salmo trutta. Lineage (NCBI taxonomy): Eukaryota > Metazoa > Chordata > Actinopteri > Salmoniformes > Salmonidae > Salmo > Salmo trutta. Next base: position 39,479,519 of record NC_042976.1, on the reverse strand, counting down.
CCTCCCTTTGACTGATTTTGAAGAGCTCTTTTTCTCCTGAGTGCTTATTCACAGTTTTGTTGCGCCTTGTGTTAGAGCCCAAATCGTCCTTCCTTGAACAACACGCTCCTCTGTAAAATCTGGAGTTAGCAGGTGCTCTGCAGTGCTTTTATCATAACCTGAAATTGATCATGCGTTACAGGGAGTAGAGAATGCAACCGTCATTCTATTCTGTCACCAGAGTGTTTTGGGAAGGCCTTGGTCCCTCCCCGACCTCTTCCCCCTCCCCATGACGCGGTCCACTCAACCGGTTCCTCACCCTGTGCCCGGCAGAAAGAAGTCCCTGCTTCCTGTGTCTGGGTTCCTGTTGGCTTTTACAAGTTCAGTGAACAGCGCAAATTGCCTGAGGAATGGACAATTCCTCTGTCACAGGGGCGCTCTTATCAGTAGCAGACAGATGGAGCTCGGTGCAGCTGCATTATCTATGTGAAATTGCTTTTTCATACAGGGAGCCCAAGGATTTGCCCCCACCTTCCCAGCCTTTGGGAGGAAACGGCCAGTGGCAAGATCAAAACAACTCCAGTTCAGTCTAATTTTAGCAACACCTGCTTTTAATATCAATTTATTCTGTTACGGCTTTTATTTCATTATTTGGTGGCTAGAATTTTAATAATAAATGTTTGGATATGCATTGGGAATTCACAGCAGAGATTATACACGGAAACTGTGGATGAAACCGCTTTTATAGCCTAGCTCGTGCAAACCCTGAACCGTTGAAATTCTGTAAGTTATTGATACGGAATAGCTAGTCCAAAACAAACACAACAACAAATGTCTGCTACATCTTATAAATCTGATGGATTTTTATAAAAATGGGGGGAAAAGTCAGTCACGCATATATTGAGGATAATTCTGCTAGGTGATGCGTTTAGGTTTGGCCACTAGCCCTACTGTCTTAGGTTGGGGTTTTTCAGTCTGATACTGATTTTTATGGAGGCGAAAGTCACAAATATATCTGCCAATATATCGTTTTTTTTTTTAACACATCGTGCTCCAAAGGGTTAACGTATTCTGTAAATTATGATTTCTTACCACAATATATTAAAATTAATGTTATTTAAGAACATTTTATTTGTGGATTACAGGATATCCACCAAAAAGCAACTATAATTTACTGCCATATTTATACAGGATATGACTTCTTTAGTTACCTTTCTTAGGTACAACTTAAAGATGTCTGTGGCAGTGGATGAGAAGCATGCGAAAGTGTTTGTGCTAAACCACCACAAGGGTGGCTGGTTGAATTAAACTGTCAAGTAAATCTGAAACTGCGCTGTTTACAAATAAGCGTTGAAATGCAGTAACATGCCGTTTGTAATGTTACCACTAGGTGTCAGTTTCAACATTTGTCTTGAGTTGATTTACTACAGTGTTTACAACAGTCACAGATCATGTAAACAAACACGTAAATGGCCACCTTTGACAAGCAGAAGTTAGATGTTCATTACGACAATGTTTTGTTATAGAAACCATATGTACCTTACACTGTTATTAAATGGAACATGTACTGGCTATACATTTCAACTACAAATGGCATGCGCTGATGACTGTTATGCAGGCAAGTTCTTGCCGCACTGGTTTTAGTCACGTTCTAATTTAGTTAGCTTACTAACCGTAGCTACTTATCTCATCATGAATGCAACCAGATGGACTGAATGATAAATCTGTGACAACGGTCTTGCTTTTTGCAGATTGCGTATTTCACAAAACTAACTAAGCCTATTAGCTAACATAATGGGTCCAGACACTATAACGGTGTTATGTTTGTGTCATGGACGAGTATTCACTAGCGAAGCAAACTACCTTGCTGGCTACCTAGCCAGCTAATGTTAACTAAGTGATAATGGGATGAGGACAAGGCTGCTTGCTTGGTGAAGTGTGTTCTTGTTTATTTGACCTAGCCTATGGCTGAATGATGTTCCCTCTTCAGGCAACATTACCATTTTTTATTTGTATGTCATAAAATTAGCAGACTTGTTTTATTATATCTATATAATGTTGGCGCTTTATCTGTGGGATAAAAAAAAAACAATACAAATATTTATGTGAAAGGCTAATATCAACCGCTAAAATCGGTCAAATGATTAATCGGTCTGCTCGAGTGGCTACTGCCATAGCCGGTAGATGACAAGAAGGAATGTTAATAATCCACTTTTTTTTTTGGTGTCCTGTTTCTGAACGGGTGAAAAACTCAAACTGCCTGAGCTAACAATGGCTGTGAAAATGCCTTAATCTTCCTCTTGTCCCTCTAAGCCCTACCAGTTGACAGTATGCTTAGTAATGGTTGTGTTTCCTTAGGACAAACCTGGAGCTGGAGCTGGTGCACCGCGGTGGTAACCTGTGTTCTGGAGGAGCCAGTGGCGCAGCCAAGCGCTCCTGTCTCAGTGAGTACACCACACCATTCTTCTCGCCTTGCTTCCCACTAGATTAACATGAGTGAACCCTCGTCCATCCATCTACTCTGCGCTATATGAAGTGTGTTGCCCCCTGCTTGACCACGTAGCTATTGTGTACATCTGCAGTATGCCGTCGACCCATGCTTCATATCATCGCATTTAAAAAATGATTTTGTTAAAGAGCATTAATAAGTATTTGTCTGTTTACTTTTGTTATTTTCTGATGAGGTTCATTGGTATTTAGGCGGATGAATACGGTGACGCCTTGTCTCATCGACCTTTTGTGTAATGAAGTGTCAGAGTTGAGATTGGATTGATGTAACCGTTGGACCGTTTGTAAAGATTGTCGATTAGCAGGGAAGGAGAGATGGTATCCCAGGTGAGCTGTTGCCGTTGTGTTTTCTGGACATGGATCAAGTGCTGTTGTAGTTGATTGTGTGGCAAGGGCGGCCTGCTCTGGGGGGACTGGGAATGAAGACTGAGTGATGTTGTCCTGAGCTGTGACTGGGCCCACTGTGACAATGTCAAAGACAAAGCCTCAGAGAATGGTATCCAATGGGAAGACAAAGCACAGTTGTGCTCAAAGAGATGCAGACCGTGTAAGGTTTGATTTTGGATGACTCTTTTTCTTTCTTTTTTTTGATCCCGAAGGTGTTTCTCCTTTATTGTACTTTACTTTGAATTTGGCCTTTTTTAATATGTTAAACATTACTTTCTCCTAGTCAGAACTGAGCCTGTGGATGAGGGCATCCCATTTCCCAGCTCTGTTTTAATTAGTCTGTTTAGTGGTGATGCATTTTAGCCGCTCGTTGCACTAGTGAGAGGCCTGTCATCCTTGATTGGGGCAAAATACATTTCACGCTAGAGGACTGCCATTTTCTGAGCTACATTAACTTGTGTAGCTGCGCTGGCGGGCAAGTAGCAATACATTAGTGATTTGTCTTCATAGGGAATGGGATATGGAGGGGAACGTGGGACATGCGATAACAACTATAACCCAAGTGAGTTCCTAAGCCATATCCCACAAGGCACTTACAGTGGCAAGAAAAAGTATGTGAAGCCTTTGAAATTACTTGGATTTCTGCATAAATTGGTCATCAAATGTAATCTGATCTTCATCTAGGTCACAATAACCATTGTGTGCTTAAACTAATAACACACAAATTATTGTATTTTTCTTGTCTATATTAAATACATCATTTAAACATTCACATTGTAGGTTGGAAAAAAGTATGTGAACCCCTAGGCTAATGACTTCTCCAAAAGCTAATTGGAGTCAGCGAACCTGGAAATCCAATCAATGAGACGAGATTGGAGATGTTGGTTAGAGCTACCTTTCCCTATTTAAAAAAAACTCGCAAAATTTGAGTTTGCTATTAACAAGAAGCATTACCTGATGCGAACCATGCCTCGAACAAAAGAGATCTCAGAAGACCTAAGATTAAGAATTGTTGACTTGCAAAAAGCTGGAAAGGGTTACAAAAGTAACTCTAAAAGCCTTGATGTTCATTAGTCCATGGTATGACAAATTGTCTATAAATGGAGAAAGTTCAGCACTGTTGCGACTCTCCCTAGGAGTGGCCATTCTGCAAAGATGACTGCAAGAGCACAGAGCAGAATGCTCAATGAGGTTAAGCAGAATCCTAGAGTGTCAGCTAAAGACTTACAGAAATCTCTGGAACATGCTAACATCTCTGTTGATGAGTCTACGATACGTAAAACACTAAACAAGTATGGTGTTCATGGGAGGACACCACGGAAGAAGCCACTGCTGTCCCAAAAAAAACATTGCTGAACGTCTGAAGTTTGCAAAAGACCACCTGGATGTTCCACAGCGCTACTGGCAAAAATATTCTGTGGACAGATGAAACTACAGTTGAGTTGTTTGGAAGGAACACACAACACTATGTGTGGAGAAAAAAAGGAACAGCACACCAACATCAAAACCTCATCCCAGCTGTAAGTATGGTGGAGTGTTTTGTGGCTGGTTTGCTGTCTCGGGGCCTGGACAGCTTGCCATCATCGACGGAAAATGAATTCCCAACTTTATCAAGACATTTTGCAGGAGAGTGTTAGGCTATCTGTCCGCCAATTGAAGCTCAACAAAAGTTGGCTGATGCAACAGGACAACGACCCAAAAAACAAAGTAAATCAACAACAGAATGGCTTCAACAGAAGAAAATACGCCTTCTGGAGTGGCCCAGTCAGAGTCCTGACCTCAACCTGATTGAGATGCTGTGGCATGACCTCAAGAGTGCAGTTCACACCAGTTATCCCAAGAATATTGCTGAACTGAAATAGTTTGGTGAAGAGGAATGGTCCAAAATTCCTCCTGACTGTTGTGTAGGTCTGATCCGCAACTACAGAAAACGTTTGGTTGAAGTTATTGCTGCCAAAGGAGGGTCAACCAGTTATTAAATCCAAGGGTTCACATACTTTTCCCACCCTGCACTGTGAATGTTTACACAGTGTGTTCAATAAAGACATGAACACGTATAATTGTTTAAGCAGACTGTCTATTGTTGTGACTTAGATGAAGATCAGATCAAATTTGATGACCAATTAATGCAGAAATCCAGGTATTTCCAAAGGGTTCACACACTTTTTCTTGCCACTGTATATTGTTTAGCTCATGAGGATGTCATGGGCTGGAGAGGGGAGCAGGAAATCCTTTGTGTTAAATCAACTGGAGAGTCCACCCTTCAAATAGCTCGCATCTGGTTTATCAGCCAGAAGGTTTTGAATTAGGCCAGTCTACTGATGTAGCCTGCACAGAGAAGACGGCCTAGAACGTCCAATACAATACTGTTATGGTGGGTGTCGGCCTATCACAATGAGATGATCAATTCCCTTGGGCACATTTCAAAGTGTTTGTACACTGGGGGGGGGGGGGGGTGGTAAAAGTAATCTAGGCCCACCATTAGTCATGCCTGTGTAACCTATCTAGATTAGCAGCATGGCGGGGGTAAAGATCATGGCAAATAGCATGAGCTTTGATAAAGGCAAGGCCAGATCAATATCTGAAGGCATCTCTATTGATGTTGTCAGACCGTTTGGGTGTGGGGGGAGCAGAGAAGAGCAGCAGGCTGAGGGGGAAGCATGCAGATGGAAGAGGTGGTAGCCATGTGAGCTGCAATTTGAAGCCCGGTTCCCTGCCAGCTTGAAGGGCATTGGCTGCCGTTCCTTCCTCCACAGTGTCACTCCTCACATGTTGTCCTCTAGTGGAGGGACTCGAACCCCATCTGACAGACGGAGGGACTGAATCGGTGTCACTCACCTCCCTCAGCCTCTGGTTTGTATCCTGCTGCTGTCGTGTTTCAGCTGTAGAGGGCGGTGTTGTGCTATTTTGACAGCCATGTTGACAAACTCACCTGAAAGTCCATATTGCAGCAGTGGAATTCAATGTTTTGCTGCATTACAGCTGTCATAACTCTCTGGGGGGGGGGGGGGGGGGGGGGAAATGAAGTCAAATATTGAGCTACAGGTCTGTTGACAAGGTTGCATGTAAAAAAAAAATATATATATATAATAATATAAATATAATTCTGTCACCACTTGGTGATTCTGGGTGAGAGAGAAAGTAGCCTATACGAGAGCAGGTGGTATATAGCGTTCGCCTGCTTGTAATCCGAAAAAACAGAAATGAATTACCTCTGGTTCATTCAGCCATTCCTATGTGGAAAGAATAGGGTTTTGGGATAAATGGGCTTCGGAGATCTTACACATTTTGTTCTATGAGATACAGTATCAGTCAGTTAACGAAACCTTTATATGCTTCAAAATTCACAAATATCTTGTAGAACAAAACGTATAAGATCTCCTAAGCCTGCGTTTACCGCATACCTTCGGCATTAATCCAAAATCTAAATTTTCCCATAGACTTTGTCCAACGAACCATGGCGCAGTTGGTGCATACAAAAAGACGCCATTACAATTGCTATATCCCTTTTCGGGTACAATTTTCTGATTTCCAATACACTTTTAACTATGGGCCTAATGAACACTAACTTAGTGGGCAATTGTGTGAGGCCACTATAAGAAGTAGGTTCATTTTGTTTTTGGGCCAATAAAACAAGAGGACACTGTTCCGGGAGGTGATACCATTTTTTTGTGTGTGCGTGCACCTTGGGGCGGCAGGTAGCCTAGTGGTTAGAGCGTTGGTGATTCGAGCGTTGGACTAGTAACCGAAAGGTTGCAAGATCGAATCCCCGAGCTGACAAGGTAAAAATCTGTCGTTCTGCCCCTGAACAAGGCAGTTAACCCACTGTTCCTAGGCCGTCATTGTAAATAAGAATTTGTTCTTAACGGACTTGCCAAGTTAAATCAAATTTTAAAAAAGTGTGAGAAAGGTGTGACACTCTTTGTTCCACAGTGAACAGGTGTGACTCCTGACCAGAGGATAGCTGGGAGCAGAGTAGTGCCGTCTATCCATCTGGCCTGCTTTCTCCCAGCCAAACCATTACGCTCAGTGCAATCAAGTCAACTGTATTTGTCATTTGACTCACTCATAGTGGGCACTGACATACTGACATGGAGGTGGACAGTTTTACAGTAGCTGTCTCATTTCTGTGCCAGTGTTCTGATCTATCTCGCTGACCTTCTATTTTTTTTTCTCTCTCATCTGTCTTTCAGATCAGCTGTTCCACGTGCTTGCCATGCACATGCGTCTGTACAGCATTGATTCTGCTTACAACCCCTGGACCAGGTTGACCCAGGTGGCTCCGAGCAGAGACGAGTGAGTGACGGCTACCCTGACGCTACACCACACAGACCTTTTCATCTACTTTGGCCTCTCCTCGTCCTGCAATCCCACTACACATACGGCTACGGCTGTCTTATCACAAACTCCGCCACACACACTGAACCTCTCTCCCCCCGAATCCTGCAGCTCCACCTCACCTGATATCTCTACAGCCCTCTCCTGATCCCAGTTTATCCTAACAGCACCCTAGCACAGCCTGTAATCAGTGCCACTTTCCCCTCACGCTCAACACCACCACATCCTGCATGCCATGACAGCTTTTCCTCCAGACAAAGAGGAGTTAAAAACAGAGAAGGAACCATGTGTGGTTGCCGTAGATGCCAATAATTGCTGCATCTGGCAAATTACCGGGTGCTCCACAGAGAGCGAAACGACCCCTTCACAGTCGAGAAACAACTGCCCTGCGCATCTCAGCCCTCCCCCGCCCAGCGTCATCTTTCACCGCGTCGTAGAAACCGAGACATTTAACAAGGCCGTCTTCTTTCTCCACACTGCTTGTTTGTGTTGCGTCAGGTGTGCTCCCGGGCGTCAGTTTGCCTTCCGAGGTTTACAGCCTTGAGAGCGATCAGCATCCCACTCGTATAACACTCGGCGCTATTAGATAAGCTAACGACCTCTCTCCCGCCCAAGACGGCTTTTACACCTGTTACTATTTAAATGCTTCGAACCATGCAGGCGTCTCGGAGGGGGAATTTCGCTGACACCCTCAGCTCTATTTAAATGGGACAAGAAAATGACGACGCTCATGCCTTCCAGACAGTTTAGTCTTTTGCATGAGAGGGAATTAAAAGCAGATTGCTGCGTCCGTTTTTCTGTTGTACGCTAGAATGAACAGTCGAGTGCCTTTTCTAAAATGGAATGCGTTATTGTGTAAGTGTGGCCCCTTTCAGTCGAAACCCCCCCCCCCCCCCGGACGTCTTCTTAAGGTAGAGTGGAGATTAGAGGCTCTCGCTATGGGCAGCCAGAAGAAAACAAGCCATTTTTTAAATGGAGACAGCAACAACAATCTTCAGTATGTGTCTCCAGCTGCATTATAGCAGTGAATCACGGGATATAAAGGAAATCTTCTTTCCTTTCCCCCACTGCATTAAAGTGGAGGGCAATTAGAAAGTGTGTCGTCATTGTTTTAAGCAACGTTTTCAAGTGCAGCGTATATATTCAAGGTTAGGACTTTGCTTTTTATCTTGTCAGGGCCAAGAGCAATAGGATATGTATACTGTGTACATAACCTCGCTCCAATGATGGTTTCTCTAACATTCCCCTACCAATGCCAAGTTATTGGGAATAGTCAGGGTTTGAAATGGCCAGGATTGGTTTTGGGAAATTTGGTTCAACCTTTATACAGAATCATTTGATTTGCGTTTTACCGTTCAATGTTATAAATGAGGACTTTTCCCACATAAGTTCTGCAGTGCAATACAAGTATTGAGGAATTATCTCTCTAAGGAAAAGCAATATATAATTCACCTTGGGGATGGAACTTGATCATAACAAACACATTTTAGAGCCCACGACGGCAGTCCATTTATGGGGGGTTTGTTTACGTAGTCTTTCTAGGGCAGACCAGGGCTTTTGGCACCTGTAGGTTGCTGCACAGTAGGTTGCTGCACAGTAGGTTGCTGCACAGTAGGTTGCTGCACAGTAGGTTGCTGCACAGTAGGTTGCTGCACAGTAGGTTGCTGCACAGTAGGTTGCTGCACAGTAGGTTGCTGCACAGTAGCCTGCTGCACAGTAGCCTGCTGCACAGTACCTTGCTACACAGTAGCCTGCTACACAGTAGCCGACCAGCAGAGCTAGTGATTTCACGCTCCAGACCGGACACAGGATTCACCCAGGACACGATCGTATTCAAATTGAACGTGCGTTCCTGGAACAGGCTTCTGGTGTGTCCCGGGCCATTTCCACCCCTGCGAATAATAAAACCTTTACGGGTACCCACAGTTTATTGTTTAACCGCATACTTTACTCTTAATGAGCGTACTGTATGTTTTTAAAAATCCTTACCCTGAGCTTGTATTGGTAAAAGGTTCCATGTGTTGTTCCCTACAGCTGCCTGGATGACGAGAGGCCAGAGGTCCCCATGCTGTTCAGAGACTGCCCATCCCTGCTGATCATCTTTGTGTTGACCATGCCACAGCCGCTACGCAAAGGTGCTGTCACTGTTCTTACTATCCTGACTGTGTTTTCCCGATCAGTCCAAAGGGACGGGAAGGGGAAGGTGGGTTAATGAGGCTACAGAGGGAGGTTTTTCGGTGGCTGGGTCAGAACGGCAAACCGTTATCAGTCCTAATCATGACTGAATGTAGGGAGGTTTCTTATCTGTTCCTTTTTTTTTTTTTGTATTTGGCTGTGAGGAGCAGAATGACATGGATCGCTTTATGGAGGCTGCCCGCTTCACATGCCCTTCATCTCCAGCTGAGCGCTTTCCTGTTTGAGCTCCTCCAGGCTCAGCACCGTGCGCGAGGGGAGGGCCACCACATTGGAGGCCATGTTGCAGCAATCATAGGCCTACTTAATGGGTGCCATGCCACACAAAGCTGATCATTTCAGTGATTACTGAACTGACTGAACCCATGGACACTGAGGTGGTTTGAGGCCTGAATATCTCTCCTAGCGTTAGAACAGGGGAGAGATGATCAACTCTGTTAAACCAATATACAAGTTATAAAGAGCCATTTGGTTCTGTGAGGGGATATGTCTGTGACAGGTTTTTTTCTCTCAAACGAAAGCCATTTCAAAGCTATAAGAGCGCTCCTCCATATCGACTGAGTAACACTTCGTTACATCGCCCTAAAGAGTCTGCCGTGGAAAAGGGCACTCAATGTCTTAATTAGCTTTTAGATGGACTTTATATTTTTTCAATTCCACATTGATTAAGTCAAAATAAGCATTACGGTCCTCAGTTTGAGAATGGAGAATTGATTGTAACACATCACGATGAGAAGATGGGTGTGAATTAAGTATTTTATTAAAGTCGGGGCATGGAGAACAGGATGTGCCAGGGTTTTTGTCATGTTTAGAGTGGATAAGTGGGAGGGGCGGGGAGTTCCTAACAGCCTGTGTGTCCTTCTTGGCAGTAAAGGTGTTGTCTTTTTAATGTGCCGCAACACAATGGACCCGTCACCAGCACCACTCTCCTGAGGAGGGCAAATAATGGCGCTCATTGTATTTCTGTCACTTCAAATCCAACGCCTATTTCCACCTGGCGGGCTGGGTGCCTCCTGCTAATTACAAGTCTATTTGATGAGCCTTTATAAACACGGGAGATGAGAGAGCCATTCCTCTGGAGACCAAACCCAACCTATTGACTTGTCTTTTAGCCCAATAAAAAGGCTTTTGTAGGCACCCTGATTGTCCAGCTTACAGAGCATTCTTAAGTCATTCCTTTTATTACGGTTGATCATGAATGAAACTGCTCTCTGTTTAACAAGCCGTTCTAAATAGTAATTGGGAAGAGAGAAAATGTTTCTGTATCAATGTGTTCCACTCAGTAAGTGGTCTATGTAGAGAACACATCTAGGCTGTTGTGATTTTCTATTTTGGCCGAATGCTAGGATAATCGATTCACATCCGTAATTGTAAAAATGACGATGAAGGGCAGTATTTGCATATTCTCCCAAAACAATTGACGTTGCCGTCATACTCCTGTTTTTATGATAAGCAGACTGCCATCCATAACAGTAGTTATTCCAATGAGAATGGCAACAGCTCAGTTACAAATCTGCTAGGATTCGCAAAACAATGAAACAGTCGGCCGAGTGTCTGACCAAGAATATGCGTGTGCGACACGATATATGTTTGTTCCTCCAATGTTAGTGCACCTAACCTGGGTCTGTGCATCGCCTCTCTCTCTCTCTCTCTCTCTGTCCCTGTAGAACACTTCATCTGTTTGGTGAGGACGCTGTACAACCTGCAGTACACCCAGGCCCTGGCTGCTCTCTCAGCCAAGTTCAGCCCCGAGGAGAGGCAGGCCTGGAGCACGTCTGGAACTCTCAAGAAGGTAATGGAGATATCGCCCTCCTCGCCGTACTGCTGCTTTGTACTCTACCAAGGGCCTTAGGATGCACTGGCTTCACAACACATCTATTCTTTCTGCTCGTTATCCCCGGGACCTGTTTACATCCGTGGCAAATGAAGGTGTGACGCAAAATGTAAATTAAGATGAAGACCTGGCCCGAGTTCCGTTAAGCCGTTTGGGCTGTAGATATATCGATCATCGTTATCAAGGAGAGAGTGATTACCGGAGCTGGGTGACATTAATTGGCTATTCGTCTTCAGTCTATTAAATCTGTATTAGCGAGTGGCTGGTTGGAATGTAAATAGACCAACAGCAAAATGCCTCCTCTTTAGGGTGTTTCCTATCTATTGTGGCGCAGCTGAATATCTCACCCCACTTTGTCACGAACGGTGCAGCACTCGCTCACAAGCTGTCATTAAGACGGCTTGGAAATCCTCATTGTTAACACGGGCCACATTTTGGAGGGATGTCATTGTATTTAAATTGCTGTAGATAAAAAGGCCGTCTCAACCGAGATCCCGAGCCCAGAGGAAGGAAATCCAAAGACATTAAATTCCTCCCGCTATAAATCTATGACAGAGAACGCCAGGCTAGATAAGACTGGCTGCTGTTTTCTATCCCCCCCCCCCCCCCACCACCGTGAGCTTGATCAACGCTATCAGATTATTATTTCAATCAGTTGAATTTGATCAGAACACGCATTGTCATTTCTTGGTGCTTATCAACGGTGCCTATTTTTTTTTTTTATTGAATAAAAATAATAATTTATTCTGCATAAGATATTTTATACAGTGCACATTTTTAAAGGGAGGTACGGGGGTTGGAGACACTGCAGCACACTTGACAATGGACTGCTTGAATATCATATGAAGCTGGTCCAGTGGCATGAGACTCCTGAGAGCCTAATTGTGTCATACTACTGTTGTACTATAGTATTATGTACTCTCAATGGGTCACCTCTCCACTGCTTTTGGACTCTCCCACAGAATGCTTTCAATGCCGAGAAGTCCTATGAAGCTCTTCTCAGCCATGTCATCACTGAGCTGTCCATGGTGAAGACTGTGTATGACGTGAACACCGAAGAGCCATCCATGGTAAGTCATATCAAGTTCCGTAAAAAGATATTCAACCATTTCAAAGCTGCCAAGCTCCCAGTACTTGGCTAGAACCCCCCCCCCCCCCCCCCACTCAATTTTCTTTATTTTTTTACATGATAAATTGCCCATTTAACACCATCTGTGCTCTCTCTGAAGGAGATCTATATCACCCCATTATCTGTTGAGAGGTTATTGATGAGGCATTACTCCTGTGCTTCCTTCCCCAGCTGAGCACCAGTGTGTGGTCCCCACAGTCCATAGAGTACAGCCTCCAGCAGTTCTGCCTGCCTTACCTCCGCCTCTCCTGTCTCCTGCAGCACCATCTTTATGGGGACAACTTGTCAGGCTGCCCAGTACGGTTACTGCTACTGTTCCACACCTCACCACTTCTCTGCCTGCCTGCCTGTGTCTCTGTTCCATAGCTGCTCCATCCTCACAGCTTTAACTCATACTGACCATTTGTTCTGTTTCAGGAGGAAGAAGAGTTCTCAGGCCTGGCTGGCTGTTTAGGGCTCCTTGACCCCGCCCCTCAACCATCTAACCCCATGTACAGTGCCTCATGTCTGGACTGGACGGTCAGTGCTTTCGACCTGATGTCTCAATGGTGCTCTGAGGTCACAGGGCTCGCCGACACTCAGGCTGAGAAATCGATGGTAGGTTTGAGGCTGAGCACTTCCCTCCACCAATCGTTCTCCAGTATATCGTCTCCAAAACACCAATGGTGGCGTCATTCTTTCTCCTTGTTGTTTTGGTACTAGTGACACCATGTGTCAGCTGTGACGCTGAATATAACACCTCTTCACCTCTGGGAGTGATGGTTTTTCACACACTACCTTTGTCATTCAGCACTGGCCTTTTCTGCCATACATCACACAATGAAACCTCTCATTGCTTCACACGGCCATTCTGGATGATTCCCGCATACCTTTCAACTGTGGACATTTGTTTATTGTCGCACCCTGGAGCTGAAGGGCATACAGAAAATGTGGCATATAGGAACTTTTTTAAGGATTTATTCAGTAGAAGGCTTAAAACAGGCCAACTTCTATTTCCTGTATTTCTAAATCCTTTTTAGTAGCAAGTGGAGAGACTCCATGCCGAAACTGAAATGAATGTACAGTAACCTCAGTGTTTCTTGGGCTGATGCTTAGAGGAGCAGGGGGAAAAAAGTGCTGTGGTATTTTCTTCGATGTCTAAAGGCTGCTGAGCCGGGCCGATGAGTCCGCTTATTAAGAGTCTATTGACAGGAGGTTAGAGAGCGAGCGGACGAGCACATGGTTAAATGAAAGGGACTTCGGATTCAGCTCTCGAGTGATTGGATTGGCTTTCTTAGGTAATGGGCGGCTGAAGTTTAGGCCTACCATGGACACAGCACAATAGAGAGCCAGATAAAGCCCCCAGCTCCCATTTGTCTAAAAAGCCTGCACAATGCGGTCCAAGCTGTTACAAAGGATTGCCTAGGGCACAAAGTTGGGGTTCAGAATTGGAATAATGTTGTGACTGACATGGTTAATTTCCCTCCATCCAGACTTTGCTTGTCCAGGATCTGCAGTGGGCATCCCCCCACCTACTCCACTTACCTGACAACTACAACACCATCTTCCAGTACTACCACAAGAAGGCCTGCACTGCCTGCAAAAAAGTGCCAAAGGACCCGGCGCTTTGCCTCATCTGTGGCACCTTCGTCTGCCTCAAAGGGCTGTGCTGCAAGCAGCAAGGAATCTGTGAATGCGTTTGGGTGAGTGGCCCTGCTTTTCAAATATATCTGAAAAAACAGCATGGTTTTTATGTTGTCTTTTAAAAATGTCTTATTCAGCGAGTGGCTCAATTTTTAGGTCATTGATGGATATTATTACTCTATTGTACAAAATAAGAACTTGCATGCTTGGGTGGCGCTGCTGGGTGCAGATGACAATGTGATTTGGTGAAGAGGTTGTACGTGCCTGTCTTTAGCACTCTCAACACTGTGGCGCCGCCACGGGCATCTTCCTATTGATCAACGCCTCGGTCGTCATCATCATCCGAGGGCATCGCTTCTGCCTGTGGGGCTCCGTTTACCTGGATGCCCATGGAGAGGAGGACCGCGATCTACGGTACGAATACACTCCATAGACCCTTTACATTACACTTCAGTTTCATATCTCACACAATCATCTTGTCAGGTTCTCACTAGACTGGTTGATATGGGGGGGGGGGACGATGCTGAAAACTAAGAAAACATCATTGTTTGAAATCACATTTTCTATTCTGTTTCTTACAGCCGTGGAAAGCCCCTGTTTCTATGTGTGGAGAGGTATAGAGTGCTGGAGCAACAGTGGGTCTCGCACACCTTCGATCACATCAACAAGCGCTGGGGGCCTCACTACAATGGACTGTAAGGTCACCTGAACCCACAACCTGATGGGAAAGAATCTCTTTGGCTTATGTGTCTGCCTCTGTAAAACATATGGGAATCTTATCATGTGATATAAACAAACATGCAGTGAGGGTGTTACTGCCACAGCCTTGGTTTATGTGAAGTTTTGTGTACAATCATGCCTAAAGACTAACAGTGTGTTTTTTATTTAAGTGATTTACTGTGTGGATTTTAACTGGGAGAAAGCACAACTTTTCCCAGTAACAGATTGGTTCTGAAGTGGTTTAGAAGCCAGAAATATTTTTTGGGGGGCTCAGTCTGGTGAGTATTTGTACACTGATTGGCTAACAGTATGAGCTCGAGCTACTGGCTATTTCTTAGATATACATATAGACAAATTTGCCCCTGGTAATGTTAATGATAAGCATATTGTCACAATGTATGGGTTGGTGCATATCCCTCATTTTTCAGACTTTGTACTGCTGGCATGGGTTTCAAGCTCTTGATAAGTATAGCGACGTTATTGCAAATTGTGTGCTCGGTGTGTTTGTTGGGACATTATGGTAGGCGACAAGTCCACTCAGAGTTTATTGCGGTCAAGCACAGGCTCTTCTTTTTTACAGTGTAGTTGCAATTCATCCTCAGGTAATTTTTTGTTGTTGCTGTAGTTTAGAATACAACATTTTAAATATTTAAATAAATGCTGGTGCTCATTGTTCAAATAAGTAATTTTACTTTTTGTAAAGATTTTTATTTTCTAAAGAAATAAATGCTTTACCTTTTATGGTAGATGACTGGCAACCATGGTCGTCATCGCTATTGGTCTTTGCAGTCCTGCCTTTACTTAGGCTCCGGCCAGGTCCCTGAGGAAACTCAATGACCACTCACCAGTCTGGCCACAGTAGAGTACATAAGACTGGTGTGGAGTATCTGTCTACTGTCATTGGCATGCTCTTTTTCCAAAACTTCCATTGCTCAGAATCATTTCAAGTGCATTGGGATTTTGCTATAGTTGAAATATTTGAATTTGGGGACTCAATGCATAAGTTATTCTACTGATATGGTGTTCTGTAAGGGAATGGTTGTAGTTTCATCCTTTTATGCTGATGAAGACTTTTGCAGTTTTAGATAGTACAGTTGAATCATTTTTTGTTAGTACTTGGGCAATACTGTTTTGGCCTTTCACATTTCCTTTGAGTTGCTCTGTTATAGTAAATGTATATGAGGGCATAATGCAAAACCCTATCTTTGAATAACTAAAGGAAATAGTTAGCTTTTGGTCTCTTCAAATTGTTATCTTTGAAACTCCATAAGATGTCATTTAGTTGGTTTGGAAAGTGTAATAGTGTTAACCTTAACATAACAAATGGATTTCATTCACCTAATCCACACTTGTGGTACAATATATACTTTTTTTTATACTGTCAAATAACCCATCTGTTTATTTGCTTTTGGTTGCCAAAGGTTATAATTAAAGTAGCTATATTTACAGTGCCTTCGGAAAGTATTCAGACCACTTGACTTTTTCCACATTTTAAGTTACAGGCTTATTCTGAAATTGATGAAATTGTTTTTTGCCCTCAATTTACACACACTACCCCATAATGATAAAGCAAAAATAGTAACAAAAAATATTTAAAAAAATAAAATAAAATATCACATTTACATAAGTATTCAAACCCTTTAATCAGTACTTTGTTGAAGCACCTTTGGCAGCAATTACAGCATCGAGTCTTCTTGGGTATGACGTTACAAGCTTGCCTCACCTGTATTTGTGGAGTTTCTCCCATTCTTCTCTGCAGATCCTCTCAAGCTCTGTCAGGTTGGATGGGGAGTGTTGCTGCACAGCTATTTTCAGGTCTCTCCAGAGATGTTCGATCGGTTTCAAGTCCGGGCTCTGGCTGGGCCACTCAAGGACATGTGTGCTTAGTCGCAGTCCTGTTGGAACGTGAACCTTCGGCCCAGGTCCTGAGCTCTCTGGAGCTTGTTTTCAAGGATCTCTGTTCTTTGCTCTGTTCATCTTTGCCTTGATCCTGACTAGTCTCCCAGTCCCTGATAAACCTCCCCACAGGATGATGCTGCCACCACTATGCTTCACCGTGATGGTGCCAGGTTTTCTCCAGACGTGATGCTTGGCATTCAGGCCAAAGAGTTCAATCTTGGTTTCATCAGACCAGAGAATGTTGTTTCTCATGGTCTGAGTCTTTAGGTGCCTTTTGACAAACTCCAAGCGGGCTGTCGAGCCTTCAGTTTGGCCAGGCGGCCAGCTCTAGGAAGTCTTGGTGGTTCCAAACTTCCATTTAAGAATGATGGATGCCACTGTGTTCTTGGGGACCTGCAGAAATGTTTTGGTACCCTTCCCCAAATCTGTGCCTCGACACAATCCTGTCTCGGCGCTCTACAGACAATTCCTTTGACCTCATGGCTTGGTTTTTGCTCTGACATGTACTGTCAACTGTGGGACCTTGTATAGACAGGTATGTGCCTTTCCAAATCATGTCCAATCAATTGAATTTACCACAGATGGACTCCAAGTAGTAGCAACATCAAGGATTTTCAATGGAAACAAGATGCACATGAGCTCAATTTCGAGTCTCATAGCAAAGGGTCTGAATACTTATGTAAATAAGGTATTTCTGTTTTTTTATTTTTAATAAATTTGGGAACATTTTTAAACCAGTTTTTGCTTTGTCATTATGGGTTATTGTGTGTAGATTGCTGAGGATTTATTTATTTTTTTAATCCATTTTAGAATAAGGTTGTAACCTAACAAATTGTGGAACAAGTCAAGGGGTCTGAATACTTTCTGAAGGCACTGTATAAGGAAGACATTCCCCTATGCCTAAATTTCTCCAAGTTTAAATTAAGATATTTCCTTGGGTCATAGATGCATTCCAACATAAGACATCAGACTTCAATACCCATAATATACAATGGTCATGAGATTGTTTTAATCACAGTTTTTGAGTTTGGTGTCTTAAATGCTTAGTTTCAATTACCATGTCTCCAACCGGAAGAGTAGATAATTCTCAAGTTGTGCCTGAAAGAGTAATATTACCTTGTTTAGTGAAAAACACATTCAAATCCCTGGGTCATTTATTCTGGTGAAAAGATTTGGTGAATTGCTGGTCCACATCGTGCTCAAAGGAGGAATATTTTAAGGGGAAAAAAACACGCATGCTGCTTAAGTGTACTGTTTCCCTTCCCTTCCCTTTTTTTGTTTTTTGTTTTGCAGTCCCCACTTTGTACATGACTGCAACAGAAAATCCGATGAGTGATGAGTGTACATGCTAATTGAAAGCTTTTTGTGTGTTCACCTGTATGAATGAAAATAAGAAAACACAGTACATTACTGTAGGTGCTGATTCAGACTTTCTGAGTTGGATCAGAAAGTGTGACTTAGACATTTATTGCAAAATGTAACATATGTGAATAAAATATAAACAAACTCTGACTCGTTTATCTTCATTGTCCATGCTAACGTATTTCAGATTTCCCTATGGACCAAATTATTTTCAGCTGGGTTTTTTTCCCTGTCCCATTCAGTGCAGTTAATTAACATAATTGGCCTGCAGCAAAGCCCCTTGTGCTTCCTGTGTCTACTCTGGCTATGATTTCTCAGGACATCAAGTCAAAATTGAGGTTAGCTCCTTGGTAACCCTTAATAGTAGGTCTCTTAGCACTAACATGTACATCCTGTTCTTACAGTCAACTGTTCAGTCCAGTTGGGAAAATAAGAAACTGAATGGTTCAAATGGAAAATAATTATACACAAATATTCAGCCACAAGTTACAGGTGACCACCCTCCCCACATATTGTTTCTCCCAAACACTTGGTCAACATTCTGCTCTCAGCTCTGGTCATATGGGAAAAGCCCATCTCCCTTTCTACACCACCATTCTAAGCAGCCTCTCTTCTGTGCTCTTGTCAAATTTGTATTATTGCATATAGGAAATGTATTGGTACAGTGCTTACATCATGAGAAGCCCCCCCCAAAAAAAACATACTATAATTGAAAAACACAATTACATAATTGATTCAGATTGATCAACTTGTTGCAGCTAGAGGGTCTCAGGGCGTTGTTGCAGAAATGTGCAGATAGAACAGATCATTGCTCTGGGACTGGGAGCGCTATGGATCATTTACTCATTGGCTGCTTGGACTGAACATAGGAGCCAGATTTAATCTACAGTCTGAAATCATTTTACAGATTGTAAATTTTACAGGAAGAGCTATCATTTCAACTTTAGCACATACCTTCGGTGTCTTTGTAGTTAGGAATAAAGGATGCTGTGCAATTTAGTTGAGTTCAGTTCAAACATTTTAAAGGAGAAACATTTTGGCAGATAGGCCAATCACAATGCGTTGTTGCAGGCCAATAAGGGCATCTCATGCCAACTATGACGGCAACAGATTTCTGCACTGAAGTAAAATTGAGTTGAAGTTGCAAAGACAAAAGGCCTCTCCAACGTAATGACCAATACCTGACAAAGCCTCTATGTCATGGCATCATCTCCAGTTAGTGAAATTTGTCAGACATCCAGAAGATACCAGCAGGGAATCCTAATAGTTTCAACATTGATGAAATAGTTAGCTAGGCCAAGGTCTTATTCTGAGATGGACGCACGCACTTATTATCACACGAGCACGGAAATATCCGCCATAGGTATCATCCCTAAATTTAAGGGATTTGTTGGTTTCGTGCTTTGGTAAAAACCATCATTTAAACATTGTAACTATTTGTAAGACCTTATATGCTATGTTCTATATTATATTATCCTAAATAAGAAATATAGAGTGCAGCTGTAGCCTGAAGAGCAACTGTCTTAGGGTATGTTAACATCCTCTCAATTGCTTATCAAGTTCTCCTTAATAATTCAATTCTTGACGCGTTAGTGACGGTCACTGCTATCGGGAATCCTCGGGACGCCCCTACCATAAACACTAATCCCTATTTACCTAACCTTAATACTTACCTTAACTATTTTACATATCAACTTCAATGGGGTAGGGATAGCAAGGACAATTTGGTGACCGTGGTTAGTGAGAAAACCGAGAAAATCCATTTGGAAATGTCGCTATGGAAGGTAAGATGCATTAAAAAAATGTAGCCTATTAATTGGATGATACAGCATGTCTGCATTATGCTAAAAACTTTAGGCATGGTATGGTTACAAACGTCGGAATTTCGTTCATTGTCTCCACATTCCTTAGATAGAAACCTGTGAACTGGCCGTGTCATGTAGCTAAAATGATTACATTGAAAGGAACATTTGTTATTCGGTTGTTACTTATGCCACTGACAAGATGCTTGATAAGTTATCATTTGTGTCTTTTCTATCATTTAAATCATTTAACGTTACAGGGTTCAGGTTCACAAACGGAAATGCAGAAGCAGCAAAGGATAGGGTAAGGGATTAATTAACAAAAAAATATATTCAATATACATTTTTTTTGTTTAACCTTTATTTAACTAGGAAAGTCAGTTAAGAACAAATTCTTATTTACAATGACGGCCTACCGGGGAACAGTGGGTTAACTGCCTTGTTCAGGGGCAGAACGACAGATTTTTACCTTGTCAGCTCGGGGATTCGATCCAGCAGCCCAACGCTCTAACCACTAGGCTACCTGCTGACTATTGTAATACATGATCACAATAGTCTGAAATTTAATTTAAGTAGTTTGAAAGGAAATTAAGTTGTTATATATTTTTCGTTGTTGTTATTTTATCACTTAAAAATAGATATCTATGGTGAGGGCAACAGTACCAAAAACGAACCTATGCCTACAGTACCTTAGAAAGAGTGATTGAATACTGTAGGCTGACATGAAGCTCACATCAAGGCTTTGAGAAAATATTAGATGAAACTCATGGCCGAATATGAATGGTCCCTATCACTCAATACCAAGCCACTTGCAATCACACAGGCCTCTTGTATAGGCTTGGCTACTGTATGCATTGGCACAACCTTTTACAAACTAATATCAACCTAAATGCAAGTTTTGGTCACAGTCATTTCTCTATTGCACTTGTATGATAAAATACATTGGATACATGTATAGTATTGACGATAGGGTGTTGTTTTTACTCAATGCTCAGGGGACATGATAACATGACGAAAATCACCTCAATGCCAAATACAGTACCAGTCAAATGTTTGGACACACCTACTCATTCAAGGGTTTTTCTTTATTTTTACTATTTTCTACATTGTAGAATAACAGTGAAGACATCAAAACTATGAAATAACACATATGGAATCATGTAGTAACCAAAAAAGTGTTAAACAAATCAAAATATATTTTATATTCTTCAAAGTAGCTACCCTTTGCCTTGATGACAGCTTTGCACACTCTTGGCATTCTCTGAACCAGCTTCATGAATGCTTGATTCACATAGTCTCCTCTGAACAGTTGATGTTGAGATGTGTCTGTTACTTGAACTCTGTGAAGCATTTATTAGGGCTGCAATCTGAGGTGAGGATAACTCTAATAAACATATCCTCTGCAGCAGAGGTAACTCTGGGTCTTCCTTTCCTGTGGTGGTCCTCATGAGAGCCAGTTTCATCATAGTGCTTGAAGGTTTTTGCGACTCCACTTGAAGAAACTTTCAAAGTTCTTGAAATTCTCCGGATTGCACTGACCTTCATGTCTTAAAGTAATGATGGACTGTTGTTTCTCTTTGCTTATTTGAGCTGTTCTTGCCATAATATGGACTTGATCTTTTACCAAATAGGGCTAACTTCTGTATACCACCACTACCTTGTCACAACACAACTGATTGGCTTAAACACATTAAGAAGGAAAAAAATTCCACAAATGAACTTTTAACAAGGCACACCTGTTAATTGAAATGCATTCCAGGTGACTGCCTCGTGAATCTGGTTGAGAGAATGCCAAGAGTGTGGAAAGCTGTAATCAAGGCAAAGGGTGGCTACTTTGAAGAATCTCAAATATGAACTATATTTTGATTTGTTTAACACTTTTTTTGGTTACTACATGATTCCATGGCACCTGAATGGCTGATTAGCATGATTTGGTCAGGGACATGTTGCTAGGATAGACACAGAGATGCACTTAGCAGAATGTGATGGGGAATCAACTGTTACAAACAAGGTACAAGGTATGCAAGAATCTCAAACATAAAATGTATTTTGATTTGTTTAACACTTTTTTGGTTACTACATGATTCCATATGTGTTATTTCATAGTTTTGATGTATTCACTATTATTCTACAATGTAGAAAATAGTACAAATAAAGAAAAAGCCTTGAATGAGTAGGTGTGTTCAAACTTTTGACTGGTACTATATATATTTTGATTTTAGCCATCAATTGAGTACTTTCCTGAGAGCAATACCAGCTGGACTGGCAATATCCTACTAATTCAGATCAGAGGCTTGAGCACCAGGAGAAAGTTGATATTGTAGAGTGGGTGTCTGATGCTGCCAGCCACTTTGGCCACACAGCTGCTCCGTAGCAATATGAACCTACTGTCGTTACAATAGCCTGGCATAGATGTCTGGGCAACAGGAGAATCAACATGTATGCAATGCACTGAGTAGACTCACAGATTCTTAGAAACAAAATAGTTCCATTCGTTGAGATTAATCAATGGCTCCAAAAAAGCGTTTTCACCTTATTGATGCACGAGGCATGTGTGATTTACTGTATTTGAACGGGACTGAGCTGGTAGATTAATTTCCGGTTGATAAATGATGATAGCGTTGTCTTTTATCTGAAGTCTTACAGGGAGGAAAATGATTGGGCGGTCTCGTCTAGTGTTACACGTGCAGACTTTCAAAGAAGGCTATTCTCTCCCCCTTGTCCCACCTTATGTTTGCTTTCTTTGAGGAAGGACACATTGAAGGACATCAGTCACCACTTTGCGCTGCAGGTTTCAGATCAGTTATATCCATCTAGTGTCAAGCCATCACTCACCCTGCTCCTACGCCAATTCATAAATCTATCCACGCTGGTGCAGTGACAGAGAGAGACCTGGTGGTCCAAATATCGTTTACGTTTTTTCACGTCAACCGTTGCTCAAAATAAACGCTCCCCCATCTCCCACAGGGTCAGTCAACCTCTGTGATACATTGCACTTATGTGACAAACTGAAGAGATGTGAGAATTGAACTCCTCTCGTTGAGAATATTCATCATTCAGGGAATATGGAGAACATACATATGTAAAAGTTTTTTCGGATCCATCACATTGCACTACTACTCACTCAGGTGTATGTTTAGGCACCTCTTACTTTGCACCTTTGAACCATCATGTTGTTTATGGCCTCACTTTATACAGACTGATTTATTACAGGCCTAACCCATCTGCTTTGATGATAGTGATCTATCCTTCATTTATGATACTATGGGGCAGTTTCCCGGACACAGATTAAGCCTATTCCTGGACTAAAAAGCAAACTCAATGGAGAATTACCATTGAAAAGGCTGAATCTGTGTCCAACAAACCACCCCTCATTATGTGATTACTTAATATGACTTAATATCCCACTTGTCATTGGATAAAGTCACCAAAGTCAGATCGAAAATGATATTTAAAAAAAAAATCAGGAATTGTATTAGTAAGCTCTTTCAGTTTGATTTGTGTGGAGCCTGGGGTTGGGGTAGAGAAAAGCACCAGTCAAGGTAATCTCAGACCAATCCAGTTGATGCTGAAGACATTGAAGTGTTGTTAGTGGTGTCTCGCTGGACATCGGCAGGGTCCCTGTGGTGCGTGTTAATCCAGATTCCCAGTGCAGTGCTACTGGTTACATGTCCCCTCGGGGATAAGCAAGCGTCATCTGTGTGGGTCTTGTTTTACTATGAGACACTTTAGTCGTTTGTCTGCAATGTCCAAGGCTTAATGAGTCACAGAATAACACTCCCGATGTAAGTATCGTCGTTTGGTTTGAATTTAGCTTTCTCTTCGGCTGCTTTAAACCTGTTAAGTGCCTCCCTTGGCCAAATAGGTGTGTCATTGGGCTCAATTAGTGGTTTAGTGGTCTACTGTATAACATAATATATAGCAAGCTGTTAATATCTTTAGTGTTGATATAGCGGTTATGAGAAAGTGTGTTTTGGTGAAGCATTGCTCTTGATGGTGCAGCTGTAGAACTTTTTGAGGATCTGGGGACCCATGCCAAATCTTTTTAGTCTCTTGAGGGGGAAAAGGTGTTGTCGTGCCCTCTTCACGACTGTCTTGTGGTGTTTGGGACCATGATAGTTTGTTGGTGATGTGGACCCGCTCCACCACAGTCCCTTCGATGTTAATGGGGGCCTGTTTGGCCCGCCTTTTCCTGTAGTCCACGATCAGCTCCTTTGTCTTGCTGACATTGAGGGAGAGGTTGTTGTCCCGGCATCACACTGCCAGGTCTCTGACCTCCTCCCTATAGTCTGTCTCATCGTTGTCGGTGATCAGGCCTACCACTGTTGTGTCGTCATCAAACTTAATGATGGTGTTGGAGTCGTGTTTGGCCACGCAGTCGTGGGTGAGGGGACTAAGCATGCAGATTTGTTGTTGCCTAACCTTACTACCTGGGATTGGCCCGTCAGGAAGTCCAGGATCCACTTGCAGAGGGAGGTGTTTAGTCCCAGGGTCCTTAGCTTAGTGATGAGCTTTGTGGGCACTATGGTGTTGAACGCTGAGTTGTAGTCAATAAACAGCATTCTCACGCAGGTGTTCCTTTTGTCCAGGTGGCAAAGGGCAGTGTGGAGTGCGATTGAGATTGCTTCGTCTGTGGATCTGTTGGAGCGGTATGTGAATTGGAGTGGGTCTAGTGATGATGGTGTTGATGTAAGCCAGGACCTGCCTTTCAAAGCACTTCATGGCTACTGACGTGAGTGGTAGGGGGCGGTAATCATTTAGGCAGGTTACCTTCGCTTCCTTGGGCACAGGGACAATGGTGGTCTGCTTGAAACATGTAGGTATTACAGACTCTGTCAGGGAGAGGTTGAAAATGTCAGGGAAGACACTTGCCAGTTGGTCCGTGCATGCTTTGAGTACACGTCCTGGTAATCCGTCTGGCCCTGCGGCTTTGTGAATGTTGACCTGTTTAAAGGTCTTGCTCACATCGGCTACCGAGAGCGTGATCACACAGTCGTCCGGAACATCTGGTACTCTCATGCATGCTTCAGTGTTGCTTGCCTCGAAGCGAGCATAAAAGGCATTTAGCTCATCTGGTAGGCTCGCGTCACTGGGCAGCTCACGGCTGGGTTTCCCTTTGTAGTCCGTAATCGTTTTCAAGCCCTGCTACATCCGACGAGCATCAGAGCCGGTGTAGTAGGATTCAATCTTAATCCTGTATTGACACTTTGCCTGTTTGATAGTTCGTCTGAGGGTGTTTCTTATAAGCGTCCGGATTAGTGTCCCGCTCCTTGAAAGCGGTAGCTCTAGCCTTTAGCTTGATGCGGATGTTGCCTGTAATCCATGGCTTCTTGTTGGGATATGTACGTACGGTCACTGTGGGGACGACGTCGTCGTTGCACTTATTGATGAAGCCGATGACTGAGGTGGTATACTCCTCAATGCCATTGGATGAATCCCGGAAGATTTTCCAGTCTGTGCTAGCAGAACAGTCCTGTAGTGTAGCATACGCGTCATCTGACCACTTCCATATTGAGCAAGTCGCTGGTACTCCCATGTACCTGTCCCGTATTTACTGTTCCCAAGTAGATTCACTACCTGTCTCCTTTTCATCCATTTCCACTCCATTTCTACACCCACTCTCCACAGTCGTCCTTACCATCTCCCTCCGCCTTTATCTATGTCACGACCTTAGTGATGTGCAGCTAGCTGCCAGACCTGTCTGTGGCGCTGAGGCCAGGGGGGCCTTCAGTGGCGCCATGTTGTGTTTGTGAGATTCAAGCTGAGTGCTTGCCTGTGATTGTGTCAGTGCTTCAATCCCTCTTGCGCCTCTCGCTAGCCCGCTGCTGCAGCTCTCCTGCTGGGTATGAAGATGTAGCTGCTTCCCTGCTCATCCCTCTCCTTGATTAGACCGCTGACAGTATCGTTCACGTATCCAGGAAGAGGAATTCTGCCTCTGTGATGCTTCTCTTCACTTCCACTGAGATTTAAACTGATATAGAAGAAGCTTCATCGGTACTTCTAACCAAGAGTTAGTTTCCCTGTGTTTAATGGTTCCGGGGCTCTGATTGAGGGGGTTTTAGTTCCCTTAAATTTTATTTCAACATCCATCTTTTTTAGAAATGTAAGTAGTTGTCGACACGTTGTTTTGTCTTCTGGTGTGTTGGTGTTCAGTCAACATGTTGTGTGACTGATGTTAATGTGTCATCCTTGTCAAAGGATGTTGATGAGGAGATTGAGGCTGAGTACCCTGAGTACCCTGTCCAATCCCCCCAACGTGGTCAAGTTCTACGGCATGTTCTACAAGTCAGACGACCTCTCAGGCGGACAGCTCTGGATGGTTCTAGAAGTGAGATCCCCTGGGTTTTTCTGTCTCGCTTAATAAAGTCGGACTTTGCCCAGCTTTACAATCCAGTCAAATATTATATACTGTATCTACTGTACATCTTCAGTACAACATGCAGTTAATCATTTAAGGGCTCATACAGTAGCACTTTGTCATTTGAGGCAATATAACCCAGTGGTGTGAGCTTGTTAAACAAGACAGTGTCTGATTGTGCTCAGTATAGGTAGCTGCACTTTATCTCCTGTGTTACATTTCCACCAATACGATTGACACAGTCTTACAGTAGACTACAGCCCATCTTTGTTGTTCTCTGTTTGAGCAGTAGAAAGATCACAAACAGTAGATTTACTTTAAATGATGGGAGTGAAATCCATCGCCGAGCTGAGAGGAGGTCACCCTCCTCCACTGGGAAAAATCTCAAGTTTAAAAGCTCTGGAAGGAGTTGTGACTCCAGTCTAGTTGTATGTGTGGGAGGGATGGCTCTTGTAATTAATCATAATCTAGAGTGGTGAGTATTGGAGGAGCCACTGTTGTTTCTTTCTCTCTCTCTCTCTCTCGCTCTCTTTCTCTCTCTCTCTCTCTCTCTCTCTCTCTCTCTCTCACACACACAGCTGTGCAACGGGGGCTCAGTCACAGATCTCATCAAAGGCCTGCTCATGCGAGGCCAGCAACTGCTGGAGCCCGTTATCGCATACATTTTATAAGGCGCCCTCTTGGTGAGATGGCCAACTGCAAAATGCCTAATGACAGAAGGGTGTGGCATCCACGCACAGTGGGCAGGGGATTGACTCAGGAGGTGGCAGGGTGTGGGAGTAATACACATGGCGGTAGACAGCTTTATTATTAACGAACAGTTAATAATGGCATTACTGACGCTTATTAAGCCCCTCCTCCCGCCTGCCAGGGTCTCCAGCATTTACACAACAACCAGATTATCCATTGTGACGTCAAAGGAAACAACATGCTTCTGACCACCGAGGGAGGAGTCAAGCTTGTCGACTTTGGTAATGGCTTTGATTTCCTGTTGTGGAGGCACTTCACTTCTGTCTGGGCCTTCATTTAAAGGTCCAATGCAGCCTTTTTTTAAATCTCATTATCAAATCATTTCTGGGATTGTTTTAAATTAAAATGGTCAAAAATAAACAAAAATATCTTCTTAGCAAAGAACAATATCTCAAGTAAGACTTTTGCTAGGAATGTCTGGGAGTGGTCAGAGTGGGAAGGGGTAAACTGAAAACTAGCAGAGAGGTTTGGAAATCTCTTTCTTATTGGTTTATTAACTCATTTACCACCTGGTGATGTAATCAGGGAGGCCAAAACTCCATCCCACCAAAACGGGCTGAAATTTCTGGGGGACTTTTCAAAACAACTCTTACACTTAAAGCGCATTATCATAATTTTCACAATTTCACATTATTATTCCAACCTCGTAGTGTGGAAATATACACTCACTGGCCAGTTTAATAGGTACACCCATCTGGTACCCTCGTACCCCCTTTTGCCTCCAGAACAGACTGAATTCTTTGGGGCATTCTATAAGGTGTCAGTAATGTTCCACAAGGATGTTGGTCCATGCTGATGCAATGCCATCACGAGATACTGGATCCAGTGTGCCTGGCACCGATGATAATACCACTCTCAAAGTCGCTTAAGTCACTCGTTTTGCCCATTCTAACGTTTAATCGAACAGTAACTGAATGCCTCGATGCCTGTCTACCTGCTTTATATAGAAAGCCACGTGACTCACTGTTTGTAGGAGCGATCCATTTGGTGTACATAATAAACTGGCCGGTGAGTGATATAAAACACAGGACTATCACATTTTTGAGCGCATTGGGCCTTTAACAGATAACTCATCATTGATAGTTCACGGTTAATGCATTTTTTTTATTTGTCCACATAAAAGCCTGTGATATTATTGGTAAATGCTAACATATGGGCATCAATGCTGTGATGCAGTCCTCTTTCCATGTCTTTGTTACCGACCCTATGTAACATCTTTGTATTTCATGGACCATAGCTTAACCTAAGGCTATTATTGGCAATTTAAATTGCATTATTTGATCCTTTGCATATAAAAAGAAAGCTGTTCTGGCAAATGACTTTGAGTTGCCCCAGGCATGTTTATGTCCTCTGTGTGCTGAGAATGAAGTGGAATCCTGCTGATAAAAATCTGTCCCACTTAATTAGAAATGATTATGGTGGTATGGCAGGTTAGCACACCAAGTGATATGCCATATCGCTATTGATTGATTCACACATCGACACTTTCCCTCTGTTTATGTAATTCACATTCATGTAATATGCACACAAATATACAGTACCAGTCAAAAGTTTGGACACACCTACTCATTCAAAAGTTTTTCTTTATTTTTACTATTTTCTACATTGTAGAATAATAGTGAAGACATCAAAACTATTAAATAACAAATATGGAATCATGTAGTAAACAAAACACTATTGAACAAATATTTTAGATTTTAGATTCTTTAAAGTAGCCACCTTTGCCTTGATGACAGCTTTGCACACTCTTGGCATTCTCTCAAACAGCTTCATGAGGAATGCTTTTCCAACAGTCTTGAAGGAGTTCCCACATATGCTGAGCACTTGTTGGCTGCTTTTCCTTCACTCTGCAGTCCAAATCATCCCAAACCATCTCAATTTGGTTGAGTGCGGGTGATTGTGGAGGCCAGGTCATCTGATGAAATGTTTTGATGTCCCCACAAAATCTCTGAAGCTGGAGTCTTTTATCTCCCTCTCTAACTTTAAGCATAAGCTGTTATAGTAGCTTACCGATCACTGTACCTGTACACAGCCAATCTGTAAATAGCACACCCGACTACCTCATCCCCATATTATTACTTACCCTCTTGCTCTTTTGCACCACAGTATCTCTACTTGCACATCATCATCTGCACATATATCACTCCAGTATTAATGCTAAGTTGTAATTATTTTCACCTCTATGGACAATTTATTGCCTACCTCCCTACTCTTCTACATTTGCACACACTGTACATAGATTCTTTCTATTTTTATTTTATTTTGTGTTACCCATTTTTCCCGTGTCCAAGGGCATTGGAATATTTGATATTGATTTATACACTTTGTTCTGTTGGAATTTAGAATTCCCAAATCAAAGCTTTTGTTTGTTTATGTGTAACTCCATGTTGTTGTTTTTGTCGCACTGCTATGCTTTACCTTGGCCAGGTCGCAGTTGTAAATGAGAACTTGTTCTCAACTGGCCTACCTGGTTAAATAAAGGTGAAATAAAATAAAATAAATGCAGCACCATCACTCTCCTTCTTGGTCAAATAGCCCTTACACAGCCTGGAAGTGTATTTGGGGTCATTGTCATGTTGAAAAGCAAATGATAGTCCCACTGCTTTTTTCTGCTTTTTTCTCAAGTATTTTTCTTTACCTCTGAACCGGAATCCCCCAACAGAAGCTAGCCAGCTAACTAGCTACTAGTCAGCTAACCACTGCTAGCGGCCATCAGCTACCTTTAGCTCGGAAAGCTCTTGCCAGTTTGTACAACGCGATTCAAAGCAGAGCATACCGGACCTATTTTCTCTCCATATCCCCGGATTCCGACCGCAAGCTCTGAACCTTCTCACCTGGATCATCGCAGCTAGCTAGCTGCAATCCGAGTGACTACTAGTGGCTAACGTCTCTGTCTCGAAGCAAGCACCAATTAGCCTGGAGCTAGCCCATGCTAGGCCCATCTCCAGGCTAGCTGAAGAGGTCCATCAGCCATTCCTGGGCTACAATACTTATTTTGCCAAATGGCCTGGACCCCTTTTACTGCCGGTACGGGGTACGGAACCCCGCCGATCCTTCACGACTGGACTACCGACGTAATCTGCTCGAGGGGGTTACTCATCTGTTTCCTACGTCGCAACGCCCCCGGAATGCCCATCTGCTAGCCTGCTTGCCGCGGCCCGCTAGCTGTCTAGAGCATATCGGACTGTTAGCTGAATAGATCCATTTGCCAATTGGACTGGACCCCTCTGCTACACGGAACCCTACTAATCCATCACGACTGGTCTATCAACGGAACCGCACAAGGAGGCTAAAACAGACTTTCCTCCGTTGCGACGTCCCCCTAAGGCCTTTCTGCTAGCTTGCTAGCCCCGGCCTGCTAACTGTCTGAATCGCCGTGTCTCCAGCCAGCCCAAACACTCACTGGACCCCTATGATCACTCGGCTACGCATGCCTCTCCCTAATGTCAATATGCCTTGTCCATTACTGTTCTGGTTAGTGATTATTGTTTTATTTCACTGTAGAGCCTCTAGCCCTGCTCAATATGCCTTAACCAACCATTTAGTTCCACCTCCCACATATGCGATGACATCACCTGGTTTAAATGTTTCTAGAGACAATATCTCTCTCATCATCACACAATGCCTAGGTTTACCTCCAATGTACTCACATCCTACCATACCTTTGTCTGTACATTATGCCTTGAATCTATTCTATTGCGCCCAGAAACCTGATCTTTTTACTCTCTGTTCCGAATGTACTAGACGACCAGTTCATATAGCCTTTAGCCGTACCTTTATCCTACTCCTCCTCTGTTCCTCTGGTGATGTAGAGGTTAATCCAGGACCTGCAGTGCCTAGCTCCACTTCTATTCCCCAGGTGCTCTCATTTGTTGACTTCTGTAACCGTAAGAGCCTTGGTTTTATGCATGTTAACATTAGAAGCCTCCTCCCTAAGTTTGCTTTATTCACTGCTTTAGCACACTCTGCCAACCCGGATGTCTTAGCCGTGTCTGAATCCTGGTTTAGGAAGACCACCAAAAAATCCTGAAATTTCCATCCCTAACTATAACATTTTCTGCCAAGATAGAACTGGGCAAAGGGGGCAGAGTTGCAAACTACTGCAGATATAGCCTGCAGAGTTCTGTCTTACTATCCAGGTCTGTACCCAAACAATTAGAGCTTCTACTTTTAAAAATCCACCTTTCCAGAAACAAGTCTCTCACCGTTGCCGCTTGGTATAGACCACCCTCTGCCCCCAGCTGTGCCCTGGGCACCATATGTGAATTCATTGCCCCCCATCTATATTCAGTGCTCGTGCTGCTAGGTGACCTAAACTGGGACATGCTTAACACCCTGGCCATCCTACAATCTAAGCTTGATGCCCTCAATCTCACACAAATTATCAATGAACCTACCAGGTACAACCCCAAATCCTTAAACACGGGCACCCTCATAAATATCATCCTAACCAACTTGCCCTCCAAACACAGCTCTGCTGTTTTCAACCAAGATCTCAGCGATCACTGCCTCATTGCCTGCATTCGTAATGGGTCTGCGGTCAAACGACCACCCCTCATCACTGTCAAACACTCCCTAAAACACTTCAGCGAGCAGGCCTTTCTAATCGATCTGGCCGGGGTATCCTGGAATGATATTGACCTCATCCCGTCAGTAGAGGATGCCTGGTTATTCTTTAAAAGTGCCTTCCTCACCATCTTAAATAAGCATGCTCCAGGATGCAATGTAGAAAATTGCATCCAGTAGCACAAACTCAAAAAAGTTCTGGGACACTGTAAAGTCCATGGAGAATAAGAGCACCTCCTCCCAGCTGCCCACTGCACTGAGGCTAGGAAACACTGTCAACACCGATAAATCCACTATAATTGAGAATTTCAATAAGCATTTTTCTACCTGGCTACCCCTACCCCGGTCAACTGCCCGGCACCCTCCACAGCAACTCGCCCAAGCCTTCTCTTTCTAAAAGTATCTGCTGAAATTGTTGCAACCCCTATCTGAGATTCCCAAAGATTGGAAAGCTGCCGCGATCATCCCCCTCTTCAAAGGGGGAGACACTCTAGACCCAAACTGCTACAGACCTATATCTATCCTACCCTGCCTTTCTAAGGTCTTCGAAAGCCAAGTTAACAAACAGATTACCGACCATTTCGAATCCCACCGTACCTTCTCCACTATGCAATCTAGTTTCAGAGCTGGTCATGGGTGCACCTCAGCCACGCTCAAGGTCCTAAACAATATCATAACCGCCATCGATAAGAGACAATACTGTGCAGCCGTATTCATCAACCTGGCCAAGGCTTTTGACTCTGTCAATCACCACATTCTTATTGGCAGACTAAACAGCCTTGGTATCTCAAATGATTGCCTTGGCTGGTTCACCAACTACTTCTCTGATAGAGTTCAGTGTGTCAAATTGGAGGGCCTGTTGTCTGGACCTCTGGCAGTCTATGGGGGTGCCAGCAGGGTTCAATTATCGGGCCGACTCTCTTCTCTGTATACATCATTGATGTCGGTCTTGCTGCTGGTGATTCTCTGATCCACCTCTACGCAGACGACACCATTCTGTATACTTCTGGCCCTTTGGACAGTGTGTTAACTAACCTCCAGACGAGCTTCAATGCCATACAATTCTCCTTCCATTGCCTCCAACTGCTCTTAAATGCAAGTAAAACTAAATGCATGCTCTTCAACCGATCGCTGCCCGCACCTGCCCGCCCGTCCAGCATCACTACTCTGGACGGTTCTGACTTAGAATATGTGGACAACTACAAATACCTAGGTGTCTGGTTAGACTGTAAACTCTCCTTCCAGACTCACATTAAGCACCTCTAATCCAAAATTAAATCTAGAATCGGCTTCCTATTACGCAACAAAGCATCCTTCACTCATGCTGCCAAACATACCCTCATAAAACTGACTATCCTACCGATCCTCGACATCGGCGATGTCATTTACAAAATAGCCTCCAACACTCTACTCAACAAATTGGATGCAGTCTATCACAGTGCCATCCGTTTTGTCACCAAAGCCCCATATACAGCGAGGGTAAAAAGTATTTGATCCCCTGCTGATTTTGTACGTTTGCCCACTGACAAAGAAATGATCAGTCTATAATTTTAATGGTATGTTTATTTGAACAGTGAGCGACAGAATAACAACAAAAAAAATCCAGAAAAACGCATGTCAAAAATGTTATAAATTGATTTGCATTTTAATGAGGGAAATAAGAATTTGACCCCTCTGCAAAACCTGACTTAGTACTTGGTGGCAAAACCCTTGTTGGCAATCACAGAGGTCAGATGTTTCTTGTAGTTGGCCACCAGGTTTGCACACATCTCAGGAGGGATTTTGTCCCACTCCTCTTGCAAATTTTCTCCAAGTCATTAAGGTTTGTTTCGAGGCTGACGTTTGGCAACTCGAACATTCAGCTCCCTCCACAGATTTTCTATGGGATTAAGGTCTGGAGACTGGCTAGGCCACTCCAGGACCTTAATGTGCTTCTTCTTGAGCCACTCCTTTCTTGTCTTGGCCGTGTATTTTGGGTCATTGTCATGCTGGAATACACATTTTCAATGCCCTGGCTGAGGGAAGGAGGTTCTCACCCAATATTTGACAGTACATGGCCCCGTCCATCGTCCCTTTGATGCGGTGAAGTTGTCCTGTCCCCTTAGCAGAAAAACACTCCCAAAGCATAATGTTTCCACCTCCATGTTTGACGGTGGGGATGGTGTTCTTGGGGTCATAGGCAGCATTCCTCCTCCTCCAAACACGGCGAGTTGAGTTGATGCCAAAAAGCTCAATTTTGGTCTCATCTGACCACAACACTCACCCAGTTGTCCTCTGAATCATTCAGATGTTCATTGGCAAACTTCAGACGGGCATGTATAAGTGCTTTCTTGAGCAGGGGGACCTTGCGGGCGCTGCAGGATTTCAGTCCTTCACGGCGTAGTGTGTTACCAATTGTTTTCTTGGTGACTATGGTCCCAGCTGCCTTGAGATCATTGACAAGATCCTCCCGTGTAGTTCTGGGCTGATTCCTCACCGTTCTCATGATCATTGCAACTCCACGAGGTGAGATCTTGCATGGAGCCCCAGGCCGAGGGAGATTGACAGTTCTTTTGTGTTTCTTCCATTTGCGAATAATCGCACCAACTGTTGTCACCTTCTCACCAAGCTGCTTGGCGATGGTCTTGTAGCCCATTCCAGCCTTGTGTAGGTCTACAATCTTGTCCCTGACATCCTTGGAGAGCTCTTTGGTCTTGGCCATGGTGGAGAGTTTGGAATCTGATTGATTGATTGCGTCTGTGGACAGATGTCTTTTATACAGGTAACAAGCTGAGATTAGGAGCACTCTATTTAAGAGTGTGCTCCTAATCTCAGCTCGTTACCTGTATAAAAGACACCTGGGAGCCAGAAATCTTTCTGATTTAGAGGGGGTCAAATTCTTATTTCCCTCATTAAAATGCTAATCAATTTTCTGGATTCTTTTGTTGTTATTCTGTCTCTCAATGTTCAAATAAACCTACCATTAAAATTATAGACTGATCATTTCTTTGTCAGTGGGCAAACGTACAAAATCAGCAGGGGATCAAATACTTTTCCCCTCACTGTTCTACCCACCATTGCGACCTGTACGCTCTCGTTGGCTGGCCCTCACTTCATACTCGTCGACAAACCCACTGGCTCCAGGTCATCTACAAGTCTCTGCTAGGTAAAGCCCCGCCTTATCTCAGCTCACTGGTCACCATAGCAGCACCCCCCGTAGCATGCGCTCCAGCAGGTATATCTTACTAGTCAACCCCAAAGCCAATTCCTACATTGGCCGCCTTTCCTTCCAGTTATCTGCTGCCAATGACTGGAATGAACTGCAAAAATCACTGAAGCTGGAGACTCATATCTCCCTCACTAGCTTTAAGCACCAGCTGTCAGAGCAGCTCACAGATCACTGCACCTGTACATAGCCCATCCAACTACCTCATCCCCATTTATTTATTTATCTTGCTCCTTTGCACCCCAGTATCTCCACTTGCACATTCATCTTCTGCACATCAATCACTCCAGTGTTTAATTGGTATATTGTAATTACTTTGCCACCATGGCCTATTTATTGCCTTACCTCCCTTATCTTACCTCATTTGCACACACTGTATATAGACATTTTCTACTGTATTATTGACTGTATGTTTGTTTATTCCATGTGTAAATCTGTGTTGTTGTATGTGTCGAACTGCTTTGCTTTATTCTTGGCCAGGTCGCAGTTGTAAATGAGAACTTGTTCTCAACTAGCCTACCTGGTTAAATAAAGTTTAAATAAATAAAAAATATCTTTTTTTAACTAAGCGCAAACCAGATGGGACGGCATATTGCTGCAAAATGCTGTGGTAGCCATGCTGGTTAAGTGTGCCTTGAATTCTAAATAAATCACTGACAGTGTCACCAGCAAAGCACCCCCACACCATCACACCTCCTCCTCCATGCTTTACGGTGGGAACCACACATGCGGAGGTCATCTGTTCACCTACTCTGCGTCTCACAAAGACATTGCGGTTGGAACCAAAAATCTGACCAAAGCACAGATTTCCACCGGTCAAATGTCCATTGCTCATGTTTCTTGGCACAAGCAAGTTTCTTCTTCTTATTGGTGTCCTTCAATAGTGGTTTCTTTGCAGTAATTCGACTATGAAGGCCCATTCACACAGTCTCCTGCGTGTTGAGATGTGTCTGTTACTTGAACTCTGTGAAGCATTTATTTGGGCTGCAATTTCTGAGGCTGGTAACTCTAATGAATTTATCCTTTGCAAAAAAGCTAACTCTGGGTCTTCCTTTCCTGTGGCGTTCCTCATGAGAGCCAGTTTTATCATAGCGCTTGATGGTTTTTGCGACGGCACTTGAAGAAACTTTCAAAGTTCTTGAAATGTTCCTGATTGACTGACTTTCATGTCTTAAAGTAATGATGGACTGTTGTTTCTCTTTGCTTTTTAGAGCTGTTTTGCCATAATATGGACTTGGTCTTTTACCAAATAGGGCGATATTCTATATACCACCCCTACCTTGTCATAACACAACTGATTGGCTCAAATGCATTAAGAAGGAAAGAAATTCCACAAATGAACTTTTAACAAGGCACACCTGTTAATTGAAATGCATTCCAATTGACTTCCTCATGAAGATGGTTGAGAGAATGCCAAGAGTCTGCAAGGCTGTCATCAAGGCAAAGGGTGGTTACTTTGAAGAATCTCAAATACAAAATATATTTTGATTTGTTTAACACTTTTTTGCTTACTACATGATTCCATATGTGTTATTTCATAGTTTTGATGTCTTCACTATTATTCTACAATGTAGAAATAGTACAAATAAAGAAAAAGCCTTGAATGAGTAGGTGTGTCCAAACTTTTGACTGGTACTGTACATATTAAAGCATATTAAACAACTGCGAATATGTCATTATAACAGGTATGTGATATAATACATCAAATCTTGATTTTGCATCAAACACTGATTCACTGAGGATGTTGTGTTTTATATTACATCACCTAAATTCTATCCAGGTGTGTCTGCTCAGCTGACGAGGGCACTTTTGCGAAGAAACACCTCCGATGGCACTCCCTTTTGGATGGCACCTGAGGTTAGCCTTTTTTACATGCGCCACTTTACTTGCAGTTGCATGAGAACACAAAGACTTCTTAGCACAGAAATATCCTACATGATGACACCATTGAGTTGCATTCGATGTGCTATATGGACTGTAGAGAGTGATAGACGAGTGAGTATGTACTCACCTGATGAATGAATTGAACTGTAACCTTTTTAAATCAACATTACAATGTGTATTTTAAACACAGACCATTTTTAAATGACTTGATCTTCTTCTGCATTGTTGTTTCATGTTACTTCAGCTTCAGAATCAATGAAAGCCTTTTGGTGCCCATACGAAGTTACTACCTCACTATTGCTAATACATTATCTTCATATCATCATCTACAGTAAGAAACAGCAACTTGCATGAGAAGTGTCCACCTGCTTGTGTCATGTTTGTCCTGCCTGTGTCATCCCAGGTCATCGCCTGTGAGCAGCAGTATGACTCCACGTATCACGCCTGCTGTGACGTATGGTCACTGGGCATCACAGCCATAGAGCTGGCTGATGGAGACCCCCCATTGTCTGAGATGCACCCCATCAAAGCCCTCTTCAAGATCCCACAGTAAGGCACTAGAGGGCTCCATCTGCACACAGCTGGCTGGGACAGATCAGGCACACAGCGGCGTATACTTTCATAAAAAGCCTTTGATTTTTGTCTGGAGGAAAATGGCAAACAGAATTTAGGAGTGGATCATCGCAGAGCCCTTTCTCTGAGAATAATAAAATGCCAAATATGCCAAGACATTGTAAAGATTCTTAATGTTATTTTGTGTGCCCATGAAATGCAGGATAGACCTGGTAGAAATGCATTAAATCAGGCAAATAATTAGCATGCTACAATGCATGTGTCCAAGCTAAAACGTTAGATTGTAAATTCAATTGAAAATTCCAGAATGATAAACTGATCAGAAACTTTATCAAGAGTAAATGGAACAATATTTGGCCTTACCCTTAAAACTGTTATTTAATCAGAAAAAATCTCTAATGTGAACACAATTTCTAATGAATAATTACTTGAAAGCTTTGATACTACAAGTGACTGACCTTTTGCTATCGGCACAGTCGCACAATTATCTCCCACTTTGGTGAGGATGAGCCCTTTTGATTGCAATTTGCATTGGTGATTAGCTCCATTCACATTTAGATGAGGCTGTCACCAGCCTCCCATCACAATGTTATCTCCACCCCACCAAACCTGATGAGAAACAAGCATGCGTCGTGTTGCAGGAGTTATGGTAGCCACAACAGCGGTTTATCACACCAAACTCAAGGAAATGTAAAACAGGTCACAACACAACAATTAAAGGCTCAGAGAAAGCTGTCCTGGTCAAACGAACGCTCCCAAATCACAGAGCCTGGAATAACACTCTGCCGGGTCTGGGATGAGGCATGCATTCAGTCATCTGAGTTGATAGGATGGAACCATTTCAGTGGGATGTACAAATGGTTAGCTCCTAAATTCTGTATAGTGCTGAAATGGTGATTGGCCTGTTTTTGGTAGAAAGCTGTGAACAGCAGACAACACCTTAAAGAGATGAAGCTATAGACACAGTCCCAGAGCAGGTTTTGCATTTTGTGTTAAGAATGTTAATTCCCCTTAGATACCATTCACTACAGGTCATGATAAACAAAGGAAGGGCATGTACATTTCAATTTTTTTTAAAACATTCATCCCTTTTTATTCACCTTTTTCTGAAATAGTTTGACTTTCTGAGTGATTTGGAATACGAAGAGTTAGATGTGTGTAGCAACCTACCTTTGTTGAGACTGGGGTTTCTTTTTCTAAATAAAAATAGATACTTGGCCCTGGCCCATAAATCTTTTGAATTGGGACCTTTGGCTGGGCGGCTCCAGGATAAATCAAAGTGTGAGCACACTGAACCGTGAAATGATTCTGTTCAAATATATTTCTCCATCAATGCAGCACGCGGTCACAATTATAAGGGGAGGTTGCCTGACATTGTCTGTCTGTCGTATGTGGATTCTATTCGAAACAGAAGACTCGTGTTACGAAATTGTGTATCTGTGTGCTGCATTTTTATTCTGCACATTGCTGAGCACAGAAATGATAATGATACACGATAAATTACCTTAATGATTGTAAAGAGGTAGATTTAATGATTTGGGGTGTTGTTTGCTACGAGTGTTTCACTTACTTCAGGAGCTCTTTAAATGAACTATCTCATAAGCCGTAATCAGGGCAGCTTCTCCTGATAAAGCATTGTCCTTGGGAATAACAGGTTTCATAAAAATCTCACTTGCACTCAAACATGCTAGATTTTCTTATGACATTAGATCGTATGTCCTTGCACACGATCCTGTATTTCCATCTCACAGTTCTCTCAATGGGACAGTATATTAATCTACTGTGTAAATCCCAAGATTATTCCTAGGAGGAGGACATACCATTCCAAACTTGGTCACCATTTGGTATAAGCATTAAGAAAAACACATTGGATGTGTCTATGAAATATGGTAATAACTGCATATTCAGTGACACTGTCTAAATCTAATTGATGCATCTCTCTCTGGCTCCATCTATTTCCTGTGGTTTTGTGATGTCGCTGGCAGTATGTAATCCTTGGGTTGAGATCTGAGAAGGTTCTGGTTGTTTTGGCTGGCTGAGGTCTATGCCCCTCGGTGTACTGTAGCATCTCCTCCACGTCATACAGCAGATGGAGTTGCCGTAGGGTGTGGACTGTGCAGATAAAACAACAGCACCATTAATGTAGCCAGGCCTCTGGGGGCAGGGACACTGGGGCTGAACACAGGCAGGACTACTGCAAGCCATGTGATAGAGCTGTGGAGTTGCGGTGGGAACTTGCACAGATGGTATCCCTTTCACAGCGACCAGTGTGAAGTGATGAGAGGAGTTCAGATCGCTGTCAGGGAGGCTGCTCTGCTCCTCCACTCCATTTATACCTGCTGCTTGGCCCTCCTGTCCACAGATAGCATCAGATACAAAGAATTGTATTGATTCCAGCACTATTGTAAATCAGTATTACAGATGTAGGATCTTAATTAGAGCCAGTTTGCTACAGAAGGAGCAACAGGAAATGTGAATTATTATGTGGATTATAATTAATGGACATTTTCGTATGGGTTGATACATTTTTCATAAGGGAGATGACAAACTTCAGAAGTCTGTCTAAACCTCAAATACACTACAAGTTTGACATTTCCTGCATTGCAGGAAAGGTCTGATGCAACAGGGTGATCAAATTAAGATCCTACATCTGTAACAGTAAACTAAGGTGGGCCCAGGATTCATTCAGTTGCAGATAGACCTCCAAGAGCCAAGCACAGATCCTCCACTACGGAAACAGATTATATGCCCATTTTAAAATGGGCTGGATGTAATTTTGCCTGCTATATAGTATGTAATATATGTGGGGCCCATGGTTATTATGAATGTGGGTAATGGAGCATATAAAAGGGTAAAGCTGTAAAACGGTTAACTGCAGAATTAATTATGGACACTTGAGACGATGCTCTCAGATATTCAATATGTGGGAAGGTTAATTGCTTGAGCCAATATTCTCCATGCTGTATTAGCCAAACCCTGACTAAAGTCCTGTGTAAAGTAAAGTCATAGGGAGAAGGTTGTGAAGGTTAAGGTAATTGGCAAAGAATTCCAAAGCTGTGTTGATCCACCCAGATCCCAGTGGATATTAGCAATATATATAACTGGGCTTGTATCTGTCGGAAGGGAGGCGAGAACTGAGGAAGATGATGGGAGTAAATGATGGCTTGTCAGAGGCAACAAAGGCAAATGAAATCATAGGGCAAGTGAGCGGAATCCCAACCAGTGTTCTGGTGAGAGGTAATACACCAGCCAAAAGCCAAAGGTAATGTAAAGGCTACAGAGCAGAACAGTCATGGGTGAAAGACATTAATACAATTTTTTGTGTTTTCTTTTACCAATACTCTTCATCCATTTTCAGGGCTCAGACTGTGAAATTGACACCTGACTATCAGCCACACAGACAGCAGGCCTTGGTTAAATGTTCAATGTGAACAGAATTCTTAGCAGAATGTAAACTGTGAGTCTTGTGTTGTGATCTTGACATTAAAGATTACATTCACTGATGTTTACTAAATCCTGTGTGGCTTAGTCAGTAGAGCATGGCGCTTGAAATGCCAAGGTCTGTGGGTTTGATTCCCGCTTGGGCCACCCATATGAAAGTGGTATGCATGCTTAACTATGGCGTACATATGCATTCAGCCCGTGTAACATGTTGGTGATTTGAATGAAAGGCTGGGAGTAGGGTTGAGGTTAAGATGTATTCTTGCTCTTCTACAAACAGTGAGACTCTTTGATGGAGAAGTTAGTTTCAGTTTTAACTCACAGCTTCTGGCACAGACGTTTCACGTTGGGCATTTTGGAATGTATGTGGCAGATAAGTACTATTGACTACGATCCATCGTAGATTGATCGTGTCTATGAATGTTGCTGATCTTGTACTGTACTCGTCCCATGTTTGTATCTCTCTCCTGTGTGTCTTTTAAACACAAAGCATCGGGAATAGTTTTTCAAAGGAGGCTGAAAAGATTTGGCCGGGCCCTTAGAGCTTCAAAAAGTTCTACAGCTGCACCATCGAAAGCATCTTGACTGGCTGCATCACCGCTTGGTATGGCAAACGCTCCGCCCTCGACCGCAAAGCACGACAGAGGGTGTTGCAGAAAGCCCAGTACATCACTGGGGCTGAGCTCCCAGCCATCCAGGACCTCTATATCAGGTGGTGTCAGAGGAAGGCTTGTAAAATTGCCAAAGACTCCAGCCACCCAAGCCATAGACTGTTCACTCTGCTACCGTTCGACAAACGGTACAGGAGCATCGGCTCTCGGTCCAACAGGCTCCGAGACAGCTTCTACCCCCAAGCCATAAGACTGCTAAATAGTAAATGAATAGTTACCCGGACAATCTGACCCTACCTTGCACTGACCCTATTATGCACACTCACTAGACAATATACACCGAGTGTACAAAACATTAGGAACACCTGCTCTTTCCATGACATAGACTGACCAGGTGAATCCAGGTGAAAGCTATGATCCCTTATTGATGTCACTTGTTAAATCCACATAAATCAGTGTAGATAAAGGGGAGGAGACAGGTTAAAGAAGGATTGTTAAGCCTTGAGACAATTGAGACGTGGATTGTGTATGTGTGCGATTCTGAGGGTGAATGGGCAAGACAAAATATTTAAGTGTCTTTGAACAGGGTATGGTAGTAGATGCCAGGTGCACAGGTTTAAGTGTGTCAAGAACTGCAACACTGCTGGGTTTTTCACGCTCAACAGTTTCCTGTGTGTATCAAGAATGGTCCACCAGCCAAAGGACATCCAGCCAATTTGACACAACTGTGGGAAGCAATGGAGTCAACATGGGCCAGCATCCCTGTGGAACGCTTTCGACACCTTGTAGAGTCCATGCCCCGACGAATTGAGGTTGTTCTGAAGGCAAAAGGGGGTGCAACTCAATATTAGGAAGGTGTTCCTCATGTTTTGTACACACAGTCAATACACGCTCACTCACACACACTACTTTGACACTCCCACACAAATCCCAGACACATTCACATACACTACAATCACACACACACACACACACACACACACACACACACACACACACACACAACACAAACACTGAGTGTACAAAGCATTAGGAACACCTTCCAAATATTTTGCCATCAGAACAGTCTCAATTCCTTGGGGCACGGACTCAACAAGCGTTCCACAGGGATGCTGGACCATGCTTCCAACAGTTGTGTCAAGTTGACTGGATGTCCTTTGGGTGGTGGACCATTCTTGATACACACGGGACACTGTTGAGTGTGAAAAACCCAGCAGCGTTGCAGTTCTTGACACACTCAAATCGGTGCACCTGGCACCTACTACCATGCCCCATTCAAAGGCACTTAAATCTTTTGTCTTACCCATTCACCCACTGAATGGCACACATACACAATCCATGTCTCAATTGTCTACTCCCTTTCATCTACACCGATTGAAGGCTACCGAGTGGCGCAGGGGTCTAAGGCACTGCATCTCAGTGCTAGAGGTGTCACTACAGACCCTGGTTCAATTCCACGCTGTATCACAACCGGCTGTGATTGGGAGTGCCATAGGGCGGCGCATAATTGGCCCAGCGTCATCTGGGTTTGGCCATCATTGTAAATAAGAATTTGTTCTTAACTGACTTGCCTAGTTAAATAAAGGTTAAATAAATAAGTGTATTTAACATCAAGGAAAGAGTAGGTGTTCCTAATGTTTTGTACACTCAATGTACATACTGTACACACCCAAACATACACACACACTTTTACACTCATAATTTGCAGCTGCTACTCTGTTCTTTATTTTACTCGTATTATTATTCATCCTGAAGCCTAGTCATTTTACCCTGCCTTCATGTACATACAGTGCCTTCTGAAAGTATTCAGACCCCTTGACTTTCTCCACATTTTGTTACATTACAGACTTATTCTAAAATTGATTAAATAAATATAAATCCTCAGCAATCTATACACAATACCCCATAATAACGAAGTGAAAACAGGTTTCTAGAAATTTTAGCAAATGTATAAAAAGAAAATAACTGAAATACCTTATTTGCATAAGTATTCAGACCCTTTGCTATGAGACTCGAAATTGAGCTCAGGTGCATCCTGTTTCCATTGATCATCCTTGAGATGTTTCTACATCTTGATTGGAGTCCACCAATCAAGATGATTAGACATGATTTGGAAAGGCACACACTTGTCTATATAAGGTCCCACAGTTGACAGTGCATGTCAGAGCAAAAAACAAGTCTTGAGGTCGAAGGAATTTTCCATAGAACTCCGAGACGGGATTGTGTCGAGGCACAGATCTGAGGA
The DNA here is from genome assembly GCF_901001165.1 of Salmo trutta. Classification (NCBI taxonomy): domain Eukaryota; kingdom Metazoa; phylum Chordata; class Actinopteri; order Salmoniformes; family Salmonidae; genus Salmo; species Salmo trutta. The sequence continues at coordinate 39,436,112 of NC_042976.1, read as the reverse complement.
AGGGTACCAAAAAATGTCTGCAGCATTGAAGGTCCCCAAGAACACAGTGGCATCCATCATTCTTAAATGGAAGAAGTTTGAAACCACCAAGACTCTTCCTAGAAGACAACCATCTCTGCAGCACTCCACCAATCAGGGTTTTATGCTAGAGTGGCCAGACTGCAGACACTCCTCAGTAAAAGGCACATGACAGCCCACTTGGAGTTTGCCAAAAGGCACATAAAGACTCCAACACCACGAGAAACAAGATTCTCTGGTCTGATGAAACCAAGATTGAACTATTTGGCTTGAATGCCAAACGTCACATCTGGAGGAAACCTGGCACCATCCCTATGGTGAAGCATCGTGCTGTGAGGGTGTTTTTCAGCGGCAGGGACTGGGAGGCTAGTCAAGATTGAGGCAAAGATGAAGGGAGCAATGTACAGAGAGATCCTTGATGAAAATCTGCTCCAGAGTGCTCAGGACCTCAGACTGGGGCGAAGGTTCACCTTCCAACAGGACAATGACCCTAAGCACACAGCCAAGATAATGCAGGAGTGGCTTCGGGACAAGTCTCTGAATGTCCTTGAGTGGCCCAGCCAGAGCCCGGACTTGAACCCGATTGAACATCTCTGGAGATTCCTGAAAATAGCTGTGCAGCAACGCTCCCCATCCAACCTTACAGAGCTTGAGAGGATCTGCAGAGAAGAATGGGAGACACTTCCCAAATACAGGTGTACCAAGCTTGTAGCATCACACCCAAGAAGACTCGATACTGTAATCAATTACCAAAGGTGCTTCAACAAAGTAAAGTGTCTGAATACTTATGTGAATGTAATATTTCAGTTTTTTATATAAATTAGCAAACATTTATAAAAACCTGTTTTTGCTTTGTCATTATGGGGTATTGTGTGTAGATTGATGACGGGAAAAAAACAATTTAATCAATTTTAGAGTAAGGCTGTAACGTAACAAAATATGGAGAAACAACTTGTTCTCCTTCATCATATAGCTTTTAAGACCATATAATGCACATCTGCTATTTTGCCAGTTTCAACCTCTGAGGAGAAGGTTATTGGTTGTGTGACAGTCCAATCATGAGCAGAACAGTCCGTGTTTAGAATATCATGCATCTATCTTTCTATAATGGAGTTATTCAATCCAGGCACACTGATACTCCCTCCCAGTCCATCCTACAATACCCTGTGTTGGTGGCGAGCCTGAAGACAGCAGAGAAAAATGTCGCAGCACTTCTCCTTGTTCACTCATGTGTGCTCAACAGAACTGTTGGCTCTCTCAGATGATAGATGAGCTGGAGCTGGAGTTTGAGCAGGCGGCTCACAGACAAAGTCTTTATTATGTTTTCCCATACTGCTGCACTTTACCCCTTTAAAGGCCATCAGGCTCGCTTTGTTTTCACGCTGTTGCCCCTCGAAGTTCAAAGGCTGCCTGCCAGTGTCTTTACTTTTCCACAGTTTAATGATGAACTGTGTATTCCTATATTCTAGAGCTCTATCTACTGTATGACTTTGGCTGTCAGGATTCATGTACATTTTCCAACCGGTTTTTTATGTCTATTAGGAAAATGGGAAGAATTATGAGCTCTGCATACAAAGTAGCATATCCCCCCCCAAATAATACAAAATATATAATATTCATGTGGGACACAGGAATGCTTTTTTTTTGTCTTTCTTCTGAGCTTAGTAGCAGACTTAAGGCTTTAAAAGTGGTGCTGACAACCACTGATTTTACCTCAATCCACTGTGACACACATTTGACAGGAGGAGTGCCCAGGCCTAGATTTAAATAAGCCAATTGTGTTTACAGAATGAGTCAGTGCTCCCACAAATACTGGAAGAAAAAAAGATGCCTGAATTTGCTAAGCACAATGAGGGTACTTGACAGTGTTATCACCAACGTGCTGGTGTATTGACTTTGTAATATATAAGCAGTGCGGCAGTACAACATCAAGGCAAGAGCATAGCTGCAGGCTCATATTATAGTTTGTATTGAAGCAGTCAGTTAGTAGGCTTTGATCTGCACTTCAGAAAGGACTGTCTGTCTGAATCTCCATCACAGACCTGAGCGACTTAGTGCTGGAAAGAATGACACATTTTCTCTGAAAAATAAAGATGTTTAATAGGCTCTCATTTATGTGTAGCCTATAGCTTTGTTCTTGATGATGTTTTCTTGTCAAAGAAATTAGAACCATTTGTTCTTGGTTGTTTTTTCATGGCTTAAATGTACATCGCTTTTCTTCAGAGTCGCTGTCTCCATTTAATAAATTAGTCGATGATACACTGAAGATTAAGTTTGAAAGCTTAAAGGGATAATCCACCCCCCAAAATACAAATCATGAAACCCCTGTCAATTTGGTGAAAGCCTATGTTCTATCGGTGGGTAAAATAAAAAAAAATCCCCACGATTTAACTTCTAAGTGGTCCTTCTGTGAAATCAGGAAATCGTGTAGGAACTCGTCACAGCTACATGGTTCTCGTCACACGAGATGGGGAATAACACATCGTCACATTTCATAATTAAAAACAAATAAAACAATTACCTGCACACCAAATCAGCCAATAGATGGTATGGGCATACTTGTCTAGAACACATTCGTCCATTTCTATCATCATGACAAAGTATATATTTCACTTAGATGTGCTCATTCTAAACAGTGTGCCAAACGTTTCAGTTATCCTTCTAGTACAATCTCGCAATGCTCCCTACAAGTCTGTTGGAAACGCGGAAACGTGCGAAAGGGCCGTCGTTGCCATAGCAACGGGCTCATAGCGTACTCGTAGCACCCGCTCTGAGACAGAGACGACCTGCAAGTTGGAAGACAGTGAGATATACTCCTAAATTGATTGTGCCGTTTGTTTAGGCGATTGTACAGCTAGCCTGCTACTTCACATAATGACATTAACTTTGGTGTTATTGTGTCTAGCTACGTTTGCTAGCTAGCTAGCTAGCCAGCCAGCCCAGAGAGAGCATTGCATTGTGGGTCGACTTGAGCTGCAACAGATTTCCACAACGATTTTCACATGTTGCTACCAACCTTGTTATAACAACAAAATGAAACGTTTGTTCACCATTTTTTAAAATTATTTTCACATGTTAGTGTTATTTAACACTGTTAATCATAGGAATTTGTGATTTGGGGTGGATTATCCTTTTAAGTGTATAAATGCACCCTATCCATTATTACATTATCACTCATGAGCGAAATCATATTGTTGATTATAATATGCGTGTAAACATAACTAATCACCATCTTCCCCATTACATTATTTCTTTAATTTCTTTGGTGAGCATGCTGTGAACTTTGTATAGTGTAGAAATGATAATGCCCTGTATTTGAGCCTTACTGCCTTGGCTCCTTTCTGATACATGTATCAACCACTGAATTAATCTTGAGGTACTCGTTATAGATGGTCTCTTTAAATGCTGCTGACAGAGGTATTACCGGGTCCCATAATTTTGGCTCCCGCTGGCAGATGCTTCCTACCAGACAGTTAAGGAGCTGTTATCATTTGTCACTTTTCTCTTGCTGCCTGCCGTGGCCCTGGCTTGGCTGGCTCCACCAGCCTGTACTCCAAATTGTGTAACTCTCAGGTCCTGTGACTATAATCAGCACTCAGATTATACTAAACCATGCTGCTGCTCCAGTCTCATGAGAACGATCGTGTTTATGCCAATGACAACAACATCAATAACTTAAACATTTCAGTTCAATATTTAAAAAATAACTTCATATCCAGGAATGATGATTTTTGTGATGTGTGTGTTTGTTTCAGAAACCCTTCCCCTACATTACGCATTCGAGAGGAGTGGTGCAGAAGCTTCAGTCACTGCATTGACCAGTGAGTATCCTTTATCGCCGAGTGCTTCCTGCTAAAAAGTGTTCCTCTATTCTTACACAGTGATGAGGATGCTGGGTCCGATAGTGGGAGGATATTCCAGTGGGAGAATTTAGCTACTACTGGCAGCTTTTTTAGATCACTTTTTTTTATTATTGTGCATGTTTATTTGTCTTTATTTACTCATTGAAGCAACCAACTGGCCCCAATGCAGTTAGTTAATGGCGATGACAACAAAATATATGAATGTGTTACTTTCTAACCAACACAAGCCTATTACAATGCAAAAGTAGAGTACACATGTACATCTGACTTTTAAAAATGTAATGGGTTTCAATGGCGAGACTTCAATGTTTTCCCATTTGACCAAAGGAGCAGAATGCACTGGTTCCACATTTGGTTCTGGGCATCCTTTGATCACTGGAAATGGAAGGACTTCAAATGGATCTTTTTTAAGCTAGATAGTATCAACCCTTTTATCTTCCTCGTATTTCATCACTTTTCATTTCCATAAATCTGTCGCAGAGGAAAAACGAATTCTACTGAATTATCAGTTTTATCTTTAGGACGAGATAAGTAATCAGTCCCTCCAGTGTGGAAAACAAATAATGTCAACATTGGCCCATAATAGTCTCGCTGAATAAACAACCTCAATATCTAGCATGCAGTGCAAATTGGAGCAGAGAGCGAGGCGTAAATGAGAGAGAAAATTCAATTTCTTCAGGGGTTATTTATGGGTGGGGATTTTTGTCTTCCTTCTGTGTTGTTATTGGTGGAATAGATTGAAAGGCAGTGGTTATTCATTCATTATTAATAATGAAAACATCAAACAGTACAGCTGTGAACCCATAACCATTAGTGGTAACAGACTCATTTATTTGTGTTAGTCATGCATTCCTCAGAGCACCAGGTCTGTCAGAGTTGGATTCGAAGCTGGAGCTGAGTCCAATCTATAGTTGGTGCTACACTACTGCCTTAAAATATTGGTAAGGCTTTGCTTGAACCCATCTATCAAAAGGCCTATCATACAGACTTTTTGATTCATAATGCACATTAAACACTGTTTTAATGATGTTATACCAAGCACCTTTTTTTTGTGCCTCGTTATTTATTCATTTGGTGGAGCTGGAGAGCTGAAAGAGACGGTTCGAGGCCCATGTGAACAGGAAGGAATAGATGGTGCCGTTGTGTTATAGGTAGCCTATAGCAGTTGATTTCTATGCCATTTGTGTCATTTATTGGGAATGCTGACATCTTTATTGATTCTCTTAAAAAAGCTCAATTATCCTCTCTGGTTCCGAGAGAACACAACTCATACAACCGTTACTTGATTCTTACAGTACACTGTTTATAAAACACCTTACTGTAATGTTTCATTTATTTCACTTTGCATATTCAGATGCAATGCATTTTATTGGGTGGTTTTTTAAAATCGTGCTCTCTCTCTCTCTCTCTCTCAGTAGTATGAGGTAATGGATTCTATGATATCAGATCAGAAATAATCTCCTCAAACAAAGCTCACCAGGCTACAATGTGTGGAGGGTGGACAATGTTATCAGGCCTGGCACAATGTTTGTGAGGACTCTCCAGCTCTCAGCCAGACCAAATCAAATTTGATTTGCCACATACGTCGTAAACAAACAACTGTGTCTACTATCGCTGTTCTGGATAATAAATGCATCATCAGTGTCTGTCCCCCGTGCAGCCAAAGGAGCTGTCTTTTGAAACAAAGTGGCCTGATGTTTAGCATCCCGGCTGCGCATCTCGGCTAATGGCTGCAACCTCTGCTTAATGTCCTGACACTAATGAATTCGAGGAATGAATTTCCAGAGCAGACTGATAGAAAACTGATAGAAAGAGGAAGAAAGAGGAAGCAGAGTTGCAGCCCAGATTAGGTAGCAGGAGTCAGATTGGTATTGTTCTCTTATCTCTTTGCTGTCTGCCTGCAGAGTTGTGTCGCAGTACTATAAAATATATTCAGGCGTTTAAGTGTTTCGATAAATTAAAGAAGAATGGATGTGCCGAATGGAAGGGAAATATACGGTATGATGGCTATAGGTAATGTCTTGTCTTTTCAGAATAAAAGCAGGATAACAAAAAAAATACTAATTTCATAAGAAAGTACTTGGCAGCTGGATTAAATACCCTCGCCATTTGAAACGGTATCACACCATGTCCATGTACTTTTTACCCGCGTAAAAAAATATATAAATAATTTGAACAACATTGTATTGCCTCTGGATTGAAAATATTTATATCGTACATCATAGATGTGAAGGCAGTAGTATAGGGATAGATATGACCACCATGACAAAGAGTGGGCTCTAAGTAAACACGGCACATAGCAGATAGAGGCCATCCATGGCTGTGCCAAAAACAGACCTGTTTGCACTGGGGGCCATGGTGATGACCAGACCATGTGCTCACAGAGGGGACAGTGTTCAGACACAGAAGCACTGATGAGAAGCTCCATAGAAGCACCCTACTGAGAACACCCTCGTCAGATAATCCAGAGACATCAGCTTTGTAAGATGTTCAGGTCACTTTGTCTATTTAGTTTTTGTTCATGTGTTGACGTCGACTCAAATGTAAAGATCCACCAGGTGAATTCGTTATCAGAGGTTTTGTTTTAAACCAAGGAAAAGGTTGCACCAGGGTTGGTTCCCATCTCCTTTATGATGTATTGGGATGTTGTAATTGCATTCTGTCGCTACACAGGTGTCTGATAAAGGATTTTGAGACTCGTCCGTCTGTGACCCGCATTCTGGAACACCCATTCATTAAACAGGCCCATGGCAAAGGCTCTCGGTCAACAGCTGTCCACACTCATCTGCGAGCAGCAAGACCTGGGCTCCAAACTTAAGACCAAGTAAGTGTATTGTCACCTCAAAGAAATCCTAACATTTTCAGCTGAAAAATTCCCGAGGCGACTAGGTGAAATATCTGTCGACGTGCCCTTGAGCAAGGCACTTAACCCTAATTGCTCCTGTAAATCGCTCTGGATTAGAGCATCTGCTAAATGACCAAAAAAATGATCTAAAAGAATCCCCACTGCAGAACTCATTAATGAATTGATGAGCTGAGATGTGTTTTCTCACCAGTGGGTGGCAGAGTTTTATTTCCTTTCACTGTCCCTTCAAACCAGTGTAACAGACATGATGTGTAGTCAAAGTAATGAGAAGTATGTGATTAAAGAGAAGTTAGGGGAGTGGAACTAATTTGATAGGAGTGATTGTGCTGACTCAAAGTTAGATTAATAAAAGCGTTTTTCTCCCAATGGATCTTTTTTTAACAGTGTGACGATGACGAACTTTTAGTACAGAGCACTCCTCCACCCATATGATTAAACCAATTATCCGTGCAATAAAACACTTCGGTCTCATATTGATTTACTTGTAGAAAATACTAACTGTTCAACCTTGCGTTATCACTGAATTAAGAATTATGCAATGATTTATATCTGGCTTACGGTGAGCTTTTATTAAAAAAAACAGTTGGATTGTGATTGGGAAATGATTCTGTTGGCTGCTTATCAAGTTTATTTTAGGACACAGGCTGACTAGGGTTAGTAGACTAGAACTAATCACACGTGTGCCAATTCTATAGGTCTGACTTACTCTACTGTACAGTATGTGCTGGTTGAATGTATCTTACTGCTGGGGTTGTTATTAAAACACACTCTAGTTTTCTGCAATTCTACACGTGTTTGGTCCCTTGCCATGGCATTTTTAGAATTTTAGATTCTCCCTGACTGTCTAGTTTTTTTTTTGCTGATTGTTAGATCTCAAAGATTATGTTATTAAAAAATATATTCCTCCATTATATTTTCTGCGTACTTTATATCTGGTTTCAGTCGTTTAAGTTTACACTGAAACATTTTACAATCCTGAACAAAAACAATATATATATGTTTTTATATATTTTTAGTTAACATTTTGCAGTGGTGGCCACTAAATGCATATAAGGGAAACACTGCACTTTGTGAATGAGATCTTGCCCATTTCATTGTTCATATTAGGTTTAGTATCTGAACTTGACTAGAATTTCTGGGTGCAATATTTTAGTGGTGATAACAATTTTATTTTACAGCTTGTTGTTTTTGTCAAAAGTGCTGATTAATCTAGCTAATCTCGATTACATGTCTATTTGCACACACACACACGCACACACGCACGCACATCCCTCCAATTATCCCAATGCGCCAGCTGCCTCTGTGCTGACCTCTTGCCAGCAGGCCCCATTGTAGAGTGAAAGGTCAAACAGAGATAAAGTGCAATCACAGCCTGTAATAATGGTGGAGTTCTCCCTGGGGAACACCCTTATGGGCCACCAACAACCCATCTAAATGAATGGGTTTTATATCCAGACTATCCAGACAGATTATTAGTCATTTAGCTGTATTCTTTAGTCACTATAATGCTTTCTTCACCATTATTTTGTCCTTTTCTCCAACAGACATAAAATAATCAACACTCCTAAACAGTCATAATAGAGAGCAGTCCTGATGATGATCTGGTGAACCTGGAGGTTTTAGATGAGGTAAGATTGGCTACTGTATGTTGACTTCATTGTTGTTGGACTAGAGGACGGTATATGTACACTACCGTTCAAAAGTTTGGGGTCACTTAGAAATGTCCTTGTTTTCCACGAAAACATACATGAAATGAGTTGCAAAATGAATAGGAAATATAGTCAAGACGTTGACAAGGTTACAAATAATGATTTTTCATTTAAATAATAATTGTGTCCTTCAAACTTTGCTTTCATCAAAGAATCCTTGCAGCAATTACAGCCTTGCAGACCTTTGGCATTCTAGTTTTCAATTTGTTGAGGTAATCTGAAGAGATTTCACCCCATGCTTCCTGATGCACCTCCCACAAATTGGATTGGCTTGATGGGCACTTCTTACGTATCATACAGTCAAGCTGCTCCCACAACAGCTCAATAGGGTTGAGATCCGGTGACTGTGCTGGCCACTCCATTATAGACAGAATACCATCTGACTGCTTCTTCCCTAAATAATTCTTACATAGTTTGGAGCTGTGCTTTGGGTCATTGTCCTGTTGTAGGAGGAAATTGGCTCCAATTAAGCGCCGTCCACAGGTTATGGCATGGCGTTGCAAAATGGAGCAATAGCCTTCCTTCTTCAAGATCCCTTTTACCCTGTACAAATCTCCCACTTTACCACCACCAAAGCACCCCCAGACCATCACATTGCCTCCACCATGCTTGACAGATAGCGTCAAGCACTCCTCCAGCATCTTTTCATTTTTTTCTGCGTCTCACGAATGTTCTTCTTTGTGTTCCGAACACCTCAAAACTCCAAAACCCTTTTTTTCCAATCTTCCTCTGTTCAGTGTCTGTGTTCTTTTGCCCATCTTAATCTTTTCTTTTTATTGGCCAGTCTGAGTTATTGCTTTTTCTTTGCAACTCTGCCTAGAAGGACAGCATCCCGGAGTCGCCTCTTCACTGTTGACGTTGAGACTGGTGTTTTGCGGGTACTATTTAATGAAGCTGCCAGTTGAGGACTTGTGAGGCGTCTGTTTCTCGAACTAGACACTCTAATGTACTTGTCCTCTTGCTTAGTTGTGCACCGGGGCCTTCCGCTCCTCTTTCTATTTTGGTTAGAGCCAGTTTGCGCTGTTCTGTGAAGGGAGTAGTACACAGCGTTGTACAAGATCTTCAGTTTCTTGGCAATTTCTCGCATGGAAAAGCCTTAATTTCTCAGAACAAGAATAGACTGACAAGTTTCAGAATAAATTCTTGGGCAGACTCTTTTCTCTGTATATATCAATGATGTTGCTCTTGCTGCTGGTGATTCTCTGATCCACCTCTACGCAGACGACACCATTCTGTATACTTCTGGCCCTTCTTTGGACACTGTGTTAAAAAACATCCAGATGAGCTTCAATGATATAACACTCCTTCCGTGGCCTCCAACTGCTCTTAAATGCTAGTAAAAGTAAATGCATGCTCTTCAACCGATAGCTGCCTGCACCCGCCCGCCCGACTAGCATCACTACTCTGGACGGTTCTGACTTAGAATATGTGGACAACTACAAATACCTAGGTGTCTGGTTAGACTGTAAACTCTCCTTCCAGACTCACATTAAGCATCTCCAATCCAAAATTAAATCTAGAATCGGCTTCCTATTTTGCAACAAAGCCTCCTTCACTCATGCTGCTAAACATACCTTCGTAAAACTGACTATCCTACCGATCCTTGACTTCGGCTATGTCATTTACAAAATAGCCTCCAACACTCTATCACAGTGCCATCTGTTTTCTCACCAAAGTCCCATATACTACCCACCACTGCGACCGGTATGCACTCGTTGGCTGGCCCTCGCTTCATATTCGTCGCCAAACCCACTGGCTCTAGGTCATCTATAAGTCTTTGCTAGGTAAAGCCCTGCCTTATCTCAGCTCACTGGTCACCATAGCAACACCCACCTGTAGCACACGCTCCAGCAGGTATATTTCACTGGTCATCCCCAAAGCCAACTCCTAGTTTGGCAGCCTTTCCTTCCAGTTCTCTGCTGCCAATGACTGGAATGAATTGCAAAAATCACTGAAGCTGGAGACTTATATCTCCCTCACTAACTTTAAGCATCAGCTGTCAGAGCAGCTTACCGATCACTGCACCTGTACACAGCCCATCTGTGAATAGCCCATCCAACTACCTCATCCCCATATTGTTATTTATTTTTGCTCTTTTGCATCCTAGTATCTCTACTCGCACATCATCATCTGCACATCTATCACTCCAGTGTCAATGCTAAATTGTAATTTTTTCGCCACTATGGCCTATTTATTGCCTTACCTCCCTAATCTTACTACATTTGCACACACTGTATATAGATTTTTCTATTGTGTTATTGACTGTACGTTTGTTTATACCATCTGTGTTGTTGTTTTTGTCGCACTGCTTTGCTTTATCTTGGCCAGGTTGCAGTTGTAAATGAGAACTTGTTCTCAACTGGCCTACCTGGTTAAATAAAGGTGAAATTATAAAAAAAATTTTTAAAGTTATTTGTTTCTGGCCATTTTGAGCCTGTAATCGAACCCACAAATGCCGATGCTCTGATACTCAACTAGTCTAAAGAAGGCCAGTTTTATTGCTTCTTTAATCAGGACAACAGTTTTCAGCTGTGCTAACATAATTGCAAAAGGGTTTTCTAATGATCAATTAGCCTTTCAAAATGATAAACTTGGATTAGATAACACAATTGGAACACAGGAGTGATGGTTGCTGATAATGTGCCTCTGTATGCCTATGTAGCTATTCCATAAAAAATCTTCAGTTTCCAGCTACAATAGTCATTTACAACATTAGCAATGTCTACACTGTATTTTGGATCAATTTGATGTTATTTTAACTTGTCAAAAAATTAGCTTTTCTTTCAAAAACAAGAACATTTCTAAGTGACCCCAAACTTTTGAACGGTAGTGTAGATATTTTACACAGTACACAATGTGTGTTCTCCTTCTTCTCTGCAGGAGACCCTCATCAAACACCTCTCGAAAATATATTACGAGCTTCAGATATACACGTACGTTGGAGACATCCTTATCGCTGTCAATCCTTTTCAAACTCAAAGCATCTACTCGCCACAGGTTAGTTTATGACAGCAGGGTCATTGTGTGTCATAATTCCTGTGAATACCTCTGTAAAAGACAGAACGGTATTGATATTCTAATATGGTGTGTTTGTTCACAGTTCTCTAAGCTGTACCATGGGGTGAAGCGAGCAGACAGTCCTCCACACATCTTTGCTACTGCTACTGCTGATGCAGCATGATGCCCTTCTGCAAAGACCAGGCACCTTGTGTGTGGAAGTAATATTTAGTGATATGCAGTTTTATATGGATAATGTTATCATTGGCATTTTTTGTGACATTTTCTTGATTAGAGATCTAGTGATGCGTTTGTTTGAGACACCCCGGTGACAAAGTTGTTGTTGATGTGTCCCTGCGTTTCAGTACATCGCCATCAGTGGAAAGAGTGGAGCTGGAAGGACAGAGAGTGCTGATTGTTCAACATCTCACCTGCCTGGGAAAGGTACTGCTTGTGTGCTAAAACCCCATGAATCAGTTTTTCACATATTCTACTACTGTAACGGCCGTCGTTCAAATGAGACCAAGGCGCAGCGGAGGATGTGTTCATCTTACAAGATTTTAATAACCGAATGAACACTATACAAAAAGAACCAAAAAAACGACCAGCAACAGTTCTGTCAGGAACAAACTAAACAGAAAACATTCACCCACCAACCCCAAAGGAAAAACAGGCTGCCTATGTATGACTCTCAATCAGCAACAACGATCTACACCTGTTCCTGATTGAGAGCCATACAAGGCCGAAACAAAGAAAACCACCAACATAGAAAAAGAAACCTAGAACGCCCACCCATGTCACACCCTGGCCTAACCAAAAATAGAGAACAAAAAACCCTCTCTATGGCCAGGGCGTTACAACTACATCATATTCACAAATATTGAACTAAGTTTTCCACCTCAATGGAATTCATTGGACAGATTAAGACGCTGATATATTTAGTCCTACATATTTCGTTTGTATTGTCTCTGCAGGGAGTCTCTGCAGGGAGTTGTAACACGTGTACGGCCATTAATGACAATTCCAGTCTCTTTGCGAAGTACCTGGAGATTAAGAATTCACTGCAATTACTTCCGAACACCAGACAGATAAAAGTGAAGTGCTTAATGGTGAGGCCTTAGAAAATGGTAAGACAACAGTACTTCAGTATTATTAGCAAAAGCTATTTTTTTCTTGCTCAGTTTTATTTAATAATAGATGGTAACATTCCAACTTATTGGTGCATACACAGTATTGCTAAATGGTTTCTTCCTTGCTGCTGTATGTGACATGGGCCTGCTCTGTCCCTCAGCTTTGCTCTGCATCGGCCCTGAGGTGCTCATGGAGGCCCTGACGTCCCACTATGTGGTGACCCGGGGAGAGACCATCATCCGCACCAATACTGTAGACAAAGCCACCGAAGTCCGGGACGCCATGTCCAAGGCTCTGTACGGACGCCTCTTCAGCTGGATAGTCAACCGCATCGATGCCCTCCTGCAGCCTGATATGAATAACTAGTAAGTGTAAGGCACTGGTTCTCTCTCTCTGGTCCCTCTGTCTTTGGTTGTTGCACTCTGCTTCAGATGTGTGTGTGTTGCTGTATATTATTAAGCTCTAGTGACCCTTACATCTGGGTAGAGAACCAAACATGGAGAGTAGAATATGAATGGACAGCACCAGACAAGAAAGGGTGCAAAAGAAGTTGAATACATTTTAGTTGCGTGCTGAGAAAATAATATTCAGATGATTAAAATAACTTCAGAGAGACTGTAAAGGGTTGTTCATTGATCCAAAATAATTCCCTCATAAATGTGAGCGTGGACTGTCAGGGAGTCATCTGCTGTCTCTGAGCTGCAGAAGGCCCACAGGGTCTGTTTCCACTTCAATCATCTGTACACTCTGTTATTGCCATTAATAACCTGTTAACCAAGACAAAAGGTGACCTCTAATGTCTTGGTAATTGAAGGGATTATGGGAAATGGTGTCTCTCCATCGTAGCAATACCGGAGTGAAATCACTCTGCAAGATCTGTGTTTGGTGTAGACCTAAAGACTTGTCTAGATCACGGTTAAATACCGTGATCTTGTACAACCCTTGTTAACCATAACATGTTATGATTCATTGATTGTAGTTAGAGAGCTCTGAACTTTCATAATTTTTGTTCAGAGGTTGATTATGATTTCCCCATAACAGTAGAACTGGCCATTCAGATCAAAATATTCTCTATTTGGGCTGAACTTGGTTCATCATTAAAGTTTCATAAGTCAGTGGTTGCTTGGGATTTGCTCAGACAGTTCCACACTAGAGTGATTTTGTTCGTCTGTCCTGTTTTTCCGCTTTGAAGTGCTGCAGATAGTGGCATGAATGTGGGAATCCTGGTCATCTTTGGATTCGAGAACTTCAAGAAGAACTCCTTTGAGCAACTCTGCATCAACTTTGCAAATGAGCAGATTCAGTTTGACTTCAACCAGCACATTTTTTCAAATCAAATCAAATCAAAGTGTATTTGTCACGTGCGCTGAATACAACAGGTGTAGTAGACCTTAGAGTGAAATGCTTACTTACAGGCTCTAACTAATAGTGCAAAAAAAGGTATTAGGTGAACATTAGGTAGGTAAAGAAATAAAACAACAGTAAAAAGTCAGGCTATATACAGTAGCGAGGCTGTAAAAGTAGCGAGGCTACATACAGACACCGGTTAGTCAGGCTGATTGAGGTAGTATGTACATGTAGATATGGTTAAAGTGACTATGCATATATGATGAACAGAGAGTAGCAGTAGTGTAAAAGAGGGGTTGGCGGGTGGTGGGACACAATGCAGATAGCCCGGTTAGCCAATGTGCGGGAGCACTGGTTGGTCGGTCCAATTTTTGCCCTGGAACAGGTGAGCCTGCAGATAGGGTGGCTCATGTTCTAGAATCGAGGTATGCGTAACAAATGGCACTACTTTTGACAAGAGTCATAGGGAATAGGATGCCATTTGGGGCAAAGCCTGAATTGATTGTTTCTCCAACTCCAGTAAGAGTCCATTAACAGTGACAAATGAAGATGTCCTTTTATTGCAGCACATATTTCAACATTTTGTTGAGCATCATTTTGTATATTAAAGGAAAAATCCACCCAAAACCACACATTCCTTTAATTTACAGTGTTAAAAAACACTAATATGTGAGAACAATATTTTTTGTGAACAAACGTTTCATTTTGGCGTTATAATAAGGTTGGTAGCAACATGGAATATTATTGGGGAAATCTGTTGCAGCTCAAGTCGAGTACAAAATCCACAATGCAATGCTCTCTCTATGCGCTGGCTAGCTAGCTAGGTATCTAGCTAGCAAACGTAGCTACACACAATAATACCAAAGACAAATCGGCCAGTATTGAAATCGGACATGTATGATAGACGTTTTCGCTATCTAAAAGTCGTATTCTTTTTACCTTCCAGTGTAGTGAGAGAGACTTTATCACGGTGCTACGTCATACCTGACGGATTTCTGCCTGCTTGAACGCCAATAACTCAGATACACATGAAAACATGAAATGGCCCAGGGAATCGATAGAACATCACTCAGAGATGCACAAAAACAATATAACATTCAAAATGGGTGAACCTTTCCTTTAAACATCCAGATGCAGTATGCCAGCTTGTTCATCAATCACAGGAGAAGCGTCTCTTAATGAAACACTGTAATTCAGTGTTATCTTCTTCATAGCTTTATATGACGTTAAAATTATTCTTTTTCTTCTCCCTCACCTACTAGATATTATTCTCTTAATTGATTTAATGAAGCTGTTTACCCTGGAGTGTGGGAGTTTTTTGTTTTCACTGACGACGCTGTATAGAAATGAATCAAGAGCACTTTTTGCTGTATCGTCCTTTTGTCTCAATGTTTGCTCTCTAGCAGTTCCTTTCAAGGGAATTAGAGAGAAAGCTGGTATTCATGAAGTGATCACTTTATTCAGTATAATGAATAGACAAGAATTGAAGTGTAAGAATGAGGTTGTGTTCTTAAACGGTATTCTACAATATATGTGCTGGATGTGTCCTTTTGGAACCATTTGTATACCAAGGCTTAACTGGGCATACTTAATTCCCGGATCATAACTAGGCAACTTTCCTGCATGATTTGTCATGTTACATACAATATGTTTTAGTTGACTTCAATGTAGGGTTAGTGGCTAGCGGAAAAGTGATTTTTATCATGTGAAAATGTCTTCAATCCAGTGGTACACAGAAGCGCATTATTCTGAGTTAATGATTTAAACATGGAGGACGGTTTAGATCCGTTGCTTCCACTTTATTGGTCAAATGTTTAAAATAACTTTTTGATCTAAATTAAGCAGATGCAATAATGTGATATGCCTCTGGGTTATTTGCTAATGGAACTAAATTATGAATTAGTAAGTGGCTTTATTTGTTATTTCAGAACAGTTCTGTATAATTTCAGCAACTGACTTTGTTATACATTTCAGCCGAAGAAGAAGAACTGGAGTGGTGCTGTTGATTAAGAACTTTTTTTAAACATGCAAAAATCCTATTTAGCCTAGATTGTTTAATTGGGTTATTTAGTGAAATCATTAACTGTGGACTGTTCTATATTCTCTTTGTTTTAATTAGATGGAGTACCAGAGCGAGGGGGGTGGATGCCAGTATGAGGACAACCATCCCATCCTGGACATGTTCCTCCAGAAGCCCATGGGCCTGCTCTCTCTGATGGATGAGGAGAGCCGGTTCCCCCAGGCCACCGACCAGACCCTAGTGGGTAAGACGAGGCCTCACAAGCAGACAAGGTCAAGTCCATGTGCACTAAAACAACCCTGCTCTGGTCGGTAAGACAAGGCCTCACCAGCAGACAAGGTCAAGTTTATGTGTACTAAAATAACCCTGCTCTGAAAGCAACTATGTTTAATCAAGATTAGTCTTTTTTTCAATGTTATCTTCAAATATCTTTTCTCTTCAAGATACATTTGAGGACAATCTGTACTACAAGTACTTCTGGAGACCAAAACATATTGAGCTCTGCTTTGGGATTCACCATTATGCTGGCAAGGTATAGATCAGGGCCTTGTTGCCCAGTTGCGATGTAACTTAAGCATTACGACGATCGTACCAGATGCATCGTTATTTACGAGCCAACTTTTCAAAAGTGTTTCCCAAACAAGCACATTTATTTGCATCCCCATTAGCTTTTACAGAAGCAGCAGCTACTCTTCCTGGGGTCCACAAAAAACACCAAACATGACAAGTAACAAAACACTGATAAACACTCTAAGCGCTAGGCTATCTGCTGCCCATCATTCTAACGATGATCTTAACGCTACGAAGGCTCTGGGAATTGAGGCCCAGTGCAGTATGTATGGATTAGTATCCAATGTATCATTGGTGTTTGCACGCAAATACAGTTGGATAGGTCATTTTTTTATCAGGTGTGATTTGAGTTGATTATCCCTTTGCTGTCATGTAGACAGCAAAGGTGAACGGGTTTCTGGAGAAGAACCGAGGTGCTCTCCCCTGCAGACATTGTTGTGGTTCTGAGAACATCAGAACTTCTGCAGCAGCTGTTTTCAAGTCCAATAACAAAAACAGGTCGGTCGCCAGACTTTCAATAAAAATGTTGAAGAATTCATTATCATTCATTATCACTCCTTTGGAGTATTATTATGCTACTGCCCCAAATTCCATACAGGAAGTTGGAAACCTCCCTTTTTGTTTAAACAACGAAATAATCTTAATTCTGTTTACACTGTGGTAGAAATGTATTAGGAACACCTACTCTTTCCATGACATAGACTGACCAGGTGAATCCAAGTGAAAGCTATGATCCCTTATAGATGTCACCTGTTAAATCCACTTCAATCAGTGTAGATTAATGGGAGGAGACAGGTTAAAGAAGGATTGTTAAGCCTTGAGACAATTGAGGCATGGATTGTGTATGTGTGCCGTTCAGAGAGTGAATGGGTAAGACAAAATATTTAAGTACTTTGAACAGGGTATGGTAGTAGGTGTCAAGTACACGCGGTTTGAGTGTCAAGAATTGCAACGCTGCTGGGTTTTTCATGCTCAACAATTTCCTGTGTGTATCAAGAATGGTCCACTACCCAAAGGACATTCAGCCAACTTGACACAATTGTGGGAAGCATTGGAGTTAACATGGGCCAGCATCACTGTGGAACGCTTTCGACACCTTGCAGAGTCCATGCCTCAACGAATTGAGGTTGTTCTGTGGGAAAAGGGTGGTTCAACTCAATAGTAGGAAGGTGTTCCTAATGTTTTGGCCACTCAGTGTATGATTGTGTGTTTGTTTCTAGTATTGTTCATGTCTCAAACTTTCAGGTAAGGAGATTTTTTTTGTTTTTTTTAAGATGCCTCTCCAGAAACAGCGGCATCCTGGTCCTCCTCCACTCAAAGCCCCTCTCTCTGCGATGTGATACTGTGTGTGGATAAATCTCCAGTCTCCATTATCTCCTGAGAGGCTCAGCTCTCCACAGAGGGCTCTGTTTTTATTTTCACTAAGCTGCCCCGTTTGGTTTCATGCTGCTTGCTGCTATCTACAGATTGTGCAGCAGCGGGATATTTTTGTGATAAGGTTTCCAAATACCCAGGAGATGAAGAAATGGTATTTAGAGATCATATAAGCAACTCTTCTTCACGGTCTTTTCTGTTTAGTTAAATAAAGGTGGCAATATCCTCGTCATTATCCGTGGCTGGGGCCTGTGGTCACTTGGCTGAGCCGGCATGCTAATGGATGTGTTCAATTACCAAATACAGCACTTCATACTTTCCTCCAGTTAAGCCATATTATGTGCTTCGCTTCCTTTTGAGCCACCTGTAAATGACTGCTTTCAGTTATAGTCGAATTAAGAGCAGCTCCAATTTACGATGGGTACTTTGGTTTAGCCTCCATTAGAAATCCATGTGCAATGTCTATAGGCTATATTGGGATGTAGTGCATGAGGTGAGCCCACAGCCAGCCTCCTCTTTACTTGATTGACGAAAAATACACTAGCATGAAAAAGTAAATTCAGTATAATGTGAATGGGTGGAGAATTCACTGCACTTTGGTACTCCGAAGTATTGAGTGACAGCAGAGATGTGGTTCACCATTCATGGCTACAGACATGTGTCAATTAGGCCTAAAAGCCTCTCTAATTTGGTTCAGCTCGTCCAACGGCTTTCTTATCTACAGCATAAACACAAAGGGATATACACTACATAACCAAAAGTACTCGTCGAACATCTCATTCCAAAATCCTGGGCATTAATATGAAGTTGGTCCCCCCTTTGCTGCAATAACAGCCTCTACTCTTCTGGGAAGGCTTTCCACTAGATATTGGAACATTGCTGCGGGGACTTGATTCCATTCAGACACAACAGCATTAGTGAGGTCGGGCACTGATGTTGGGCGATTAGGCCTGGCTCGCAGTCTGCGTTCCAATTCATCTCAAAGGTGTTTTATGGAGTTGAGGTCAGGGCTCTGTGGAGGCCAGTCAAGTTCTTCCACACTTTTTTAAATTTTTTTATTTTTTTATTATTATTTTAAAAAATTACCCCTTTTTCTCCCCAATTTCATGGTATCCAAATGGTAGTTACAGTCTGTCTCATCGCTGCAACTCCCGTATGGACTCGGGAGAGACGAAGGTCGAGAGCCGTGCGTCCTCTGAAACACAAGCCAGCCTAGCCACACTGCTTCTTGACACAATGTGTCGTAGGAAACACCTTTGTTTTTGCCCTAGCACTGCACACCTGATTCAAATCATCAAAGCCTTTTGATGAGTTGATCATTTGAATCAGCTGTGTAGTGCTAGGGCAAAAACAAAAATGTGCACCCCTTTGGGTCCCCAGGACCAGGATTGAGAACCAGTGCCTTGGACCACTGTGCCACTTGGGAGGCTTTCAACACCAATCTCAACAAACCATTTCAGTATGTACCTCGCTTTGTGCACGGGGGCATTGTCATGCTCAAACAGGAAAGGGCCTTCCCCAAACTATTGCCACAAAGTTGGAAGCACAGAATCGTCTAGAATGTCATTGTATGATGTAGCGTTAAGATTTCCCTTTACTGGAACTAAGGGGTCTAGTTCGAACCATGAAAAACAGCCCCAGACCATTATTCCTCCTCCAACAAACTTTACAGTTGGCACTATGCATTCAGGCAGGTAGTATTCTCCTGGCATCCAACAAACCCAGATTCGTTAATCAAACTGCCAGATGGTGAAGCAAGATTTATTATTTCAGAGAACACGTTTCCACTGCTCCACTGAGCTTTACACCACTCCAGTCGACACTTGGCATTGCGCATGGTGATCTTAGGCTTGTGTGTGGCTGCTTGGCAGTAGTAACCCATTTCATGACGCTCCCGACTAACAGTTTTTGTGCTGGCGTTGCTTCCAGAGGCAGTTTGGAACTCAGTAGTGAGTGTTGCAACTGAGGACAGATGATTTTTATGCGCAATGCGCTTCAGCACTCAACGGTCCCATTCTGTGAGCAAGTGGCCTACCACTTTGCGGCTGGGGCAGTTGTTGCTCCTAGACGTTTCCACTTCACAATAACAGCACTTACAGTTGGCAGGGACAGCTCTAGCATGGCAGACATTTGACGAACTGACTTGTTGGAAAGGTGGCATCCTATGACAGTGCCTAGTTAAAAGTTACTGAGCTCTTCAGTAAGGCCATTCTACTGCCAATGTTTGTCTATGGAGATTGCATGGCTATGCGCTTGATTTTATACACCTGTCAGCAACCGGCGTGGCTGAAAACCATGAATCCACTAATTTGAAGGGGTGTCCACATACTTTTGTATATATAGTGTATTTGCAGCAATGTCATTGGGTCAAGTGCATAGTAGGTAATAGGCATCAAGTTGAGATTTTTTCATGATTGACTGCAGTAAAAGTGTTATATTGCTGTGTAGTTGTAATCTAGTCATTGTTGTTATTAGTGTGTCAGTTATGGAATCTTACTCTGTATCTCGTCTCTCGTTCTCACTGGTTTTGAGAATGAGTGAGGGCACCCTGTGGACAATCTTCAAAATCCCTCTGATATAGAGGTCCTGTCTTCTTATGACACTTCATGAAAGTTTAGATAATCACGTAAGATAAGAGCTTTGAGACAATCTGCTTCTGCTTATCAAGTGGGGAAAAGCTTGAGTTCCCTTTTAAGTGACAAATAGCAGAGGAAAATTATAATTCTATTCTTCAGGGTAAAATCTGGAGGAATGTAATTTGCATTTTAGTTCATATTATAGATTCAGTTTTATCTATGAAATTACTGCTATCTGTGGGATCAGATGAACATCTATCTAAACCGGGTTGGTTTAGTTTTATGCTGCCGAGTTGTGAATAAACAACCAGATGGCTCTAGTTGTGACCACTAGGTGTCAGCCTTGTTGACATTTGAGATGAAAGGACATTGGTGGATCCGAAACAAATAGAGATTCATTGATTATACGTTTATCTGTCTCATCAAATGTGAATATCAAATTAAAATAACCAAAGCATGTAACACTTACTGTTAGTTCTTCAAATGATGTCTCTGATTCAAAATGATTGAAGATACTGTGAACACTTGACTGCCTGGAACATTTCAGTGCTGTCAGTAAATATTACTAATTGGGAATGGACTGGTCTAGAAATGTTCAAATTTAAATGTTGCATATTGATAAGTAAGATGTGATTACACGTAGAGTGTCTTGGGGAACCATCAAAGCCCCAGAAAGTGAAAAGATTTCCTGACCTGAATAGTGGGACCACTTGAGTCTAGCAGAATCTCATCAGGCAGGGTCCTTGAGGCTTGGCCATGTGGTGGTGTTTTGTCAGAGGAAATTGGATGTATTTGCATCGACAAATTCTTCCAAGCCAGGGTCTTTCCCAGATCCATCAGATCAGAGAGCTTGAATTGGTTGAGCTGTGTATGGTCCAGTGGGGCCTAGGAGGCCTGTGGTCAGAGGAGTTGTATGTATCCTTAGGGTTAGTGTCAGCAGAGCACATCTGCACACAGGCATGGCACCGTATGACAGCCCTCACTCTGCCAGAGCAGACTGCAGGGCATAGTGGTCTAATTCTGTTTTTATGGTGCATGGCTCCTCATATAGATTTACAGTACACTTACTGTATGTGTGCAGAATGGCGCTGGAGGGAATATCAGCCGTTTTATGGGCTCCTGACCAATTCTGATACTTTGTTTTTTTTTGAGCTAATGTAAAAAAAAAAATGTACATAATGTTTCCGCCATCGTTTCCTATGACCGAATAGAGCTTCTGGACATTAGAACAGTGATTACTAACCTCGATTTGGATAAGGATTTCTATTTCAATGAGTTGGTGGCGAAGGACATACGGCTCATTCCGGGCCAGGCCAAATCCCCGACACTCAAAAAAGGAAGAGGCGACGTTATTGAAGCCGGCGTGCGGGATACCTGACGAGACTACGTTGGCGAGTGGATAAACCGCCTCTATTCTCTGTTCTATTGGTGAATTTGCAATCACTGGAGAATAATCTGGACGAGCTCCGTTCGAGAGTATCTTGTCAACGTGATCTGAAAAACTGTAATATCCTATATTTCTCTGAGGCGTGGCTGAACAAGGACATGGAAAATATAAATCTAGTTGTTTTTTCTATATATCGGCAGGATAGAACGGCAGCGTCAGGTAAGCTCAAGGGGGGTTGTGTGTGTCTCTTTGTTAATAACTTGTTAATAACAGCTTGTGCACGATTTTCTAATACTAAGGAAGTCTTGAGGCTCCGCTCACCAGAGTTAGAATACCTCATGATAAGCTGTAGACCATACTATTTACTATTATTTTTCATTTATAATTTTGTAGCTGTCTATTTACCACCACAAGCAGATGCTGACACGAAGACTGCACTCAACAAGGTGTATAGGGCCATAAGCAAACAAGAAAATGTTCACCCAGAGACGGTGCTCCTAGTGGCTGGTGATTTTAATGGAGGAAAATCCATTTTACCTCATTTCCACCAGCATTTCACCTGTGCAACTAGAGGTGCAAAAACTCTAGATCTCCTTTACTCAACACACAGAGAAGCATACAAAACTCTCTCTCGCCCTCCATTTGGCAAATCTGACCATAACTCTATCCTCCTGATTCCTGCTTACAAGCAAAAACTCAAATAGGAAGTACCAATATGGAAGTGGTCTGACGATGCGGATGCTAAGCTACAGGACTGTTTCGCTAGCACAGACTGGAATATGTTCCAGGATTCATCAGATGGCATTGAGGAGTTTACCATATCGGTCACCGGCTTCATTAATAAGTGGATTGATGACGTCATCCCCACTGTGAGTGTACATACATATCTCAACCAGAAGCCATGGATTACAGGCAACATCTGCACTGAGCTAAAGACTAGAGCTACCACTTTCAATGAGTGGGACACTAATCCAGATGCTTATAAAAAATCCTGCTACGCCCTCCAAAGAACCATCAAACCGGCAAAGCATCAATACAGGACTAAGATCAAATCCTACTACACCGGCTCTGACGCTCGTCGGATGTGGCAGGGCTTGCAAACTATCACAGATTACAAAGGGAAACCCGGCCAACCTGGGCTAAATGCCTTCTATGCTCACTTAGAGGCAATACTGAACCATGCATGAGAGCACTAACTGTTCCAGACGACTGTGTGATCATGTTCTCCATAGCCGATGTGAGTAAGACCTTTAAATAGGTTAACATTCAGACTGATTACCAGGGCACTTATTGAGAGTATGTGCTGACCAGTTGGCAAATTCTGCCTGACCCAGTCTGTAATACCTACATGTTTGAAGCAGACCACCATAGTCCCTGTGCCCAAAAACACCAAGGTAACCTGTCTAAATGACTATTTCCCCGTAGCACTCACATCTGTAGACATGAAATCCTTTGAAAGGCTGGTCATGGCTCACATCAACACCATCATCCCAGACACCCTGGACCCACTCCAATTCGCATACCGCCCCAACAGGTCCACAGATGATGCAATCTCTACTGCACTCCACACTGCACTTTCCCACCTGGACAAAAGGAACACCTGTGTGAGAATGCTGTTCATTGACTACAGCTCAGTTTTCAACACCATAGTGCCCTCCAAGCTCATCACTAAGCTATGGACCCTTAGACTGAACACCTCCCTCTGTAACTGGATCCTGGACTTCCTGACAGGCCGCGCCCAGGTGTTGAGGGTAGGCAACATATCCGCCACGCTGACCCTTAACACGGGGGTCCTAGGGGATGTGTGCTTAGTCCCCTCCTGTACACACACACTACATACAGTTGAAGTTGGAAGTTTACATACACCTTAGCCAAATACATAAAACTCAGTTTTTCACAATTCACGAAATTTAATCCTAGGAAAAAATCCCTGTTTTAGGTCAGTTAGGATCACCACTTTATTTTAAGAATGTGAAATGTCAGAATAATAGTAGAGAGAAGGATTTATTTCAGCTTTTATTTCTTTCATCACATTCCCAGTGGGTCAGAACTTTACATACGCTCAATGAGTATTTGGTAGCATTGCCTTTAAATTGTTTAACTTGGGTGAAACGTTTCGGGTAGCCTTCCACAAGCTTCTCACAATAAGTTGGGTGAATTTCGGCCCATTCCTCCTGACAGAGCTGGTGTAACTGAGTCAGGTTTCCTTGCTCGCACACGCTTTTTCAGTTCTACCCACAAATTTTCTATACGATTGAGGTCAGGGCTTTGTGATGGCCACTCCAATACCTTGACTTTGTTGTCCTTCAGCCATTTTGCCACAACTTTGGAAGTATGCTTGGGGTCATTGTCCATTTGGAAGACCCATTTGCTACCAAGCTTTAACTTCCTGACTGATGTCTTGAGATGTTGCTTCAATATATACACATAATTTTACTTCCTCATGATGCTATCTATTTTATGAAGTGCACCAGTCCCTCCTGCAGCAAAACACCCCCACAACAGGATGCTGCAACCCGTGCTTCATGGTTGGGATGGTGTTCTTCGGCTTGCAAGCCTCCCCCTTTTTCCTCCAAACATAACTATGGTCCTTACGGCCAAATGGTTCTATTTTGTTTCATCAGACCAGAGGACATTTCTCCAAAAAGTACAATCTTTGTGCAGTTACAAACCGTAGTCTGGCTTTTTTTATGGCGGATTTGGAGCAGTGGCCTCTTCCTTGCTGAGCAGCCTTTCAGGTTATGTCGATATAGGACTCGTTTTACTGTGGATATAGATACTTTTGTACCTGTTTCCTCCAGCATCTTCACAAGGTCCTTTTGTTGTTGTTCTGCGATTTATTTGCACTTTTCGCACCAAAGTACATTCATCTCTAGGAGACAGAACGCGTCTCCTTCCTGAGTGGTATGACGGCTGCGTGGTCCCATGGTGTTTATACTTGCGTACTTGTCACGGTTGTCTAAAAGAGCGGACCAAAGTGCAGCGTGGTTGTAGTTCCACATTTTATTTAATCCGTGAAACTTTTGCAATACACAAATAACTGAATATAACAAAACAACAAACCGTGACGCAGAGAGAAACAAACACTACTCAAAAGATAATCATCCACAAAAACAGGTGCGACAAACATCAGCTTAAATATGACCTCCAATTAGAGACAACGACAACCAGCTGCCTCTAATTGGAGATCATACCAAACAAAACCAACATAGAAATACAAAACTAGAAACTGAACATAGAAATGCAAAAACAGACAAACACCCCCTGTCACACCCTGACCTACTCTACCATAGAAAATAACAACTTACTATGGTCAGGACGTGACAGTACTATTGTTTGTACAGATGAATGTGGTACCTTCAGGCGTTTGGAAATTGCTCCCAAGGATGAACCAGACTTGTGGAGGTCTACAATTTTTTTTCTAAGGTCTTGGCTGATTTCTTTTGATTTTCCCATGTTGTCAAGCAAAGAAGCACTGAGTTTGAAGGTAGGCCTTGAAATACATCCACAGGTACACCTCCAATTGACTCAAATGACGTCAGTTAGCCTATCAGAAGCTTCTAAAGCCATGACATTTTCTGGAATTTTCCAAGCTGTTTATAGGCACAGTCTACTTAATGTATGTAAACTTCTGACCCACTGGAATTGTGATACCTTGAATTATAAGTGAAATAATCTGTCTGTAAACAATTGTTGGAAAAATTACTTGTGTCATGCACAAAGTAGATGTCCTAACTGACTTGCCAAAACTATAGTTTGTTAACAAGAAATTTGTGGAGTGGTTGAAAAACAAGTTTTAATGACTCCAACCTAAGTGTATGTAAACTTCCGACTTCAACTGTACATATTATCTCAATTACCTCAACTACATCGTATCCCCCGCACATTGACTAGGTACCTGTACTCCTTGTATATAGCCTCATTATTGTTATTTTATTGTGTTACTATTTCCTTTTTTTATTTGTGAAATGTTTTTACTTTTTAACTCTGTATTGTTGTTGTAAGTAAGCATTTCACGGTAAAGTCTACACCTGTTGTATTTGACGCATGTGACAAAGAAAATTGTATTTGATGTACTGTACCTCCTCAGCTATCAGTATATTTCTTCTGTCCCACACTATATTAATATGAGTTGTGTATTTCTCTGGGATTTTAGTATGTACGTACATCAACCAAGTTGTATGTACATTAATAACCAGGTAATACTAACACGACTAGTGTGAGGATTGGTTGTGTATGTTTTGAATTATTAGGTATCCTCGGCTTATTGGTGAAAAGTAAAATGGTGTGTTGTGGGTTTGTAATATTTATGTGTATTAACTTAAACACTTGCAAATGAATGTACATACATTTTATAATGTCTATTTTGCAAATTTGTATTAGATGGGAGACTAGTATCTGATAAACTCAGCAAAAAAAGAAACGTCCTCTCACTGTCAATTGCGTTTATTTTCAGCAAACTTGACATGTGTAAATATTTGTATGAACATAACAAGATTCAACATGTGACTCACAGAAATTGAATAATGTGTCCGTGAACAAAGGCGTGTCAAAATCAAAAGTATCAGTCAATATCTGGTGTGGCCACCAGCTGCATTAAGTACTGCTGTGCATCTCCTCCTCATGGACTGCACCAGATGTGCCAGTTCTTGCTGTGAGATGTTACCCCACTCTTCCACCAAGGCACCTGCAAGTTCCCAGACATTTCTGGGGGGGAATGGCCCTAGCCCTCACCCTCCGATCCAACAGGTCCCAGACGTGCGCAATGGGATTGAGATTCGGGCTCTTCGCTAGACATGGCAGGACACCGACATTCCTGTTTTGCAGGAAATCACGCACAGAATGAGCAGTATGGCTGGTGGCATTGTCATGCTGGAGGGTCATGTCAGGATGAGCCTGCAGGAAGGGTACCACATGAGGAGGATGTCTTCCCTGTAACGCACAGCATTGAGATTGCCTGCAATGATGACAAGCTCAGTCCGATGATGCTGTGACACACCGCCCCAGACCATGACGGACCCTCCACCTCCAAATCGATCCCGCTCCAGAGTACAGGCCTCGGAGTAATGCTCATTCCTTCGACGATAAACATGAATCCAACCATCACCCCTGGTGATACAAAACCGCGACTCGTCAGTGAAGAGCACTTTTTGCCAGTCCTTTCTGCTCCGGTGACGGTGGGTTTGTGCCCGACGTTGTTGCCGGTGATGTCTGGTGAGGACCTGCCTTTACAACAGGCCTACAAGCCCTCAGTCCAGCCTCTCTCAGCCTATTGCGCACAGTCTGAGCACTGATGGAGGGACTGTGCGTTCCTGGTGTAACTCAGGCAGTTGTTGTTGCCATCCTGTACCTGTCCCGCAGGTGTGATGTTCGGATGTACCGATCCTGTGCAGGTGTTACACGTGGTCTGCCACTGCAAGGACGATCAGCTGTCCGTCCTGTCTCCCTGTAGCGCTGTCTTAGGCGTCTCACAGTACGGACATTGCAATTTATTGCCCTGGCCACATCTGCAGTCCTCATGCCTCCTTGCAGCATGCCGAAGGCACGTTCACGCAGATGAGCAGGGACCCTGGGTGTCTTTCTTTTGGGTTTTTTCAGAGTCCGTAGAAAGGCCTCTTTAGTGTCCTAAGTTTTCATGACTGTGACCTTAATTGCCTACAGTCTGTAAGCTGTTAGTGTCTTAACGACCGTTCCACAGGTGCATGTTCATTAATTGTTTATGGTTCATTGAACAAGCATGGGAAACAGTGTTTAAACCTGTAACGTTTGTCGTATATACTGGACCAAAGCGCAGCGGGTTGAGTGCTCATTATATATTTATTTAGAACACTTAAGAAAAGAAAACAAGAAAAACGTACGAACGAACAGGATTTCAGGCTAAACACAGCTATGCAATCACAACTTCCCACAAAACCCAAACAAAACACACCCCTCTATATAGGACCTTCAATCAGAGGCGACGAGGAACAGCTGCCTCCAATTGAAGGCCAAATCAATAAACTAAACACAGAACTAAAAAGACTAGACTAGAACATAGAAATATACTAACATAGAACATAGCCCGAAAACACTAACCAAACACCCCTCTACATAAACACACACCCCGAACCACATAAAACAAATACCCCCCTGCCACGTCCTGACCAAACTACAATAACAAATAACCCCTTTACTGGTCAGAACGTGACAAAACCCTTTACAATGAAGATCTGTGAAGTTATTTGGATTTTTACGAATTATCTTTGAAAGACAGGGTCCTGAAAAAGGGACTTTTCTTTTTTTGCTGAGTTTATATAGACGGCAAGGATATTAAAACACTTAACATACTGTACATTTATCTATAGTTCTGTGGTATGAGCCATGTGTCCTTGTAGTCATCTCTTTGTAGTGGCAACCTTATTTTACTGCAGAGTAAATGCCAATGCTGTATGTAGGCCTATGTACCTTTCATTGTAAATACACAAGCTTACATTTCAAACATACAAGAAGTGGTCACAGACTGATTTTAATACATCACAATTATTTCTATTCATGTACTATATAAGTCTGTATGTTCCGAGTTAGTGCATACTCTGCATCACCCAGTACAGTACATTTAACTCCATAGAGTTTTCTTCACTTAATTCCACTGGGATGTCTGAAATGCTACATATTGGTTCAACATATTTCACAACTCCAAGACAGTACGATGTTCCTCTCTTCATGTTAAGACATTCTCTTAAGAATTGAAATGTTCCTTCAGCCATGCAGCAGGATGACACAACGTGCCCTTTGTTCTCTTTTTCGTAGTCTGCCTTTCATCCCACTGGGTTGCATTCCTCTATGCTTCATCAAGGTGCCAACCTAGTCCTCCATCTACCGTACATTCGGGAAAGTATTCAGATCCCTTGACTTTTTCCCTATTTTGTTACAGGACAGCCTTATTCTAAAATTGATTTTTAAAAATGTGACTCATCAATCTACACACAATACCCCATAATGACAAAGCAAAATTAGGTTTTTGGAGATTTTCGCAAATTTATCAAATATAAAAAACTGAAATATCACATTTACATAAGTATTCAGACCCTTTACTCAGTACTTTGTTGAAGCACCTTTGGCAGCGATTACTACCTCGAGTCTTCTTGGGTATGACGCTACAAGCTTGGCACAACTGTATTTGAGGAGTTTCTCCCATTCTTCTCTGTAGATCCTCTCAAGCTCTGTCAGGTTCTATGGGGAGCGTCGCTGCACAGTTATTTTCAGGTCTCTCCAGATATGTTTGATCGGGTTCAAGTCCGGGCTCTGGCTGGGCCACTCAAGGACATTCAGAGACTTGTCCCGAAGCCACTCCTGCGTTGTCTTGGCTGTGTGCTTAGGGTCATTGTCCTGCTGGAAGGTGAACCTTCGCCCCAGTCTGAGGTCCTGAGCGCTCTGGAGCAGGTTTCCATCAAGGATCTCTCTGTACTTTGTTCCATTCATCTTTCCCTCGATCCTGACTAGTCTCCCAGTCCCTGCTGCTGAAAAACATCCCCACAGCATGATGCTGCTGCCACCACCATGCTTCACCGTAGGGATGGTTCCAGGTTTCCTCCAGACGTGACGCTTGGCATTCAGGCCAAAGAGTGCAATCTTGGTTTCATCAGACCAGAGAATCTTGTTTCTCATGGTTTGAGATTCCTTTAGGTGCCTTTTGGCAAACTCCAAGTGGGCTGTTATGTACCTTTTACTAAGGAGTGGCTTTCCGTCTGGCCACTCTACCATAAAGGCCTGATTGGTGGAGTGCTGCAGAGATGGTTGTCCTTCTGGAAGGTTCTCCCATCTCCACAGAGAAACACTGGAGCTCTGGGAGAGTGACCATCGGGTTTGGCCGGGCGGCCAGCTCTAGGAAGAGTCTTGGTGGTTCCAAACTTCTTCCATTTAAGAATGATGGAGGCCACTGTGTTCTTGGGGACCTTCAATGCTGGAGAACATTTTTGGTACCCTTTCCACGATCTGTGCCTCGACACAATCTTGTCTCTGAGATCTACGGACAATTCCTTCAACCTCATGGCTTGGTTTTTGCTCTGACATGCACTGTCAACTCTGGGACATTATATAGACAGGTGTATGCCTTTTCCAAGTCCTGTCTAATCAATTGAATTTACCACAAGTGGCTCCAATCAAGTTGTCGAAACATCTCAAGGATGATCAATGGAAACAGGATGCACCTGAGCTCAATTTCAAGTCTCATAGCAAAGGGTCTGAATACTTATGTAAATAGGGTATTTCTGTTTTTTACAATAAGGCTGTAACGTAACAAAATGTGAAAAAGGGAAGGTGTCTGAATACTTTCTGAATGCACTGTATATGTCTATGCATGCACTCCATGCAGAGAAACTTAAGTAATACTTTTGTATAGTTTCTCTATTCACAGGGAATGTTTTGAGTCAGCAGTCAGATTCTGATGCCCCTTTTACTTCGATACCACAAGTCACATAAGAATATTCTTTGATAATGCAACACTATGTTGTGTCACTATAAGCCAATTACGCCATGGTTTTGACGAATGATCTGCTCTGACAGTAGTGGATGGCATTTAACATTAACTGCCTCTGGATTAGTCTCTGGGCGTAAATGGTGCTGGTTATGGGGGGGCGGGGGTTATGGCTGCCATAATCTCATTTGCTTGGTTGCTGACTTGAGTTTCCAGATCACATTTATTCAAAAACGAGAGCGGGAGAGCGGGAGAGATATCCACCAAGCCTCTGCAAACTCAGCTTTGCGAGGCTGCTCTCTTTCAACTTTGATTGTCCCCTGTGTCGACAGCTCGATCCATAGCATCTGAAGGACAAGGCGCGCACTGGCACTCATAAAAGAATGTAGGGAGGTGTCATATTGAACGCGGGATTGCTTTTTAATCCCGGGTACATTGACTATTCTTGTCAATAGAAACCCAATACAACTGCCAGCTTGAGCTTTTTTTCTATATGATTCTTGCTGGGCTTAATTTTCAAAGTGAACGCATAGATGCCAGGGAAGGCTTTTTCTCATTTTCTCCCTCTGCGTATCTGTGGTGACAGCCCCATGCCAAGAGCAACACGCATGAAGCAGAAACGATCAGTGTGATCCTCCAACACCGCCTGTTCCCTAAGACAGGAAGACCTGATAGGAGATGGACCCCCTCACTTCCTCCTATCCACTTACAACACCCCTACAGCCTCTCGTGATTAACCCTCTGGTGAATACACACCGTTTTGTACAGTTGTGATGATGACTCGGAATATTGAGAATAGCCACGGTTGGGTTTTCAGTAAGAGGATGTTATCTGGTTTTAAAAAGGAAGATTTAGTGGAAAGGTGCAGGCTTAGTCAGAGAGGTGATTTACCTGAGCGATTGACAAAACGTTTTGCTGATGGCCCATGCACGTTGTAAGGCATGAGCCTACATACTTGACTCAAAAAAGGATTCCATTGCCTTTAAAGTGCAGCGGTGACTCCTTCCCACTCCGTATGTGCTCACTGTCAATGCTAGACTAATATTACCAACAGACAGAAACCGACTGTTTCATCTCAATCTGCCATTAACTTTATTACAGTCTTATGATTTAAGGTTTACTTTTAGGCTGGACATCTCAGGTGCTGGTATGTTTCAAGAAAGGAAATCTTTGAGCGGAGTGACAGTTAAGCCATGCACTAATCACGTAGTCATAAGGGAATAGGGAATCACAAGGAGAATGAATTAATAAAAGCTGCCGAGGAATACATGTATAAAGATGTATAAAGAAGTGAGAGTGTCCGTTACGAGGCTTAGGTACAACTGTCATAGTGTCCCTCATCATCAAAACACAGCCCCTTCATCTCCCCTTGGTGGTGTCATGCAAGTGAGAGGCGTGAAAGCACAGCGACACTTGATGGGCCCGTTCGACACTCAGCCGCTAATTCATCATGACAAATGTGCTCAGATGATCTGGCCCAGCAGCACTAATGGGGAGAGGAGAGACCGACTCCAATTAATCCATCCAGCTTTACTTTGGGCTAATTGGAGCGCGTCCCTGCTTCTGCACTGGCCTAGCAGCTACCTGACACCATTTATCTGTGGGCACCATTTTGAGAGATCCATTTTTTTGTGTTTGACTGAGGCCTGTAAGATGTTTCACTTTTATTTTTCCACCGAAGAGCTCTTCTCAAATTTGACTGACTGCCTCTTACGTAGCAAAATTATAAATAGTTTTTTTTACATTGGATAAATGTAGAGACTTGTAGCAGTTGAGGAACAATGGGAAAGTAATTCTGCTTTGAAAGTTGATAAACTTGTAACCTCATTTTTGAGAAAATGGCCCTTGAATGTTTTAGTACACCTACTGGAGAGCTCTTCTTTGTCTACACCCATTCAGCATCGTTCACACCCTCTTAAGCCTTAGCCCCACCCATCTCTTTAAATATTCACAAGTGAGGCCATACGCTAAACAGAGTGAGTAGTTTAGTAAACAACCAAAGATTTCAAGACTAAAAGTGGTAAAAGTAGTAGCCTACAATAAGGAAAAACGGCATGTAAAAATACACTATCTAGTCCTTAGCCTATATCCTAATCTGTGACGACTCTTTCTCTTTGCTTTTGTTTTCCTTAATAGGATGTCGGTGGGCAGAGCCAGGAGGGTCGTCAGCAAAATGGGACAAACGTGAGCTCGGGTGTGTCCCGGGGATAAATATTCCTTTCCCCCATACATTGAGGAGACTCTCTCCACACAGACACACTGTTGTTTTTGGTTGTGGCAATTTTAGGGCCTCTTTTTGTTCATTTGTTTTGGCACCTCTCAACACCCCTCATTATCACCATCTATGCACGCATCCACTCACTCTTGTAGACACAGGAGGCAGATGGTTTGAGTCTCTGATATTTATTGTACAACAAGGGGCAGGCAAGAGGCAGGTCGAGGACAAGCAAAAGTTCATAATCCAAGTTGGAGTCCAAATGGTACAGGGCAGCAAGCAGGCTCAAGGTCAGGGCAGGCTGAATGGTCAGGCAGGCGGGCTTAGTGTCAGAGCAGGCAAGAGGTCAAAACCAGGAGGACTAGAAAAAACACACTAGGAAAACAGAAACTCGGAAAACACGCTGGTAAACTTGACAAGACAAGACGAACTGGCAACAGACAAACAGAGAACACGGATATAAATACACTGAGGGTAATAGGGAAGATGGGTGACACCTGGAGGGGGGTGGAGACAATCTCAAGGACAGATCAGGGTGTGACAACACTACTGACTACACACACACCATTGTTATTTAATAAATATGTTTGTCATTTCTGTATCTTCGTGTTGTCTCCCTCTTTGTTACGAGCTGGTTCGTAACAAATCTGACTTTGGTACAGGTCATGTTCTTCACATTACCGTCTCTGGTAAACACACACTATATCAAATGAAATCTACGTTTATTTGTCACATGCACAGGATACAGAAGGTATAAACGGTACAGTGAAATGGTTACTTGCGTAGTAGCAATATCAAAAACAGGAAGTGAGAAGATACATTTTTTTTATAATTATGAGAAGATGTTTAAATGACGCACTTTTCTAAATTGATGGGTCATGTGAAGGAAATGCTATAACTACCACCCCCCCCCCCCCCCCCCCCCAGACACATCTAAGTGGATGGGTCACTATTGTCTAGACATGTACACATGTTCATGAAATACACTAGATGGCCGTAATCACCCCCAGACACAGCTGGCTGACTTGATGGCTCATGTAATCATCAGGTGAAGTGGAGTCTTTTGTTTAGACATGTTTAGCTAGCTAAACAATGAACCGGCATAATCCCAACTCATACTACTACCAATATAAACATTGTCATAGCTGTAGTATGAATCTACAGGTAGCTAAAGAGCTAACCAACTAGGTTCAATGTTATCTTGTTAACATTAGGCTATAACTAGCAATGCAAATGGCTTTCTTATTCAAGTAATATTACTACACAGATCATACACGTAACGTTAGCTAGCGAGCCAGCAACCTAACGTTCTCCAGCTAGCAAACAGTACTCTTTAACTTGCAATGAAAAATTACTTTCTGAAAAAATTAGAAACGTATATCTTAAAATGTAGCTAGACTCTTACCCATATACATGGCTGAACGCTTCACAGCAGACTGGAACCATTTAACTTAGTTTTGTTTGTAGCTACATCTTGTTTGGCCAGCATTGTCAAGTCACTAAGGTTCACACTGACCGTGGCATGTGCAGAAAGTGGCCCATCACTTTTTACAACTAATCTGTCGATAGCGCCTGCTAAATTCAAGGCATCAATGTTTAGAAAAGTTGCAAAACATTTGTAGTTCTCAACGGCTAACAAATCTTTCAGAAACGTGCGTTAAAAAAAGGACTATCAACACATACTGAGCAGCTCACATTATAGACAGAAGCATGCTACATGGCAGACCAATCCAAACTCATCTCCCGGCATGTCCAGCCCATCCATTATATCAGCCAATCATGGCTAATGGGAAGGTTCCTGGCTTTTTTCGTGGCTAAACCAACTAGGCTCGTAATTTAACAATTTACTTGTATTTACGGATGTAATAAGTTTGTTATTAAAGCACATGAAAGTTCACATGTTCCAGAAGGCATTTCTGACAAAAAAAGCATTTTGATAAAAAATGTATGTTTTTTTTATTTTATTTTTTATTTCACCTTTATTTAACCAGGTAGGCCAGTTGAGAACAAGTTCTCATTTACAACTGCGACCTGGCCAAGATAAAGCAAAGCAGTGCGACAAAAACAACAACACAGAGTTACACATGGGATAAACAAATGTACAGTCAATAACACAATAGAAAAATCTGTATACAGTGTGTGCAAATGTAGTAAGATTAGGGAGGTATGGCAATAAATAGGCCATAGTGGTAAAATAATTACAATTTAGCATTAACACTGGAGTGATAGATTTGCAGATGATGATGTGCGAGTAGAGATACTGGTGTGCAAAAGAGCAAAAATAAATAACAATATGGGGATGAGTTGTTGGGTGGGCTATTTACAGATGGGCTGTGTACAGGTGCAGTGATCGGTAAGCTTCTCTGACAGCTTATGCTTAAAGTTAGTGAGGGAGATATAAGACTCCAGCTTCAGTGATTTGTGCAATTCATTCCAGTTATTGTCAGCAGAGAACTGGAAGGAAAGGTGACTAAAGAGGAGTTGGCTTTGGGGATGGCTTTACCTAGCAAAGACTTATAGATGACCTAGAGCCAGTGGGTTTGGCGACGAATATGAAGCAAGGGCCAGCCAACGAGTGCATACAGGTCACAGTGGTGGGTAGTATATGGGGCTTTGGTGACAAAACGGATGGCACTGTGATAGACTACATACAATTTATTGAGTAGAGTGTTGGAGGTAATTCTGTAAATGAGATCGCCGAAGTCAAGGATCGGTAGGATAGTCAGTTTTACGAGGGTATGTTTAGCAGCTTGAGTGAAGGAGGATTTGTTGCGAAATAGGAAGCCGATTCTAGATTTAATTTTGGATTGGAGATGGTTAATGTGAGTCTGGAAGGAGAGTTTACAGTCTAACCAGACACCTAGGTATTTGTAGTTGTCCACATATTCTAAGTCAGAACCGTCCAGTGTAGTAATGCTAGTCGGGCGGGCGGGTGCAGGCAGCGATCAGTTGAAGAGCATGCATTTGGTTTTACTAGCATTTAAGAGCAGTTGGAGGCCACGGAAGGAGTGTTGTATGGCATTGAAGCTCGTTTGAAGGTTTGTTAACACACTATCCAAAGAAGGGTCAGAAGTATACAGAATGGTGTTGTCTGTATAGAGAATCACCAGCAGCAAGAGTGACATCATTGATATATACAGTGAAAAGAGTCGGCCCGAGAATTGAACCCTGTGACACCCCCTTAGAGACTGCCAAAGGTCCGGACAACAGGCCCTCCGATTTGACACACTGAACTCTATCGGAGAAATAGTTGGTGAACCAGGCAAGGCAGTCATTTGAGAAACCAAGGCTGTTGAGTCTGCCGATAAGAATGTGGTGATTGACAGAGTCGAAAGCCTTGGCCAGCTCGATGAAGACGGCTGCACAGTACTGTCTTTTATCGATGGTGGTTATGATATTGTTTAGGACCTTGAGTGTGGCTGAGGTGCACCCCTGACCAGCTCGGAAACCAGATTGCATAGCGGAGAAGGTACTGTGGGATTCAAAATGGTCGGTGATCCGTTTGTTAACTTGGCTTTCGAAGACTTTAGAAGCCAGTTTACGTTCAAATGCTTCTCCTGTGACATATGCTTAGTTTCCTGAAACGAGTATATTATGGATTCTAATTGAATTTTATTTGTCACATATTCCAAATAAAACAAGTGTAGACTCTACCTGTGAAATGCTTACTTGCGAGAAACAAACAACTTTGTTCTGAAACTCGTCAGTCTATTATTGTTTTGAGAAATGAAGGCAATTCCATGCGAGAAATTGCCAAGAAACTGAAGATCTCGTACAAATCTGTGTACTACTCCCTTCACAGAACAGAACATGGAATAGCCTTAATTTCTCAGAACAAGAATAGACTGACGAGTTTCAGAAGAAAGTTATTTGTTTCTGGCCATTTTGAGCCTGTAATTGAACCCACGAATGCTGATGCTCCAGATACTCAACTAGTCTAAAGAAGGCCAGCTTTATTGCTTCTTTAAATCAGGACAACAGTTTTCAGCTGTGCTAACATAATTGCAAAAGGGTTTTCTAATGATCACATAGCCTTTTAAAATGATTAACTTGGTTTAGCTAACACAATTGGAACACAGGAGTGATGGTTGCTGATAATGGGCCTCTGTACACCTATGTAGATATTCCATTAAAAATCTGCCGTTTCCAGCTACAAAAGTAATTTCCAACATTAACAATGTCTACACTGTATTTCTGATCAATTTGATGTTATTTTAATGGACAAAAAAAATTGCTTTTCTTTCAAAAACAAGGACATTTCTAAGTGACCTATACATATATACATGTTTTTTTAGCTGATAAATCAATCAATCCAAATTGTGCAGCGGCCATTTGGTGAAACAAAACACTAAAAAGTTGAATGACGTTCAGAGATTGTCAAGCCAAGCCTTTAATACTGGGTAGGCCTACAAAGTAGGGATCGATGTATTTTCTGTTTGTCAAGATTGACATAGTCTATTTATTGTGGTGTTGAAAACGCAAACCATGATATTGAAGCTCCCGATGTTGATATGCTTTGTTTCTTGGTTGTGTGGTGCATTGGCACAGAGACCTGTTGGTGGAAAATGTGTTGCACATATTTAATAGAACTTTTAATATGGCATCCACATGTAGAAAATCTGATTTCCCCCTAGCTGATCATTGTCTGCAGCCGGCTCTGACTGTAGTGTAAATGAAACAGGCAGGGAGAGTGAGCTTGTTCCTGGTGTTCGGCGAACCCTCAACTTTCTGGCCCATAGCCCTGCGGGAGATCAACTGTGCCACAAAAACAAGTGACAAAGTCCATAGCCACATATATAAACACAGGGTTGCTACAGTTATTGTTATTTGCTGCCGTAAACATTATTTTGAGTTCATGTGAAGGGGGAGGGTGTGCTTTTTTCTTTTACAGAGTCAGGACCAGCCCCCACCCCCCAGTAAATATCAAACTGTCTCTCATGTGTTTTGTCAGACATAAATTGTAATTTCTGTCATTCCATTTCTTAGCCCTGTTTACAATGAGAATTAAATTGTTTTTTTATTTTACCAGGTCATTTGACTGAGAACACATTCCCATTTACATCAACGACCTGGGGAATAGTTACAGGGGGAGAGGAATGAGCCAATTGGAAGCTGGGGATGATTAGGTGGCCATGATGGTATAAGGGCCAGATTGGGAATTTAGCCAGGACACCGGGGTTAATGCCCCTACTCTTACGATAAGTGCCATTGGATCTTTAGTGATCACAGAGAGTCAGGACACCCGTTTAACGTCCCATCCGAAAGACGACACCTTACACAGGGCAATGTCCCCAATCACTGCCCTGGGGCATTGGGATATAGATATTTTGACCAGAGGAAACAGTGCTTCCTACTGGCCCTAAAACACCACTTTCAGCAGCATCTGGTCTCCCACCCAGGACCAACCCTGCTTAGCTTCAGAGGCAAGCCTGCAGTGAGATACAGGGTGGTATGCTGCTGCATGATTTCATAGTTTATACAATACTGTGCTTCTGTACATTTTCTGTTTGTTTGCGGTAGCGGTGCGTGGGTAAAATCACTGGGGAAGCCAAGCCAGGGAAAAAAAGACATATTACAACCTATGTGTTGTGATAATTGTGTTGTTTGCTCTATAACCTGTTAGTTCATATGCCTCTACTAATCCAGCACCATTTCAACTTCAACATCATCTAATCACCTCTGCTTAGTCTAATACAGTGACAACTAAAAGATACTAAAAACGATTTAGTCCAATCAACGTAAGCTATATGAATATTCTGTGGCTGTCCATGGTACTGGTGTGTGTGTGTGTGTGTGTGTGTGTGTGTGTGTGTGTGTGTGTGTGTGTGTGTGTGTGCGTGCGTGCTTGCAAGTAGAATAAAACATGTTAACTCACCCTACTTGTAGAGGAACGGCAGCAATGCCATCCTCTTCTTTTTCATTTTGATGAAACTGTCTATGACTCTGTCATACAGTACACACTAAATGCGGAAGACACATTTCAGTTGAATGCATTCAGTTGTACAACTGACTAGGTATCCCCCTTTCCTTTTATTTTTTGTTGTCCTAGGCTACCTGGCTAAAATGCTTGCTTGCTAGCCTAACTTCCTTTCATGGGCAATGATGCACCAGCCTACTACTTCTAGCTACATGTTTAACATCCATCCTCTCAGGCTTGGGGCACAATGTATACGTTTATGATTGGATCAGAATCGTTGTTATAATCATTGGCCAGTACGGAGAATTAAGTGAAACCACAAGTCCAAATCCCTGTCTCCATCTATGGCTAATTTAGGAATGGGACAATTTTAGCTAGCTAGTTAGCCACCGGAAGACAACAACACAACGAGATGCAACAATTCCATTTTATTTCTTTGGATTCTGATGATGTCATTGGTGTGAAGCCAAATCCAACCTGGCTTCCCTTTACACTTTTTTTGGTGTGACAGGACCATTCGCAACTGTGCTCACTCAGTTTAGCTCAACCCTGATTGGCTATTATTTTATATATAAAAACTGATCAGGGAGACCAAATGCTCGCTAGCTTCCCTTGCATTCAATGCTACCTAAACTCAGCAAAAAAATAAATGTCTTCTCACTGTCAACTGTGTTTATTTTCAGCAAACTTAACATGTGTAAATATGTGTATGAACATAACAAGGTTCAACAACTGAGACATAAACTGAACATGTTCCACAGACATGTGACTAACAGAAATGGAATAATGTGTCCCTGAACAAAGGGGTGGGTCAAAATCAAAAGTAACAGTCAGTATCTGGTGTGGCCACCAGCTGCATTAAGAACTGCAGTGCATCTCCTCCTCATGGACTGCACCAGATTTGCCAGTTCTTGCTGTGAGATGTTACCTCACTCTTCCACCAAGGCACCTGCAAGTTCCCGGACATTTCTGGGGGGAATGGCCCTAGCCCTCACCCTCCGATCCAACAGGTCCCAGACGTGCTCAATGGGATTGAGATCCAGGCTCTTTGCTGGCCATGGCAGAAACACTGACATTCCTGTCTTGCAGAAAATCACGCACAGAACGAGCAGTATGGCTGGTGACATTGTCATGCTGGAGGGTCATGTCAGGATGAGCCTACAGGAAGGGTACCACATGAGGGAGGAGGATGTCTTCCCTGTAACGCACAGCGTTGAGATTGCTTGCAATGACAACAAGCTCAGTCCGATGATGTTGTGACACACCGCCCCAGACCATGACGGACCCGCCACCTCCAAATCGATCCCGCTCCAGAGTACAGGCCTCGGTGTAATGCTCATTCCTTCGACAATAAACACGAATCCGACCATCACCTCTGGTGATTTTACACGTGGTCTGCCACTGTGAGGACGATCAGCTGTCCGTCTTGTCTCCCTCTAGCTGTCTTAGGCATCTCACAGTACGGACATTGCAATTTATTGCCCTGGCCACATCTGCAGTCCTCATGCCTCCTTGCAGCATACCTAAGTCACGTTCACACAGATGAGCAGGGACCTTGGGCATCTTTCTTTTGGTGTTTTTCAGAGTCAGTAGAAAGGCCTCTTTAGTGTCCTACGTTTTCATGACTGTGACCTTAATTGCCTACCGTCTGTAAGCTGTTAGTGTCTTAACGACCGTTCCACAGTTGCATATTCATTCATTGTTTATGGTTCATTGAACAAGCATTGGAAACAGCATTTAAACCCTTTACAATGAAGATCTGTGGAGTTATTTGGATTTTTATGAATTATCTTTGAAAGACAACGTCCTGAAAAAGGGACGTTTCTTTTTTTGCTGAGTTTATGTGTGGCAACAATGTCATACTCTTTCTGACCAAAATGTGTGACTGTCAGACCCTAAACACAATGTCATTGTTATTACCGTTGAATAAATTACTATATGCTGTTTCAAATCATATGTTGTGGGCTGTCTTGACCACAGCTGTGTGTGTGATGTGACAACACATTCCTTTGGCATGAAGTGAAGCCTTTTGGCAAGAGCAGGACGTTCCTGTTCTAAAGTTAGACTTGATCTGAATTTTAATTCATCCATGGCAAATGGATTTGTATCTCTCCAGAGATGCAAAACTGTATGAGTCATACTGTAGAGTATGAACGGATTGTTTGTCCGTTGGAACAAGAAAAGTGTGATTTCATGCCATAGTTGTTTTAGGTGAATCATTCTCAGCTATTAGCCCTTGAGAGCTGACCTAAAGTGTTGTAATTATCATGAAAGGAATGACCTCATCTTAGTCCATTGAAGTACGAGTCTATGAAATCCAGGATGATTTTTTTTGTCTGTCAATTCAGCTTTTGCTTCAAGAAAAACAAAGGTTTTCCTCGGAGGGTGCACTTCAGCCTGGTTAATGCTGCCTCCTGTTTCTGGAGCCGTATTTTTCTAAGGTTGTGTGTGGCACATCTGTGCAGCTATTGTTTATTCATGGCGTAAACCCTTTGAAATGTGTTAAGATACTTCCCACTCATTATAAAAATCCTGCCACCCATGGATTAGGACTTTGATGTCACCAATCCTGCTTCAAAGGCTTATTTCGCTGCTATTAATCACAGTTTAGCCTCTGAAGATATAGCCAGAGAAAACATTTGGACATCTTGTGCAGAAACTTTGAAATGTTTCAGACTGTCTTGCATATGCTTGGTTCATATCCTCTCGTCTGTGTGCAGGAGGGACTGTAGCACCGCTGTGCAGACAGCTGTGCTGCTGATTCCATAAAATCCAGCTCAGACTGGTCCTAAACTGCCCTTTCTGTCTACCTGAAGGATTACCCAACACACTGGTCCACACAATGGAACTGGCCTACTCTCAGAGTCATGCTTGTTGAAAGCAGGAGTTAACTTGATTTTCCTCTCTATGGCAACTGTAATACTCTGGATACAGTAGTTGACTTTTTCTATTGAAATGATTGCTCTGTATAATAGACAGTATACTGTAACTGCCAAAATAAAGGAAACACCAACATAAAGTGTCTTCATAAGGCGTTGGGCCACCACGAGCCAGAACAGCTTCAATGCATAGATTATACAAGTGTCTGGAACTCTATTGCAGGGATAGAACAGCATTCTTCCACGAGAAATTCCATAATTTTGTGTTTTGTTGATGGTGGTGGAAAACTCTGTCTCAAGCGCCGCTCCAGAATCTCCCATAAGTGTTCAATTGGGTTGACTGGTTACTGAGACGGCCATGGCATTTGGTTTACATGATGTTCATGATAATCAAACCATTCAGTGACCACTCGTGCCCTGTGGATGGAGGCATTGTCATCCTATAGGGGGCATAGCCATGCTAGCCAAAATAATGGCCTTCCCAGCAGTTTTATACATGACCCTAAGCATGATTGGATGTTATTTGCTTTATTAACTCAGGAACCACACCTGTGTGGAAGCACCTACTTTCAATATACTTTATGTCCCTCATTTACTCATGTTTCCGTTACCTGTATGTGGTATTGTATTGACGTGTTGCTTTGCTGTGTTGGTTTGAACAGGTAATCTGGCCACTTCCAGGGCGAGAGTCACTGCTGCCTCAAGGTCACTGTCACCCCAGCTCAGCTCAGGACACCACAAGGTGGGCTCTTTCTCCCTTAACCCTTTATACAACTCAAAAACATCATGGTGGTGGCTATTATTTCATCCAAGTTGAGACCATATCACTCCTTATATAAGATTACAGGCATTACATCAAAAACAAACAGTAGAACTCAAACACAACAGCATTCGCTTGTGACTTCCATTAAAGCAGATTGATTTGAATCATTTGAACACTGAGAACCATTTGAGTCCATTTGCACCATGCTGTACCTTTAACTGCGATCCCCCTGGCACTACAAGGATGAATTGTCAAAGGGGGCATATCTCAGTGGTTCCTTCTGTCAACAGCTGGTGAGGAAGGAGGCTTTAAATGCTGATTGCTGATACAGACAGCTTGCTCTTACAATTCCTGTTGTAAAGAACAACATGTTGAATTGGAGAAGTTTGATGGATGTTAAAGGCCTCTAGACAGCGTGAGGCCACAGTTAGGCCATAAACAATTACATCCTGCTACAGCCCTCTGAAAAGGCTATCTGGGGTTATACCTCACCTATAAACTAGTGTAGTAAACCTGACTTTTGCACATTCCCCCTCACTGTTGCTCTTAGTGTACCATAAAAGTAATTGTCAGCGATTTATACAAATAATACTCTGCTGCTCTATTCATCTTTCACTGTCTGAACTAACCTCCTTTAAGGAGAACCATTCAGTAAATCATAATGTCTAGTTAAGATTTTGTCCATTCTCAAATATTGTATATTAAGAAAATACTTCTCACGTTAGGATTTTTGGTGTTGTACCCCTTAAAGGGAATGTCACATTATTTACTTCTTGATTAAATTGTTTTTACCCTCATCTCATCAATCTACACACAATACCTCATAATTTTTTTGCAAATGTATAAAAATAAAAAAATTATTCAGACCCTTTACTTAGTACTTTGTTGAAGCACCTTTAGCAGCGATTACAGTCTCGCATCTCCTTGGGTATGACTCTACAAGCTTGGCATACCTGTATTTAGGGAATTTCTCCCATTCTTCTCTGCAGATCCTCTCAAGCTCTGTCAGGTTGGATGGGGAGCGTTGCTTCACAGCTATTTCCAGGTCTCTCCAGAAATGTTCGATCTGGTTCAAATATGGGCTCTGGCTGGGCCACACAAGGACATTCAGAGACTTGTACCAAAGCCACTCCTGCGTTGTCTTGGCTGTGTGCTTAGGGTTGTTGTCCTGTTGAAATGTGGACCTTCACCCCAGTCTGAGGTCCAGAGCGCTCTGGAGCAGGTTTTAATCAAGAATCTCTCTGTACTTTGCTTTGTTCATCTTTCCCTCAATCCTGACTAGTCTCCCAGTCCCTGCTGCTGAACAACATCCCCACAGCATGATGCTGCCACCACCATACTTCACCGTAGGGATGGTGCCAGGTTTCCTCCAGACATGACGCGTGGCATTCAGGCCAAAGAGTTCAATCTTGGTTTCATCAGACCAGAGAATCTTGTTTCTCATGGTCTGAGAGTCCTTTAGGTGCCTTTTGGCAAACTCTAAGCGGGCTGTCATGTGTCTTTTACTGAGGAGTGGCTTCCGTCTGGCCACTCTACCATAAAGGCCTGATTGGCGGAGTGCTGCAGAGATGGTTGTCCTTCTGGAACGTTCTCCAATTTCCATAGAGGAACTCTGGACTTCTTTCATTGTGACCATCAGGTTCTTGGTCACCTCCCTGACCAAGGTCCTTCTCTTCTGGTTGCTCAGTTTGACCGGGCGGCCAGCTCTAGGAAGAATCTCGTGGTTCCTTTTAAGAATGATTGAGGCCACTGTGTTCTTGGGGACCTTCAATGCTGCAAACACTTTTTGGTACCCTTCCCCAGATCTGTGCCTCAACACAATCCTGTCTCGGAGCTCTACTGATAATTCCTTCAACCACATGGCTTGGTTTTTGCTCTGACATGCACTGTCAACTGTGGGACCTTATTTAGACAGGTGTGTGCCTTTCCAAATCATGTCCAATCAATTGAATTTACCACAGGTGGACTCCAATCAAGTTGTTGAAACATCTCAAGGACGGTCAATGGAAACAGGATGCACCTGAGCTCAATTTCGAGTCTCATAGCAAAGGGTCTGAATACTTATGTAAATAAGGTACTTCTGTTTTTGTTTTTTTATACATTTGCACACAAAACAACCTGTTTTCGCTTTGTCATTATCATCAATGTTTTCTTTTTAAAATCAATTTTAGAATAAGGCTGAAACGTAACAAAATGTAGAACAAGTCAAGGGGTCTGAATACTTTCCAAATTCACTGTATCTTCTACCTCATCTTTCTTGAGTCTAATGATAGACTAAAGGTAACATGTGGCCGGTTCACTTACGCTGTGGTTTGACATTCTGACATTTTAATGCAGTCTTTGGAAAGGCATCAAACCACCTTATGAGCTACAGCAGTGGTTCCCATCCAGGGGTACTAGGGCTCCTGGGGGT
Organism: Salmo trutta; assembly: GCF_901001165.1. Taxonomy (NCBI): domain Eukaryota; kingdom Metazoa; phylum Chordata; class Actinopteri; order Salmoniformes; family Salmonidae; genus Salmo; species Salmo trutta. Next base: position 39,391,612 of record NC_042976.1, on the reverse strand, counting down.
ACTTGACGTATCCACAGGGGGTACTTGAGAAGACTCATGAGACCATTGGCCTACTGGTAAAATACACATGAGGGGGTACTTCAGGGGTACTCCTGTTAGAGCAAAATTGAGTTGGTGGTACAGTAACAGAGACAGGAACCACACTATACCTGCTCTGTGAGAATAAAGTACCTGCTAACGGTTTGTCAAACGCTGAAACATGACTGATGTAAAATGCATGCTCGCTTTAGCTCAATCAAAGTCGGTGGAAAGTTCAAAACAGTTCATCGATGAGAAGCTCATAAAAGTTATCATCGCAAACAAATGATGGAACTAGTGCAGACGTGTGGACGGCCCTGGTTAAAATACACGAACAGAAGTAGTTGAACAGAAAGAGGATAATTGCTGGTACTTCTATCTGAACAGCATTGAACATAGTAAACTGTCAGAACATCCAATTACTCCATGAAGTTATTCAGAAAATGTTTGACATACCTTTCCCCCTGTGCTGAGATGAAATAAAGCATTAAGATATGCACTTTGCTGTGTAGACTTACTATGAAATATAGATTGAGTCATACATTTTGATGAAGCCATGATGTGTGAGGACCGTTAAAGTGCTTATATTGTGTCCTCGTTAACCCGTTGTTGGAAGGACTATCTGGTTTGGGATGGCAAGCCTCATTATACAGAGCAGCGTTAGCTGCAATTCTCCCATGGCCCTACACTGTTGGCTTTAAGTGCTTATGGTGCTGCTGCCCTACAGAGACAACACTGAACAAGCAACAATGTACTGTTTTCCATCCCATTGTGAGGAAGGAATTATTGTGACAGCTTGTGTTTAGGTGGACACCATGGAAATGATGCGGCACCCTGAGGAAACCACCAACATGAGGAGACAGACATCTCCCTCACCATCATCATCATCATCACTATACCCAATCGTTCCATTTCAGCAATGTTTTTCATTTAACTCCAATACAGTACAGAAATAGAAAAGGGTTTTCATTTTTGATTCGATTTATATCCACCCGTGAATAAGAATGTCAGTAAGAAGATTGTTTTGCTGACACAATGACAAAACAGCATCAGCACGATATTTGGGAATTCCACAACGACCGTAGGAAATAATGCATAATGCAAATAATAATCCCTGTTTTCTTGTTTGCTCCACCCCCGTCGCCTTGCTTTGTCTCCTCACTGCGTTGGCAGTACTCCCTGATGGATCTACTGTCTAAGATGGTGGTGGGTTGGCCCCACTTTGTGCGCTGCATTAAGCCCAACGATGACAGACAGGCTCTGGGTTCCTGTAAGGGGTGGGTGATGGTGTGGCTGCCTTACACTGGAGTCCCGGAGACAGTGAACATCCGCCACCAGGGCTACTCCCACCGCATCCTGTTTGAAGAGTTTGTTAACAGGTAACAACCGCGCTGTACTGGGCGCCGGGGCGCTAGCTGTGCACTCACGCTGAGTGTTGACACAACCCCAGAGTTAGAGCAGAACAAGTGCACGGCGTGTGCTACATCACACAAAACACGGCTTCCTTAATTGGAAAGGAGTTAAAAAGTTGAGCAGAGCAAGCGGCTCACTAATTGGCAGTCGTTAGTGATAGCATAAGACTACATCTCTTAACTGGGTGGGTTCACTTCACGGAACTGGGAAATAAGGTCAGAATTCAAACAGAGAGGAACTCTGAGGCTGAGGATAGACATTTTAATTGATTTCTTTACTATTCATGAAGGGTTTGTTTTTGTGCTCTGTGTCCTGGACAGAGTATATATCTGGTATAGGAGCCCATTATTCCCTGGGTGGTTATCGTGAATGATGAAATTGGGTTACTGACTTTTTTCTATTAGATACAGGATATTAGATAAGGTTTTTATTTGTTTTCCCAGTGTCTGGCAACATCTGCCAATGTGAGAGGTATGAGAATTTCTTCCGTTGAAACGGCCTAATAAAATATTAAGCTTAGATTTGATTTTTATCCACACAAAAAAATCCAAAAGCAGGTATTTAAACCTTCTTGAATCCTGTCAAGAATAAAATACATACTCAGACTCGGTCCTTGGGGAAATGTAGGAAACCTACGTTTGATCAATTATCCTTTGAAAAATATTCCAGGCACCTCCAATGGGGAGCTTTAATACGATATCAAATGTAATTAGCTTGGGCTTGTGGCCTGTGTAAAAAGCAGTGAGACGGCTGGTTAGTTCCGCTGCTCCAGGGGAGCTTTTAAAAGATTGTGTGTTTAATTTAGCCTGATTTCTTGCAGAAAACCCTCAATGACCATATGCTGTTCTTCTGCCTGTCCCAATTCTAGGACGGTGTTGGTGAGGCTATTTTCACAGTGTTAAAGGTGACAGTTCACCTGACAATGGGCTGTTAACCCTCAAATAGAGTGTGTGTGTGTGTGTGTGTGTGTGTGTGTGTGTGTGTGTGTGTGTGTGTGTGTGTGTGTGTGTGTGTGTGTGTGTGTGTGTGTGTGTGTGTGTGTGTGTGTGGTAAAGGGGGGCTAGATTCTCAAACGTTCAAACGCTGCAGTCCTATTGTGTTAATGGATGGAATGGACCTATCTATTGTTTGGAGTATAGGAGACCGTATCTTAGCATGTCCCTGGCTTTCTGTCCTCCTTCAGGACTGCAACCTTGCGATTGAGTCCACCCCATCCCATCCAAGCCAGGCAGAAATAATACTGACAGACTCAATAGTTAAACTGCACCTTAAGTGGAAAACTGATTTAAATGTGTGCTCTCATATCAAAGGCTCGTCTGATGTTACCAAGGAGTGTGCTTTGTATTTGCCATCAAAGAAATAACAGGTATCAACAGGAATTAGAATGAAAGGCTGTGGGATGGGGTGGGGGGTGTTCAAATATGTTTTTCTTCCAGCTCCATTGTTTCTTTGACCAACACCAGAACACAAGGAATGAACCAGCAGTTTGGGAGCCTTGATGTCCCTGAACAAACAGTTATATCAGCTCTGTCCTGTGCAGGTGTTTTGTAAACTGTGACAGGCAGGACAGTCAAAGCCTTAGACAATGAAGTAGAGGCATTCCATGGAGTTGATTTACACAGATTGGCCCTGATGGGCATCATCTGTGTAGTGATTGAAATAAGAGAGCGTAGTCCGTTCAAAAAGAGCTCAGACAGTAGGCCTCTGTTAGCGGCTCATGGCTCAGTGAGTCTCGTTTTCTTTGTGCACTGTGGGTGGACCCATGCCTCTGATCCATGCATGGTCATTCATTTAATTTAGATTTAAATAAAAATTAAATAAACTTGTATGAAGGAAGAGTCTCTGAACGGTCTGAAAACATCAATTCACAGCAAAACATATGATTACGATATACACTATATATACACAAGTATGTGGACAGCCCTTCAAATTAGTGGATACTGCTATTTCAGCCACACCCGTTGCTGACAGGTGTATAATATCTAGCACACAGCCATGTAATCTCCATAGACAAACGTTGGCAGTAGAATGGCCTTACTGAAGAGCTCAGTGACTTTGAACGTGGCACTGTCATAGGATGCCACCTTTCCAAAAAGTCAGTTTGGCAAATTTCTTCCCTGCTCGAGTTGTCCCGGTCAACTGTAAGTGCTGTTATTGTGAAGTGGAAACGTCTAGAAGCAACGAGGCTCAGCCACACAAGCTCACAGAACAGGACCGGCGAGTGTTGAAGCACATAGTGGAAAAAAATTGTCTGTCCTCGGTTGCAACACTCACTACCGAGTTGAAACTGCCTCTGGAAGCAACGCCAGCACAAGAACTGTTCGTCTGGAGGTTCATGAAATGGGTTTCCATGGCCGAGCAGCCACACTCAAGCCTAAAATCACCATGTGCAATGACAAACGCCGGCTGGAGTGGTGTAAAGCTTGCCGCCATTGGACTCTGGGCAGTGGAAAAGTGTTCCCTGGAGTGATGAATCACGCTTCACCATCTGGGTTTGGCGCATTCCAGGAGAACGCTACATGCCCGAATGCATAGTGCCAACTGTAAAGTTTGGTGGAAGAGGAATAATGGTCTGAGGCTGTTTTTCATGGTTCGGGCTAAGCCCCTTAGTTCCAGTGAAGGGAAATCTTAACGCTACAGCATACAATGACATTCTAAATTATTCTGTGCTTCCAACTTTGTGGCATCAGTTTGGGGAAGGCCTTTTCCTGTTTTAGCCTGATGGTGCCCCATGCAGAAAGCAAGGTCCGTACATAAATGGTTTGTCGTGATCAGTGTGGAATAACTTCACTGGCCTGCACAGAGCCCTGACCTTATCCCCATCGAACACCTTTGGGATGAATTGGAACGCAAACTGCGAGCCAGGCCTAATCACCCAACACCAGTGCCTGACTTCACATAGGCTCTTATGGCTGAATGGAAGCAAGTCCCCTCAGCAATGTTCCAACATCTAGTGGAAAGCCTTCCCAGAAGAGTGGAGGCTGTTATAGCAGCAAAGGGGGGACCAACTCCACATTAATGCCCATGATTTTGGAATGAAATGTTCGACGAGCAGGTGTCCACATACTTTTGGTCATGGAGTGTATGATAAAGGTCAGACAGTAAAAGGTCAGATATCTTTCCCTCGCCCCTTTTTCGTAGGTATTACTACCTTGCTTTCCGGGCTCACCAGGTTCCTGACACCAGCAAAGAGAATGCCGTTGCCATCCTGGAGCGGGCCAAACTAGAAAACTGGGTCTTAGGGAAGACGAAGGTAAAGTGGGGATGATTATCCAGATACATTATAGTAATGTTTGTTTCCAAACCTATGTCTGGCATCTCAACTCTGTCCATGGATTGAGGTGCTTCAATGTTAAGCTCCCTGGGTGTACTGTGTGTCAGTTGTTCCTGAAGTACTACCATGTGGAGCAGCTGAACCTGCTGCTGAGAGAGGTGATAGCACGGGTGGTGGTGATGCAGTCCTACATCAAGGGCTGGCTGGGGGGCGAGGCGCTACCCCCGAGAGGAGGAGAAGAGAAACCCCGAAGCCATCATCCAGTCAGGTATACCTCCACCTGGCATAATCTGGACTAGTTTTCGTTAAAGAGATAAGTTTGATAACCACAGTGTGAACTATAGGGGCCAAAAGAGCAATGCTTCAGAGAGTAGACAATAAGAGCTCTGAGAGTTCAAAGGGATCTAGCTCATTGCCACCTGGTTGTGGTGTGTTTTGAAGTGGGATCTCGTGCTGTAGGTGCTGTCTATGTTGTTTCACTGAGGTTGATCAGTAGCTTTTTTCTCTCTGTAGCCTGGAGGGGCCACACTGCCCGACAGAATCTCAAGCAAACCAGAAAGGAGTGGGAAGCTGCAGCTGTTTGCATAAAATCAGGTAAAGCATTGGAGATATTGTTGTATTGTTCTCAGAAGTACTCAACACACTCAGTAGGGCACTTCTGGAATTGATGTCCAGTTTATGTGCTTGGGGGGGTTTTCTTTCAATATTTTTAAGAGAAATGAATAAAAGACAGAAAATCGTAAGGTTTCATAAAATACCTTATTGATCTCAATAAGCATTCCATGAAACAGTAATCATTCATTAATAATGTATAAAGAAAGGCTTTTGAAAGTTTGGGCAGCATTTTGGTCTCCATGTTTCAGAAGAACAGTGCATATTGAGATCTTTTTTTCCTTTCATCTCTTTCCCAGTAAAGGCAAGAGAGAGGCTTATCCCTTCTGTTTCCTCACAACTTCCTCTCTCAAATTCCCAGTCTATTACACTGCTCTCACATACCAGAAACAAGATGCCTTTTTGTACTGTCAACCTTTTCATCTGAAATGTAAATTAATTCTTACTCAGTGTGCCTTGACGAAGATCAAAGTGAGCACATTAACCTTTTCGGGCCTCCCCCACTCCTTTGAGCCTCTCGCTGGAGGACAAGGGAGGGTGCCAAGAGGGGGAGGGTTGAGGAGGGAAGATGAGGGCTGGGGGAGGAGACTTGGCGTTGTTTTATGTGGCTCCTAAGGGCTGCCCTCATCTGGCACATGGAGCATCTCAGTCGCCTGCTCACCTTGTGTAATTGTCCTCCATTAAAACACTTGTAAATAACATTGTGGAATGGGTAAACAGGTTTTTTGGTGTGAGAAAAGCTCCACTGTCAGCCCTCGCTCGCTATCTCTTTGTAGAAGTGCACATTGATGTGTTTGTGTGTGGGCAGGAGGGCTGTGGAAAGGGCCCGACCTTACATAAGTGGGGCCTCAGCCCCCCAGACGGAACACTCCAACATGCTCACATTGTGTGTTTGACTGCAGTTTATAGCCTTTGAGGTGGGCCTGCATTTGCATTTTTTAAATAAACAGATGCCTTTCAAATGTATGAGCCTGGTGGCTCCTCAGATCTCGACAGGGCCTGGGGGGGCTGCTAACCATCGATCAGATTAGACCATGGAAAATAGAGCTGCTTAACAATGTACTGCAACATGGTTTTCCACTGTGTCAAATTTTACAACTAAAACACTAAGCCCTTTGACTGAATAATGTGGATTGCCCTAATTTGATACATCCAAAAGAGCTGAGGTTCCCCTTTTTATTCACATATTGTTTTGAAAATGAAACCCTCCTTTTAGTACTGGATAACGTCTTTGTTTACAGAAATTGTCAAAGACTCCAGTCACCCAAGTCATAGACTGTTTTCTCTGCTACCGCACGGCAGAGGTACCTGAGCACCAAGTCTAGGACCAAAAGGCTCCTTAACAGCTTCTATCCCCAAGCCATAAGAGTGTTGAACAATTAATCAAATGGCCACCCGGACTACTTACATTGACCCCCCCCCCTTGTTTTTACACTGCTGCTACTCGCTGTTTATTATCCATGCATAGTCGATCTTCAGCCAGGCGCAAGAGGCCACACCACCGAGGACATGCATTTTTGGGTCAGTTTCAGTTATCTCTGTCTCTGTTTGTGTTTATGTATCCGTTAGGCCCTAATGATTAGGATGCTCCAAAGTTCAGCCATACAGACAGCAGGGTCCTCCACAATGCCCCTAATAGGGTATGATATTCTGTCTTTGCAGGTCATTCGATCTGAGCCTGGTTTGCACCCCTGTCAAGCTCTTTCTCAAGTTCTTACAAAAGGACCTCCGGTAGAGACCACAGTCATGGGGCAAAGGGGTTTGCATACCAGTCACTCAACCAGAGTTCTACTGGGCAGATTTATTTCCTCCCCTCTTTAATGTATTGTTGTTTCAACCACCAGGAAGCTCCTCCTCTTGCACCACATCTCCTTTTTATAAGTCTAATAAATATCTTTCCACCGAGATAGCGCACTTGTCTGACCACTAACGGGGCTGGGCTCTGAACTGGTCTCCAGATGTAAGAGCTGAACGCCTTTTGTGTTTACTCAGCATATGGCAGACTAGTCATTAAGGAAGTATGTGCAAAGCAGGAGAGCAGCAGCTGAACTGCAGTATACATGGTGTCTGGCCAGTGCTGCTCGCAAATCCAACCTAGCTGACTCTCACACTCTCCTTTAACACTTGTTCTTTCATTCAAGTCCCCTATTTGCTCTCTCTTGCCTTAGTATTTAGAATAGTATTGGTTTATTCCATAATCTTTAAATGTTAAAGGTCCAATGCAGCTGTTTTTATCTCAATATCAAATCATTTCTGGGTAACAGTTAAGTTCCTTACTGTGATTGTTTTCAATTTAAATTGTAAAAAAAGGAACAAAAATAGCAATTTCTCAAGCAATCATTTTGCTAGGACTGTCTGGGAGTGGTCTGAGTGGGGAGGGGAAGACTGAAAACTAGCTGTTGTTGGTCTATTAACGGATTTACTGGTGGTGCCACCAGACAGGCCCAAACCCCATCCCACCAAAACAGACTGCATTTTCAGGCAGTCTTTTCAAACGGCTCTTACACAATTCTTTTAATATTTTTTTTATTTAACCTTTATTTAACTAGGCAAGTCAGTTAAGAACAAATTCTTATTTACAATGACGGCCTACCCTACTATAAGGGCATTATCATAATTTTCACAATTTCACAGGATCATTCCAACCTCATAGTGTAGAAATATATATAAAACACAGGGAAAGGATGTTTTTGACTGCATTGGGTCTTTAAGAGTCTGAACTGACAGGTTTAAAATGCAATTTTTAGAGGGTAAATACATAGAAAATCCTTCCCACTTGGCACAAACTGGTTGAATCAATGTTGTTTCTACGTGATGTGTCAACATATTGTGATATGGAATCTACTTGGTGTTACAAGTTTTGTTTTTTCAATTTATGTTTTTAGGTTGGACTTTAGCACGTATAGCTTGTCAGCACGTAGGGCACACAGTTTGGTGTCACCTCGTTAGTCAGTATGTGTTACACCAGTGCTGGCTTGTCATCTCGTTAGTGGGAAGGTGTTTTCCCTATGCTCCAGTTGTCTTGATAGATGCGGAGGGTTAACACCTTTAGTTGGCTCTCCCTATTTAGATTTCTAGACAAACAATCCTTTATCCGACTTCCCCGATTTTCATTTTGCTCCACGTTTTTGGTTTGCTTCCTGTCTTAAAAGTTTGGTATGGGTTTTTCTTTTGTTTGCCTCTTAGTGGGCTCTCATGGTGGGTGTTTTTTAGGTCCCAGTTCTTTGTTGTAACACAACTTTCAGTGGACACCCCACATGAGTGGATTTTAGAACCCCTCCTAAAACCCCACCTGTTTCGTTTTGGTTGTTGTCGCTGACTCTTTGTTAGTTCCCCCTTCTGTTTGAGTCACATTTTTCATTTTCTTGCTGGGGAACGTAACAGTGGAAAATACATTGGACTTTTGGAATACAGTAAATCGCCTATTAACTTGTCGACAAGTTAACACGTATGTTGGATTCACGTCTCCAACTAAACGAAAAATACAAGTTAAAAAATAGGATTAAGCCAGTGGCTCAAATGAAACTATCCAAGCATTAGATACATCTTTTTTAAATGTTGATATTTGGTTGCATTGTCAACCAAACACAATTCAATATTACTTTTGTAACACAGTAAATAGCCTAAAGTTAAGGCTATCTTACAAACTAATGTAACAGTATTTATTCAACCTTCAAATGAGTAACACATAGATGGCCACATTTTGAGGTTACTATAACTACAGTATACATGTCTTACGTAATCATAGAAAGAGCGCATGTTCAACATAGCATGCAAAGGTTGCAGGACTTTGGAAATCCTCACAATTGCTACAATAATCTGTGCAGAATCTCAAACAGCATTGATCACTTGCACCTTTTAATGTAATATTAAGGGTAAAGGGGGCTACCTAGTCAGTTGTACAACTGAATGCATTCAACTGAATTGTGTCCTCCACATTTAACGCAACCCCTCTGAATCAGAAAGGTACAGGGGGCTGCCTTAATTGACATCCATGGCACCCGGGGAACAATGGGTTAACTGCCTTGCTCAGGGGCAGAACAACAGATTTATACCTTGTCAGCTCAGGGATTCAATCCAGCAACCTCTCAGTTACTGGCCCAACGCTCTAACCACTAGGCTACCCGCTCTAACCACTAGGCTACCCGCTCTAACCACTAGCCTACCCGCTCTAACCACTAGGCTACCCGCTCTAACCACTAGGCTACCCGCTCTAACCACTAGGCTACCGGCAGGCAGGCAGTTACCTGCAATCCAGGTCATTTGATTGTGCTATTAGACGAAGCACAGTGATAAGATATCTGACATTGTATTCCAACTTTGTTGTGCTTTTAAATGGTTGAAAGCGCAGTGATAACACATTTAGATGACAAATAAACCAAAAATCACACATTGTTTTCCCATTGGAATTTAGTTGTGCTTTTAGATGGTTGAAGGATAGTGATAACACATTAGGAATTCAACAAACTTCTGTCTTTCCTTTTTGAGTGGGTCAATAAATGTTGAAATCTCATTGATCAACGTCTCAACCAAATATTACCCAAATGTCCACGTTGAAATGACGTGGTGAACCCAGTGGGTTGGGTTTGGCACTATATTGCCAACTGATGCACAGATCCTCTATTTTGATGGAGGAGATAAAATCTTTATTCATTTCAACTTTTGTTGACATTGTCGGTCAAGGCAATGCATCTCTCCAGACTCTTACTAGATTTTTACATCTGAAAATGTTATGCTTGTTGTATACCCGGGCTGAGTTTTTCTTCTGGGAATTTTTCTCCATGTTTACAATCATATTCCCTGGTGAGAAAACTTCAAAACTCAACTTAACAATTCTGTTTAATCAGTGTTGGAATCGCTCCATATAGATTTATTGTGACGTGATCTGGCACATTCTCTCCTTTTAAGATCTGCGTGCTTTTACCTAGACACTGTTACTTTCCCCTTTTATATCCCTCAGTGCACACTGTCTATGTTTATGTCCATCTCCTAAGGTTTCTATTGCATCATACTGCCAAATGTGAATAATATTCTCCGTTTTTGTTCTATTGCTCCTGTGTCGTGTGTCTTTGAATTTTGATTATATCTACTGTACCACATTAGATCTATGGTGATAGGGGGTTTAGGGTCAGTCCTCTAAACTATCTTTTTCACCTTTTGTCGATATGATGGCAGACACATTTTCAATGATGATAGAGAGAAGGTAAGTTTATATCAGAGAAATTAAGCATTTTAGCATGCGGCTCTAGCTTCAGCTATGTATTCATAATACTGTACTTCTACAAAGCCCCTTGAACATAGATTATTCGTGAGAGTTTTTTTTTGAGTCCTTGAGACAAAAGACTTCTCTTGCTCCAAACTCCATCTCAGAGGAGAGACAGGGTGGTACGGGAATGGAAGAATCAAAAGGCTGGAAATTCACTGCTGAGAATAAATGCTCGCTGTTCCCTGAGGTGATTTGTCTTTGCGCTTCTCTTTCTACAGATGTAAGAGCCCTTTTTTAGTAAAGACCTGAGGTTCTTTGGTACCACTTTGATATCCTGCTCGAATTCAATATGTGAAATAGAAGAGCCACTCCGTGACTTGGAGCACATCACAGTCTTTGAAGTCTGATCCAATTTTTGCTGCTCACCATTTGATGTTGAAAGGATGAAATGAGGAAAAGGTAGAGTTTTTGCCAGTAACTCTGCTGAGCATATGTAAGATTAAAAAAGCAAAATCCTTTGGAGGATGTACTTAGAAATGTTAAGCAGATTAATACTTTCCTATAGCTCTTTTATTTAAAGATAACATTAAATATGATAGGACGTCTGTGTGTGCTGTTATTTTCACCCTCACAATTAAGTCAGTGTGCTGCTATTTGCAGGAAGGTAGGGGTAATAGAGGGGCCAATGCGATTGCATTAGCATGTGATTAACATTGCAAAACACATTCATGGGTTCTAGTAAATGCGTCTGCCAAAACAGTAAATTCCAAATAAATGAATTTGAATCCAGTAACTGAGTAAGAAACAATAATAAGACATGACAATAAGACATGACTATGAACCAATAATAAATAGGCAGCCTGCTTTTACTTGTCTGTCTGTCTGTCAGTCTATGTATTTTCTGTTTCCATTGACAGTATTCTTCAGGCTGTGTTTATGCCTCTTCTTTAAAGGTTGCCTCCGACAACCGTGATAGACAAGTGAGAGACAACAGCCGAGACAAAGGGATAGAAGACACAGTAGAGAAGCCTTGCAGGGAGACAGGCAGTCTGCGAGACACACAGTGTAAACAAGGTAAGCCCGAGCACACAGCTGGCGGGTGCAGGTAATTACAAAAGGAGACAGGAGAAATCCTGCTTTAATGGATAAAGTGCTATTTTTAATACAGAACCCCTTTCAACCTTTCATCCCTACCAATCCTTCCTGCCATTTTTTTGGTTGACAACAAAGGGATGGCGTATTATGAGTAATCATTTCTGTGGTATTTTAATAACCTGGGTCAGCTCATCATAAACGACGTCTCATCGCGAGGGTTTTAGAAGCACCGAGCACTTCAAAGCCTCATTCTCCCACACGCCGAGCCCTTCACTAAAGATCCCATCAATGTCTCTAATAGACCCACATAGCAATGGTGACAGGAAAAAACACAAACCCTGATTTGTTGAACATATGTTTGGTTTCCTTTTTGCCCAAGGCGCTGAATTCCATTAATTCATGCTGCCTGGGAGGCTGAGTGGGTGGCTGAGCAGGGGGTTGCTGATTACGGCCGTCACCCAGCCCACCGCTAGCCTGTCTGGGTAATGGGGGCTCGGCCCTTCATTAATGTTATTAGGAGTCTGAGGTAAGAGACAGAGGTGGAATACCGTTTAGCAGCGTGGCCAGGAGATTACGTGGATTAGACATGATAATATAACACAGACAGTGCTCTCCAGCGGGCGCAGGATTAGTGTCAGCACGCCACAGCAGGTCTGGGTTAGATAGCGGCTAATCCGGTAATGCCAGATACAGGTGACCCCCGCTCTGAAGCATCACTGCCGCTGACGAGGGACTGCTTTTAAGAATTAATGACATGTGATGTGAATATAAAGGGAAATGCTGGAAGGAGTAGTAGTTCCCTGCTTTATAGCAAAAATAATTAAGCAGTCATGTCATTATGAATTGGGAACAGTGTTTGGGAAAATATTCATTATTAATAGCTAGGTTCATTAATGAAGTTTGAAATTCCCCTCACCTAAGTGCAGGGGAATAGTTTTTGGGCAAAATGCTAAATGCTGTGATAGAACTTTTTCCTTTTCAATAAGCCATGGGCTTTCCTAATGCTTTACTTCTGTTGTGTGCAGAGAACACACAGGCTTCCAGGTATCCATTATCCCTTTCCTCCCCGTTTGTGTTCTGAGGTCTGCTTGTGGCTTCAGTTGCTTTCAGGAAACCATATTTGAATACGTTGAGGGAGGCCACGGTGGCTCAGAAACCCAGGGCACACTTTGATCCCTGCAGATCTGAGGCCTTTGTTTAATCCTGAGGTTGAGCAAGTGATGGAAGCCTGGCCCTGCCAGATGTTTGGAGACCAGGCTTCTTCCTGTGTCTCATCCTGCTGACGCCCCTGGTGATCGCTTATATTCTGAGGTGAAACTGGAGTGTTTCAGGACACCAACAGAGAAAGTTCAAAATCAGGCCAGGAAATTCAAATCCGCTTTTGCGTTTGGCCAAAACCGCTTTGGCACGACCCGGAAGCTCTCCTTGAGTTTGATGGACTCTAAGTCCCTTCTACAGTAAGTCATTTGACAGAGCCCAGCTCTGCTGTGTGGGCCAGGCCATCCATCCCCCTTTGTGCTTCAAAACAAAGAAAGCAAGACAGGAGGAGATTACCCCCAGTTTAAGAGATGTCTGTTTCAGTGTATGTTTAACACAGGGCTAAGGGACTATCCCCCAGCTTTAGCCAGATAGCCGCAGTGCTGTCTTTTATGGAGGGAAGGAGGGAAGAGAAAATTAAAGCACTCCACAGTCACAGCCCTTTCCTCGCATGTCTGCAATGTCAACCTTTGATTTGCAACATTTTGTCACCGAGAAAGTTCAGCGAGGCGCAGTCATGTAAACAGAACACTTACTGTACGTAACTTCTCTCTACCTGTCTCACCGGCCTGAAGATGAATACAACATGAATAATATTTCAAAACGAGTCACGCAGACGAAAGGCTCTGCGAGTAACGCGGCGATATGATCAGAGTGCTGTTTACGCTCCTCAGTGTGGTAAACAGGCTGGTGCCGAGGATCAGTCAGAGGCTGACTTTATGGTTTATGAAAGCTGAGCTACTTATGTTAACAGGCTTTTTGAAGATTATAGTCCTGGTAAACATACATGTCAGGAGTGAGACGGTGATAAAGAGGAGTCACAACACAGAGACCAATTACCACTGCATCTGGGAAGACTCTTAACCTGGTCTTTTGAAGAGTAGGGAAGAAAATGACAAGGAAAAGAGGAAGGCTCAGTACCTTTGAGGTTTCCTATTACTTATTGGTTATGGTTCTGTACTTTGAACTATATAGCGTGTACTAGTCAATGTGCATTGATCTGGTTGGCACCCTGAGCTGTGCTGCAACTTTAAGTGATCAATGGGAACCCGGTATTAGGCCATGGTATTATCCAGCTGTGCTAAAACCTACATTCACTGATCCATCCCACTTTCCTACCATTCAACTACCCCATTACCAACAACCCTTGACACCACTAACCACATGTCCTCTCACTAGCTGTGCAACCACGACGCCCCACTCCCCCAGCCCAGCGCCTACCCTCACCACCACCGCCATATCAACATACATCTGCAAGACAAATGATCCACCCTCTCCGTGTTCCTCAGACAAACGCTCTCTCTCCCTCCCTCTCACAGCCTCTCAGCCGTTTGATTTATCTGTCTGTCTCCACACATCATAGAGGCTGAACCGGATGCCTAACACATTTCTTCAGTTTTAGGCAAATTACAGGCACGTAGCCGAGATTTGGAGTGGATAGGAAGGCTCAATTTAACGGAAGGAAGAAAGAACTCCTCCTGTCTGCCACTACCTAGCATAATCCTCTTAATGTCAGTGAGAGTAGTTAACAGGATGTACTTCCAAACTACTCATCACAATTTCTACAGAATAATCTGTTTAAACGTACCTGTAGTATAGCAAGGTATAAGATTATATTCAAACTTTGTGGCTTGGGTTATTTTGAACGTTTTTTTTGTAATCAGAACTTTTAGGAGATCCAGATTGTTGGAGTTGTTGTCCTTTAGAAATGGTTATAAGAATGTGTGTTACCCAACACAGTACATTTCAGTTACCTTGCTTGGTTCATCACTTTGCGGGATGGTCTCTCAATGACTGTGCGACTTCCCCTGTGCAACATACCAACATGCGCTCACTGCTTAACCTGGAGGGCTGCGCTGACACATCATACAGAAGTCTGACAAATGATTGACAAATGATTTTCCCGACACATGAAGATTTCTTCAGGAATCAAGCCCCAAATCTGCCGTCAGTGGAGAATGATTGATTTCAGTGTGAAAAAAATGGTTGTAAGTAACAACATCCTCTGCCTGCATTAGTGAAAAACAGATGCAGGAACTGCCCTTCCGAGCATAATCTAGAGAACCCTGTGATTTTCCTAGTGTGCCTTTAGAATTCAAAGCACATGGGTTACCATTTAAGTACAATGTCCCAAATGAAGACATTGGTAATAAATTACAGGAGTCCTGGAAAGCTCTGGAACTCCCCTTGAAGTTTGACTAGAGCTAGCTGTCTATTCAGGGACTTTCTGTTAGCAATAAACGGTGTGTATGTGTGTGTGAGGGGGTTTGCAGGGGAAAGAGAGGGGTCTGGGCTACACATGCCTCATTTAGACATCAAAGGACTCCACTGATGATTTTTCCTTATAATCCATGCCTTTTGCAGATCCGGCTCCCTCCATCTGAATAAACAAAGCCCAAGTGGTTAACTGTGGTCTGGGAGAAGTCAGGTGATCCCAACACGTGATTCAGGAAGTAAATCGATACATCTCCTAATTTATTCGTCTAAAATCCCTTTCAGCAGATAATTTATGTTGGTTTTGAGGAGTATTCTGATTTTCAAGGGATTTACAACTGGTATGTAGAGATCAGAACCTCTTTGAAAATGAAAGAAGTACCTATCTCAAAAATTATTCTCATCCTTTTTATCTGTCGATGCAAGCATGTACAATATGTAAGTATGCTGCAAAGAACAGCAAACTCTGCTGGGGGGAAAAAATTTGATAAGGAAAATCAATGTTGTATGAATTGCAGCGCTTCTGTATTCTCTGTTGACCATTGATCCACCTCACCCCAAACATCAGACGGTGCCCACCATCATTTAACAGGCCTGGTGTAAGCCACTCTCTGACCTCTTCCCAGACCTACCTGGTTCCAAAGTGCTCTCATGCCAAAAGTCAATTTGGCAGCCTCAGTAAGGTATCTGCAGGAACAGCATTCCTCTGAGACTGGCCTGGATCAAATGGCAGGGATTTTCCAAACAGCGGCGGAGCTGGGAAGCCTGACCCATCCTCTGATCTGCTATATGCTTTAATCACTGCAGGTCAGGCTGGATAAATGGGGATGTTGGAACTGGGAGTTTGACTCCTGGACTGCACACTCACACAGGGATCCAGCTGTATACAAGTTACAGCTGTTCACTCAGGATGGAGGGTCTGAAGTGAATAGAGAAAGCATCTCAACTCAGACCCCAAACATAAATATCCTCCATTCAGGCATCTAATGCTATGATTAATCATTCCTTTGCCATAAGCATGTATGATGTCTTTCGTGTTTTTGTTTTAAAGGAAAGGGCAATGTCTTACTGAACAGAACTTGGTTGGAATTTTGATTAGGAAATGAATGTCAACTATCAAGATAGCTTGGCAGCTGACATGCAAACTAGCTATCTAGAGCACAGCTACTTTGTTTTTCTTAACATGTTTTGTTCCAGTGATAAACAGTGCACGCTGCTATGCACTGTAGCTACAATATTCTGCGGTATGATTACATTATGACACTTTGTTCAAGGCCGTCAGGATTCATTATTCTTAATTGAGTGCTTCGATTCGGGTTTTCAGGGGAATTTAAATTTGCTAATCAAACCCATTTCAAACATCATTAGCAGAATAATGTCCCACACACAATATTTTTGTAAAAACCTTCAACCGATTGAAGCTTACGTCAATTGGCCATGCTCCCAGCAAGCTTTGTGGTGCCATTGGGAAAAGATGAGCGTCAACCAATTGGTTCTTAAGTCAATACATTGCATTCAATCGGAAAAGATGTGTCAACCAATTGAAGCTTATGTCAATACATTGCATTAAAAAAATTATGTTAAATAAGCCTTTCGCAAACTAATACTCACACTTCACCTTTTTCCCCCTTACTAGCTCTGACTTTGCTGATAGCTACTTTATTGAGGAAAAATGTATTTACTATGACTGTCATATGTGGTTGTCCCACCTAGCTATCTTAAGATGAATGCACTAACTGTAAGTCACTCTGGATAAGTCTGCTGAATGACTGAAATGTAAATGAGTGTCAACCAATGTCAATATATTCTAGTCAATAGGAAAAGATGAAAAGGTGAGACTTACTGAAAGACAGACCTCTCTCTCTGTCTCTTTCTCTCTACCTCCTCTTCTCTCTCCTCCCCCTTCTTTCACCTTTCTACCCTTTCCCCCTCTTGCCCCCCTCTCTCTTTCTCCCTCCTATCTCCCTCCTCTCTCTATCGCTCTCCCCCTCTCACTCTCTCTCCCCCCCTCCTTCACCTTCTCTCTCCCCCTCCCTCCCACCATCTCCCCCTTATCTCCCTCCCCCCTCCATTCACTCGCCCTCCTTCTTCCTCCTCTCATCTCTCTCAATTCAATTCAAGGGCTTTATTGGCATGGGAAACATATGTTAACATTGCCAAAGCAAGTGAAATAGACAATAAACAAAAGTGAAATAAACAATAAAAATTAATAGTAAACATTACTCTCACAGAAGTTCCAAAAGAATAAAGACATTTCAAATGTCATAGTATGTTATATATACAGCTCTGTATGTCTGTTGACTCTTTACCCCCCTTCCCTCTCTCCTTCACCCTGTCCCTTTCTCTCTTCCTTCCCTCACTCTCCCCCTTCTCTCTCTCCCTCCTCCCCCCTCCCTCTCTCCCTCCTCCCCCCTCCCTCTCTCCCTCCTCCCCCTCCATTCTCTCCCTCCTTCTTTGCCTCCCCTCCCCCTTTTCTCATCTTCTTCTCCCTCTTCTCTCTCCCTCCTCTCCCACCTCCACAGACAGGACATTGACGCAGAAAGACAGGCAGGCAGGCAGACGAAGGCAAACGAAGGCAGACACACAGACAGTTTCTAGAACTGCAAGACCATTGTGTCCAATTGAGGTAAAAATGCTTTTGAGTCGATTGACTTCCAATTTCATATGCCGGGACATGACGGTTCCACAGTCACAAATATATATAATTTGGGAAGATTCAACCTTTTTAAATCCTTCAAAACAGCCCCTATGACTCCCAATTAAGTCACTTCCTGTAATTGCAGGAAGTAGAAATTCAATGTATGGCCTCGTGTGGACACTCTTTAACAATGCCCCGAGCTTCAAGTCTTTATGTTAAGAATGGGCCGTTCTACAGAGAATGGAAGACAGTGTTTCTGTGTAACTGCAGGGAGAAAATGAAACCCCATGTTGAGGATGAATTAACCCATTTCATGTTGCCACAGTAAGCTGAACCTCAACACAGGGCATCCTTATAAGGCCACGATGAGTTGTGTGGAAGCGCGGTTAGCTAGCTGAGGGCTATAGGTAATTCTTTTCTATGGAAGAAAGGCCTTGTTCTCTGTGGGACCAAGTTTTCACTGAGAATAGTTAATTTCACATGGTCAGGTTGTAGGCTTGCGTTCATCGGGAGCATCTGTTGAACTCTCCCATACCTGGATTTTGTTTCTACCATTCTGCCAATGTCACTCAAAAGCTGTTCACTCCTTTATTGTCGGGCAGACTGTATTTGATCATGAGGTCTGATACCAACTTCAAGTCATGTCTACCTTTCTGTAATGTAGTGGTGGGTGGGGCGAATTAATTAGGGTTATTTCTAGGATTGAGTCCCTTTTTTAAAATGTATTTTATTTCACCTTTATTTAACCAGGTAGGCTAGTTGAGAAAAAGTTCTCATTTACAACTGCAACCTGGCCAAGATAAAGCAAAGCATTTAGACACATACAACAACAAAGAGTTACACATGGAATAAACAAACATACAGTCAATAATACAGTAGAAGAAAAAAAAGTATATATACAGTGTGTGCAAACGAGGTAAGATAAGGGAGGTAAGGCAATAAAATAGGCCATAGTGGCAAAGTAATTACGATATAGCAATTAAACACTGGAGTGATAGATGTGCATAAGACGAATGTGCAAGTAGAGATACTGGGGTGCAAAGGAGCAAAATAAATAAATAAATACAGTATGGGGAGGAGGTAGTTGGATGGGCTATTTACAGATGGGCTATGTACAGGTGCAATGATCTGTGAGCTGCTTTGGCAGCTGGTGCTTGAAGTTAGTGAGGGAGATAAGAGTCTCCAGCTTCAGCGATTTTTGCAGTTCGTTCCAGTCATTGGCAGCAGAGAACTGGAAGGAAAGGCGGCCAAAGGAGGAATTGGCTTTGGGGGATGACCAGTGAAATATACCTGCTGGAGCGCGTACTGCGGGTGGGTGCTGCTATGGTGACCAGTGAACTGAGATAAGGCGGGGATTTACCTAGCAAAGACTTGTAGACGACCTGGAGCCAGTGGGTTTGGCGATGAGTATGAAGCGAGGGCCAGCCAACGAGAGTGTACAGGTCACAGTGGTGGGTAGTATATGGGGCTTTGGTGACAAAACGAAAACGGATGGCACTGTGATAGACTGCATCCAATTTGTTGAGTAGAGTGTTGGAGGCTATTTTGTAAATTACATCGCCGAAGTCAAGGATTTGTAGGATAGTCAGTTTTACGAGGGTATGTTTGGCAGCATGAGTGAAGGATGCTTTGTTGCGAAATAGGAAGCCTATTCTAGATTTAATTTTGGATTGGAGATGCTTAATGTGGGTCTGCAAGGAGAGTTTACAGTCTAACCAGACACCTAGGTATTTGTAGTTGTCGACATATTCTAGGTCAGAACCGTCCAGAGTAGTGATGCTGGACGGGCGGGCAGGTGCGGGCAGCGATCGGTTGAAGAGCATGCATTTGGTTTTACTTGCATTTAAGAGCATTTGGGGGCCATGGAAGGAGAGTTGTATGGCATTGAAGCTCGTCTGGTGGTTAGTTAGCACAGTGTCCAAAGAAGGGCCAGAAGTATACACCTCTGTGTAGAGGTGGATCAGAGAATCACCAGTAGCAAGAGCGACATCATTGATGTATAAAGAGAAGAGAGTCGGCCCGAGAATTGAACCCTCTGGCACCCCCATAGAGACTGCCAGAGGTCCGGACAACAGGCCCTCCGATTTGACACACTGAACTCTATCTGAGAAGTAGTTGTTGAACCAGGCGAGGCAGTCATTTGAGAAACCAAGGCTGTTGAGTCTGCCAATAAGAATGTGGTGATTGACAGAGTCAAACGCCTTGGCCAGGTCGATGAAGACGGCTGCACAGTATTGTCTCTTATCGGTGGCAGTTATGATATCGTTTAGGACCTTGAGCGTGGCTGAGGTGCAACCATGACCAGCTCGGAAGCCAGATTGCATAGCGGAGAAGGTACGGGGGGTTTGAAATGGTGATCTGTTTGTTAACTTGGCTTTCGAAGACCTTAGAAAGACCTTAGAAAGGCAGGGTAGGATAGATATAGGTCTGTAGCAGTCTAGAGTATCTCCCCTTTGAAGAGGGGGATGACCGTGGCAGCTTTCCAATCTTTGGGGATCTCAGACGATATAAAAGAGAGGCTGAACAGGCTAGTAATAGGGGTTGCAACAATTTCGGGCAGATAATTTTATGAAGAGAGGGTCCAGATTGTCTAGCCTGGCTGATTTGTAGGGGTCCAGATTTTACAGCTCTTTCAGACCATCAGCTATCTGGATTTGGGTGAAGGAGAAATGGGGGAGGCTTGGGCGAGTTGCTGTGGGGGTTGCAGGGCAGTTGACCAAGGTTGGGTTAGCCAGGTGTAAAGCATGGCCAGCCGTAGAAAAATGCTTATTGAAATTCTCAATTATCGTGGATTTATCGGTGGTGACAGTGTTTCCTAGCCTCAGTGCAGTGGGCAGCTGGGAGGAGGTGCTCTTATTTTCCATGGACTTTACAGTGTCCCAGAACTTTTTTGAGTTTGTGCTACAGGATGCAAATTTCTGTTTGAAAAATCTAGCTTTAGCTTTCCTAACTGCTTGTGTATATTGGTTCCTAACTTCCCTGAAAAGTTGCATATCACGGGGGCTATTTGATGCTAATGCAGTACCCCACAGGATGTTTTTGTGCTGGTCAAGGGCAGTCAGGTCTGGATTGAACCAAGGGCTATATCTGTTCCTGGTTCTACATTTTTTGAATGTGGCATGCTTATTTAAGATGGTAAGGAAGGAACCTTTAAAGAATAACCAGGCATCCTCTACTGACGGGATGAGGTCAATATCCTTCCAGGATACCCGGGCCAGGACGATTAGAAAAGCCTGCTCGCTTTAGTGTTTTAGGGAGCCTTTGACCGCAGACCCATTACGGATGCAGGCAATGAGGCAGTGATCGCTGAGATCTTGGTTGAAGACAGCAGAGGTGTATTTGGAGGGCAAGTTGGTTAGGATGATATCTATGAGGGTGCCCGTGTTTACGGATTTGGGGTTGTACCTGGTAGGTTCATTGATAATTTGTGTGAGATTGAGGGCATCAAGCTTAGATTGTAGGATGGCCGGGGTGTTAAGCATGTCCCAGTTTAGGTCAGCTAGCAGCACGACCTCTGAAGATAGATGGCGGGCAATCAATTCACATATGGTGTCCAGGGCCCTAACTATAAAGGGGTCTACACATAATACGCAAATGGAGCTGACGGAGCGTAGCGCAATGTTGCAATGTCATTTTTTGTCACAAAAGTGGCAGCTCCTTGTAGTGCTCTCCGACATTCAATGTACTCCCGTGCCACTTGAACATTTCAAACAATAAACCAAACAACATTGTAGCTTTATTAGAATCACCCCAAAATGTATTTTGTTTAAAGTAATAACTAATGATTCCGGGCTACTGGTGAAAACAGCTGCGAGATGTGTGCTTTTTCTCTACAACCAAAACATGATGACATTCTATTTTTAGCTGATATGGGAGTGAATACATTCAAGCAGCATATCAAATAAAATAAATGTTTTTGTCAAATGCTTTGTAAACAACAGGTGTGAACTAACAGTTAAATGCTTACTTACGGGCCCTTCCCAACAATGCCTGAGAGAAAGAAAATAGAGAAATATAAGCGATATAAAAGCGAAGCACGTAATAATAAAAGTATAGATACACGTCCTCCCGAGTGGTACAGCGGTCTAAGGCACTGCATCACAGTGTTGTAGCGTCACTACAGCCTGGGGTTTGATACCAGGCGGGTGTTAAGACGCGCATTTTTGCGGGTCATGTTTCGGAAGGACGCATGACTCGACATTCGCCTCTCCCGAGCCGATGAAAAGTTGCAGCGATGAGACAAGATTATAATCATGACATTTTGGGAAAAAGGGGGTAAAAAAATTATAGATACACAATGTGTAAGTATAACTTGGCTATATGCAAGAGGTACCAGTACTGAGTTGATGTGCAGGGGTACAAGGTAATTAAGGTAGATATGTACATATAACTAGGAATAAAGATAGACAATAAACAGTAGCAGAAGCGTATGTGATGAGTCAAAAGAGTTAGTGAAAAGAGGGTCAATGCGGGTAGTTATGGTTAACTATTTAGTAGTCTTATGGCTTGGGGGTAGAAGCTGTTCTATGGTCCTCTTGGTTCCAGACTTGGTGCATCGGTACCCCTTGCCATGTGGTAGCAGAGAGAACAGTCTATGACTTGGGCAATTGGAGTCTTTGACAATTTTTTGTGTCTTCCTCTGACAATGCCTGGTGTATAGAGGTCCTGGATGGCAGGGAGCTCGGCCCCAGTGATGTGCTGGGCTGTACGCACTACCCTCTGTAGTGCCTTGCGGATGAATGCCAAGCAGTTGCCATACGAAGCGGTGAAGCAAACAGTCAAGATGCTCTCCATGGTGCAGCTGTATAACTTTTTGAATATCTGAGGGCCCAAATCTTTTCAGCCTCCTCGGGGGAAGAGAAGCGTTGTCGTACCCTTTTCACGACTGTGTTGGTGTGTGGACCATGATAGATCCTTAGTGATGTGGACACTGAGGTACTTAAAGCTGTCGACCCGCTCCACTTCAGCCCTGTCGATGTGAATGGGGGCGTGCTCGGCCCTCCGTTTCTGTCACATCTGCTCCTGCTACGCCCTCTTGTGTTCATCCGGTGTCTTCTTGACCTGCAGTTACTCCCCCAGTACACTCTCTCTCTCTCCCTCTCCCTCTCTGTGTGATTGTGTGGTTGGAGACAGGTGTGCTGGAGTCAGAGCAGATCCCTACCAGCTGCAACTCGTTCCATAATCAAGACCTCTACAAATACTCAGTCCTGCCACTTCCACTCTGCCAGATCGTAATCTCTGCTCATTTACCGCTCTGTCTCTGGCTCCTGTCTCCCGTTCCACATCTCACCACCCTACTACCCTGTTCTGGATTTAGCTCACTACCACTACCTTGGATTCCCCTCCGGACCTGTTTACCCGGTTCTACCCAGTTCACTCCAACCTCAGTCTTCACATCTCGTTTTCTACAACTCATCCGAGCTTCCCCGGATCTGCACTCCATATCTCCCTGTGTTACAATAAATATCTTGGTTCATTCATCCCTGTTTCCTCGTCTGAGTCTGCTCTTGGGTTCCCCTCTGTCTCTCACTACTTTCCACCAAACTCCCATTGGTCAAGGCGCCCTGCTCAAGCAACATGACCAAGCCCTTAAAGCCCTTCTGGAGAACATCAAGGAGTTTTCACAGAGCCTGTCTGACCTACAGGTCCGAACCTCCGCCCAGAGCTCACAACCAGTCCCAAGTCCCTTTTCTCCGCCCCGGGAGCCTTTTGTTCCGACTCCCGAGCGCTACGATGGTAATCTTGGCGCTTGCAGAGCCTTCCTTGTGCAATGCTCACTAGTATTTGAGCAACAGCCCTACTCTTCTGCTAGTGAGCAAGCCAAGATTAAATTTTTTGATTGGCTGCCTCCGTGGAGCAGCGCTTTCCTGGGCTACTGCGGTGTGGGAGAGACAGTCACCTATCTGCTTCTCCTACAGTAGATTCACGGAGGAGATGAGGAAGGTCTTCGACCACCCGGTCTGTGGAAAGGATGCCGCTAAACGACTTCTGTTCCTTCGTCAAGGCTCCCAGAGTGTGGCTGAAATGGCATGTGAGCTCCGCACCCTCGCCGCAGAGAGCAGCTGGAATGAGGAGGCCCTTCAGGGAGCATTCCGGAATGTACTCACTGAGACCCTCAAAGACGAGTTGGTGTCCAGAGAGGAGCCTGATGGACTTGACAAACTCATTTCTCTCACTATCCGCATTGACAACCATCTCCGTGAGCGTCGGAGGGAGAGGGTAGGTAGGGTTGCATGTCCCATAACATCTGCTTCAGTGCCTTGCTCTACTTCTCCGACTGCATCACATCTCCAGGCATGTTCTAATCCTGAACCCATGCAGCTCGGCCGGACCCGTCTATCTCCAGAGGAGAGGCAGCGGCGTATCAGTACTAGGGGCTGTCTATATTGTGGTCAGGTTGGTCACCTAGTCTCCACTTGTTCCCTTTGCCAGCAAAAGAGGGGGCTCAGCAGTAGTGGGGGATATACTGTTGAGCCAAGTCGCCTGCCCATCATCTCCCAGACCCCTGCTTGAGGCCAACCTTGTGTGGCAGAGCCAGGCTTTTCCTCTGTCTGCTCTCATCGATTCAGGCGCAGACGAGAGCTTCCTGGACCGAGGGGTCGTTAACCAGTTGGGTCTGAACACTGTTTTACTCGATTCACCTCTTGATGCCAACACTCTCAATGGAAAGCTACTCTTCCGTGTTTTTGAGAGAACTGTTCCTGTTATCCTGCGTCTCTGTGGAAATCACCAGGAAAAGATCAGTTTCCACATAATCGACTGTCCTTACTCTCCCCTGGTTCTGGGTCATCCATGGTTAAAGCTACACAACCCACAGATTGACTGGTCCACCGGGAGGGTAACTACTTGGAGTATATTTTGTCATTCCAATCGTCTACATTCTGCCCTTCCACCTGCCTTGTCTGCACCCCAGTCCATCCCAGAACCCCCAGACCTGTCTTCTGTTCATCCGGAGTATCACGGTCTAGCTCCTTTATTCAGTAAGCACCACACCCCATCTCTGCCGCCTCATCGGCCATACGACTGCACTACAACTCATCTGAGCTTCCCTGGATCTGCACTCCATATCTCCCTGTGTTACAATAAATATCTTGGTTCATTCATCCCTGTTTCCTCGTCTGAGTCTGCTCTTGGGTTCCCCTGTGTCGCTCCGCCTAACAGTTTCCAGTAGTCCACGGTCAGCTCCTTTGTCTTGCTGACGTTGCTGACGTTGATCTACCACCGTCGTGTCATCTGCAAACTTAATGATGGTGTTTGAGGCGTGCATGGCCATGCAATCGTGAATGAACAAGGAGTAAAGGAGGGGACAAAACACGCACTTCTGAGGGGCCCCCGTGTTGAGGATCAGCATGGCGGATATGTTGTTGCCTACCCTCACCACCTGGGTGCGTCCTGTCAGGAAGTCCAGAATCCAGTTGCAGAGGGAGGTGTTCAGTCCCAGGGTCCTTAGCTTAGTGATGAGCTTGGAGGGCACTATGGTGTTGAACACTGAGCTGTAGTCAATGAACAGTATTCTCACGTAGGTGTTCCTTTTGTCCAAGTGGTAAAGGACAGTGTGGAGCGCAATTGAGATTGTGTCTTCTGTGGATCTGTTAAGACGGTATGCAAATTGAAGTGGGTCCAGGGTGTCTGTGATGATGGTGTTAATGTGAGCCATGACCAGCTTTTCAAAGAATTTCATGTCTACCGATGTGAGTGCTATGGGGCAATAGTCATTTAGACAGGTTACCTTGGTGTTTTTGGGCACAGGGACTATGGTGGTCAGCATGAAACATGTACTGTAGGTATTACAGACTGGGCTAGGGAGAGGTTGAAAATGTCAGTGGACACTTGCCAGCTGGTCAGTGCATTCTCTGAGTAAACGTCCTTGTAATCCGTCTGGCCCTGCAGCTTTATGAATGTTAGCCTGTTTAAAGGTCTTACTCACATCAGCTATGGAGATCGTGATCAGATGTCCGTAGCCATGTCAGTGTTCCTCGCCTCGAAGCGAGCATAGAAGGCATTTAGCTTGTCTGGTAGGCTCGCGTCACTGGTCTGCTCGCGGCTGGGTTTCCTTTGTAATCCGGGATAGTTTACAAGCCCTGCCACATCAGATAAGTGTCAGAGCCGGTGTAGTAGGATTCGATCTTAGTCCGGTATTGTCGCTTTGCCTGTTTGATGGTTCGTCGAAGAGCATAGCGGGATTTCTTATAAGCGTCCGGGTTAGTGTCCCGCTTCTTGAAAGCGACAGCTATAGCCTTTAGCTCAGTGCAGATGTTGCCTGTAATCCATGGCTTCTGATTGGAATATATACGTACGGTCACTGTGGGGACGACTTCATTGATGCACTTATTAATGAAGCCAGTTACTGATGTGGTTAACATCTCAATGCCATCGGATGAGTCCCAGAATATATTCCAGTCTGTGCTATCGAAACAGTCCTGTAGTTTAGCATTTGCTTCATCGGACCACTTCTGTATTGAGCCTGTCACTGATACTTCCTGTTTGTCATACTGGGAGTACACCGGCAAGTATAAGAATATTTGCCAGGGCGTATTATTTAATTATAAATCTGATTATTTCACATGGCGATGTGGGAAGCTTAAAGGCTAGCTAGCTGGCAGTATTTAGCCAACTTGCTAGCAAGGGAAGACAAGACAAGAGACTCTTCTTTTGCTTTCCCAACAAATGAGAAGACAGCAAGAAAACCCGATAATCCACCCCAAAAGTTATTTTGTTTACAAGTAATAACTAGTGATTACAGGCTATTGAGAAATGGTAGAACCTGCCGTAGTCAACTAGCTAGTCATGTGCTTTTTTTTCTCTGTGACCAAGACATGACGTTCTGTTTTTAGATGGGAATGAATACACAAGCAACATATCAACCTGGGATAATGTTTTAGGTTACACCGGTAAATATACAAATATTTGCCAGGCATATTTTTACATTATAAGT
This sequence comes from Salmo trutta, assembly GCF_901001165.1. Lineage (NCBI taxonomy): Eukaryota > Metazoa > Chordata > Actinopteri > Salmoniformes > Salmonidae > Salmo > Salmo trutta. The sequence continues at coordinate 39,364,950 of NC_042976.1, read as the reverse complement.
CTGATTATTTCACATGGAGATGTCGGAAGCTAAAAAGGCTAGCTTACTTGCTATCCTTTTAACAAGGCTAAAGCCAGCTAGCCAGGCTGCCAGCGAGCTACTACTAGCAAGGGCAGGCGACTCTTCCTTGTTTTCACAAAATGAAAAGACTAAAATGAAAAGACTTTAATATGAATGGGAGTGGGACCGTTAAGGATATTATGTTATCCGAAGTGGTCCGCTACTCCAAAAATCCCTCTCCACCCACGTGCACGCACGCACGTAGATCAACAGAGTGGAGCTTGTAGTAACCTTAACCCTAACTCTAGCTTCATGTCAACATCCCGCCTCAACCCTAAACCTAGCCTCAACACTAACCCTAGCTCCATATCCACTTCCGGCCCAACCCTAACCCTAACCCTAACTCTAGCTTAATGTGTACATCCCGGCCCAACCCTAACGCTAACCCTAACTCTAGCTTCATGTGTACATCCCGGCTCAACCCTAAACCTCAGCCCAACCCTCCTCTGGGTTTGAAGAAAACGGAAACATCTGGTTTTCAGGGATACAGTATCTTCAACCTAGCTTCCTTTTCCCCCGGGATGTTTTGTGTTGGATGTGGGGACGCCTGCTACGTTAGTTTACATCAAACCTAACCCTATCTTCATATCCACTCCGGGCTCAACCCTTACGCTAATCCTAACCATAACCCAGATTAATGTCCACATCCGGCTCAATCCTAAACCTAGCCTCAATCCTAACCCTCGCTTCATCTCTACATCTCGGCTCATCCCTAGACATAACCCTAACTTCTGTCCACTAACCCTAAAAATAACCCTAATTAACATTTAATTAACCCCACCTCCCACTATATGGTAGAAAGGTAGGCCTCACTTGAAGCCTGACCTAGAATTAAAGTTCTTTTGAATGACATCGGCAGAACGGTTGGGCTAGAAACAAAATTTGGGTATGGGATCGCTCAACAGATGCTCCCGATGAACGCAAGCCTACACCTGACCATGTGAAATTAGTTGAAACTTGGTCCCACAGAGAACAAGGCCTTTCTTCCATAGAAAAGCATTACCTATAGCCCTCACATAACCATGACGCATCTGTGGACTGCAATTGAGCTAGCTAACCGCGCTTCCACACAACCCATCATGAGCTTATAGAGATGCCCTGAGTTGAGGTTCAGCTTATTGTGCAAAGGGATTAATTCATCCTCAACATGGTTCCTCATTCTCTCCCTGTAGTTACACAAAAACTCTGCCTTTCATCCTCTGTAAAATGGTAAATTCTTAACGTAAAGACTTGAAACTCTGGGTATTGTTAAAGAGTGTCCCCATGAGGCCATACTTTGTATTTCAGCTTCCTTTGATTACAGAAAGTGACTTAATTGGGGGTCATATGGGCTGTTTCGAAGAGTTATAAAGGTTGAATCTTCCCAAATTGTACATATCTGTGACCCAGGGTCCATCATGACCCGGCATATGAAATTGGAAGTCAATAGATCCAAAAGCAGTTTTGTCCTCAATTGGACACAATGGTGTTGCAGTTCTAGAAGCTAAGAGGCTTGTGAGAATTAATTCTGAAGAGAATATTGGTTGGAAAAAATAAATTTACTTGAAACTGCCTGTCTGCCTGCCTGTCTGTCTCTGTCTGAGTCTTTCACCAATTTATCCATTGTAGCTGTATCACCGACTTTCTTGCCTTGAATGCAATGTATTGACTTGTGTCAGTGCCCTTGATGCATATTTATATATCAATATATTGTCTGTGGAGGTGGGAGAGAGGAAGGAAAGGGAAATAAATGAGAAGAAGGGGAGGAGGGAGGGAAAGAAGAAGGGAGAGAGAATGGGGAAGGAGTGAGCGAGAGAAGGGGGAGAGTGAGGGAGGGGGGAGAGAGAGAGGGGGGGGGGTCTGTGAGTCACATCTTTTCCCATTGAATGCAATGTTTTGACATAAACATCAACACTGTGACACTCATTGTTTCCCATTGACTGCCATGTATTGACATAAGCATCAATTGGTTGATGCTCATCTTTTCCCATTGACCGGGAGGTATTGACATAAGTGTCAACCCTTTGACACTCATCTTTTCCCATTGAATGCAATGTATTGACATAAACCTCAATTTGTTAACACTCATCTTCTCCCATTGAACGCAATGTATTGACATAAGGGTCAACCCTTTGACACATCTTTTCCCATTGAATACAATAGAATACATTGTGTGCCCTGACACTGGGACAAGAAATCTTTCTGACTGCTCCTGATAAATAAAATGTCCACGTTAGTAGTGCAGACATATAACAATGACAGCATCTCCATGGGCATTTTCAAAGTTCTGTGAATTTAGTAAATCTACGCTGGTTTGAATAACATCAAGAAAGCAGAATGAGGGGAGGAAAAAACTCTTGAGCTTTGATATATAGGATTGAGATGTGATGAGGTCTGTTCAAAGTGAGTACAAAGTAGTGTTAAGCTGCAAAAAAGTAAATGCAGCTTAAGTCAAGGTTGGGAAGCTGAAGTAATAGGAGATGATGAAGGAATGTCCTGTCTCACCCAAAACGTAGGGTAGGAGATGAAACGCTATCTGGCATAAAAAATAGATGCTTCGTTGTAAAGGTGTCTTGAGTTTTAAAAGGCATTTTTGTAACTGCTAAATCTTGAAACTTGGATGTACAGTTTTAGAAAAGATCTACTGTGATCTAAATTGTCTCATGTTTGATTAATCAGGTGATCATGTAAGCCTGCTCATTATCTATTGCAAAAAACCTACCATGTTGTATCTCCATCTATTATGTTTATGAATATTGAATAGTTACAACAACCATGTGGCTTTGAACATGAAAGGAAAACAACATGAAATTGGCATTGCTACAGACGTCTGCTCTCAGAGTTTAAGTCATTGATCTGCTGGTGCCGTATTGCCACAGTTAGCGCTGAGAGCTTGGCTTTCCTCTTGGGTCCCATAGAGGGGAATAAACCCCATTGACATAACTGTGGGAATATTTGCTTTTCACTCTGTCCCTTATAGCATTTAATGCCTTCATGATTTTTTTTGTGAGGTTTTATTACCTCATTGTGTTTTTTTTTTACCTTTATTTAACTAGGCAAGTCAGTTAAGAACAAATTCTTATTTTCAATGACGGCCTAGGAACAGTGGGTTATCTGCCTTGTTCAGGGGCAGAACGACAGATTTCTATCTTGTCAGCTTGGGGATTCGATCTTGCAACCTTTCAGATACTAGTCCAACTCTCTAACTACTAGGCTACCTGCCGCCCAGTGCAATTTGAATGCATCTCATTGTGTAGTGGTTATCCATTGGGGCTGTTACAGCACTGAGTATCAGTGTGGAATTTTGTTGTTGTTTGTTTTGGTTGTTGTTGTTGTTGTGAGAGGATCCCACTGGGTGCCATGTCTCTGTGCTGTGTCTCAGTGATTTGTCTGAGTGATTTGTCTCTGTTGCAGGTCCAGTGCTCAAGCTGCAGCAGCGAAGCCCACCCCGGCGGGGCCAGTAGCCCATACTGCTGAACAGCCCTGAAGACAGTCTCTATTACAACCAGCTAAATGTGAGTTGAAAGTGGCGATAAAGCCCTTTGTCTGACTTTGGTTCCAGATGATAATACAATTAAATCTACCTGTGCCAGACCCTCGAGCCCCACCCCCACGCTTCTCTGCCTCTTGTCTTGAACATGTGCTTATGCTCTTTATCTGTTGCTTTCATGTCAGGATGTCTGCCTTCACGGTGAATAATTGATGTGGTTTATCAAAGCTGAGCAAGATGCATGCTTCATCAGGCTCACTTGAGCCCTTTGATACAAAAAAAAAATATGCTGTGACTTCTGATACTATCAGCATCTGCTCTCATTCAACACAAAATCACTTTGAATTAAAAATGTATGACTCTCTGCTCATCTTTTGACTGTGTGCTCTTGGCCCTTTCCACAGAGAAATCTGGATTACCAGGGGAGCAAGAGGAAGCCGAGAAAACTTGGGTAAATAACTGCTTTCCTTCCTACAGCAACTCTAAACAGAGCAGGCCCTTTGTGGAATAGTAGAATCCAGGAATGGATTTTGTTTTCCTATCATGTAAATTGAGAGCTGAAAATAACCACGTTTTTTTACGAGCTCCTTTGCGTCATTAGAGAGGGCGACATATTAAGGCTTTGTCAGCATGCTAATTTTAATTGTTGACAGTTTGACTATTTGTAAAGCAGGTTTATAGGCTACCAAGTCAATATCATATAGAAGAGGCTTAACTCCTCTCTGCCTTATCTATGTTAGATATCATTGCTTTTATTAACGGGATAAAACTAACTACATTTTCTGTTTGAAATGTTTTAAAAGAGCAGTCTTAACATTTTCCCTCTCATAATCTTCCTATCTTGAACATCACTGGCCAAATCAAAGTGCTGGACAGAGAGGGTGAATACTACAAATGACTGTCAACGGTGGAGTCAATCCCTGAGGAAGACTACTCAACTGGGGCCCCTCCCACCCTGTCAAAAGGGCCAGTCTTCAGTCAGAACTGAGCTACAACCAACCCCTGTCAACTGGTAAGAGTCAAAGAGCACTAGCCAGACACACACTGAAAGAACATTTCCTCCATATGCACCATGTATTACAAGTACCAGTGATGTACAACAAGAGACCAAAGCAAATGTCTATTATTTTTAAGAATGACTAATGATGCTCCCCATGTACAGGTATGTGTGTATTTGGCTGAACATGAACTCCACAATCAAGGTTTTTCTCATGAATATAGTTCCGCTGCCATGTTTTACATCAGCAGTTCCTTGTACATTGACACCTCCCCCACACACCTCTCAATTTAGTCAGATAGGCTCCAGTAATGTAGGGATTAGTTATGGTGTCGTTCATTCCTCTTCTGGCTTGTTTTGAAAAAAATCTGGTTCACACAAGAGACTCATGTTAAAAGAAATATTTATCTTTCAAAATCATGACAAATGGTACAGATGTTGCATCCATAAATGAAAAGTCAATGACAAATGCACGTTTGTGGAAAGACAATGACACAGTGCTGTTTAGCGGAAGAGGAAAAGACAAATTACATCTTTTTTTTTATATAAAGATTCATTGTCACGGAATATTGTACAATAGACCCCGACTAAAACTCCCCTAACAGCAAGCTTGAGCCAAAGTAGATACTGTAGGAAAACTGCTCTATTTAGAGAGTACGGGTGGAAATCTGTCATGGAACCAGACTCTGAGAACTAGACATTTACCCATCATCCTCAGTCTGTGCAGACCAGGGCTAGCGTTCGAAAGGAGTAATAGTGTAAAGGTCAGTGTATCAATTCTCTGTTCACTGTGGTATACTAAATTAAGTGTAACAATTCTGTTATCAAGTCTTCTCCCTGAAAAGCTGTATTGAGAACATAGAGGTATACTGTAATGTGAATAGTCAATGTTATGATTTAACCCTTTGCAGTTAATTATTCAACCCCTTGCAGTGAATTATTCTATAATGATTGTAATATGTTATTTTTTTATCATTATACCAAGAGTGATCTATAGTTTGATGCTGTGTACTAGAATCTCCAAAAAAATTGTCTTTCACTCACACAGAGCTAGTCGTAACTCTGAATTTCCCCCAAAGTATAGGAATTTCCTTTTAAGATGTGTCGGAAATGCGGGGCTGGCAAGTTGATTTGTAGTGGGGGTTTTAATTTGCATATCATTTACTGCATCTCCTTTTGTTGACACCCCAGGGCCCAAGCCAAGATTTTGATCTTAATAGGAAGAGTAGGGGGGTATGACTAGTTAAATAAAGGTTAAATAAATAAAAGTGACTGAAGATCCCTTCCTCCTTATTTTTACTCAGTGAGAAACACATTAGAGCTCTGCCTAGATAGCAGGACCAGCCACAGTCAGTCCAGGTTCTACTCTGATTCCTTTGGGTTTTCAGAAGCCCTAAGTGGCCATCAGAGAGCAAGACTACTTACAATATGGGTCAGGACTAGATCAAGTTGCATTCAGGTTTTGTGGGACTTTAAACGGTTAGCTAACATGTTGTATGGCTTTTTTCACATTGTGAGACATACTGTACTAATATGTACTAATAATGTTATTCATACCTGCGTACATTTTATTTGCCATATCTTTGATCTAAGCCTACTAGAAAGTGTGTGCCCTCAAGCCTGGAGTGAAGCAAAAGTAACTCCGCTACCCAAGAATAGTAAAGCGCCCTTTACTGGCTCAAATAGCCGACCAATCAGCCTGATACCAACCTTTTGTAAACTTTTGGAAAAAATGGTGTTTGACTAGATACAATGCTATTTTACTGTAAACAAATTGACAACAGACTTTCAGCAAGCTTATGGGGAAGGACATTCAAAAAGCACAGCACTTACACAAATGACTGATGATTGGCTGAGAGAAATTGATGATAAAAAGATTTTGGGAGCTGAGCTGTTTTGTTAGACTTCAGTGCGGCTTTTGACATTGATCATAGTCTGCTGATGGAAAAACGTATGTGTTATGGCTTTAGACCCCCTGCTATATTGTGGATAAAGAGTTACCTGTCTAACAGAACACAGAAAGAAGCTTCCAACATAATCCAGGTAGAATCAAGAATTCCTCAGGGCAGCTGTCTAGGCCCCTCACTTTTTTCAATCTTTACTAATGACATGCCACTGGCTTTGTGTCCATGTATGTAGATGACTAAATACTGTACACATCAGCTACTACAGCCAGTGAAATGACTGCAACACTTAACAAAGAGCTGCAGTCAGTTTCAGAATGGGTGGCAAGGAATAAGTTAATCGTAAATATTTCATAAACTAAAAGCATTGTATTTGTGACAAATAATTCACTAAACCCTAAACCTCAACTAAATCTTGTAATAAATGATGTGCAAATTGAGCAAGTTGAGGTGACTAAACTGCTTGGAGTAATCCTGGATTGTAAATTGTCATGGTCAAAACATGTTGATACAACAGTAGCTAAAATGGGGAAAGGTCTGTCCTTAATAAAGTGCTGCTCTGCCTTTTTAACAACATTATCATCAAGGCAGGTCCTACAGGCTCTAGTTTTGTTGCACCTGGACTACTGTTCAGTTGTGTGGTCAGGTGCCACAAAGAGAGTCCTCAGAAAATTACAATAGGCTCAGAACAGGGCAGCACGGCTGGACCTTAAATGTACACGGAGAGCTAACATTAATAATATACATGTCAATCTCTCATGGCTCAGAGTGTAGGAGAGATTGACTTCATCACTACTTGTTTTTATAAGAAGTGTTGACATGCTGAATTCACCGAGGTGTCTGTTTAAACTACCAGCACACAACTCGGATACCCATGCATACCCCACAAGAAATGCCACCAAAGGTCTCTTCACAATCCCCAAGTCCAGAACAGACTATGGGAGGTGCACAGTAGTACATAGAGTCATGACTACATGGAACTCTATTCCACATCAGGTAACTGATGCAAGCAATAGAATCAGATTTTTTTTTTAAAGATAAAAATACACCTTATGTAACAGCGAGGACTGGGAAGAGACACAAGCACAGACACACATATACATGATAAGACACATACTCTACACACGTACACATGGATGTTGTATTGTAATATGTGATAGTAAAGTGTTATGGGTAAAGTGTTATGAAATGTAATGTCATGTAATATTTTAAATTGTTTATAACTGCCTTAATGTTGCTGGACTCCAGGAAGAGCAGCTGCTGCCTTGGCAACAGATAATGGGGATCCTTAATAAATACAAATAGTGAATTGAAAGATTATCGGTGGTTGATAAGGCAGAATCCAGTCTTGATTGGGAAAAGCCCTACTGTTGTTTAGGGGCAACATCAGAAAAGAGTATACCCAAATCAGATCAAATGTCAAGGACCAATAAGATCTGTTTAGTTCCTCTGTCAAAGCTAAAAGCATATTTTTGTATTGAAATTGTAAACCTTTTCTACCAGAGAGGATTATAAATGAAATGCCCTTTGAGATATAAACTTTGGCTGAAGAAAGTCAAACTAAGAGAATTTATATGAGTGTACTAAGAGACTCAATCTCTGATATAATTTTACAGCAGACAGTGACATTAAAATGAACAGATGATATTAGTTATTGAACCTCACCAAATATTTATTTAAGACATGTACGTAAATTCTATTGCAGTGTTTTCCATTTCAACACTGCACAGAGGGATTCATATGGAAATTGCAAAATTGCAAGGGAAAAAAAGGGCCTATAATATGGTGTTGGCGATTGTGCAGTTAGTTCACCTCCGGTTGTACAGCGGCGGATCCAGCAGTAATTAGAATACTGCTTGTGCATTACTCCCTTACTGGGGATATTTCGTTCCACTGAAGAGCCGGCTGAAATAGGTCACCACAGCACCCTGTAGTGCGTCTTAAAAGTACAGTGAATCAATTAAGTGTGATCATGCTCCCTTGATTATTTTGGCCCTGTTTTACCATGGAAAGGAATTTGAAATAGGCTTACTTAGTTTTAATAACAAGGTTAGACTATGGTGATATATGGTGCTGTAAGTGGGTGTTACTTTCCCTCTTTCTCTCTCTCTGCCAAATGAAGTCCCTGGCTGACTGCCTGCCTGCGCATATGAGAGGAGGTGACCTGTGGATGTAACAACCTTGGGTACTTGATTATGTATCCGGTAAACAATGTTACACTGTTTGTTCTAAGCTTAGAATATGCCTGCGATGGTATGGATGGGGAAAGCAGTCATAGTGGTGTTGGACGGACAGGTGGACACCAACCAGACAGAGCAGATCTCAGTGTGTGTTAAGTAAAGGATTGAGGCCTGTCACCTGTTTTGTTTAATACCTCTTCATAAACCCCAGCTGCCTCTTGTTTTTCCCTCATTAAATCTGTCTGAATCTGGGGCAACAGAGGACTCCTTTAATGTGGTTAATATCACCACTGATGCTATCCTCGCCATTTTAACTAGTTGCTGCAAACACTGTGTTTTCATTAAACCTACAGCCAGCCTAAAAACATTAATATCAACCACATTTCATACTACCGCTTTCTTTCTGATATCTCGAGCTCCAGCCTTTACAAATTATGAAAAGCTTTTATTTTCCACAGGAGCACATTTACCTTTTTTCACCTAATAGTGATGTCTTACTTCAAAGAGTGAACACAATTAGGGCAACATTGTCCTGTTTCTATATCCTTTGAGTTCAAAGGGAGAGTTTTTGAATATCAATGTTTCTTGAGCAGTATTTGCAGACACACTCTGTTTTAATGCAGTTTATGTCCTTTTGAGATACAGGTGTTCAGCTTTGCATTAAAGAATTTCAGCAGAGACTCTCAGTAGACTGTCCTCACAGGCCTTACCCTATGATGCTCTTAGCAAGCTAATGATTGATGCCAAAGAAATGGACAGGCATGAACGTCAAACAGATGTCAGATGTGTTGAGGGGTCTGTGCAAAATAACATTCCCTAAAAAGTGCATTAATAAAGAAACTGGTTGAGCAGGGGAGAGAGGAGAGAGAGAGAGAGAGAGAGAGTAAAAGGGATAGAGGAAGAAGGAGATAAAAGAGTGTGTTGAGTATGCACATCAAAGGCCTTTTAATGACAAGGGATGCCATTAGAGTTAGTGGCTTTTGTTTCAGCTTCCTCACACCTGCAATTTGTTGAGGGCATTCTATGCACAGTTGAGTTGCTCACATTTGCATGCAGAGAAAATGTATGCATGAAGGGATTTCCTTGAAACTTTTCCCCTGTAATTTGGGTAGCTAATGACTGGTTTTCCTCCAAAGATTTTGTATTTGAGAAAAGAGCATTCAACAATCAGGTTACTTACCCATGCAATAACATAGTAAGCTAGCAAAAGACTAGATACAGAACAGCGTAAGGAAACAACATGCATCCTGTGTCCTACGAAATTTGTTTAGCTAAAAAGTTTGAATGCCTCTGGTGTTGGAATGAGGTTTGACAAATCAGAGCGTGAAATTCTGATTAGCCTCTCTCCGTTTGTGGAATGAACGGGGCACTAGCAGACTGGGCATGGCCAAAGGTGTAACCTGTTCTGTTTTGCCTCGGCACTGCTCGCCCAGATGGTGGGACCAGCTGCCATAGAATAAACGCTGGGCGGGTAACAGTGTGAGAATCACTGTGGCCTTGGTTTGGGAGACTAAATGGGGAAATCTGTCTCTCTGTCTCTCTGTCTTTCTGCCACTGCTAAGAGGAACAGGATCATATCACGTAGAGCTTCATGAAATAACCTCCTTTACTGTAGGGCCCAGGCCCCTAACATGCATCCATGACAATTATACATTTATATTTCTTATGAAAAAAGATACACTATATATGCAAAAGTCTGTGGACACCCCTTCAAATTAGTGGATTTGGCTATTTCAACCACACCCGTTGCTGATAGGTGTATAAAATTGAGCACACAGCCATGCAATCTCCATAAACAAACATTGTCAGTAGAATGGCCTTACTGAAGAGCTCAGTGACTTTCAATGTGGCACCAGCATAGGATGCCACCTTTCCAAAAAGTCAGTTCGTCAAATTTCGGCCCTGCTAGAGCTGTCCCAGACAACTGTAAGAGTTGTTATTGGAGCTATCTGCCCCACTGCATACTGCCAAATGTAAACTTTGGTGGAGAAGGAATAATGGTCTGAGGCTGTTTTTCATGGTTCGGGCTAGGCCCCTTAGTTCCAGTGAAGGGAAATCTTAACGCTACAGCAGATTCTGTGCTTTCAACTTTGTGGCAACAGTTTGGAGAAGGCCCTTTCGTGTTTCAGCATAACAATGCCCCCGTGCACAAAGCGAAGTCCAAACAGAAATGGTTTGTCGAGATCGGTGTGGAAGAACTTGCCTGGCCTGCACAGACCCCTGACTTCAACCCCATCGAACACCTTTGGGATGAACTGGAATGCCGACTGCGAGCCAGGCCTAATTGCCCAACATCAGTGCCCAACCTCACTAATGCTCTTGTGGCTAAATAGAACAAGTCCCCGCAGCAATGTTCCAACATCTAGTGAAAAGCCTTCACGGAAGAGTGGAGGCTGTTATAGCAGCAAAGGGGGGACCAACTCCATATTAATGCCCATGATTTTGAAATGAGATGTTCAACGAGCAGGTGTCCACATACTTTTGGTCATGTAGTGTAAAGTATAACACAGAATATGTAAATAAGAGAACATGAGTAGTGAGAACTTTTACATGCAGTTAGTTAGTCTGCGACAGGTGCTTTTGTCCCTGGCGGGCTTCTCCGACAGCGTAATTACTTGATATGATATGTCCGTTTCCCATCTTTCCTGGCAGAGCAGGTTTTGACGCTGAGAATTATTGTGGGAAGCCTGAATTACCACACACAGGGTGGGCTGAGAGAATGTGAAATGACTTTTCCCTCCTTCCTTGACTTTGGGCCAGCCTGCACATTGCCATGGCTTTTCTCTTGAATATGCAGAGATCCCCTCCTTCATAGGTTGGGGGAGAAAAATGTGTTTTATCGCATTGCAGGGAAAAATCTTGAAAATTAGAGAGACCAAAGTTGGAGTTCTTCTATGTTGGAGGCTGTGAACAATGGCAGCTTTCTGTCAGAGAGCAACTTCAAAGGTCTGCTGAGTGACTGCTCTGAGTTCTACTTTCTTGTAGATCACTGAGGAAATTCACAGATGTTTTCTCATACGAGACACCATTATAGCGGCTCAAGTACCCAGTAGCCTCGAGCACCTCTCTTCTCGCGCTCCCCCATTCCCTCTCTCACTCAGCCCCCCTCTCTCTCATGTCTCTTGTGTGAGACAGATGTGGAACCTGCTTTCTCTCCAACTGTCCAGAGAATATGAAAAGTTAAAAAAAGGGTTCATGTTGTTGCGTTGCCCCCCAACTACCTCAAAGCTGCACTTCTCACTGTCAATGTATTTAATGTTATAAGACTGGATGCAACGCCACTTTCACTTCCTCCACAGACAGCATATGCAATTTTCGGGGAAATAATTGATACTGAAATATGAAACATAATGCACGTAAATAGTCAAATGCTTTTTATATAGATGGAATAAGCCATTGTGCCTGGAATTGGAGACATGTTATCCTCTGTATTTCAATGTTTAATTCTCTGGACTTGAAGTCAACTATGTTGAAGTAATACAAAAGGAATGAATGATATATTATAAATGGACTTTGTTTCTCTTTGTTTTACAGATTGCCTTCTTTGACTCTGATCTCAACCAAAAATAACTGTATATTTTGATGGTCAGACTTGAATTGTACTGTGTTTTATTGACCAGGTTTATTATTTAGTTTCCTGTAAGTGGATCAAAAATATTTTATTTTAGATGAGTTAAAGTGATTGCATGTTTACGTCTCATTATTTTTGATTAGCTCTATTATTTGTCCAAGCAAAGTGATTGAGAAGGCTATGATCAATATCCAAAAACTTATCCACTTATCCAAAAACATAACATTTATACTGAACAAAAATATAAACGCACCATGCAACAATTTCAAATATTTTACTGAATTACAGTTCATAAAAGGAAATCAGTCAATTGAAAGAAATAAATTAGGCTCAAATCTATGGATTTCACATGACTGGGCAGAGGCGCAGCCATCAGTGGGCCTATATAGGTCCACCCATTTGGGAGTCAGGCCCACCCACTGGGGAGTCAGGCCCAACCAATCAGAATTCGTTTTTTCCCCAGAAAAGGGCTTTATTTGAGACAGAAATACTCCTCAGTTTCATCAGCTGTCACAGGTGAAGAAGCCGGATGTGGAGGTCCTGGGCTGGCGTGGTTACATGTGGCCTACGGTTGTGAGGCCAGTTGGACATACTGCCAAATTCTCTAAAACAACATTGGAGGTGGCTTATGGTAGGGAAATGAACATTCAATTCTGTGGCAACAGCTTTGGTGGACATTCCTGCAGTCAGCATGTCAATTGCACTCTCCCTCAAAACTTAAGACATCTGTGGCATTGTGTTGTGTGACAAAACTGCACATTTTAGAGTGGCCTTTTATTGTCCCCAGCACAAGGTGCACCTGTGTAATTATAATGCTTTTTAATCAACATCTTGATATGCCACACCTGTCAGGTGGATGGATTATCTTGGCAAAGGAGAAATGCTCACTAATAGGGATGTAAACACATTTGTGCACGATATTTGAGAGAAATACGTATTTTTTTTGTATATGGAACATTTCTGGGATCTTTTATTTCAGCTCATGAAACATGGGATCAACACTTTACATGTGTTTATATTTTTGTTCAGTGTATATAAAAGTGTAAATAGCATGGCTTATCATACTAGTAATGATAAATGGTTTATAAGTCACCTTTGGTGGAAAGGCTTGAATTGCTGTTATTTTTTTTGAAACATGTATTCCACTCTAAACAGTATAATGTCAAACAGCAATTTATTGTAGAATTGTCATTCACCCCATGTGAGATCAGAGTTGTAGTCAGTAGTACATGCAGGTTGGTATTTTTTGGTGCACTTGCAGCATGCTGCTTTTACCATTTACTCGTTCTCACTGTCTTCATTTGTATCAACATTGTTGTGCAACGTTCTAATAAAGTGAGTAAAATAAATCAAACAACATTACTCAAAGCTTTGACTGGTGTTTGAACAGCCAGTTAGACTACCACACATAATCTACAAGATGCATTCAAAGTTATACAAATGTATGTTTCTAGTCCTAATTCAATATATATGAATCTTGTAAATGGAATGTTTCTGACAAACAATAATGAGTTGCTATTCCTCAAGCCATGTTCTAACTGTATACTAGCAAGCGCCACTCATATACGGCCCCTCTTGTAATTCATAGAGCGCAGTGGATTAGAGGTAAAATTATTGGAGCATAACGGTTGCTATACACTACCTTTTATTATGCGGCAATAACACGCATAGGAAATTAGATCCTTATTGACCGGTTGTGATACTTGGTATTAACTGACCATAGTTGTAAATAATATGTATTAAAGGCACAGGCAAGCAAGCAGCCTATGTATTGCTTTGGAGAGAAACGGGATTGTTGCGCGGCCCAGCAGGACTCCCCCTTTCCCCCATGGCTGTGTGTAGAGCCGTGGGAGAGGACCGGGAACATTAATCCCTTCAAAGGAACAGATCTAATTCAAAATCAGCAGCTCCAAAGTATTTGAGAGGACAGTGATTGTTTCTTCAGGGAAGCCTGATAAAGATGAATGCGTTGATATAGAAGAAAACTTCCAGGGCTTTACAGTTGAACATGACTAAGGCTACAACTGTTTTTTGTTTGTTTTTTTACAAACGTTTTGAAATTATAATGATCAGAAAGGTAGTTTATATTGTATAATATGGATTATAATTCTTATTAGAAAAATATATGCCTTTATAACAACATATTAAACGTTAGTTTGTTTATTTGTTTTATTTAGGTCTGATTCATAAACACTCGTTCATTCTGAAGCGCATTGTGGTCTTAAGTGCTTGGCCACTTGCATGAATGTTCAACAAGCTCGAGGCGGAGATGCGGGCGGGGAGTTGCAAAATTGTTTCCACTTTCTTGGGGATGGAAACTCCTCCTTCCTTCCCAGGCCTCTCTGCACTGGTACAATTTTTTAGGAAACACACAATAGAGACATCATACTCTCTGCCAACTTTGAGCTGGATCAATGGAGGGCTATCTAAATAGGTTATGGTTAATCATGCAGCAATACTATGGTCGTTTAGTGTTACAACAGTTGCAATTAGTTACTGGAAATAGCCTATGTGGCATATAGTTGTTAGGATACCGCTTCTATCACTTCCAAATTATTTTTAACTAGGCAAGTTCGTTAAGAACCAATTCTTATTTACAACGACGGCCTACACCGGCCAAATGGGACTTCCAATTACGGTCGGTTGTGATACAGCCTGGATTCGAACCAGGGTGTCTGTCGTGACGTCTCAAGCACTGAGAATGCAGTGCCTTAGACCGCTGCCCCACTCGGGAGCCCAACAACACATTATCCGACAGTACATTTTGCCACCAGTGGGTAAAAGTAACTTTCAGCACCAGAACGCTAATGGCAGCACAATGGGCTTCTGGGGTTAACTATGAAAGAATGAAAGAAGTTAAGGGATGACACTGAAATGCCTGTAAGCATGCCAGGGTATAAACGGTCATCTTGTTCAAAGAGATGTTTTACAGTGGTCCGCCAGTTGATATGTATTGCTTGATAAACTATCAAAAGTATTTGAGTTCCATGGAAACAAGTTATCAACACCATAACTGTTTGTTATAATAAAAACATTTTATTTATATTTTGAAACATGAACTTTGTGTTGAGTCACTAGATTTGCTCTCATTAGCTAGTCCTCTTGAAGTTATCAAATAGCTATTCGCCAGGAGATCTCGAGAGATAACAATGTCACATTGTCACATAGGGTCCTGCTACAAATCCTTAATTACAAAAGAGGATCAAATGACTACAGCATCCAATACCGGAGTCTCCAGGCGGCATGGGGGTCTTTGATCAAGAAAATCCAATTATTTGTGTATATACATTTCCCACATAGTGATTACTTCATTAATTGTCCCGCCTTTATCTCCACCCTTCCCATCCCCCTTAATAATCAGCTCTTTTATCCAGACCAACAAACACACCATAGGAGCTTTGTGGATTCAAAGGATTTGCTTTCCCCTCTCAAAGAGCCGCTATTCTTTGATGATTGGGCAGCGGCAAACTTCAAAGTAACAAATCTTATTTCTGACTGGCTGGCGGCCCACCAAAGTCCTTATCAAATTCTAAGAAGTGATCCCTCACTCTCCAGATAGTCCAAGGATATCTCGAGGAGAGGAAGTATTGAGTGTGAAACACTACCACGTCAAGACATTTTTCTACGATTTTACATTGATCTCTATTCGTTTTTATTGTGATTTGTTTTTTTAACAAGAAGGAAGAGGACGTTTACCATGGCAGCAGTGGCTGTACTGCGGAATGAAACACTCCAGGCTTTTCTTCAGGTTTGTTCAAAAGTTTTTGCTCTCGTGTTTTTATTTGTCCTCAAAATATTATTGTACGTATATGGTAGTTTAAAATATTTGTTTAGACCGCGCGTAATACGCGTGTGTGCGCGTAATGGGCATTATACCCGATTAATATCCTATAATGACTGAAATGTGGCTCTATGAATTACTTACAGTATGGGGCGAAATGAACGGCTTTGATGATTATGTTACAACTCTGTGTTTATATTGTAGGCGTGAGAGTGTATTGAAACTAATATTCGGCTAATGTCGTTTTAGTTCACGGCGCGTCAAACGTGGATCCTATACCGTTATGACTCTGTAGTCTTCAGTTTAGTCAAGTTTAGAGCCAAGTCAACACATCATTGATAATTATTTGTTTTACTTATGCAGGACCGTACTCCGAACTCTTCTCCAGAGAACTGCAAACACTCTCCGCTGGCGCTGTTAGCTGCCACTTGTAACCGGATCGGACATCACGGATCAAGTCCGGCAGATTTCCTACAGGTTCCTTATGAGACTACTTTAGGCTCACCGTCGCGAATTTTTCATCCTTGGAGTAACGAGGGGAATCCTCAAAGCACACTCTCTAGCAATTCTACTTTTGGACTATCTAAATCCCAACTCCACATCCAAAGCTCATTTACTTCCCACCACGAGCTCCCGCTCACCCCTCCAGCGGATCCCTCATATCCCTATGACTTTTCTCCTGTGAAGATGTTACCTTGCTCCATGCAGTCTTTGCAGTCCTCGTGCCCACCCACGTACGTCCCTGCTGTAACTTACGCAGCGCCAACTGCCATGCAAGGTTTCGTTACCGGACACTCTGGCCTTGTGCACCAGCAACAGAGACAGTTGTCCCCTAACACAGGGGAGGATATTCCGTGGTGGAGTCTCCAACAGGGAAATCACGTCAGTCACCACTCAATCACCACACAATCCCTAGGTCACCACCGTTTCCAACTGCAGAGGGGCTTGGTAATGGGACATTCAGACTTTGCGCAGTATCAGACTCAAATCGCTGCCCTCCTTCACACCAAGTCCCCCCTCGCAACAGCTCGAAGATGCCGGAGATGCAGGTGTCCCAACTGTCAGTCCTCCACCTCAAGCGACGAGCCCGGCAAGAAAAAGCAGCACATCTGTCACATACCAGGGTGCGGGAAAGTTTATGGCAAAACTTCCCATCTCAAAGCGCACCTGAGGTGGCACTCGGGAGAGCGTCCATTTATTTGTAACTGGCTTTTCTGTGGCAAGAGTTTCACCAGGTCTGATGAGCTTCAGAGACACCTGAGGACTCATACTGGGGAGAAGCGTTTTGTTTGTCCGGATTGTTGCAAGAGGTTCATGAGGAGTGACCATTTGGCAAAACATGTCAAAACTCACCAGAACAAAAAATCTAAGTGTCATGAGAAGACACTGGATCATCACGTTAAAAGGGAAGATTTGAGAAACATCTAGTAGCCTACATTAGAGTCAAGTTGATTAGTAATCAAGCTAGACCTATACTAGTGCAATATAAGTCCTTTACTTAGTTTAAGTACAAAGTGACATTTCTTTTATTTTTGGTTTCCTTCTTTTTTCTTACATACAGAAAAATTATTTCTCTAAATTTGCTGTTCTGTGTAGCACATTTTTGTATATATATGACATCTGTCTCAAAGTTAAGTTGGGATCCTGGAAAACGTACTATAATACCCCATGAGCAGGTGGTTTTCACTGTCTATACCATATCAAGAAAGACACGTTTCAGCTTGTGTTTTGATCATTTTCTTTGTGGAAGATTTCACTTTCTTGTAAATAATATTTAACAGCTTTTGTTGAATGATAGTGTCCGTTTTTGTTCTATGTGGGGTGTTTTAGCATGCTCTTTAAAAGATATGCTATTGTTGATATGACCCAAATCCTGTGTGAGAATAAAAAAGAGAACATTTTTCCAATGTCAGAATTAGTCTCCTTTAATTTTACATAATAACATATGATCCCCCCCAACAAAATGTACTCCTACATAACTTTCACTCTATGTGGTTACCTGTGTAAGGACTTGCACTTTGATCCACATCAGTTGACGTCAGTTGACCATCGCTGCTGCTCAGACGGAGAATGTATTAATAACAGGAAAAGTTATATGCCATAACTGTAACCGAGATTAGGATTTAGTCCTGACCTGGACAAGACGTGTTGGCATTTCCAGCAGTCAAAAGAGCGTGTAAAACCATCATATTTCTCCTAAAGTTATGATTTTCTGATAATGAAACCGGTCATAGACATCACATTGAGTATGTGATGTGTGCGGTGCATCAGCCTAAAACAAGATCATGTTGGCTCATATCAGCTAGAATCCCACTATCTCTGCAGATAAGGTGTCCGATGACAACTTCAATGAAAAGCTAGTGTATGTATGGATAATTGTTATGATATGATCAACTTAATTGTATTCAATTGCATCGATGGCTTTCAGCACACACAAACCATTTTAGAAAGTCAGCTTCTTCTTGCGACTGATTATGTCCATAAAAAAAAATGCTCCAATAATGTTAGAAATATAAAGTGAGGGGTTTCCTAACTTTTTTCTGTCGTGACCCAACATAAATCTTTACATTTCCTGTGACCCTCGAGATGAAAAGAGAAACCAATGCTTTTCCTGTGACCCAGTAGGAGTTGATCGTGATCCACCAGTGGTTTCGACCCAGTATGTGAGAAACACTGTGATATAGAATATGTAAGATACATACTGTTTTTTTTCTGTTGGGTTAAGAGACTTTACTCTGTAGAGTAAATGGGAGTCAGTATATTCTCAGGCTACAATAGACATGATATTAGAGCAGTGCACCAACAACATGACTTACTGATCATCTTACAGTGTACAATCTGAAAATGATTTTTTGATTTTAAAAATAGAGTTGTCAAAGCACCATACTATTATTCAGGCTTTTGCTCTGTGGTATATTTCTTTAAAGAAAAAAAAAGCTAGTCCCACATAGATATTTTTCAAAACTGAAACTAAAATAATGCATTATACTGTATTACTAAACAATCAATCAAGAATATTGTCACAAAAACTAAGAACAAAATTAGGAATGGTTGCATACTGTAAGAGCAGTAAAGAATCTTAAATGAGTCACCAATAAACATCACAATTCACTGACATGTCTTACCATAATTTAAATCTAGCTATATATTGTACAAAAAATCCTCAATTCCGTTTAAGTTACCCTCGGCGCTATAATTCAGGAAAATGCGTGACTACATCAAAGAACTCTCAGCTATTCATCAAAAGATGAAACTTTTCAGCAGTCAGGTTACTTGTTTTCCTTGCAAGAGCGACCCCTATCGGACATTTTAATTGAACCTTTATTTAACTAGGCAAGTCAGATAAGAACAAATTCTTATTTACAATGACGGCCTACCGGGGAAGAGTGGGTTAACTGCTTTGTTCAGGGGCAGAACGGCAGATTTTTACCTTGTCAGCTCTGGGATTCGATCCAGCATCCTTTCGGTTACGGGCCCAACATTCTAACCACTAGGCTACCTGCCTCCTAATTGCACTAGAAATGTTCTTGTGGCCCCTATCACCAACTAACTATATGTAGGATCCTAATTTGAGGTTGCTACAGCAGGAAAATAATCCTGCAGCAACAGGAAATGTGAATGATTATGTGGATTATAATTCATAGAATTTTTTTTGTAGGGGTTGATACATTTTTCATTAGGGTAAAGTCTGTCATTTTAAAGTGCAAATTGCAAACTTTAGAAAGCCCTTTTAAACGTCTACATCCTACATCTGTATGGTACAGGTCAACTAGCCACACAATTCAGAATATCTGCACAGTCACTCTCCTCCCTATGGAAAAAACATAATTGAATATACAGTAAATTATTTGAATATTGATGAGGAAATGAGACCTGTGATTGGTTTAGGAATACCCTCCCTAGTGTGTGCGCTGTAGTTTGAATATTGTATAGTGGCTGATATCGCCCGTCCATTGCAGGACTCCTCTGAAAACAGTGATGCACAGCTCCAAGCCATGAAACCCTGAAACATCATAAGAGAACCATAATGGACCTCTGTCATAAGAACTGACTAAAAGGACCTGCTATAAAAACCAATGTAGAGACCAGGCTTTGGGATCAGTCAAAACCGCCAGCTTTTCCCCTGCAGCTACAGAGCATGTTTGAAATAATATGCACTCTAAATGCGTTTCTATTTATAACATGCTGTAAACATTGATATTTTGTGCACATGATTGCAAATGGTTATTTTTGCGACACAAGAAGATTGCACTTTTCAACTTGGCCTGTCCCTGAGACCTAGTAACCCAGTGATGGACTGAATAGGGCCCTTAGAAGTCAGGACTTGAGGAAATTCATATCTAAACACTTAATGAGTTTGAGGACTTCATCCAGTTTTCCCACAGGACTTCTCCACATTCCACGGACAAACAATAGTCATCTACAGTACATTCATCACACAAAAGCGAGGAGGGAAGGGGTGGGGGTATTGTGAACCAAATACATCAGGGAGACCAGGGCTGGCCCTAGCCTTTTGGGGGCCCCTAGGCGAGATTTTGTTTGGGGCAGGGATGTATAGCTGCTGTAGCGAGGGGGACCGGCACTCCCTCACTTTTTTCAATTTGCGAATACAAGGAGCTTATAAAAAAAGATTAATTCGAAAAAATTCGAAATAAATTATATTTAATTACCACAAAAATTCTATGAAAATGAATGACAAACTAAATAAAAACCTAGGCTATAGCAGCCTATAGGTAGGTACATTGTGGTTTCTTCCCGGTCTTTTCTCTCTCTGGCTGTGGCGTGAATGATGAATAACTGTAGGGGTGTGTGGAGAGGCCCGTTGGTCAAAGGCTTGACCACTTTGAGCGCGCCAAATCCGACATAACAAGAACAGCTACAGACAGAAACTCTGCCAGAGGTTGCTAAAACGGCTGTCCTCAAAACAGTTTGTTATGTGTAAGGACCGATGCTGGAGATGAGAAGCCGGTACGGGGGAGTTGAACATTTAATGAGGAAAAGACAGGTAACAGGAACAGCGTCAGCACACCGCTAAACAAGGGCATATGACAATCAATGCAGAAGCAGGGAACAGAGCGGGGAACCAGACAGATATAGGGAAGGTAATGACAGAGGTGATTATGTCCAGGTGAGTTCAATAATCGCTGATGCGCGTGACGGGGGAAGGCAGGTGTGCGTAATGATGATGGCAGGAGAGCGCAATGCTGGGGAGCCTGGCGCCCTCGAGCGCCAGGGGGGAAGAGCGGGAGCAGGCGTGACTGTCATGGGCTTGGGGCTCATGTACGATACACTTGTACTCGCCCTACTGTCCGAGTGCTTAGCTTACAGAAACGTACCCTGTATCTGTTGAATACGCCTAATAGTCGTACTTATCACTTACTATTATTATTTCAAATAGAATATTATCACTTCTCTCCAAGGGCAAGATTGTGTTGTAGATATTGGGGAGAATGAACAGTAGACGGGGGTCTAGGGGGTCCTCCCTCAAAACCTTTTTGTTGGCATTTTAAAACACATTTCTTGCAATTCTACAGTTTGACATGACTTATTATGCCTCTCTTGTGGGGTATATGGAGGGGTATTTTGAAAATGTGCCGTTTTATAATGCTATCCTACACATTTTGTCATAAGTCTGATAGAAAATATTGCCGTTTTAAAGCTAAAGTCCTTCTACTTTACACATTTTGCCATGAGGCTTAGAGAAATGTTGCAATTTAAAGTAACTGTCCAGTGAAAATCTCACTTGTAAAAGTTCATATTCTGTTAACTCATACCCCCAAAAATGTGTTGACTTATCCTATACTCCTATACTGGATTTGGAAAAACAATTAAACAAAACCCACCTATAACTTTGTATCACAAACAGATTGTTTAGAAAATGCTTGCTATTTCCTCATAGAGGATGTTGTCATCCAACTGACGAGGATGAGACGGCGAATCAGTGGTATACACATTCTGTTGGGGTACGCCCACACCATTCTGTTGGGGTACGCCCACACCATTCCAACACAGAAGAGCAGCTTTTTAACATACTTCATTAAAAAAACATTGGTAGGAAAACTATTTCACTGATATTGTAGTTCATTATCGGCTATATCTCATAGAAATCTGGAAATACTGGACAGTTACTTTAACAGTCGACCTTTGGCAAAAGCACAAAAATAACGTCTTTAAACTACAGTTGAAGTCGGAAGTTTACATACACTTAGGTTGGAGTCATTAAAACTCGTTTTTCAACCACTCCACAAATTTCTTGTTAACAAACTAGTTTTGGCAAGTCGGTTAGGACATCTACTGTGTGCATGACACAAGTCATTTTTCCAACAATTATTTACAGACAGATTATTTCACTTATAATTCACTGTATCACAATTCCAGTGGATCAGAAGTTTACATACACTAAGTTGACTGTGCCTTTAAACAGCTTGGAAAATTCCAGAAAATGATGTCATGGCTTTAGAAGCTTCTGATAGGCTAATTGACATCATTTGAGTCAATTGGAGGTGTACCTGTGGATGTATTTCAAGGACTACCTTCAAACACAGTGCGTCTTTGCTTGACATCATGGGAAAATCTAAATAAAACAGCCAAGACCTCAGAAAAAAAGTGTAGACCTCCACAAGTCTGGTTCATCCTTGGGAGCAATTACCAAACGCCTGAAGGTACCATGTTCATCTGTACAAACAATAATACGCAAGTATAAACACCATGGGACCATGCAGCCGCCATACCGCTTAGGAAGGAGACGCATTCTGTCTCCTAGAGATGAACATACTTTGGTGCGAAAAGTGCAAATCAATCCCAGAACAACAGCAAAGGACCTTGTAAAGATGCTGGAGGAAACAGGTACAAAAGTATCTATATCCACAGTAAAACGAGTCCTATATCGACATGACCTGAAAGGCCGCTCTGCAAGGAAGAAGCCACTGCTCCAAAACTGCCATAAAAAAGCCAGACTACGGTTTGTAACTGCACATGGGGGACAAAGATCGTACTTTTTGGAGAAATGTCCTCTGGTCTGATGAAACAAAAATAGAACTGTTTGGCCATAATGACCATTGTTATGTTTGGAGGAAAAAGGGGGAGGCTTGCAAGCCGAAGAACACCATCCCAACCATGAAGGACGGGGGTGGCAGCATCATGTTGTGGGGTTTGCTGCAGGAGGGACTGGTGCACTTCACAAAATCGATGGCATCATGATGTAGGAAAATGATGTGGATATATTGAAGCAACATCTCAAGACATCAGTCAGGAAGTTAAAGCTTGGTCGCAAATGGGTCTTCCAAATGGACAATGACCCCAAGCATACTTCCAAAGTTGTGGCAAAATGGCTTAAGGACAACAAAGTCAAGGTATTGGAGTGGCCATCACAAAGCCCTGACCTCAATCCCATAGAAAATTTGTGGGCAGAACTGAAAAAGCGTGTGCAAGCAAGGAGGCCTACAAACCTGACTCAGTTACACCAGCTCTGTCAGGAGGAATGGGCCAAAATTCCCCCAACTTATTGTGGGAAGCTTGTGGAAGGCTACCCGAAACGTTTGACCCAAGTTAAACAATTTAAAGGCAATGCTACCAAATACTAATTGAGTGTATGTAAACTTCTGACCCACTGGGAATGTGATGAAAGAAATAAAAGCTGAAATAAATCCTTCTCTCTACTATAATTCTGACATTTCACATTCTTAAAATAAAGTGGTGATCCTAACTGACCTAAGACAGGGAATTTTTACAAGGATTAAATGTCAGGAATTGTGAAAAACTGAGTTTAAATGTATTTGGCTAAGGTGTATGTACATTTCTGACTTCAACTGTATGTAATGGATCAGTGCACCATCATACTAGGTCATTTAATGCTTAAAAACTAAAACTAAATTGATGAAAAATATATTTTTCTAGAGAAGTGCCATTTCTTACCAATTTCTACAGCTTCCGTCCAAAACCAAATCTAGTGAATTGATGTCAACACATACTGGAGGAGTTACTGACTAGCTACATGTGGCAAGCTTAGCTAACGAACTAGCTACGTCGTTCGCGGCACACATGACACATCAATGAACCACCAAAGGCACACCCCATTTGTGTTTGAAAATTGAGAAAGAGGAGTTAGCAGTATTTCACATAACAGAACCAAATATAATAGCAAATGCTGTAGCATAGTACGCCTATAATATGTTTCACCAAAAACACCAGCTGAGTCATTTCTTATCTGGATCTGAATAGTCAAAGATTTTTCTTTCATTCGTGAAACAGTCATTCAAGAAGATCTAAATGCATAGTCCCGTGAAACTGATTGACATGCAGTTTGAACATTTCTCTGGTAAAATGTGAAGAATTATTATTCATTAGGTATGCCTAACTTGGTGTTTGAGGGTATAAAAAAATAGATCTAACAATTTCTTGAGACAATATGTGTGGACATTGCAATTGGATGATGCATTTTATGCATAGGTCTATTCTACAATGCAGGCCACAAACTTTGATTGATAAATCAAAGCCCCACCCCCCCACCTAGCAGGCAAACATTTTAGTGGTCCCCTCTTGATGGCGGAGAAAAGAAAATGTATGTTTGAAAGTTAATTTCCTGCAATTCTACACATTTTGCCATGGGGCATAGAGAACATTTTGTAGTTTTCTGCAAATCTACACATTTAGCCATGGTGTCGAGAGAAAACGGTGCAATTTTATAACAAATTTCATGCAAATCTACAAGTTTTGCTTTGGGGCAGAGAGACAAAAATGGCAGTTTTACAGCTACTTTCCTTAAATTCTACAAATTTTTCCATTACTAATGCCATTTAATGTAATATGTGAGTGAGAGTGACTAATAAAATCAATGGGGGCCTCCTGGAGGTCAGGGCCCTGGGCACATGGCATTCTTGCCCAGTCGGTAATTCGGTCATGATTACATCAAGTTTAGATAGCTGGGTATACTAACTTACCAATCTAAAAAATGTTAGCTGACATTAATTGAGTGACTGTCAGTGACAGACATAGCAAGAGGAAAACTGCTGATGCACAACCAAATGTATAAATTGCACCCTGTTTATTCTACTATTCTAACGCTCAACAGTAAGTTAAGACCCCGACTGAGTCCCCCCCCCCAAAAAAAAACATTGTTTTGGGACTTTTGGATCGGGGGCCTCTAGCGGCCAGGGGCCCGAAGCAAATGCCTATGTCAATTATGCCCAGGGCCAGCCCTGGGGGATAACATTGAAAGAAGTCTTCACCATTTGAACTTTAAGTCTTTGTTCAAATTTCATCATCCTCTTATGAAGCAATGACTTCTAGGGATGAGTTGAAAACATCCATGGAGGCTTCTAATAGCAGACAAAGGATTTGTTGGCCACTGATTGGCTTTACATTTCAAAGATTATAATAACTGTGGAATTTTAGAGACTGTTGGGGGTTGCATGCATGGCTGTAAATACAAAGCCTAGTTACTCCAGTAAATTCAGTTTTATTGTTAGAATAGACTATTCATAGAGTGTGCCTGGTTGTCCATAGAGCTATTAACGTCCAGTACTGATGTTATAATACAGTTGGTCAGATTGATGTTCTGTATCTATTGACAGCATCTGAGATATAGGGGGTGTAAATTGACAGGCGTTGCAAAGCCGCTTGTGAAATTTTTGGGGATCTGACCATAGACATCATATGGCTAGAGGTGGAATGGATCAGTTGTGCCAGCCTCCTGGTGATAGGTTGGGAAGTAGGAAGTACTGGTGGAGTCTCCAAAACACCCCAACGTTTTCTATGTAACTATGCATGTGTCTGATGTCCCAGTGGTAGTAATAACTTTGGTCTTGGTGGGATAGCTCAGAGCATGGTAGACACTTGGAGTCTCCTCATGTTGGTGATGCAATATACCTCCTATTGGTGCTTTCAAGACAAATGGGAACTCGTAAAAAAACAAGGTCAAATCATTACGTCGGTGATCTTCAGGTCGAAAAGTCGCAGTTCTAGAAAGATGCCTGACTTTCCGACTTGGAATTCCAAGTTGGATGATCGTTCAAAACTATTTTTCCCAGTCGGAGCTCGTTTTTTTCTGAGTTCCACGTTGTCTTGAACGCACTGAAGTCAGAAGTCAGAGATTTCTGAGTACTGAGTTCCTAGTTGTTTTGACCTAAAGAACAGAGAGATGATGTTATGGGGAAGGGAGCGGGCAGGAAGACATGAGTGACAGGTAGATGTCGACGTATACAGTTGAAGTCGGAAGTTTACATACATCTTAGCCAAATACATTTAAACTCAGTTTTTCACAATTCCTGACATTTTATCCTCGTAAACATTCCCTGTTTTAGGTCAGTTAGGATCACCACTTTATTTTAAGAATGTGAAATGTCAGAATAATACTAGACAGTATGATTTGATTTATTTCCACATTCTCAGTGGGTCACAAGTTTACATACACTCAATTAGTATTTGGTAGAATTGCCTTTAAATTGTTTAACTTGGGTCAAATGTTTCGTGTAGCCTTCCACAAGCTTCCCACAATAAGTTGGGGGAATTTTGGCCCATTCCTCCTGACAGAGCTGGTGTAACTGAATCAGGTTTGTAGGCCTCCTTGCTCGCACACGCTTTTTCAGTTCTGCCCACAAATTTTCTATGGGATTGACGTCAGGGCTTTGTGATGGCCACTCCAATACCTTGACTTTGTTGTCCTTAAACCATTTTGCCAAAACTTTGGAAGTATGCTTGGGGTCATTGTCAATTTGGAAGACCCATTTGCGACCAAGCTTTAACTTCCTGACTGATGTCTTGAGATGTTGCTTCAATATATCCACATCATTTTCCCTCCTTCATGATGCCATCTATTTTGTGAAGTGCACCAGTTCCTCCTGAAGCAAAGCACCCCCACAACATGATACTGCCAACCCCGTCCTTCACGGTTGGGATGGTGCAAGGCTCCCCCTTTTTCCTCCAACCATAACGATGGTCATTATGGCCAAACAGTTCTACTTTTATTTCATCAGACCAGAGGACATTTCTCCAAAAAGTACGATCTTTGTCCCCATGTGCAGTTGCAAACCGTAGTCTGGCTTTTTTATGGCGGTTTTGGAGCAGCGACTTCTTCCTTGCTAAGTGCCTTTCAGGTCATGTCGATATAGGACTTGTTTTACTGTGGATATAGATACTTTTGTACTTGTTTCCTCCAGCATCTTCACAAGGTCCTTTGCTGTTGTTCTGGGATTGATTTGCACTTTTCGCACCAAAGTATGTTCATCTCTAGGAGACAGAATGCGTCTCCTTCCTAAGCGGTATGACAGCTGCGTGGTCCCATGGTGTTTATACTTGCGTACTATTGTTTGTACAGATGAACGTGATACCTTCAGGCGTTTGGTAATTGCTCCCAAGGATGAACCAGACTTGTGGAGGTCTACACTTTTTTTCTGAGGTCTTGGCTAATTTCTTTTGATTTTCCCATGATGTCAAGCAAAGAAGCACTGAGTTTGAAGGTAGTCCTTGAAATACATCCACAGGTACACCTCCAATTGACTCAAATGATGTCAATTAGCCTATCAGAAGCTTCTAAAGCCATGACATCATTTTCTGGAATTTTCCAAGCTGTTTAAAAGCACAGTCAACTTAGGATATGTAAACTTCTGACCCACTGGAATTGTGATACAGTGAATTATAAGTGAAATAATCTGTTTGTAAACAATTGTTGGAAAAATTACTTGTGTCATGAACAAAGTAGATGTCCTAACCTACTTGCCAAAATTATAGTTTGTTAACAAGAAATGTGTGGAGTGGTTGAAAAACGAGTTTTAAAGACGCCAACCTAAGTGTATGTAAACTTCCGACTTCAACTGTACAGTCTTGGCCGCCAAAAGTTTTGAGAATGACACAAAAATTAATTTTCACAAAGTTTGCTGCTTCAGTGTCTTTAGATATTTTTGTCAGATGTTACTATGGAATACTGAAGTATAATTACAAGCATTTCATAAGTGTCAAAGGCTTTTATTGACAATTACATGAAGTTGATGCAAAGAATCAATATTTGCAGTGTTGACCCTTCTTTTTCAAGACCTCTGCAATCCGCCCTGGCATGATGTCAATTAACTTCTGGGCCACATCCTGACTGATGGCAGCCCATTCTTGCACAATCAATGCTTGGAGTTTGTCAGAATTTGTGGGTTTTTGTTTGTCCACCCGCCTCTTGAGGATTGACCACAAGTTCTCAATGGGATTAAGGTCTGGGGAGTTTCCTGGCCATGGACCCAAAATATTGATGTTTGGTTCCCCGAGCCACTTAGTTATCACTTTTGCCTTGTGGCAAGGTGCTCCATCATGCTGGAAAATGCATTGTTCATCAACAAACTGTTCCTGGATGGTTGGGAGAAGTTGCTCTCGGAGGATGTGTTGGTACCATTCTTTATTCATGGCTGTGTTCTTAGGCAAAATTGTGAGTGAGCCCACTCCCTTGGCTGAGAAGCAACCCCACACATGAATGTTCTCAGGATGCTTTACTGTTGGCATGACACAGGACTGATGGTACCGCTCACCTTGTGTTCTCCGGATAAGCTTTATTCCGGATGCCCCAAACAATTGGAAAGAGGTTTCATCAGAGAAAATGACTTTACCCCAGTCCTCAGCAGTCCAATCCCTGTACCTTTTGCAGAATATCAGTCTGTCCCTGATGTTTTTCCTAGAGAGAAGTGGCTTCTTTGCTGCCCTTCTTGACACCAGGCCATCCTCCAAAAGTCTTTGCCTCACTGTGCGTGCAGATGCAGTCACACCTGCCTGCTGCCATTCCTGAGCAAGCTCTGGACTGGTGGTGCCCCGATCCCGCAGCTGAATCAACTTTGGGAGATGGTCCTGGCGCTTGCTGGACTTTCTTGGGCGCCCTGAAGCCTTCTGCACAACAATTGAACTGCTCTCCTTGAAGTTCTTGATGATCCGATAAATGGTTGATTTAGGTGCAATCTTACTGGCAGCAATATCCTTGCCTGTGCAGCCCTTTTTGTGCAAAGCAATGATGACGGCACATGTTTCCTTGCAGGTAACCATGGTTGACAAAGGAAGAACAATGATTCCAAGCACCACCCTCCTTTTGAAGCTTCCAGTCTGTTATTCGAACTCAATCAGCATGACAGAGTGATCTCCAGCCTTGTCCTCATCAACACTCACACCTGTGTTAACGAGAGAATCACTGACATGATGTCAGGTGGTCCTTTTGTGGCAGGGCTGAATTGCAGTGGAAATGTTTTGGGGGGATTCAGTTCATTTGCATGGCAAAGAGGGACTTTGCAATTAATTGCAATTCATCTGATCACTCTTCATAACATTCTGGAGTATATGCAAATTGCCATCATACAAATTGAGGCAGCAGACTTTGTGAAAATTAATATTTGTGTCATTCTCAAAACTTTTAGCCACCACTGTATATGCTTTGTGTATACAGACAGTGACTTGTCAGTGGGATGAGTTAAATGTGGTATTTGCTTCTGAGCATAAGCTACATTGAATCTCATGACTGATTAATTAGGACAGCAGCAGAATCAAACAGAGGAACACCAAATACTTATGTGCAATTCTGAGTCTGTTGGGAGCAATTGTTTTGTAGAGAAGAGAATGACACCCTTTCATATTATCATATAGACATACTGGAAAAATGTTGTAGCACAGGGACCCACCATGAGTCTTCTGTGACAGAAAGTTTAGCCAAGGGTAAGGTAGAAATAAACAACATTTCATTTCCAAATATTTCAACATGTACGAAGCCTATGACCCCTCTTGGCTCGTTTTCAGTAACCACCACCTTACCACACAACAGCAATTAAGACTGTATTAATGTGTAGCGTATTGGAATTGATTTAAACAGATAATGGGTCATTTTCAGGGTCATGTGTCGACAACCTGGATCTCTGCCACAACCCAACATAGGGGCCTAGACTGTAGGGCGGGCCATAGAGCATTGGAAACATAGATCCCACTTTCTCCCTTATCTTTAATTAGCATGTTATTGAACAAGTCTCTTGATACCTATTGACTTAGCATTGTAACCAATGCTAAGTCAATAGGTATCAAGAGATATGTTCAATAACATTATAAATGTGAAATTGTAGTCCTTATTATGGTGTAATGTAGCAAAGTCTTATAAAACACCTTCCACAGTAAGCCACTTGGGATTCATTTAATTCCACTGATTTAATCATCTTATCACTGTTTCCCTCCAAAACAAATATGGAGGTCTAGCCTAGCTGTGTACAAATACCAAAAATACAGAAAACCTTCAAGTTTAGAACTGCATATCTGAGATCAACGGTTGCAACTGCATGTATTCAAGTGAATTACTAATGAGACATTGATACAATATATACCGAGTGTACAAAACATTAAGAATACCTTCTCTTTCCATGACATAGAGTGACCAGGTGAATCCAGGTGAAAGCTACTCAATATTAGGAAGGTGTTCTTAATGTTTTGTACACTCAGTGTATGACGGTGAATTAGACCAGTCCATTTACTTTACAAGAGTTCAGTGACCATGTCTTCAGTACCATGGACATGTGGTACTTTTTGTTCTAACACATGGGTGTCATGATAATGTCTTATTTAGTCCCATAAGGATCTTCTTTCAATATTTACTCCATTATCCAATTGCTTTGAACTCAATAAAGAAATGAAGATGTATTTTTCATTGTTTGATCATAATTCCTCAGATTTTAACTAGCTTTTTTGAGTCATTTACATTTTAAAATGAAAGGATTGTGTTTTTGCATATTTTAATTGGCTTTTACAAAAAAAGGGTGCAGGGTATTTAACCGTGCAAAATTCTTAAATTGGATTTTAACATTCTAGTAGGATATAAAAAAAAAAAAAATTATGAGAAAGAGAGAATTTTAGGCTATTTTGAGAAAAGAGATGGCCAGTAGAAAACTGGTCAGTACGTGACATTGTCTCACATATTAATTCACTTCATGGTACATAATATCGATAAAAGTATATATCCTTTTTGTCAAACTGACTGGCAGCGGTTGGGTGATCCTCTAGTTGGATTCAGTTGTTTTTGTTCTTCACAAATACCTGCTCATTCAGAGTCCCATTAAAACAGAACCTTGAGAATCATGGTTGTAACACAGAACAACACATTTTGTGACACCGGTTTGAAAAGTTGCGTGAATGCTTGGACGTACCATTATGTCAACATCGGAGTATAACGTCCACGTTGTTTATGGCTCCTTCTCTTGTCAAAGGATGCACATTAGCAGGGAGAAGACATGAATGATTGCTGTGGCGAAGATGATCCAGAATACTGTTGGGACACCGGTGACACACCCTCTGACCGCTGCTCCTACAGAGGAAGAAGAAAGGGAGGGTGGGAGGGATCCTACTTCCACATTCAGAAATAGGGAAGAACTGAAGAGGGCAGAGGTAGCATAGTGCAAAGGTGCAAACCCACTAGACCCACATATCCAACAGTCTCTGTGACTGCGCTAGAGGTGAAAAGTGCATCATATTCATTATAAACCAGGGGATAGATGGCCATGATGGTATGAGGTTCAAGTAGGGAAAACGATTCCATTCTGTTTATTGTGGCCCTTTCGGGTAAATGTGTCTTGCATCTCATCACAAACAGGCACAGCGTCACATTAGCCTTGGCCAGAGCGGGGTTAACACATCCCTGCTAGATTTAGCTAGGAGGTTTTAAGTGACCATACCGACTCAATGTGTCTCAACTCAACCGAAAAACAGCACACTTGACAAGGAAGTGTCCCTATCCCTTGCAAAGGGCACTGTTGTGAGAGTGCCCCCTAAGGCCTTCCACCAACACTTCAAGTAGCTCCCATTTGGTCTTTCATCCAGGTAATGGTAGTCCTATTAACCCAGACCAGCATGATTCTGCTTTGCTTCAGATGAACGACGCATGGAAAAGCTGCAAGGTTGTGGTCTTTTGACTGTACGACTAAGATTGTCTCAGGTGGTCCAACACATGACATCCGACCTCTTGAATTCTTCCACTGCACTCTAACTGGACAACATTGAGCCTCCTCTCTGATTAGTCAAGCTTTTTGAAAGTAGTGACTTTATCAAAAACAGAACCTCATTTATGAACAGTACTCCCTGGATGTGTTTTTCAAAGTCTCACCTTCTCCTTAGATGGTTTACAATAGTATTTCCCTCTGCGTTCTGTGGGCAATCTCTCCATGCTCATAATGTCGTTTCAACGTGTTTCACGGTTTGTCTGGTTTGAATGGTAGGAGGAAGCGCCATCTCCTGGAGACTGATGTTCCTCAACTCTATGCAACGCGACGAAGAGGACTTTCATCCTTCACGTTCCTATGGATGGCAATGACGATCTGACGTCTGATTTTTAACGGCTGCCACTTGGTATTTTCTTCTTATAAAACTATAAAAACAGATTAATCACAAACATGATAGCCTACATTGGGCTCTTCAGGATCACATTGGCAGTATCCTGTGTTGCCTATTACAATCTGAATAAGAGACACCCAAAACCTGTCAATGAAGGGAAAAAGAATGTCTTCACTGCTCTGAAAACAGGCGTATGTCATTTATTTGTGAAATCGTAATGCTGCACGTAACCGTTCGACTGTTGACTGACAGCAGGGCTACGTCATTAACAGGTCTGGCAGCGTCCACTCAACTGGAACGCGCTGGAGCTGTCCAAGGTGCTGAAAATGTCAAAGACAGTCAGCATTCCTACCGAGGTCCGCTGAGGTCACGTGCCCTGAAGTAAGAGCTATGTTACATGCTAGTTACACAGTCTCACTCAGATATGTTGAATGGTCAGACTTTAAATGGTTTTGTTATTATTTATTTGTTGATCTTAGAGCCAAATGGAATGCTCATTGAGTATGCAATATATTAGCCTTTGCTAGATAAATATTATCTTCAATGTGCTTAATATTCAAATGGATGGTAATTTAGAATGGCGACCATGGGCCTATATTTTAATTGATTGAAAGAGTAAACCTGTAGTGTATAGCCTAGTCCAGGGTTTCCCAAACTCGGTCTCCGGGACTCCAAGGGGTGCACGTTTTGGGTTTTGCCCTAGCACTGCACAGCCGATTCACTTAATCAACTACTGATCAATCTTTGATCATTTGAATCAGCTGTGTAGTTTGGGCAAAAAAAAATAAACGTGCACCCCTTGGGGTCCCGGGGACCGGGTTTGGGAAACGCTGGTCTAGTCTATGAATAGCTTGTTCCCTTGAATCTTATTCTTGGGCGCTGGGCCTATTCTTGTTCCAACCCGTGTAGCTTTGGTATGGTATGATGTAGCAAATCTGATTAATGCCTCGGTTTATTATTAGCTTCGTGAAGTATTTACGGAATTGCACACTTCACTTGTGTGGAGTTCTGGGAGGAATCATTGATGATTCCTTACTGCCACCTTGTGGATTTCATTACAACCCTTACACACTGACTTTGAATTTCTCCATTTTGCTGCTAAAAAAGGAAAGATAAATATTGCGCAGTCATCTTGAAAATCCATTAATTGTCTGTAAATGTTATTATTGATAACATATTGCTTGTAGCCTATAGAGCAGGGGTATTCAACTCTTAACCCACGAGGTCTGGAGCCTGCTGGTTTTCTCTTCTACCTGATAATGAATTGCACACACCTAGTGTCCCAGGTCTAAGTCAGGCCCTGACTAGAGAGGAACAATGAAAAAACGCAGTGGAACTCGCTTTTAAGTAGAGTTGAGTTTGAGGGCTATAGAGGAACAGATGAAGCCTTGCATACTGAGATTTCAACAAAACATCCTAATCCTAACGTTCCAATCATTTAGAAGACGCTCTTATCCAGAGAGACAATTAGGGTTAAATTCCTTGCTCAAGGGCATATCAACAGATTTTTCACTTAGTCGGCTCGGGGTTTCGAACCAGCGACCTTTCAGTTACTGGCCCAACGCTCTTAACCGCTAGGCTCCCTGACCTGTTACAGAAAAAACTCAACAATAACCTAGAAGGAGATGGGTATTTTGATTATGGTTACCTGCTGCTCGGATTTCTCAAGAACAAGGCAAAGACAACCCCCCCTTCATCCCTTCATCCCTTATGGGCGTAATGTGTTGCTCTGCTCATAGGATCAAACTTCCCAAGTCCATGTTCGTGACCAGGATTCCAAATCGAGGTATATAGCTTCAAAGCCAATCAAGCACTTCCCAAAAGTCACGTTATAGCTGAAAGCGACACGATTCAGTGTACATTTGCAGACAAAGCGGATCTGTTCGATATTGGGTGGAAATATGCAGCACCAGAGGAGGTATTGGTGTGAATCATGCGTGCGTAGTAACGAATAAATAGGCAGTGCACGCTCTAAATATCAGCAAATCAAACGTACTTCACCTAAAAGGTCACCGTGGATGGGATTTTGTAGACAATAGATATTCAAAACCCTGTGTTTCTTAGTGTCAAAAGCGCACCAGACGTTTGCGTTGCCAAAGGACTTTATTTGATCGTCCTCGTATAGTTTCTTTTTTGGACTCTACTTGGGTCACCTGTACCCATCCTGAGCACGGTAAGCTGCTTTTTAACAGGGGATTATTATTTTACAAGAGCGGGCTAAATCTTATTTGTTCATTGAATGCTTTATGATAAATTGACGTTTGAGATGCTCTAACAGGTGTTTTCAATTCTTTCACATGGTTTTGTAAAGTACCTACAGAGAACAATACATGCTTTTCATGTTAATGTATGTCTGTTTGCTGAAGTTATTCATGGTTTGAATTAAATCTGTTGTGTCTGTATTCAACTACATTAAACTACAATCGAGCTATGACGGATGGTTTATTATTGTATGGGCATGGGTTTTTCTTGAATTGACGTTGACCTGGATCAGGGTCCTCGTTATTTACAAATCATCGCCTTAATTGAGGTGTCACTATCCTGTTTGTCAATCAATTCTGTTGACATAGGCAATTTTTGGTCATTGTTTATCAAATGAATACTTTATTTATCGGAGGTTTGACGGCTAACTTGCCTATATGATAAATCGCCAGATGAGCTGTTGTGGCATTTAGTTGATCATGAATTATCAAGGCTAATTCAATGTTTGAATTATTTTTTAGGCTTAAACTTTTCATCAAGTCCTATGCATCAAAGGCAGATAAATATCAACCTCTCTGAAATCAAAGACACTTGCTGTGATGCCTCATTATCCACATTGACTGTAGTCCAGGTTATGAAATGGAATCGATTGGTGAGGATTCATTAGCATCTTTGTCGATGGGCTATGGTTGATTTGATCAAGCCTAATGAAATGCATTGTGTTTATAGCCAACAAGTTATTTTGCCATAGGTTTTGACTTTCAAATCTGTATTGATTCAGGAGAAAATAATATATGTTCAGCCTCAACCAACCTGTTGAATAATTCTACCCTGGCTGCCAGACGTTGTCTTCGGGGTTTCGTCTGTCGTGTCCAGACCCTTGCTTATTCGCAGCTGTGGTTTTCTGTCAGCGTTTGTATGACGGATCGATCTTAAAATATCCTATCGATACATTTCAAATAGTTCGGCATGTGATTATCTATAGCCTATGTTGTATGTCTCCGACAGCTATCCTTTCTCATCTCCATACAGTTCATGTGACTTTTCATCTTGGATAAAATAAGAGCGGTTTCACAGAAATTGACGCTTTGGAAGTGAGGACTTTTGTACTGTATTTTAGGGGTGATGGCGGCGTCTGCACCTTCCTCCTCTGGCGGGGAACCGGATCCCAACTCGACAAATTTACGACCACCAGGCACAAGTAGGTCCATCACAAATAAAACGCTATTTCAATTGTGCTATTTACTTTGTGAGCAATGCCATTAATCATTTCTATGGAGGAAAATAACTGTACACTACCATTCTAAATGCCACCCAACAAATCACCGCAGCATTGCATGCGCAGCGGACCTCCCGGCTTCATGCTTGATAGACGAATCTTGCTGTCAAAACTAAAAACACGAATCTTGCTGTCAAAACTAAAAACCCGAACTGTCGGT
Organism: Salmo trutta; assembly: GCF_901001165.1. Lineage (NCBI taxonomy): Eukaryota > Metazoa > Chordata > Actinopteri > Salmoniformes > Salmonidae > Salmo > Salmo trutta. The sequence goes on along the minus strand of NC_042976.1, from coordinate 39,329,027 downwards.
ATTGATAAAGACGAAAATCGCCATAGAATTTAGCTTTATCTTTCGAAATAATATTACAGCCTACTTTAATTATTATTATGTTATTTGTCTATTACTATTATTATTTATTAAGCTTTTATTAGATTACTATTGCATTTCAGAAAGGAGTAGGTTCTATTTTGTTCTGTGGATTTCTTCCGCCCTGGTTGAAAAGTGAGAGTGAGTGATGTTTAGGGGGTAATTATGCGCAAAGTAGGGTTAATTGTAGCCACACTAAAGACCCGTTTATACCTGGTTCTAACTTGCTTCCTTTGCCTTGATCTTTTCCCATTCTGATTGTTGTGCCCACATTTTTAGACAGGTGTAGACAATGAAAAGACACACTGGGATCTGATCGTGATCAGATAATCCTGCCCACCTCCGGCGGGAGTCATGCACGCATTGTGTCCGAATATCTTACAAGTGTAGACAGATCTGGACATAGAAACCATTTAAATCATTATTTAGCATAATTTGCGTAAAGGAACGGACCAGGAAATCTCGTTACAATGTAGACACAGTGGGCAGATAACGGACACATTTTAATACCATGTGTAGACACGTTTCTGGAAATGTGGGCACAATCAGAATGTATACAAGATCAGGACAAAGGACTCATGTTAGCACCAGGTATAAACTGGGCTTAAATTGGCCCTAATAGCGTGTGTTCAAACGCCTTATTGTAACCCCCATCAGCTGAGGGCGATGTAGCCCAGGATGTAGAGATGTAAGCAGGCAACCGCTCTACCTCAATACTCTTCATTATCCAAGAGTTATTGATGAAAAACACATCATATATAGCCCAATTAGTCATCCAATCACATTCCAATTTTGTCGCAAAGTTTGCCATAAATGGCATATTTGTCTTAGGCCTACACACAATCATAAAGCTCTGATTTGATATTGACAACACCCCAGTGTAAATTGTGCATTTGCAAAGGTAAACGATTAAGCTACGCAATTTAAAATGAAGTCAGATCAGATGTATTCATATAGAAAAACTGCCCCTCCGTTTTTCTCAAGGGATTTAGTCAATGCTGGATTTGCTTGCCAAACTGTGCTTGCTTGGTCGCTTGTTGGTTTTCCAAAACCATTAGACTGGTGTCATGCCAGTATTACATGCAGAAACGTGGAACTTTCTTTTTGTCTGTGTCTCTATTGACATCAATGCATGATTGACGTGAAAACCCGAATCACCTACGTGGATCCCAAGCCTATTCCGCTCATAATTGGCTCAGTTAGGCTATTTGGCAATATACACGTCATATTTCAGATCTTTCTGTTGCCTTTGTATTTTCTTTCATGAGTGAAACCTTGGCGTAGATTCTGGTCCGGAATTCTGTGAATCTGTGTGGAGCTGTCTGCCCCTTGTCCCTTTCACTGGCCTCTAACAAAATTCGTCCATTCCTAGACCTAGACTGCTGTTTCATCAACATTTCCCCATCCATCGCTTTGCGTTTGTAATTATTTTAGCAGAAATAATGCCCTTGAGGCCTAATGTAGAGGCCCTCTCAATAGTTTTCCAAAACTATTTTAGGCTATGACGCTTGGTGTGGAGTTGCCCATGGATGTACTAGAAAATTGGGAATGAAGATATGTGGTAAGTTCGCTATTTTCATGTCATGTATTTAATGTTCATGTTTAGACTATATTGGTCCTAAGTTTTTCTCGAGAAATAAAGATCATAGGCTAACATATGCAGACTATGTTGCATATTTTATGTTATTCAACGCTGGGCAAGCAGACCATTCTCATATCTGAGGAATATGGGCTACGTTGGTCTGAAACACAAAGACTGCAGACTGGGTGGCTGTGGTTACGGGCTTCTGCCCCTTTCTGTTTTCCCTTGTCGCATGAGTGGGTTTTCACGATGAAAGGATGATTATGTCCATAATGATTATTACCACGGAATTTATAGTGACAAACCTATTTCTTTATGAATATGAACAGCAGTTTGAAAACCTGCAGAGACCACAGGCCTAGCTGTTGGTCCAGAAATAAATCTAAAGGTCTACGTTGGCGTCTAAAAATGCGATATGAGCTGTCTTCAGTCTTGCATATGTTTTGTTTTCAATGTGAGTGTCTGTTTTGTTTCCCAGCTAGTACATTTTTTGAATTCGTAGGCCCTAATACAATCGTACTCTTGCGCCCTCCCATGGCGTACTTGAGAAATATAGTCCTTCCTTTGCCGATGTGTAATGACCTTGGAATACACAATTAGCCAACTAACTAGGTTATCCGAAACCCCTTCAATTTTGGGGGTTAATTTCGAATAAACATGAACATATACAGTGGATTTTACTACATGAATTGTAGTAGGCCTAATCAACTAGTATGGTAGGCCACTGTCTTTATATTTGCTTGGCCATACCTTTGTCTTTGTCTTAATGTATCTCGGTAGCCTATAGTTTTATAACTGAGCGGGTGTCATTCATTAAAGGTATAGCCTATTTGGTGGAATGGTTTGGTATCGGTCCTTATCACGAGAGCTCATCTGAAGAGAAAAGATGAACGAGACGCGCCTGAAATCGTAATTCGTCAAGGTTCTGTTTAACAGAGATAGCGCTGTCAAGTCAGTCTTCTGCTCCACAATACGAACCGATTAAGTGGAAGCAACATGCCTTATCTGATATGGCCAAGCGTTGAGTCAGTTATTGTTCCATCAGGGCCAATCAATGCCCAAGAGTCTGGGCCTAATGCATGTTTGATGTTTTAATGCGGATGTTGACGCAATTGTTACGTTTTGGTTTTATCTGATTCACTATCCGGTTAAAGGCCTATTGCCACTTTTCATCTCTGTTTTTTAAGTGCAGTGATATTGGTCTAAAAACCTCATGAACATTCCGTTTTGCTTGACCAAGTGAATTGTTGGTTTTATGTTGGTTTTATATGACTTCACGTGAGACAGAAGCAAGCTTGTTTAGTCTTAACATCTCCTTTTTTGAAAGTGAAATAATAAAATGTATGATATTATTACATGATATAAACGAAATAAAATGAATTCAAATGAAATAAAACCAACTTTAATCTTTTGATATACTTTTATGTACTTTTATTTATTACTCCAAAGGGTGTGAGCTATGGCATATAAATGGTTTTCACATCTTATAGGGCTAGATAAATTATCTGAAATATTGCGTTATTTATAGTAAAATAAGATCACATTGAAGGATTTTTTTATAATTAATAATCTACGCAGGAGATTTGGAAAATGTGTTATTTTTAGAAGGGCCAATCTAGAAATCAGATTAGGTTTGGGAGAAATTGGTAGGGCTAAATAAGATTTGAGTTAATGTGGTGTTCTCCACGGGCCTATGAGCAGATAGGCTATAAAATGTCCCAATATATCATCACTGCCCAGTCCAACTATTAGATCTGCCTTCGGGCTTTAACGACATCGGTTCATTGTGTGCTCTTCCCTGCTTACTGAAGTGGAATCTCTCCGAGGGACTTCATACGAATGTACATACACTAAATTACGGATATTTGTTTTTGCTTGGCTGGATTTTCGTGCTGATGTCACGGGGCTCAACCTCCCACTGACTGTTCCTCCCACAAATAGGCTTCCACGGACAGGGTGGGAATTAGGCTACCTCAAAACTAGCCTCCGTCACAGCATTGTCAGTTCCACCAGTGAGAGTAGTTTAGGCATGTGTTTTGTGTAAAAAAAAAAAGGGTGTCATCAAAATGTTTGGGATAGGGGGTGATGATAGTAATCCCTCATTTGAATCCTCTGCCCCTTGCAACAATTTAGGATTTTTGCAGAAGAACAATAACCTCGAGGAGAAGATTAGTTCCTTCAAGGAAAGATCGTCTAAGGACCTGCTTGATAACAGCGACAGGGATTCCCGTTTCAGACGCACGGAGACCGACTTTTCCAATCTGTTTGCTAGAGGTAATTGGCCGAGTTATTTCCATTATGGGAAATATAGGCCTATCAATCAGAATGATCAAACTTGTGTGGGGATCTTGTTAATGTTCGTTGTGTGCAGTTGTTTTACAATACATGGAAAATGAGTCAACTTGAAAACGTTAATTATCTTACTGATGCGAAGATTAGCCTGATTTGATCTGATTTGAAAATACTGATTTACCAAATCTTTATCATCTGTCTAAATCTCAGTGATTTCTTTCGATTTAGTGATATTTCATGACATTAAGGACACAATAGATAACATACACATATCACAGTTCAGGGGAAATTTTTAAAACACATATTGAGAAAAATAATACAAAAACACTGAAATGATTAGGCTGTTGGTCATTGAAACTGAATATGTCTATTCAAAATTAATATTCACCATTTGTTTGACCATAATCACCTTCTAGGTCAAATTGTAAGTGGCTGAAAAATAGCCTAGGTTACTCAGGGACACTCACTGGACAAATAGCAAAAATTGTAATTCATTTGTTGCTAAAAAATGACTTTCTAATTGATACAATTTATACCAACTTTAGAGAAGAAACTAAAATACATTATCTATGAGTTGAAAAGTAGAATGAAGTCATGACAAATTCTACAGAAGATTATGAAAGTGACCTCTTCAAACACACTTAAGTGATGAAGGATGCCAACAAAAGGAATTGATTTATTTTTTTGAAAACAAGATAAACTGAAAATATCGATTTCTCACGCTAGATTTATTACCAGCCAAAAATGGAGAGGAGCCAACCATGCAGTTCTTGTTGGAGGTGGTGGATATTCTCACAAACTACGTCCGGAAGACCTTCGACAGATCCACCAAGGTCCTGGACTTCCACCACCCCCACCAGCTGCTGGAGGGCATGGAGGGCTTCAACCTGGAGCTGTCCGACCAGCCTGAGTCTCTGGAGCAGATCCTGGTGGACTGCAGGGATACCCTGAAGTATGGCGTGAGAACAGGTGAGGACAGAGAAGACAGAGGAGGCAGGAAGCAGTGCTAACCCTCAGCGTAATCAACATCTCCCATTTGTCTACAATGTGGTTTCATGATTACAGATAATCCCATAGTTAAATGATGAAACTTTCATGAGAATTGTATTGAAGACAAATGGTGTTGTCTTCCTCCTAGGCCACCCCAGGTTTTTCAATCAGCTCTCCACTGGTTTAGACATCATTGGGTTAGCAGGAGAATGGCTCACCTCCACCGCAAACACTAACATGTGAGTGGTCTTTATTTCCCTTAGTTATTACACATTTATGATACATTTAAATATGTTTATTATCAAAAGTCACAGGATCCTGAAATATTGTAAATATCTGTACAGTATATCAGTTATTAAAGTCCTCTTGATTTTGTGCAAAATGTCACGTGAACAATTTGCCTAAACCAATGATCTTAGTTAGAGTGACCCAACATAGCTCTCAGTTTAGGCTGGGATGGTGATAAGAGGTTGATATATCTAATTTAGCAGTGAGTGGGTTTCCTTTGGGTGAATGTAAGTCTGGCACTGAAGAAACATGACATTTCCTATCATTTTTTTTAAATGGCCTTGGAAGATTCTGGTCGAAGATGAAGATCAGTAGAAGTGACATAATTGGGGCCCTTTGATGAGCTTCTAAATGAAGGACGATGCTCCTGAGGATGCTCTCCAAGCCGCCACTTAGGCGAGTCAAATGTGACATGGCAAGCATGAAGAGGAGAGATGGGAATTAGTAATCTGTTGGTTGCTGTATTATTGTTGTTGACAAACACTGTGGCTGTAGTCAGATAATACAGCCCTGCAGGAACATTTAATTGCATATCGATTAGCAATTGAATCTTACATAGGGCGGTTGTTTTATGTAACACTCTTTTGGATCAGAGATAACGGTACCACAACAGAATGAGATTCTCCCTTGAGATCTGCTGCGGAAATGTGAACAACCGACTTAGTGATATTGCTTTTTTTCCGTGGGAAAGGCAATCTGGAAGAGACAGAGTTATGATACACCAGGTGTCCAGGGACTTGTCCAAGATAAAAACGTTGATGCTTCATTGAACATTGGCTATCGTTGACCGGTACACACAGATTATCAGCTGAGGCTGCCGAGTCATTTAAGGCACTGGCCAGAGTGTATCACCTACTGTAACATGTTGATTTGTCTATGATGTCAGCCTCAAACCCGTCAGGGCATTTGTAAAACCATCATAACAAAACAAACAAAAACACAATACGAAAAATGTTGTCGCCTAAGCACTGATGAAACATAGCATTTATGCGTGGTAAGAGCCAGTCTTCTGTGTGGTCATGGTGTTTTCATTCCTATTTAAAAAAGGCACATAAATACAAGCTTACCACCCAGGCTGAGGCTCTTCATGTCAAGGATTCATTCGTTTTTTTGCCTGGCCCCTGGCATAATAAAAGGTTTCAACCCTCTCCTGATTTCACTTTCTATTTATTGCAATCTCCAAAGGATTTCCCCCACTGTTTTGAAGAGTCTTTAGTTTGTCAAGCTCATTGATGTGGTGCTGAAGAGTGTTCTGGTGAGAGTGTTAGCCCGTGTGCTGCATGGCAACGCTACTGTAGACAAATTGAATCAGAGGGCTCTGACTGCCAACATACTTGTTATTTGCATTAGCTAATTACTACATCATCATTAATTACACTTATTGATTGACACTAATTGGTTGACAATCATGTCACAGGGCTATCATCAGGATTAGTCTACATGAGTGAGCGAGCGAAAATTAATTTGGGACATAACTCCTAACTTTTTTTCCCTTCTTTTTGTAACGTTGTTACTGGATATGCCAGCAAGAGAAGTAAAACATATGTGCTGTGTGTATGGCACAGTGCGATACACTGTATTGTCCCTCTAATGCATTGACTTTCATTGCATGAATAGACAGGCAGTGTAATTAGGAGAGCATTGGTCAGTACATAGTGAAGATAGATGAGCTACTGTGGTTGGGCATCCATTTAATTCCACATTGATATCGCACTACCCCGGAGGGAATTCTGTAACATCTTCTAATGATATGGAAACAATCCTTTATTTTGCAATCGTGATTGCGTTGTATCAACATGACTGTAGTCCTATCATTTCTATTGTAAAGGTGAAACGACCATTCTTCCATCATTACTCTCAGAGAGACGGGCCTCGAGTGTAATATACTGTATGTATTAAAAACACATTCATAACAAGCTCAGTGGAAGCTGGCCTCCAGACAACCCTCCGACACGAAGATAACGGCATTCTCATTGTGCTACATCCCATTTCTAGCCTCTTCTTCTTGCTAACTCAGAGACAAGAGCTCCCTCTTTGTGGCATACTCTTAATGGACTTCCACCGATGTGACATTCATGTTCGTTCTCATTCCACTGCAACGAATGGTATCCCTAACACAATGTGACAGAGCTATCATTGAACCGTGGCTGCGTTGAAAGTAGTATGCACGTTCCATGCTTTCTCTGGCTTCAAAGTGCCAGTGCTCAAATAACACTATGAGAAACTTATGTAATGACAATTCAAGAACACAACAAACTAAAAACCAATTATGTAAAAAAAAAATACAAAATTTTTTAAAAAATGAGCTACAATTATTGGCTGTTATCACTATGGTGATTCATTAGCCTGGGATTTTTCCACCTGCCTTCATTGATTCTGCTTATGTCAATATAGACAATGTAGATATGAGAAACAAATGGCAATATGAGAGTTCAAGGCCAGTGATAGAATGGATTTCTAATTGGTAGTGGGTAACTGGAGACAGGTGCTCTGTTTCAGGTTCACCTATGAGATCGCCCCAGTCTTTGTGCTCATGGAGCAGCTGACGCTGAAGAAGATGAGGGAGATCATTGGCTGGCCTGATGGAGAGGGCGATGGGATATTCTCACCAGGTGAAGCCAATGTGGATCAACAGTTGTCAATTCATCCATGCCTTGGGAATCTGAGATGAGAATAACTGTTACAGATTAATATTTCCAAAACTTCAGATAATAGAATGCAGTTTAGTGAAGGATTGTATGCAACGTCTGTGCAGGTGGAGCGATATCCAACATGTACAGTGTGATGACCGCCCGCTACAAGTTCTTCCCTGAAGTCAAGACCAAAGGCATGACTGCTGCCCCCAGACTGGTGCTCTTCACCTCCGAGCATGTAAGCCTCATACAGCCTCCTCATAACATCTGAGTATAACATGCATTTTCACATCACAATATATCTCCAGTCTCAGAAACAGTATTATGTCACCAAAACAAAGTCTTACTGTTTCTTATTGTGTCACTCCTCGATTGACCCTGTCTATTCTGTGTAAAGAGTTCATGGCATGCCTGATTCAAAGCTACAAAATGCCCTCATAGAAACAGATGAAAACAATTGGACGGTACAGCTGACTGTATCTCTGCCCTCAGCTGATAGGCTAGTAGTCTAATGCCATGGTCATGTGTTTTGACAGAGTCACTACTCTATAAAGAAAGCCTGTGCTGCTCTGGGCTTTGGAACAGAAAACCTGATCCTGTTGAGCACAGATGAGAGGTTTGTGGATGCATGTCCAATACACTGCACTGTATGAAATAACCCAATGAAAACCTCCCTTTGACTGTCTGTTTGCTTCTCTAGAGGGAGAGTCATTCCCGCTGATTTGGAAGCCAAGGTCATCGATGCCAAGGCGCGGGTGAGTTTCAAACTGTCAGACAATCAACTTCAAATTGTGGATTCGTTCTCCCTGAAGACATTCATTCACTTCTGTTTGTTTCTGCACTGAAACGGAATTCTTATGAATCCAGTCGTTAACGGAATAGTCAGGCCATTACTTGTTTCCAAAACTAAAATATGTCTCCTTTCATTTTAGGGTTAGTGCTTATGCCTCCTCAAATATTATCTTGCCGACTGCTACTAGTTCGAAAGTACAGTCTCCTGAAGCTAATTCCGTGAGAGGAGGGAGGTGATAGCAGGCTCTCTGCAATGGGTGTGCAGTTCTGCTGTGACAAAGACTTGACAAGAGAAATAGTCAAATGTCTGTGAATTCTGCTCTAACCAATTTATTTTCAGTCAAAGATAACAGAAACTGAAGGATGCAAGCGTTTCAATTCACTGCAATAATATAAGAACCCATATTCATTCTGATGGGTTACGCTTGCAGGGTTGTGTCCCAATGTTTGTGAATGCTACAGCTGGTTCCACAGTGTATGGAGCGTTCGACCCCATCCATGAGATTGCAGACATCTGCGAGAAATACAACATGTGGCTACATGTTGATGTAAGTGCATCTTCCTACTATAAGTACAGGAAGGTTATTGTGATATTGATCATTTCAGGGTTGATTGAAATACGTTTTCATGGCGGGCTAATCTTTAGTTTAAACATATCAGCCATTTTCAGGTCTAATCCTTTTGAGGATTCAAAACAAACCGTTGTTTTTGTTCAGGGTGCATGGGGAGGAGGCCTACTGATGTCCAGGAAGCACAGGCACAAGCTGCGTGGCGTGGAGAGGTAGGCTACAGCCCTGACAACCTACAATGGTCTCACACTCACATTGGTGACTGTAGCCTGTCTTACAGCCTGTGTTCCATGTTTACAGGGCCAACTCGGTCACCTGGAACCCTCACAAGATGATGGGTGTGCCACTGCAGTGCTCTGCCATTCTGGTCAGAGAGAGGGTACGAGCAATTACTGACTGATGAGTTTTCACGTATGGTGTATGATTAGCAACGGTCATCGAAATTGTAATAAATGCAGCAATTGGACAATGGATAAAGATACTTCAAACTTTTTGAATTTCTATAATCCATCAGATATTGGCAGATTTATAGCACATAAAACATTTTACTAGCACGGACAAATAATGGATGGAGTTCAGCGATTTTGGTGGGAATTCAAGCTATTCAATTTATTGTGAAATTTCATTTTTTTTCTTCTTAGAATGCACGCATACATACATTTTCTTATTGCATCAGTTATTTTTTATTTCGTGTTAAAATAAAGAAAATGTTATGTGCCTCATTTGCATAAATACACCGGGTGTATTTGCATATATGAATAAATTAACATAAAGGGGTGGAACGGGGCTGAAACCACCAAACACTTGCTCTGTCGACCCTATACCGCCACTCACCTACACTGTCTAGACTGCCTCATTAATTACTGTTATTGTCACGTTCTCTTGCACAATTCAGTGTTATAATAGCAGGATACCCTCTGATAAAAAAATCTACAGGCTTGGCTCTAGATTACACCTATCTATACATACTTTACATTTTTTTGCGAGATCAGACATATAATCCGAGTGTTCATTTTTGGAAGTTGCTTTCATTTCAGCGCATCTCATTTCTATTTAACTGTATTAAAAGATGACTGTTTTCAATTTCACAAAAAATGAACACCCATCAAAATAAAGTTAGCTAGCTTCTCTTTCTAGTGATGTAAGTGTCAAGATGGTGTGTTAAATCCCCGACGAAGTTTCAGCATTGTTATAGATTCAAAGGAAAGCCAATGTACAGTGCCTTCGGAAAGTATTCAGACCCCTTGACTTTTTCCACATTTTGTTAGGTTACAGACTTATTCTAAAATTGATTCAATTGTTTTTTCCCCTCATCAATCTACACATAATACCCCATAATGACCAAGCAATAACAGGTTTGTAGACATTTTTGCTAATTTATAAAAATACAAAAATAAAAATATCACATTACTCAGTACGTTGTAGCACCTTTGGCAGCAATTAAATCCTAGTCTTCTTGGGTTTGACGCTACAAGCTTGGCACATCTGTATTTGGGGACTTTCTCCCATTCTTCTCTGCAGATCTTCTCAAGCTCTGTCAGGTTGGATGGGGAGCGTTGCTGCACAGCTATTTTCAGGTCTCTCCAGAGATGTTCGTCGGGTTCAAGTCAGGGCTCTGGCAGGGCCACTCAAGGATATTCAGAGACTTGTCCCGAAGCAACTCCTGCATTGTCTTGGTTGTGTGCTTAGGGTCATTGTCCTGTTGGAAGGTGAACCTTCACCCCAGTCTGAGGTCCTGAGTGCTCTGGAGCAGGTTTCATCAAGGATCTCTCTGTACTTTGCTACGTTCAGCTTTTGGAAACAGGATGCACCTGAGCTCAACTTCGAGTCTCATAGCAAAGGGTCTGAATACTTATGTAAATAATGTACAAACACTTCTAAAAACCTGTTTTCGCTTTGTCATTATGGGGTATTGTGTGTAGATTGCTGAGGATTTTTTTTGATTTAATCCATTTTAGAATAAGGCTGTAAAGTAACAAAATGGGGAAAAAGTCAAGTGGTCTGAATACTTTCTGAAGGCACTGTATTCCATTGAGCCCATTTCAGCCATTACCAGCGTGTGTTTGACAGGTCATTACAAACATTTTGGCGGCCGTAACGTTAACGGGAAAAAACGACAGGCACAAGCAAGAGTATGAAAGAGTCGCAGGAGTAAAAAAAAGCAATCAATCCAGCCAGATTTAAGTGACAAGTGGATTTTGCACCCCTCGAACACAGGAAATAGATGTCTGAAATAGGCAGATCCTTAGGTGGGCGGGGCATGCGCGCTACTAGCGTATGCCGTGAAACACTCAAGTTAGGTCACAAGTCAGAGATCTGGCATACTATACCTATGAATACAGCCCAGTTTGAAGGCACCATTGCACTCTAAGTATCTGCCTCTCGCCTTTAACCACACCGTTGATCTTTACAGGGAGTTTTATCAGGCTGCAACTCAATGTGTGCTGGCTACCTCTTCCAACCTGACAAACAGTACGATGTATCGTACGACACGGGGGATAAGGCCATCCAGTGTGGACGACACGTAGATATCTTCAAATTCTGGCTCATGTGGAAAGCAAAGGTATGTGCACGTATCTCCCCAAGCTTTTGTTCTAATACTAAATCTGTCTATATTATGTTAAGCATGTGATAGGGATTGATCTTGGATGCTGATCTTGGACCAGTTAACAAAAAAAAAGAGTAATGTTTGATATTCCTTCTCTATCTATGTATATTTCCGCTCCAACAGGGAACAGTAGGGTTTGAACACCACATCGACAAGTGCTTGGACCTCTCGCATTATCTCTATACTAAAATCAGGGACCGTGAGGGCTATCAGATGGTGTTCGAGGGAGAGGTGAGATTGATTGCACTGCGTTTTCTACTCTGTTCTGTTTCCAAAGATAGTAATATCTTCCAATGGATTACCCTAAGCATCAGAGATATTGGAAATATCTGATATCCGATGAGTCAGAAGTCATTAACTGAGGTGCCAAAAAGGGTTCTGAGCAACACAATGTAGTGAGGCAGGCCTGCCTGAGGTGGCGCTATGCTTTAGAATCCTCAGTTGAACTCCTTGTGGATTTAGGAGTTTACAGATGTGGGATCTTAAATTTGACCGGCTTTGTCGCAGGAGTAAAATAATCCTGCAGCAGGTTATTCTCAGAAAAGTGATAATTTCTTACAGGAAATTAGTTTTGATTCGCTACAGTAGGCTATAATTTAGGTGTAGCCTATGGCTCCATTTTGGATACACTTGTATGTCGTTATGGAGACCAATATTGATGTTGTGTAATTTTATTATAATTTCTTGGGTACTTTTTACCCCTTTTCCTCCACAATTTCATGATATCCAATTGGTAGTTACAGTCTTGTCCCGTCGCTGCAACTCCCGTTCAGACTCGAGAGAGGCGAAGGTTGAGAGCCATGCATCTTCCGAAACACGACCCTGCCAAACTGCTTCTTGACACACTGCTCGCTTAACCCAGAAGCCAGCCGCACTAATGTGTCGGAGGAAACACCGTACAACTGGCTACCGAAGTCAGCGTGCATGCACCCGGCCCGCCACAAGGAGTCGCTAGACCGCAATGGGACATGGACGGCCAAACCCTACCCTAACCCGGACGACGCTGGGCCAATTGTGCGCTGCCTCATGGGTCTCCCAGTCGTGGCTGGCTGCGAAACAGCCTGGGATCGAACCTGGGTCTATAGTGATGCCTCAAGCACTGCGATGCAGTGCCTTAGACCGCTGTGCCACTCGGGAGGCCCCCGATGTTGTGTTAATAAGATATATAAAATGGCTGTTGTTGATGTCGGAGTAGTAGGACATTTATTCTGTCTGGTACTTTAAAGAGAACTGTGGGTTTTCAGTGAATTTATGTAAATTACGAGGCTAATTTGAATATCAGCGACAACAGACTAATCAACTGAAGATACAACATCTGTACCTTACATAGCCTCAGCTCTTTATTTGGCCTCTTACTGAGGTTGGTACTTCTTCCTCAGACCATCCATTGAGTTAAGACACTGACAAACAATGTTGTCTCCGTTTTCTTTCCACAGCCCCAGCACACGAACGTCTGCTTCTGGTACCTTCCGCCAGGCATTCGCGACATGCCCGATGGTCAAGAGAGGCGGGACAGGTTGCATAAGGTAAGGACTCGTCAGCTTTGGTCTATAAAGACTATATTTTGTATTCCCATGAGACAGCACTGACCTACTGTATATTTCTCTGAATTGTCCTCGTCTCTAAACCAGGTGGCCCCCAAGATCAAGGCGTTGATGATGGAGTCTGGAACTACCATGGTGGGCTACCAGCCTCAGGGAGACAAGGTCAACTTCTTCCGCATGGTCATCTCCAATCCTGCCGCCACCAGGTCAGATATCGACTTCTTGACCGATGAGATTGAGAGACTGGGGCATGACTTGTGAGGGCCACGCTCAGTAGGAGGATGTTGCCCTTTGACCTTTCCGTCTCAGCTTTGTCATGTCTAGCTCGAAAAAGACCCTGAACTACAGCAAGCTTCATATTCCTGTTGTCTCTTGACCAATCATGTAGGACTTTGAAACTTCAGCTGCTTGTAGGACTTTTTTTAGGTAAGCTGTGGTCCGTCTCATGTGTTTCCTGTCTGTTCTGTCTTTTAGCAGTGACTATGCCATTGTTAGATTTAACTGTAACTATTGTACAGTATAGCCTACATAAGAGAATACATATTCACATCCTGAGTGACCTTGAGAGATCTTTTTCAGTAGGCGACAGAGCACAATGCAAAGGACCTCATGGCATAGATGTATACAGTATTGTAATATACTGTATATATACTGTATACCTAGATATATACAGTATATTATAATGTACTGACTATTGGTGCTGTGTGTTGTCCATGTAAGTATTAGGCCAGATGCACCATATGAAGCACTGCATTGTATCCTGGCTGTTCTTCCTCTTTCATATTAAGTAGAGGGAATATTACACAGTCATTGTAACAGGTACTGTATTCTGTTGCTGCGTTTTTAGAGATAATGAATTTTGTGAAGATTGTGTATAGTATTGTTACATTGCTTTTGTGGCAAATATATATATATCCTAGTTTTTCAGTAACACATGTTCCAATGACTATAAAAACACAAAATATGCGTATTTAATAGACAAATCACTTTATTTATATCAAGAAAGTATATGTGTGAAATAGTTATCTATTCCATTTGTAATGTGTCCTTACTTATATTTTGAAACAGTACTGTATATTTACCCAAATGTTTTGAATAATGATATTAAAGGTATTTTAGTGTACTTGTGAACCAAAGAAGGGTATGCTTACAAATATATATGTAATAGATGGATTAAGATAATAGATGGATTAAGATATTTATATAGTAATATGTAACTCAGTCACCACCCTTAACCTTAGTGCATTCTATGTTGTGTAAATGTAATATGTCTTTGTGAATCACACTGACCGAATGTTATAAAGTCACGCGACTCGCTGTGGGAGGGGAGCTGAGCTCCGTCAGTAGATTTGCTGGTGCTTTATTTAGTGAGAAGCTCAATGCTAAGCTATCTGTGGAAATATTTTACCCTAGGGACGAAGGATTGTTTCTATTTTAAGAGTTGCACATTGTAGAGCGTTTACTCTGTTTTGAAGTATTTCACTTCATGAAGGGGGCCATTCCTCAAATGAATCACCTTTCAAAAATCTATAAACTATGTCATGGATTTGTTGGGGTCTTTACATGATCCACATGTGCACAGTTTAATCCTGTGAGAACCGACATGTTGTGAAAGACCAATTGTTTGTCGTTGAGATGTTGATTTAAACAAAACAAATGCACAGTTGTGATGATGATTCTGTTGTTTCTGTGATAAGATACATTGAATACATTCCTCAGTGGGGTGGATGTCCCCTGTCGAGGCAGGCACTTTAACCTCATACCATGTGCAGCGCATTGCTGTCCTATTTACAGCAGAAACAAAAATCTCAGCTTTTAAAAAAAGAACGCGGGGGGCATGTTTTTGGCTGTTCTTTGTTAACGAGGTCCAATGATCATCTGCTACGCATCCGCACTGTTGAAATAAATCTGTGGCTGTGAGTCTGCTCGACTTGAGTGAAATGGCTTGCTGTTTTTCTTCCCCTCCTGTGGTCGTCCTATAGTTCCCTCTGGGGTCCTGTTATTTGGTGGCTGAAATAAGAAAAGCCTTTAGGTGACAGACCTGCCTTTATGGTCAGCCATGGGGAACAGCAATGATGTGAGAGCAACTTGGAGCTGATTGACCTCAGAAGACACTCGGCCTTTGCCACCCACCATCCATCCGTCATCAGAGGCCAACTGAATTGCGGTTATCTCAGTGGTGCAGATGCATGTTCAAATACTCCACATTTACAAAGTATGAATATTTCTGATTGCCCCCAAAAAATGGAAGTTGCGATTCCACAGTACCAAAATCCAGAATGGGCAGTAAAAATGAACAATTCATGTATCGATTTTTTTTCAACCGCGGCCAGTGAAATGATCAGCTCTCCCCACTCCCCCAGGCCAAAGATCTGTTATGAGCAAATGTATGTGTATTTCCAGTGCCTTGTCCAAATTCTCCAAAGAGTCTATGCGATTGCCATTCTCCGTTCCTCAAATGAATCACCCTGGATGGGGAGTTTTATTGGCGGATCATCTCACAGCTGAGCTTTCACGAGGCCCTGCCGTGTATTCCGCTCCTCTCATTAATCACACTTTGAAGATATTTATCATAAAAAGCATCACACTGTGCTCCCTTTACCTTTTTCTTTAGCTCTCAGAGAAGCCCATTTCAGAGAAGCCCATTTCAAGGCTCTGCCTGGGTGCATTTTATTTCAACCCAGTCATACGGGAACCGAGTGTTTCAGTGGTGCAAGGTGAGCTTTAACCCCCGCTCCCCTGCGAGACAATCCTCTCGGTTTCACCGGTCACTGCCGTGATCATTATGGACGCGATGCCATTGAATGTTTCGTAAAAGCAACACAAAATACAGGATTGGGGGGGGGGAAAATCACATTCATAAGTGGGTAATTGAAATCATAAACCGTTCTTCTTTTCTTTGAATCAAAGTGGGATAAATAAAGTAGTTAGGTTGTTTTGCATCAGTAATGGTGATAATATTGTCTGGGCTTAATTGAACTGATGCATAATTACAGAGCTAATTTGGAAGCAGGTGTCTGAGGCTCTTGAAATAATTGAAGGTTAATGAAAACAAAGGAGCTGTATTAACTGAACCAGCATTTGTATCACCCAATAATTGGCTCCTTTAGTCGTCACAATCCAGCGACTCAGCAGAGACAAATGGCTTCCCACAGGAAGTTACATTCTCAACCTACACTGGAATGTAAATATTAGTCCTTGGACTTCCACACAATGCAAAATGTATCATCTCCAGAGCTGTATTAGCATCACCAAGATTGTTTGAACAAAATGTCAATTTTGACAGAAACATGTAAGGGGAATAAAGTTAACCAATCACAAACGCCTTGGAACAGCTCTCTGATATGGAGCATAAAAGTCATATTGAATTGTTTCTCATATTGCTCCATCACCTTAACCAACAATCTGTAAGCCCATCAATTCCAATTACAAGCATTATTAAACTTTGATCATGTCCAAAGCAGGCCTTTGAAAATAACAAGCATGGCTGATTTCCTCTCTATTTTCTCAGTCTCTCGGGGTAGACTGTCTATGAACACCAGACTGTGAAATGCCTGCTGTCTGACTGGCCACTAGGATGACCACCCTCCATTTCACACCACAATTACAACTTCTCCGTCCCCAACACACAGCCTATGAGGAGATGGTTGTCCTAAAGAGGCTTTAGTTTTCTTGCCCAGTTGAAAATGAAACAAATCCAAGGTTCAATCTGAATTCATCTAGCTGAACCTCTGGTTTTTAATTATGCTATAAATCATTTAGTGGTAGTTTGTCAGAATGTGTCCAGATATGATATTGGTTTCATCTGCTTGTTGTACAATCTTTCCATCGATTTTGTGGGATATTGATATTTATGATGATTTGTGCTTTAGAGAGGTCTTAGATGCAGCCTCTTCCTCCTAACCACAGCACTGGGAGTTCTCTCTCTCAGCGGTATCTCTGCACCTCCAGCGTCCTCATGTGGTCACTGAGGTCCCAGACGGTCTGCACACCATGGGGTTCTCCCCCTATCCCCTCTCAGATGGAGAGCTCTCCTCTCATATCTACCCATCAGTCTAGTCATTGGGTTCCTGACGCGCCAGATCCATCTCCCACCCTGGGGAATCACTGCTTCATTATGCCCCTGATAGATACTGACATTCCCATTGTGCGCGGCTGGTCTAATGAAATGGTGATGATGATATTCACGGGGGCTCATTGCCACGCCGCCCCCTTTTTGCACTCTCCCTCTTTCACGCACGCACACACACACACACACACACACACACACTCACTCCATAAATAGCCTTTTAATAATAGACCATATCTTCTTAAATGTTGCTAAACATGTTTATTTTTGATCAACTAAAAAACAAAAGTATTTAACCTTTATTTAACTAGGCAAGTCAGTTAAGATTTTTTTTTTGTATTTTACAATGACGGCCTACCCTGGCCAAACCCTCCCCTAATAACCTGGACAATGCTGGGCCAATTGTGCGCCGCCCTATGGGACTTGTGCCTCTTATTGACCTCGCGGTTCACTCCCAGCGCAAGGCTTGATTTGTCTTGTCAGAAAGCAAACGTATAAGTGCAAGATGAATAGTGCATCGACAGCAACATGTTAATTTCTCTGGCTATCGTGTCTGAACCCCTAATGGGGCTCTTGTTAAAGTTGAAAGGCCGCTAGTAAATGTCTCTCTTAGACAGTTTCTAAAGGCAATTAACGTTTGCCGAGAGCAATTACACCGCAGCCAGGCAGCCTGTATGCTGATTACCACCGTGTACTTTAGAGGAACAAGAGGACTGTGATGCAGTGCTCAGCCTCACTCTAACACGGCTCAGTGTTTCTAACATGAGGAGGGCTGACACTGCCGGGGTACTTACTATGAGCCATGAACTGGCCTGGCAGGGAACACGGCGTCAGTGGTCGAAGTGAAAACAATAAACAGTGATAACTGTGTGATAAACATTTCACCAGCGTATATGCCTGTTCTGACCTGTCAGCTAAAACACAGGCTCTTCTCCCTCTCTCTGAGAAATACTTTATCTCTGCCTCCTAGCGCAGTATGTCTGTGAGATGCAGCTCCTCGAACCACAGTCTCCCCTTTATTTTTGACAGTCTTCTCTTCCAAGGGGTACAGAGGATTCATTAAGTTTATGTCATTAAAATACAAACCCGCTGCAGCGCGCAATTCAAGGCTTCGCTACTGGACCACAAGCAGAGAGCCAAAGCCAGACAGGAAGGAGATCATGGCTGGCGACCACAGCTCTGGAGGATCCCATTCACCATCATGACAGGCCAGGCCAGGCGGTTGGTGTGGGCAGCCCAGAGAAGAGACAGCTCTTTGCCGTGTGGTGCGCGCTGAAGGATCAAACATGTGGACTGCCACATTTAACCCAGAGAGGTAATGTTTTTGCTCTGCTTTAAAAAGCATTGTAACCCTTACCGTAACGTAAAATATTGGTCATCTGATCTACACACACATTTTCATGCCCAGATTGTTGCCAGTTCATAAGTAAAATATACTCATTTATTTTATGGGCTTCTGTGTTTAGCATTTGCTAGTATTGACATTCCCAAACTTTTTGGGTCTTTCTTCAGTAACATAACACCACTAAAATGTTGACTCTTACAAAACATCCAGGTCTGTGTCCTGAAAACTCCCCAGAGGATGCAGAGTATATTTTACTGTACTGTAAGAATAGATTTTCAGGTACACTAAGAATACTATATTTCCTTGGTCCAGACTTGCAGTGTAAATTACTTGGAGGACTGAACGGGTATAAATCTGTGACAGCCACATAGAGCGGCCCTGAGAGGAATGATGATTGCAGGGACTTAAGGCGTCAGCAAGCTGCTATTGAAATACTGAGTTTATTTATTTTCCTCTAGGAGGATAGTGTCATTATAGACACTAGGCCAGAAGATTGTTCACTGCTTAAAAGTAATAGGGACAAAACTGTAATGTCACAAATCTAATACTTTTGCACAATATATAAATCATGTGTATAAATAAAATAGTATTACCATAGTACTGAATTCAAGAATTGTAAATGCAGTATGCCCATAGAGGCACACATATTGTATTAATTTCTGTCCAGGAATGCAGATTAAGCATTCTTTCATTCTTACAGTTTGTTATCAGAGTCAGTATTACGTAAGACATGCTGATCCTAATGCCACCTAAAATACTTGTAGGACAGAATTATTGTTGTCCTCTCAGCCTTGAACGCGTTACCCACAGAGACCATTTTCAATATAATGTGTAAAAGGCCAGGGCAGATAATAACTCTTTCTAGTCTATGATGGGGTTAGTGCTTTGAAGTGGGGATAATTTGGCCTCAAAATAAGAGCAATAAAGGTATCCTTCCGCTAGGGAGATTTTTTTCCCAGTATGATAAATTGTCCCCCTTATAATGGAAAAAGGCCAGTAAAAATGAACTTTTATAACCACAGAGTTTTGAGGGCAAGCCTAACATAAAGTACAGTAAGCTACTGAATCCTTATATATATATATATATCCTTCTTTGTAAGATAAATAATAAGCTTCATTTAAAGTTAATGCATTTGCTTAATCAATGCATTCATGTTTTTACAATACAAATAAAGGTAATTGACTAGATGTATAGGTTTAATATTGATTAGTAAGTCTAATCTCTGATATTGAGAGATTCACTTCACTATCCACGCAACCCCCTGCATTTGGCATATGTTTATACGGTCCCCCACATTGGCTGATTAATCGCAGCTGTATTATTGTAGAAACAAAATCAATGCCGTTCTGCTTTGTTTAATTTCACACCACAACAAGAGTGGAAACCGTTGTTTACCTGTTATAGAATTTCAATCCAACATATAGGCTACTCAGTCATTTTTTTCACTGCAAGAGGCTGCGGTGGAAAGCTACTCTAGATCAGAGTATGCCTATATCGAGTTCATCACATGGACATTCATCCTGAAGGAACTCCTCTTGATTGATGAGTGGAAGCAAAACCCTGAATAACTTTATTTCAAATGATATGATAAGACCTGAGACAGAGATACTCAATGATGTATTCATTAATCTGTTTGTGCAACCCACGTTCCTTATGATAGTGATCTTCCTTATCACCACACGATTCTATAACACCCTTTATCCTCTTACCTTAGCCTCGTCCGCTCCTGCTCTGAGATGATAGCCATATGCATGGCTCCTCCCAATGATGGTACTGGACAGCACCATCCAGCACCTATTGAATCAACAACCATGTTGGTGTTTTCATTTACAATGTTTGGGTGCCGCCGTGATGGTTAAAGGATAAAGGCGCTGATACAGTTTGCTGAGGAAATCATTACATTTATGTCAGGTCGTCTGTTCAACATGACATTCCTTTCTCATTCAAAAAACGTCATGAGACACGTTGATAAGGTTTCACTTGGTATGCCTGTTTTGTGATGATTCCCCAATCATGAGATACAGTGCCTTCAGAAATGATTCATACCATTTGACATGTTCCACATTTTGTTGTGTTACAACCTGAAATCAAAAATGTGTTTTTAGACATAATTTGCAAATGTATTGAAAATTAAGTAAATATCTCATTTACATAAGTACTCACACCCCCAAACCAATACATGTTAGAATCACCTTTGGTAGCGATTATGGCTGTGAGTTTTTCTGGGTAAGTCTCTCTAAGAGCTTTGCACTTATTGTACAATATTTGCACATTATTCTTTTTTTTATATTCTTCAAACTCTGTCATGTTGGTTGATCAAAACTAGACAACCATTTTCAAGCCGATTTAAGTCAAAACTGTAACTGGGCTCTTCAGGAACCTTCAATGTGGTCTTGGTAAGCAATTACAGTGTGTATTTGTCCTTGTGTTTTAGGTTATTGTCCTGCTGAAAGGTGGATTTGTCTCCCAGTGTCTGTTGGAAAGCAGAGTGAACCAGGTTTTCCTCTAGGAATTTGCCTCTGCTTAGCTCTATTTCTTTTCTTTATATCCTAAAAAAAACTCCCTAGTCCTTGTCGATGACAAGCATAAATATAACATGATGCAGACACCACCATTCTTGAAAATATAAATTGTGGTACTCAGTGATGTGTGGTGTTGTATTTGCTCCAAACATAATGCTTTCTATTCAGGGCATAAAGTTTTACTTTACTTTACTTATTGCAAACAGGATGCATGTTTAGGAATATTTTTATTATGTACAGGCTTCTTTCTTTTCACTCTGTCACTTAGATTAGTATTGTGGAGTAACCATCCTCAGTTTTCTCCTATCAAAGCCATTAAACTCTGTAACTGTTTCAAAGTTACCGTTGGCCTCATAGTGAAATCCCTGAGCGGTTTCCTTCTTCTCCGGCAACTGAGTTAGGAAGGACGCCTGTATCTTTGTAGTGACTGGGTGAATTGATACATCATCCAAAGTGTAATTAATAACTTCACCATGCTCAAAGGGTAATTTTTACCCATCTACTGTTGAAGTCAGAAGTTTACATACACTTAGGTTGGAATCATTAAAATGTGTTTTTCAACCACTCTACTTTGTGCATGACACAAGTAATGTTTCCAACAATTGTTTACAGACAGATTATTTCATTTATAATTCACTGTATCACAATTCCAGTGGGTCTGAAGTGTACATACACTAAGTTGACTGTGCCTTTAAACAGCTTAGAAAATTCCAGAAAATGATGTCATGGCTTTAGAAGCTTCTGATAGGCTAATTGACATCATTTGAGTCAATTGGAGGTGTGCCTGTGGATGCGTTTCAAGGCCTACCTTCAAACTCAGTGCCTCTTTGCTTGACATCATGGGAAAATCTAAAGAAATCAGCCAAGACCTCAGAAAAAAATTGCAAACCTCCACAAGTCTGGTTCATCCTTGGGAGCAATTTCCAAACGCCTGAAGGTACCACGTTCATCTATACAAACAATAGTACGCAAGTATAAACACCATGGGACCACGCAGCCGTCATACAGCTCAGGAAGGAGACGTGTTCTGTCTCCTAGAGATGAACGTACTTTGGTGTGAAAAGTGCAAATCAATCCCAGAACAACAGCGAAGGACCTTGTGAAGATACTTGAGGAAACAGGTACAAAAGTATCTATATCCACAGTAAAACGAGTCCTATATTGACATGACCTGAAAGACCGCTCAGCAAGGAAGAAGCCACTGCTTCAAAACCGCCAGAAAAAACTCAGAGGTTTGTAACTGCACATGGGGACAAAGATCGTACTTTTTGGAGAAATGTCCTCTGGTCTGATGAACCAAAAATCGAACTGTTTGGCCATAATGACCATCGTTATGTTTGGAGGGAAAAGGGGGAGGCTTGCAAGCCGAAGAACACCATCCCAACCGTGAAGCACGGGGTGGAAGCATCATGTTGTGGGGGTGCTTTGCTGTAAGAGGGACTGGTGCACTTCACAAAATATATGGCATCATGAGGCAGGAAAATGATGTGGATATATTGAAGCAACATCTCAAGACATCAGTCAGGAAGTTAAAGCTTGGTCGCAAATGGGTCTTCCAAATGGACAATGACCCCAAGCATACTTCCAAAGTTGTGGCAAAATGGTTTAAGGACAACAAAGTCAAGGTATTGGAGTGGCCATCACAAAGCCCTGACCTCAATCTTATAGAAAATTTGTGGGCAGAACTGAAAAAGCGTGTGCGAGCAAGGAGGTCTACAAACTTGACTCAGTTACACCAGCTCTGTCAGGACGAAGGGGCCAAAATTCACCCAACTTATTGTGGGAAGCTTGTGGAAGGCTACCCGAAACGTTTGACCCAATTAAACAATTTAAAGGCAATGCTGCCAAATACTAATTGAGTGTATGTAAACTTCTGACCTACTGGGAATGTGATGAAAGAAATAAAAGCTGAAATAAATCATTCTCTCTACTATAATTCTGACATTTCACATTCTTAAAAAAAAGTGGTGATCCTAACTGACCTAAAACAGGGAATTTGTTACTAGATTAAATTTCAGGAATTGTGATAAACTGAGTTTAAATATATTTGGCTAAGGTGTATGTAAAGTTCCGACTTCAACTGTACCAATAGGTACCCTTTTTTGCGAGATACTGGAAAACCTCCCTGGTCTTTGTGGTTGAATCTGCATTTGAAATTCACTGCTCAACTGAGGGACCTTACAGATAATTGTATGTGTAGGGTACAGAGATTGGGTAGTCATTCAAAAATCCATGCAACTTATTATGTGACTTGTTAAGCTTTTTACTCCTGAACTTATTTAGGCTTGCCATAACAAAGGGGTTGAATACTTATTGACTCAAGACATTTCATCTTTTCATTTTTAATTACTTTGTAAAAATTCTAAAAACATAATTCCACTTTGATATTATGGAGTATTGTGTGTGGGCCAGTGACATCAAAGCTCATTTGAATACAATTTAAATTCTGGCAGTAACACAACAAAATGCTTAAAAAGTCGATAGGTGTGAATAGTTTCTGAAGGCACAGTAGACACAATAGCATACACTGCTTTCTATAGCTATACTGTCCCATTCTAAAACATGGCAAATAGCCAATGCAAGGTGATTTAACATTATACATCCTTCACATTACATTTTTTTTCTTTAGAGTGACCTTAAATAACCATCAAATAAGAGCATCAAAATTTGTATAAATGCATAGCCTACTAAACTGCTGAGAAGGGGTCTTTCCTGAATTACTTTTTTTGTTTTCTTTGTAACTTTTCATAACACACACATTCGTTTGATTAACTGGATAAAAAAAGTATTTAAAAAAAACACATTGAACACACAAAAAAGCCACAAAGTTTTAGTACCTTGTGTTTTAGACGATGCCAGAAACCAAAGACAGTACAGTATGAAGATAAGCAGAAACGGCTTATCCAATAGAAATCCTCGATCACGCTTGTATGCGATGTCATGGCGACGTTGGTTAGCTAAGCGCATGCGTAGAATTACGTCAACGGTTGTCTCGCGCCAAAATGCGCATGTGCAAACAGTCAAATCAAAGCCCCTCCTTCAATATAAAGTTGTTTTTGCCGAAAATGAAAACATGTCAGTTGGTCAATTTCACGAGGTTGGAGTAATAACATGTTCAACTACTTAAGATTGGTTCGAATCTAAGTTGTGCTTTTAGATTTCAAGGAATTTAACAACTAAAGTAAAACATTGTTCCTGTGTTATTGACCTCTCAAACCCCGGCCTGGTCTGCTTGTCAAGCGTTCCCGGAAGGCTCACGATGTTGCGTCTCTGGGTTTAGAAACTCTCTCTTGCAGTGTACCGGAAGTGTTGCTATGTAGGCAATTTAGCCTATTTTTCGAATCATTCCGGAAACAGAGGGAAATAAAAGCTACTGTGGCTAGCCAGCCAATCGCAGTTTCACCACAAAAATATCCAGGGTTTGAGGAGACATGGGGGGAGCACAGAGCATCGAAATACCTGGAGGAGGATCCGAAGGTTATCACGTCCTCAGAGTATGGATATTTGCTTGCCCACGGGGTCATGCTAAACCATGAGCTGTAACTGGGATAGCTGATAATGGGAACAACACAGGAATGCTTGTCAACAGACTGAATGATGTTGCGGCCTTCTGATTGCCGTACCCTGTCAGTGTGTATTTTAGGGGCTTCCTATGAGCAATTCACAACATGTTTGCTGTTCAGAAAACAAACTATGTGTAGTCTAACAAATTAAACAGAGCACTGTCTGACAACTTGCTAGCTGATTTGGCTAACTAACTAGCTAGATTGCAAGCCAGCCATGAAGCTAGGCCATCACTTGACTTGAGGAACCGGTCCGTCAATGTACAGTGACGGGGTGGGATTTCCTTTCAATCCAGAACACAGTTGTTGTTTCATTGAATGTTTCAAGGCAATAATATGATTGTGCCATGTGCAAACTTCATGTCTCAATTTGCAGGTGCAAGAGAACTCCCCTGGTCATCTTGCAGGATTGGAACCATTCTTTGACTTTATTATTTCCATCAGTGACACAAGATTGGTAAGCAGTCATTTCTCAAATGATCTACCTCCTGTATCTGTCAGATCCCTTGCAGCTCAAATGTTTCCAAAGCCAGGGATTCAAGACAACCAATAGCTGGACTAACTTTGTTTACAGGTGATGCACTTTAACATGGTTGTGAGTAGATAGTTACAACCAGAAGTTACTTTGTTTACAGGTGATGCACTTTAACATGGTTGTGAGTAGATAGTTACAACCAGAAGTTACTTTGTTTACAGGTGATGCACTTTAACATGGTTGTGAGTAGATAGTTACAACCAGAAGTTACTATGTTTACAGGTGATGCACTTTAACATGGTTGTGAGTAGATAGTTACAACCAGAAGTTACTTTTCGTTGCAGGTTAGGAGAGCATTTTACCTAACCCTTTTCCTAAATTATTAATCCTGATCCTGCTACATTCATTCTCCTAACCTGCTACGAAAAAGTCACGTCTGGTCGTAGCTTTATACCACCTAGTCAAAACCCTTTCAAATCTGCTAACGTCTTCACTCTTGTCAGAACAAAGATAATGACACATTAAAAGACTTGCTGAAGGTGAACGTGGAGAAACCCATCAAGATGCTGGTATACAGCAGCAAGACACTTGAGCTGAGGGAGACAACAGTCACACCCAGCAACATGTGGGGAGGCCAGGGGCTGCTGGGAGTCAGCATCCGATTCTGCAGCTTCGAAGGAGCCAATGAGAATGTGTGGCATGTTTTGGTGAGCGAATCGCCTTGCAGTTTAGAGCTGCGGACATGAATGAATGTGAAACAGGAAACGGCAGGATTGTGTAGCTTAATCATGATGTGAAGACTTTCACTAACCCGAGTGCATATATTTACAATATCGATCTGCATTCTATTTCTTGTCCTCAGGAAGTGGAGCCAAACTCTCCTGCAGCCCTGGCTGGTTTGAGACCACTCACTGACTACATCATAGGTGCGGACACTGTCATGAACGAGGTGTGTGGAATGCCTTTCTTTAGTGACAATTCAATGAATGTTCTCCCTACGCTAAACTGTTGATGATGATTGCTATAGTGTTTGGCTATGTTTTTCCCCGCAGTCTGAAGATCTCTTCTCCCTCATTGAAACTCATGAAGGGAAAGGGCTTAAGTTGTATGTGTATAACACTGACACGGACAACTGTCGGGAGGTGGTCATCACTCCAAACTCTGAATGGGGTGGAGAAGGCAGGTAATGGCATTGACATTTGTTGTTCATTGATTTAGCTGAGGTGCCTATAGGCTGGCAGGTAGCACAGTTACTCTCTCTGCCCTTCTTCAGCCTAGGTTGTGGGATTGGCTATGGCTACCTGCACAGGATACCCACACAGCCATTTGAAGAGGGTAAGAAGATGAGTTTCCCTGGACAGATTCCAAGTGAACCGGTTTCCCCACTCAAGGATGGCTTCACAGAGGTAAGACATTTTTGGAAATGACCGACGACTTTTCACTCCTAATACCTGGCAGTCGCATGAGGGAATTTATGTACTCTGAGAATATTCGACAGCGCTAGGTGTTGATCACAGTTTTAATTTGTTCCTCAGGTTCAGCTCTCTGCTGTCAGTCCTCAACCTGCGGTGCCTTCTGCTCCGACTGGGTTGGAACAAAATCTCGCTGACCTGTCAATCAGCTCAGCTTCTCTCACTGTCCCGAACGCTCTACAAACAGGTATGCTAGGTATCATTACTCTTCATTTAGATGCATATTGCTTACTGACTTGATATCACCAGGTAAGAGATTAGTATTCTCGGCGGTGTCAGAGGAAGGCCCAAAAAATTGTCAGACTCCAGTCCCCCGAGTCAAATGGCCACCCGGACTATTTATATTGACACCCCCATCATTTGTTTTGTACACTGCTGCTAATCGCTGTTTAATATCTATGCATAGACACGTTATCCCTACCTATGTGTACAAATTACCTCGACTAACCTGTACCCCCGCACACTGACTCGGTACCGGTACCCCCTGTATATAGCCTCGTTATTCTGTGTTACTTTTTATTTTTTACTTATTTTCTTAACTCTATTTCTCAAACTGCATTGTTGGTTAAGGGCTTGTAAGTAATTCGGCGCATGTGACAAATAAAATTAGATTTTATTACAATGGATTGTCTTTGTCCAAGGAGTGCCTACTATGCCACTGTTGCCTAGCCAAGTCGGCCCCCTGCTAAGCACTGTACCTCCAATCCTCCCTGCTACCACGTTACCAGGTACACGCTAGACACGGTTTGGTAACAATATAATGCTGCATGTATAATTTGCATGTGGCTTTGTGTATTTAATTATATTCATATTTCCTGCACAGGTCTAATGTCGTTACCCGGAGGCCTACCTCCCCTTCCCAACCTGCCAAATTTGAATTTCACTTTGCCAGACTTCGGCACTGTATCGTTACCAGGTATTGGAGGGATTCCACCAGCAGGTAATGTCAATGTTTTCAAGATTCTTTATTTTTAAAGATGTTTATTTGAATACTACTTTCAGTAATGTTTCTGTATTGCTGAAACATTCCACCTGTGTTCCTCAGGTTTCCCTCCATTGCCCCCTCTTCCTCCTCTAACTCTATCCATGCTCAACTCTCAGCTGCCCCTGGTCCCAGGGGTAACTCTGCCTCCATCTGAGTTCACTCTTCCACCTGTCTCTGCAAACGTCAAAGTCTCCTATGAGCAGAGACCTGCCCTCATCCCGGACACAAAATCCTCCAGCGCCCCAGTGGTCATTGACAAATTGACGGAAACACTCCTCCCTACACCAGTGGCCTCCTTTGAACCAACAGAAGCGACCTCTGAGTCCTAACAGAGAACCATCTACCAACAAGCTCTACTATCTTTAAAATTCAACAATCTGGAAACACTTATAGTTGTACTACTGAAACTATGGTTGTGCCCCTAATTCTCCACTTTGTTCCGAAAGTGTGTATACTTCCTGTCATGGATTTACAAGCTCTGGATTAGTGTAATCATTGGCGAGTGTTTCTCTTCCCCCCCTTAAATCCATCATGGGAAGTGTGCAGCCAAGTGCACACTCTGGAAAAAGGGTGGAGAATCAGGATGTAGCCATGGTTGTTGAAACAGCAAAGGTCCTCAGAAGGATGGGAGAATGGTGAGAGAGACCCACTTTAGTAAATTGATACTGCATTACAAGCTAAGGGCTCTTATTCAATCCGTGTAGCGGAAGTTCGGCTTTACAGTGTGATTGGAATTTAAAGGCAATGTTCCCGCTTTAGTGGAGACTGCATTCACGGTAAATGCTGCAATTGTGAGCTCAAAGCAGCAATCAGCAGTAGAAACAAAGCATGCTCCCTGCCCGTTTTGGTAAAACGCTGAGGGATATGTAACCACTCATTCATAGACAGAGCTATGATGCAAAAAATGTGTTTACAAACATTGGAGTAAAACAAGCTTATTTTGGGTTCTGGACAGTTGGACTCAGCTCATGAGCCATTTATATTCTTCAAAAATTCCATATCAACAAGTCCAATTCTAATTGTGGAATCTAACACTTCAGCTTGTACTAAAACACTTCATATGAATGAAAGTGTAATTGAACCATCCCTTAAATGATCTTTTTTGCCTGGGTGTGAAAATGACGGTGCTTTACTTTTGAAAACCACAGGGTGTCAGTATAGGACCAATAAAATCTACTTGGGTGAACAATGGGATTGTTCATTGTGCACTTAATATGTACTCTTTGAACTTGGTGGGACAAAAATATTCTTTATGGATGCAAATTAAACTCATGTTTGTAGCTGTAGATACAAGTAGGTTTGCATGATTCATCGCCGTGTAGGCCTAATGCACGTAATGTGTCTATTGAGCCCTTCAGCATTTTGTTTTAAGATGGTCAGTGGAACAGAAAATATTGGTGCAATAGCTTATCAAGAATACTGGTTGCTAGCATTAGACCCAAAGCAAGCCTGTTTTATTGGGCTGTGTAACTCCATACTTGCAAATAACCTGAAGGTCACCGTCTGGTCACCCTGGTCTCAGACGCCTGACTGCAGCGACAAGGAGCACTCATCCTACTTTGATCTTCCCCTCAGTTTCAATAATAAAGCCCTTATCCATCAAATGGAACAGCGGAGTGCTTCTCCCACCGTCTCCAAAAGAAGTCACTCGTATGGCATGCTGTGATTTCCTGGTATTTATTATCAGTCATCATTTATTCTTTTTATAGAACTGTACAATTGTACCCAAAGTGGATCATACAGCCCTTTAAAAAGTAACATCAAAAGCAGCAAAATGAAAACACTCCAGGACATAAATGTACAAGGGAAATTGTTAAACCATGGTACAGCTGCAATTCAAAATCTGAAAATCTTCTGTACAGCAAATATACATTTACTCTTGAAGGAATTATTTTTAATCATCCTGCATATTATTCTGTACATTGCCATTCATCTACATTTGGTTATTTTGTGCATTCAACATTAGTATGCTGCCTGGGCCTAAATGACAATAATGCCACTTGTATGCTAAAATTACATTCTCATTGCTAATTGTACAACTCAAATTAAGACCTAACACTTTCGCTGAAAACAAAAAAACTGCCAAATTGATGGTGAAAAAGGAAACTCTGCGCAGCTAAAGCATTTGCACCCTTGCAAGAGGATGTTAACAATTCTAAAAACAGCAGGCTGCCAGTTATCCCTAAGGCCCTATAAGGCTTCCACCAGCAAAACAAACTCAAGTGTCCAGTCACATTTCAAGGTACTTTGTCTGTAGCAGTGCTCTATTCAACCTTTACAAGGTCATTCACTTATGTTCTTTAAACATCCTTTCATTAGTCTTTAGAAAACACATTTGAAACTCAGCACAGTACAGGCGAAGGCCTAACTCCACACCATTCAGTCTGCAGTGTCTATGGCCCTCTTGTCCTTCCATACACCGCTAGTTGGCATGTAGCTCCTCTCCCCCACACACGGTCCTATGGGGGAGGGGGGCTCTGCAGGCGTGGGGCAGCCAGGCAGTAATTCAGTCAGTTCAGGACCAGCCCTCAGTATGAAATGATACTGGAGGCGGCAGGTCCTGAGCCACCGGCACCCATCTGCAGGTTCCCTGAAGAGTTGGACCTCCTCATGTGAGGAAGCAGGTAGGAATCCCTTCCCAGCTGGTGAACATCAAACCGGTCCTCCTTCCTGTATGCCAGGCAGCGCCTTATAAAGGCCTTGGGGAATAAAAAGGCAACATCGTTCAAAACACGGGCACTGAGAACCAATTAAAATGATTTAACAGAGCAATATGTTGAGTATGCTGGTGATCAAAACTCGTGGCTGGACAGAAATGCATCTCAAAAGGGGCTGTGATGTCTGTACCTTACTGTGAACACTAGCGGTCTCGACAAAAGCAACAACAAATACAGGAATTGATCATAAAAACAATGCAGAACTATTATAAAGAAGATGAAGTAGAAGTGAGAATTGCAGTCAAATGGTAATATTCAGAACACAAATGATCCCTCACCTTTGCTTCATTACTGGCAACAGGCTTGACAGGAAACTGAACTTCGGTTGCATTAAGTATTGTGTTCTCCTGCAGGATATCCTGCTGAGACTGATTGTGGCCGAACGGCTGAGAGAGAAATAAGGCTCAGCGTCAACTTATTTTGGTAAATCAATAAAACCAGTTCTCTTAAAAAACTTACTTTTCTTCCATACAAACACTGGAAAAAGATGACACCCACAGACCACACGTCCACCTTGTTGGAAATCTTTGGAGGTTCTTTGCCAACAACAAAACACTCCGGAGGCAAGTACCTTTGAGAAAACAAAAACGAAATGATGTCTGCCCACATGCCAAGCATCATATCACCCAAATAATGTGCTGGTCCCATGACACGTGTATGCGGTGGCACTTCTTACCAGTAGGTCCCTGCTCCTTGTGATGTCAGGTCCATGCCATCTGCACCGTAGCTGTCGTCGTCCATGATTTTGGACAAACCGAAGTCTGTGATTTTGATTTCCCCACACGCTGTGCCATCAACAAGCAGGATGTTACCTTGAAATTGGAACAGAACAAAATGAGCACATTGCATCAGAAATAATTGGAGCCCTCCCAGTATGGGATATCATTCGGGTGTGTGCGAGTGTTCGTTCACCCGGCTTGAGGTCATAGTGGATGATGGGGGGCTTGATTTCGTTCAGGTATCGGAGGGCATTCACAATCTGCATCACGATGGAGCGGGCCTCCTTCTCCGACATCAGCTTGTGCTGCTTCAAGTAGAAGTCCAGGTCATTGCCTTCACAGTATTCCAAAACTGTGCAAAACCTTTGGGGGCATCATAAAATGAGCAATGTGTAAACGGCAGTGACGAGATATAGATATATCTATCTATCTATCTAAGTCAGTACAATAAGCAAGGTTAACTTACGTGTCTGTGTCCAGTGAGAAGTAGTCATACAGCTTGACGATTCTGGGGTGGTCCAGCTGCTTGTGTATTCTGTACTCCCGACAGGCATGTCTGCAACAAGGTGAGCAGTGTTACCATGGGCAACCAACTGAATGACACCAGGCAGTAGGAGCACAGCAGTATGACTGAATAACCCAGATATTAAGCGGATGGAGTAGAACAATAAGCTTAAAGCCGGTGCATTACAAGTAAATACATTTTGAAACACTGTCCGTTGTTACTGTGATTCATAAAACTGACTCGATCCCGCCACACAGTGTTGAATAAGAACACAGAGAAAATGGCAACGATTTAATGTGGAACATACTTGTGATAATTCTCCTTTTTCTCCTCTCTCCAGTTCTTGTTGAGCTGATGAATTTTCACAGCAGCATAGCGTTGCTCAATCAAGTCAAACGCCTATAACAGAAAGGTTCTGGACTGGTCCACTCAAACAAAGACTTGTAGATGCAAACTGACGACATGAATACACAGGTCGAATATAAACTCACCTTGTAAACTTCACTAAAGCCTCCTCTTCCCAGAAGATGTAACAGTAGATATCTCTCGTTCAAAGTCGGATGGTCTTTGAATCTTTCAAACAAAAACAAGGTCAGAATCTCATTAGGAATTAACTCAATGGTAGGACTTTCACCAACTCAAAAACAACTAATGGCTAGAAAGAGGGACCTCGTTATTGAAATGCTAGTCAGGGGGAAAAAAACAGCCTCATTTTACATCGAGTGGCAGAATGGAAAACACGGACATTGAAAATGACTTGTGACAAGCACCATGACTGCCTCTCTCTCCAGTGTCTAACTGAACAATCTCTGTCAGCAGGAGCCCCTGTGCGTATTCCCTGACGTCACAGAGATGCCAGTGATCAGACTCACTGTGAACTGTCCTCGTTATTTATTCTCTTAAGTTCCCGAATGTGAAGGTTCCGCACTCTCTCCAGACGCTCCAGCTCCACCTGGATTTCTGCTTCTTCCTATAAATGATTCACACACAAACATACAGAGGAACATCAGAGGACTCACTACAAGGAGAGGGGAGCTCATCAAAACTCACTTCTACGCCTCGGCTGACTAGCCTTGTATTAAATATTAACGGTTGACTTGGTAGCAAGTCTGTCTCTAGGGCAAACCCTCTTGATGCTTATTCACCTGGGAAACAATTGAATTAACTATAGGTTGAGGGGAAATTTTCAGGGAAAATGTCCACAGAATCTCTAAGCAGAGTGGAACTGTTAGTGGGTCTACATCAGGGAACAGTGTCAGGATGTCTAATCACGATTGAATCGACTTGAACAATGCGACACATTAAACAAACAAAAAAAGCTCAGCTCGTGTTGCCTAGATCTGCCAGGTTGGCACACTGACCTTTTTGAGATGCCCGAGTCGTAGTTTGTAGATCTCTTCCTGCTCGTGATACTCAGCTAGAGTCAAACTTTGGAATGAACCAACAAAAGATCATGAGAAATGAAAGCAACAGGATCAAGCATATTTGTTGACAGATATCTAGCGTCTTGGTGTGCTTAGCCAAAGGTAGGGAGGACAAGAGCACTCACAGCTGAGGTAGGCTGGGCTTCAGAAAAGGATCATTCTCTGCTCCATTCACTGCCTTGGTTTTGCGTTGCTTTGGCTCAGAGTTTGTGGTTGGTGCTTGGGAGTTGCTGGACGATGGGGGTTTCCTTTTGGCTAGGAGTTTCCTCTGCTTCTCGATATCCTCCCTCTGTTGGTTTATCCACTCTTGCTGTCTGCAGATAAAGATGTTCTATGTAATCAATACCATTTCTGCCAAGCCTGAGTTTTACCCTGGATAAGCCTTTAGAATAAGAGGAAAATGATACGCCAGTACAAATTCTACAAACTTTTCTTCGATACCTGAACAGACTGAACTTTGTTGAAAGAGAAAGACGTGTAGCTCGACACATTTCTCAACTGTGATATGGTTAAGTTGACTTGAGACAACTTTGACAAGGAGACCAAGATACTCAACTTGACTAGGTTTTGGAAGGCAAAGCCATCGGTCCACTGCTCTGTGAAAGAGGCTCCATGTCGCACAGTGGTGAAATGGCCTAACCGTAGTCTGTCCTGCATACTCTTTTCCCGGCACGCCTGTTTCTCCTGGGTGCTCTAGGCAACACAAACAATGACAGACGTCACTGACAGTACTCATACCACTGCACTCATACAGGCTTGTCACAATGTAAAAAAAAAATAATAATAATTATATATAATAATAATAATTATATCTATATATATACTGCTCAAAAAAATAACACTAAAATAACACATCCTAGATCTGAATGAATGAAATAATCTTATGAAATACTTTTTTCTTTACATAGTTGAATGTGCTGACAACAAAAATCACAAAAATAAATCAATGGAAATCCAATTTATCAACCCATGGAGGTCTGGATTTGGAGTCACACTCAAAATTAAAGTGGAAAACCACACTACAGGCTGATCCAACTTTGATGTAATGTCCTTAAAACAAGTCAAAATGAGGCTCAGTAGTGTGTGTGGCCTCCACGTGCCTGTATGACCTCCCTACAACGCCAAGGCATGCTCCTGATGAGGTGGCGGATGGTCTCCTGAGGGATCTCCTCCCAGACCTGGACTAAAGCATCCGCCAACTCCTGGACAGTCTGTGGTGCAACATGGTGTTGGTGGATGGAGCGAGACATGATGTCCCAGATGTGCTCAATTGGATTCAGGGCCAACCGCACCAGGGCCAGCCGCACCAGCATATGGTCTCACAAGGGGTCTGAGGATCTCATCTCGGTACCTAATGGCAGTCAGGCTACCTCTGGCGAGCACATGGAGGGCTGTGCGGCCCCCCAAAGAAATGCCACCGCCAAACCGGTCATGCTGGATGATGCTGCAGGCAGCAGAACGGTCTCCACGGCGTCTCTAGACTCTGTCACATCTGTCACGTGCTCAGTGTGAACCTGCTTTCATCTGTGAAGAGCACAGGGCGCCAGTGGCAAATTTGCCAATCTTGGTGTTCTCTGGCAAATGCCAAACGTCCTGCACGGTGTTGGCCTGTAAGCACAACCCCCACCTGTGGACGTCGGGCCCTCATACCACCCTCATGGAGTCTGTTTCTGACCGTTTGAGCAGACACATGCACATTTGTGGCCTGCTGGAGGTCATTTTGCAGGGCTCTGGCAGTGCTTCTCCTGCTCCTCCTTGCACAAAGGCGGAGGTAGCGGTCCTGCTGCTGGGTTGTTGCCCTCCTACGGCCTCCTCCACATCTCCTGATGTACTGGCCTGTCTCCTGGTAGCGCCTCCATGCTCTGGACACTACGCTGACAGACACAGCAAACCTTCTTGCCACAGCTTGCATTGATGTGCCATCCTGGATGAGCTGCACTACCTTAGCCACTTGTGTGGGTTGTAGACTCCGTCTCATGCTACCACTAGAGTGAAAGCACCGCCAGCATTCAAAAGTGACCAAAACATCAGCCAGGAAGCATAGGAACTGAGAAGTGGTCTGTGGTCACCACCTGCAGAACCACTCCTTTATTGGGGGTGTCTTGCTAATTGCCTATAATTTCCACCTGTTGTCTATTCCATTTGCACAACAGCATGTGAAATTTATTGTCAATCAGTGTTGCTTCCTAAGTGGACAGTTTGATTTCACAGAAGTGTGATTGACTTGGAGTTACATTGTGTTGTTTAAGTGTTCCCTTTATTTTTTTGAGCAGTGTATATTATATATATAAAAAAGCTAGCTTCAGACATTCCGCCTTGAAACGAAAGGGAAGTAAGTACCTTTTCTATGAGCAACTTCTTGCTCATGGTGATGCATTTATTTAAGCGTTCTTTGTACTTTTCAAGTAATTTCTGTTGTTCGTCTATCTGTCTCCTGAGATCGCAGTTCGCCTATGGAGAAGAAACAAATCAGGTTTATCATATTACAACCCTAGTAAAACCAAAGCCCTCTAAACACTCCTACCGTAGAAATAAGAACGTTGCAGCTAACTTCAAGCATGTCAGCCTAGCATTGAATAACACACATTTTTGTACGCACTTTAAGTCTACGTGCAGCACGGCGAGCCTTTTTAATTGATCCATGTGTTCAGTGGCGTCACAGTAATACATCACTGATACTTCAACTCAATGAGGGAGTTAGGAATGTTCCGCTGATGTGTTCTGTCAATTAGCCATATTTCCCTTACTCTAAGCAAATCATCAATTCTGCCTTCTTTTTTCTCAAGGTCCAGGTTCTTGTTCATCTCCAGGGCAGCCAACTTGAGCCCCGTCAGGTCAGTCTGCAATTAAAAACGAGTTAAGAATTTGTTCGCGACACACAGTCCAAAGTGCTGAACACACATACTACAGTGGTGGTCATCCTCACCTGCACACATTTGATTGCTAACTGCCTTGGATGCATCACATGTTCCCCAAAAGACAGACTCGTAGGCGATGAGCTGTTTTGCCTAATCTGAAACCCAAGGGACAACAATTGTTAGCGTATCTAAATGGTAGTCAATTTCTTCAAAACATTGATTGTGTTATATATATATATATTTTTTTTTTAAATGGGCCATTCTGGCTTGGACAAGGCTCCTATGCTTTCTTCATACGTTTATAAAGCCAACAAGCAATAAAGGAATTGAAGTGGATATGGGGTTACTTACACTGGAACCCTGCACAGAGTGGGAATGTGAGTTCTGAGGTGAGCGGATCACAGAGGGGAGACCTCTCACAGGACTGGACCCGTTCCCTCCATGGAACTGGAGAAAGAGACCACCAGTGTGAGTGACATCATCGCCTGCCACTTGGCAACAACATTGGCACAGAAAGCCTCCTTTATGTCCGGTTTTGTTCATTTCAGAGCTGGCCTGTGTGTGAAATGGATCACATCACGGCTTCATTGATATTCTCTAAAAACAGAAAACCTCTCTGCTGAACATCAAACGTGGCGCTCCACGACACAGGGACTAAGCCCAGCTCACTCACGATAAGAGTATCATTTCAATTTTCAACCCCCCCCCCCAAAAAAAGAATAACTTACATCAAAATAATCACTAATTTTGGGTCCTCGCACAATAGACTTCCCTGTGAGAGAGAAAATACAATTAGCATTGACTTTCAGACATCGATGACTGTACCTGGAGTACAACAGAAACAGCTTGAGGGAAGTTACCTTGGCTGTTCTCTGACTGGGTGTCAGGTTTCCTCTTTCTTCCTCTGGACGATTCAGAGTGTTTCTTTTCAGGAGTCTGTAAAGGACAAACTGTTTCACCAATGACCACTATCTGGTCGGTTGTACAAATACAATCATTTTGATTCCTTGAATTGTCCAGATTAGGATTTAAAACGTGTGTTTGAAAAACAAAAAGCATAGTGAATACACTGTAGCAGCAACACATAAATCCCAAGTCTACAGCCTGCTAAGGATTCCTGAATGTCGGTGAACTGACCGACCAATGCTGCCCGCCCACCAGTAGCTGAAAAAGGACGGGGAACATAGCCTAGTATTCCAAATACAATGAGCACCTACCGAGTATGCAGGAGAGCTCCCCCTTTTCACGTCTGAGCTCTGCAAACAGGAAAAAAAGGCAGGAGGGGTACAGAGAATGAGTTCAACGTAAAACCAAAATGCATAATTAATCGAGCTCATAATTAGCCTGTTCTGAAAAGAGATAAATTGTAATGGAAAGCTTTAATGAGGTAGTTGTGCGAGAACTTCCAGTGGGGAGAGGATGCTTATTTATGACCGATGCAGCCCCCTGTTGGCAGTTTTGGGCCACAGGCTGTGAGAAATAGAGGAAAAGCGACTACAGCAGGTAACTAAACTGTAGCACAGACTAACTAGCCTTTTCTAATGTCTGATTCAAATCAGCTTATGAGCTAAACAAGAAAACAAGGTAATCGCCAAACAAAGCAAGGAATCAGCTAAAGAAAATCAACCATTTTCATTGAATCAACGACCTCTAAGATTGAGGATTATTTCTGGACCTAAAAAAAAAAAGCTAGCATTACAATGGTTAAACTGCAAAAACACGAACCAAATCGAAGTCTAACATGAGGAGCCCATTTCAACAGGGCACAGGAACCCTCGTGATATTTTTACAAAATAAGATTTACAGGCCCCAGAACCAGGACAGAGCCTTGTGCAGGGAATCTGCTGACAGGCAGAGGTCTGACAGTTTCACGAGTGCATCATTAGGGAGGGTGTGACGTATGGGGGCCGGGGGGGATGTTTGGGTGATATCTGTGCAGATTCATCATGTCTGCGGCAGAAAAGGCCAGAGAGATGTTATTCTGCCTCCTCGATCATGCTCGCACACAGGCCTCCATCAGTGACTTATTACACCACACGAACTAGACGGGAGGGGAGCAGACAATCACCCGCACAGTCAGGTTGCTAATATACGTGCAGACTCCTCATTGCAGAGGTTCAGGCTTCTTAGGTTAACCCTACAGTCAGCGATGTTGGGAGTCCACCACCCCACAGACTTGCGACACTGCTGCCCCTCCAAATTGGAGGCCATTTGTGTTTTCCCTACATTAGCGAGCTGTGCTGCCAAAACACAGGAGAGCAGCGTGGAGGGAGGCTCAGACTCGGCATGCAGGATGATGACGCCCGTGATCAGGCTGCCCTGGCAGAGAGTCTGGCACAAACCGTGTTTGTACAGAGATGTGAGAGGGCGTGGCATTATGCGTCACAAGAACGCAGTTTAATTACAGCAAGATTCCGCACATTTTTATTCTCTCTAGCGCCATCTTAAGTTGCGTCTGACGTTCTCACCAGCGACAAGGAGGATAACAGGGCCCAGCTCCTCTCCCCTTCACTCACTCTCCGTGTGA
This sequence comes from Salmo trutta, assembly GCF_901001165.1. Taxonomy (NCBI): domain Eukaryota; kingdom Metazoa; phylum Chordata; class Actinopteri; order Salmoniformes; family Salmonidae; genus Salmo; species Salmo trutta. Next base: position 39,290,490 of record NC_042976.1, on the reverse strand, counting down.
TCTCCCCGCTCACACCAACCAGCCCACTTCCAATCAAAACATAGGTCTGAGCCAAACAAGATGGAACATCAAAGACTAAAGAAGCAAATCCAGAAAAGCCGTGGATACCAGTTATACTGTCTGACAACCTGTTCAAAACAAAAATGCACATTCATTCATTTTTCACTAAAACCTTTAAGAACATCATGTTAATAAACATACCTCTGACTCTTTGTCACTGGAGGACCCCAGGCTTCCAAAACTTTGATTTGAACATTCATTGTTTGTCAAGGCCTGAAATCAAAACAGAAGTTCATTAGAATATTCTATTTAAACGTCATGTAAAAAGAATATGGCGGTACGCACAACCGGCCTTATAACCACATATCACGTGTAACCACGCCAGCCCAGGACCTCCACATCTGGCTTCTTCACCGGCCGGATCGTCTGAGACCAGCCACCCAGGCAGCTGGTTAAACTGTGGGTTTGCACAAGCGAATCATTTCTGCACAAACTGCCAGAAACCGCCTCAGGGAAGCTCATCTGCGTGCTCGTCGTCCTCACCGGGGTCTTGACCTGACTGCAGTTCGGCATCGTAATCGACATCAGTGGGCAATTGCTCACCTTAGATGACCACTGGCACGCTGGAAAAGCGTGCTCTTTACGGATGAATGGTGATTTCGACTTTACCGGGCAGATGGCAGACCATGTATGGGGTCGTGTGAATGAGCGGTTTGCTGATGTCAACGTTGTGAACAGAGTGCCCCATGGTGGCGGTGGGGTTATGGTATGGGCAGGCATAAGCTACGGACAACGTACACAATTGCATTTAAAATCGATGGCAATTTGAATACACAGAGAAACAGCGATGAGATCCTGAGGCCCATTGTCATTCCATTCATCCGCTGCCATCACCTCATGTTTCAGCATGATAATGCACGGCCCCATGTCGCAAGGATCTATACATGAATCCTAGAAGCTGAAAATGTCCCTGTGCTAGAAGGATCACTACAGACCCTGGTTCGATTCCAGGCTGCATCACAACCGGCCGTGATTGGGAGTCCCATAGGGCGACGCACAATTGGCCCAGCGTCCTCCGGGTTAGGGTTTGGCCGGATTAAGAATTTGTTCTTAACTGACTTGTCTAGTTAAATAAAATCAACTTTATGCAAAGGAGATGTGTCGTGCTGCATGAGGCAAATGGTGGTCACACCAGATACGGACTGATTTCTGTTCCACGACCCCACTTTTTTTTTTTAAGGTATCTGTTCCCAATAGAAGAATATCTGTATTCCCAGTCATGTGATATCCATAGATTAGGGCCTAATGGATTTAATGCAATTGACTAATCTCCTTATATGAACTAACTCACTAAAATGTTTGAAATTGCAGCATTTATATTTTTGTGTGTAATCATTTTTTTGGAGTGACGGCAACAGCGTCGTAACGGTGGGCCAACGCTGCTAAATTAATATAGGGGAAACAGTGTGAGGATCGGGGGGGTTTGACACACGCTCACTCACTTTGGTTCCCCCGCTGGTGCTGCCAGTGCTGCCCCCGGTGCTGCCACTGACCCCGCCCATGAATCGAGCCTCCAGCAGCTCTTGTCTCCGGGGGTCCAGGCTGTGCAGCTCCTCCATGGTGCCTGGAAGAGAGGAGCAACACCTCAGAACCCGCACACTATCATGTAAACCACTTACTGCCTACTCCTTGCGTTGCATGGTATACCGAAACGTCGGTACTTTTGTGATAAAACAAAAACAGTACTCAAATTTTTATGTTCGGTACTTCTGTCAAACGCGTCTCACGTGATTGAGAGGATCAAGTCCATTAGCGCAGCCCCTATATAGCGTGAAGAGCAAAGATCCTGCTCTACTTATTCATTGCTAGAGCCACCTGGGCTGCTACCCACTCATGTAGAGAGGTAGAAACTGTTCATTACTGTCCGCAAAACAATGTCCAAAACAGGCTAGAACACCTCAAAATGGAAGATGATACCAGTAGCTTCCAGCTTTAAATTATAGGCCAACTTACCCTGTTAGCTTCCAGCTGAATGAATTCACTACTCTAGTAGTTTGTGATAATATGCAAACCATAATGCTAAATATGCTGATTTCAAAGCTGACTGTCATCAAAAACATAATTCATTTACTTAATGAGTTTCTGGTGGCAAGCGAGACTAACTTCATCTCCCTCGCCTACCGTCTGGTTTCCACTAGATTCCATAGCCACAAAGCCAGACTCCAAAGTTAAAATCCCCTGTGAATGACTTCATTACTTTCTTAGAGACAGTGCACACTTTTAGAATAGAAGACTGCTTCTTATGCAAATGTTGTTGATCAGTACAATAAAATAATGTTCTCCTAGCAGTTTCCAATTAAATAAGTCCTAAATGGAGGGATTGTTTGTCATCTGTAGCCCCGTGAAATCAGCTAAAACAAGCTCAATAACTCAACGCATGTACACACTCCTATGGAATATGCATTCACCTGTATTGTGAATAGACCTAAAACTGGAGATTTACCATTCAAATAAATGATAACCATGTTGTTTTGTAGTTAGACTGGTAAAAACGAAGTCAAATTGATTGTATAATTTATTCATTAACACATACATTGCTCTTAAAAAAAAAGAGACATACAAAATGTTGAAATGGAATGATTTTAAACTCAAAAGATGGCAAACGATTGAACAGAGCAGTAGCTGAGTTTCTGTCCGGATCAAGTGCCATGCTGTGACTTTGGCTAATACTCCTTTTTTGTTGTTGTGATATTGTTTCGGTATCACGCATCGTGATACTAAACCTGGCATCGAAGTAAAAATTCTGGTATTGTGACAACATTAACTCATCCAACGCTGCAGATGAGATCTGAGTGAATCACGATCACCCATTCCATACATCATTACAGCTTGAACCAAGTTGTGTCCCCCAGAAGCCACCACTCCCACCTCTGAACCAGGTCAGTTCAGTTTCATAGCTGTACAACAACAAGACTCAGAGGAACATGGCACCTCTCCATGACATGAGTGATATATGCCCTGAGAAAGGGCTTAGTCCTGACACAATCTGTAGCTGAGCTCAGCCTGCAGTCTAACACCAGATAATGGGATTTAACAGAGTTACAGGTTAGGTACTGTTTGGAGTAAGCACAGAATTTGTAACCAACTTTAGCGATACGGTCTTCGTCCTTGATTCGTGGAAAAAGGAGTCTCTTAAAAATATGTCTCAATCAATCAATGAGAGAAGACTTGAAATGGACAAGATGGCAGCGCACACATTGTTGGACTACTTTAATAACGAAGCAAATTCTAAATTTAAAAACGGACACCCTGCAACTGGACATTTTACGAGACTCCTGTTTCCATGAATCGTGGACGACGACAGTAATCTCCAAGCTTGGTCAAAAATGTGCTACACCAAATAGTACCTAACCTGTAACTCCCAGTATAATGGACACTATTATTATTTTTTTAGTTAAATCATATTACCTGGTGTTAGAATTCAGCCTCACTACAGATTGTATCTTCATGCAGCCTACTAGTCAGTAAACTTGCGTCTATCCTCTGTATTCTTTTATACAAAAGGAAAACCAGACTGTCCGTCTTGAATATATTTTCCCACGACAAAAATGAGAAACTACTGAAAAATACACCATTATCTGAAAACTACTTCATTTGTTGAGTTCCGTGGATTTGCTCTGAAGCTCTGGCCAGAAAAACTGAGATCAGGTATACAGCTAATTTAACAAGGCAAGTCAGCTTCTGCCTGGCACAAAGTCTTAACTGCAAGGTAATAACGCGATTGACTTTGAACCCTGAAGGCCTTCAGAATAAGCCTGATAATTAGTCCTGGGGGATACTCTGATCATCTAAGGCGGCAGTGATAATCTGTTAAAACAAGGCATTACCACAGAGCTATCCATTTAGCTCCAACTAAAATAAGGTAGTGACAAAGCAAAACTAATGAGGATTGTTCCCTCGTCACACACAAAAGAACAGCTGAAAGCAATTTCTGAAACATTTAATAGGCTAAATGTCTGGATACTTCACATCTGAACAGAGCAGGGGAGACATTTCCTACATTTATACTCCTCAAGATAACATTCTATTAACACTGAAATATTTGACATAGCTTAATCCTGGTACATGCCTGACAACATTCTGCCTGATGAGTGTTAGAGGCAAGGCAAACATGGCGCTCTATAGCTATATGGGGCTCCCTAGTTGCGCAGAGGTCTAAGGCACTGCATATCAGTGCTAGAGGGGTCACTACAAACACCCTGGCTCGAATCCAGGCTGTATCATAACTGATCGTGATTGGGAGTCCCATAGGGCGGCGCACAATTGGTCCAGCGTTGTCCAGGTCTGGCTGTCAGTGTAAATAAGAATGTTCTTAACAGACTTGCCTAGTTAAATAAAGGTTACATTTACTGGAGTTGATAGCCTAGACCAGTGGTTCACAAACTTAATCCACTCAGGCCTCCCATCATTGGGGAACATTCTGCAGTTATAAAGCTAATTTCTAGCAATTCTACACATTTTGCCATGTCTTATATGATATCGGAGGGACTTAAACATTCCAACAAAATCAATGGGCTACAAAACCTAGCAAAAAAAAAGTTAGCTGACATGGGCTTGTTGATCTGGACATTACTGACAAGTTATAAATACAATTGAAGTCGGAAGTTTACATACACTTGTGTTGGAGCCATTAAAACTCATTTTTCAACCACTCCACAAATTTCTTGTTAACAAACTATAGTTTTGGTAAGTCTGTTAGGACATCTACTTTGTGCATGACAAGTAATTTTTCCAACAATTGTTGTTTAGACAGATTATTTCACTGTATCATAATTCCAGTGGGTCAGACGTTTACATACACTAAGTTGACTGTTCCTTTAAACAGCTTGGAAAATTACAGAAAATTGTGTCATGGCTTTAGAAGCTTCTGATAGGCTAATTGACATAATTTGATTCAAACTCTGTGCCTGTGCTTGACATCATGGGAAAAATCAAAAGAAATCAGCCAAGACCTCAGAAAGAAATTGTAGACCTCCACAAGTCTGGTTCATCCTTGGGAGCAATTTCCAAACGCCTGAACGTACCACGTTCATCTGTTCAAACAATAGTACGCAAGTATACACACCATGGGACCACGCAGCCGCCATACCACTCAGGAAAGAGATGCGGTCAGTCTCCTAGAGATGAACGTACTTTTGTGCGAAGTGCAAATCAATCCCAGAATAACAGCAAAGGACCTTGTGAAGATGCTGGAGGAAACAGGTACAAAAGTATCTATATCCACAGTAAAACGAGTCCTATATCGACATAACCTGAAAGGCCGCTCAACAAGGAAGAAGCCACTGCTCCAAAACCGCCATAAAAAAAAGCCAGACTACGGGTTGCAACTGCACATGAGGACAAAGATTGTACTTTTTGTAGAAAAGTCCTATGGTCTGATGAAACAAAAATAGAACTGTTTGGCCATAATGACCATCGTTATGTTTGGAGGAAAAAGGGGGAGGCTTGCAAGCCAAAGAACACCGTCCCAACCGGGAAGCACTGGGGTGGCAGCATCATGTGGGGGTGCTTTGACCCAAGTTGAACAATTTAAAGGCAATGCTACCAAATGCTAATTGAGTGCATGTAAACTTCTGACCCACGGGGAATGTGATGAAATTAATAAAAGCTGAAATAAATCACTCTACTGTAATTCTGACATTTTACATTCTTAAAATAAAAAGTGGTGATCCTAACTGACCTAAGACAGGGAATTGTTACTAGGATTAAATGTCAGAAATTGTGAAAAACTGAGTTTAAATGTATTTGGCTAAGGTGTATGTAAACTTCCGACTTCAACTGTAGCTCTTAGGTCTGCAATGACGAAAGGAAAACTGCTGATACCCTCCCCAATTTCCAAAAATGTACCTTATGCATTCTACTATTAACACTTTGAAGAATAAAGTTGAAAGCCTCAGAGTTCCTAAAAAAAATAAACTGGCCTAGGCAATATCTTCATTATTTCACATGTAAACAAGCACACAGTATTAGGCCTACAGCCGCAAAAACAGGATTTCAACTACTAGGCTGGATCCTAAACAGTCCAATTCTCTTCCTTTTCTCAATCTCCCTCAAGCCTGAGGGCCTCTGGTAGACAGCTCAGCTAAGGGAATTATCCAAGCTATAACCTCAGAGCAGACTCCGTGGGGGTCTACTTTACTGATATGGCCTTGCTCTAATATGCGCTCTATTTTGCATCTACAAAGGGCTATGAGGTCTCATAAGACCTGTTCAGTCAGTGCATCATGTCTGCCGCACCACTTCCACTGTCAAGAGTCAGACCATAAATAATGCCAGAGAGACACTGATTTTGAATAAACCTCATTGAATCCAGACATTAGAATAGAATTCAACAATATTCAAAAATGTATTTAACTTACTAGAACATTAATTTGCCCAAGTTAATCATAAGACACGAACAAAATGTATCAGTGGTTGTATTTTCCCTGCAACTTTCTGAAAATGCCCGTGCACGCACATCTACACTTTGTGTAGCCATTAGCCATAATGCTAATGATAACAATCTTCTGGTAGAGATGAAAAGGCTTTCCGAAAGGCTACTTTTGTAGTACTGCCTACCAGCCAGAATGATGTCAGGATTACTTTCATCAATCCAGTGGCAAGACCCCCCCCCAGAGCTTAAGAGGTTTCCTGATGTGGTGTAAGCATTGTTGCAGACTAAGAAAAGCAGCAAAATGTGATGTTCTATTAACAAAGTGAGATTTTGCCAGCGAAAACCTGAAAACTGGGAAAACCGTAAACTAAACAATTTCGGAAAAAACTGAATCAGGCAACAACAAAAAAATACGATTTTATAGGGCACTACAAATGCAATGTTGGTCAAAAGTGGGTCTACGTTTCACTTTCAAAAGGGTGCTCGGGTACTGCCATAAATGTTCTGAATTCAACTCAACTATCCAGTAAAGTTGAAGACCCAGTGGAGGAAACACCTAAATAAAAGCCAATGCCCTGTCTTTCCTGTGTCCAGTACAAAAACATTACAAGCCACTCCACTCTGGCCAGTACGACCCATGGTGGTTTCCCACCAGCCTGTGGTTTACAGCACCCACAGACAAGACGACAGTTCCTCCACCTTGTTCTCCAAGCTCATGTTAGACAATGCAGGCCTGTCTCCAAGACAATTCCCACAAGCGCAGTGGGCCGAAGGGACCTGGGGCTGGCTGTTTTACTTGGCTTTCACAAAGAACACCAAAGTATCAGAGCTGGAACAGAGAACAAACATGTATATCAAATTATTCTCTGGCAGCTCTCTCTTAAAATCAACACCCTTACATCAACCTAGCAATTTGCCCACAACATAGGTTTGTTCTGAAAATGTTTTATGCAAGAGCTAGACTGACTAAAATTAGACCAGATATCACTCATTAGTGCTACAGTCTTCATTTGTTCCCTATATTGGCATCACACAATCCACAAGAACAATCTGACTACCCATCATTCAAATCTATTGTCCTGTCCAACAATTTCTAATTTCACGAGAAACGGACCACTCCAGCTCATTTTACCAAAATGTCCACAGCAACAACAAAAAAGAAGCTTGCCAGCCACCTTCTTATTGCAAGGGGATAGCTTAAATCAGCAAGATCAAGTGAAAAAGAGAAACTATACCGAACAAAAATATTAACGCAACAATGAAAGATTTTACTGAGTTACAGTTAATAAGGAAATCAGTCAATTGAAATGAATTCATTAGGCCCTAATCTATGGATTTCACATGACTGTGCAGGGGTGCAACCATGGGTGGGCTTGGGCCCACCCACTGGGGAGCCAGGCCCAGCCGTTCAGAATTAGTTTTTCCTCACAAAGGGCTACTTTTGTTCAGTGTATAAACCATGCTAAGGCATAAAATAGGCCAATTAAAAAATAATAACTAACCTATAGCCTAGTTCAAAGCCCATTTAGGCTACTATTCTATGATGTCAACTAGGGATGCAAATTTCTGTCAATTTTGCTTCTGTCTAACTGACCCTCTACCTGGTCAACAAACGGTTACTGTTTGGAAAAAATTAATTGTGTGACCAACAGAAAATACTATGAGAGATCTGTAAATAATGAGATGTTATGTTTCCGCCCTAACAATGCAAGTCATCCCAACGCGGGAAGGTAGTCGACAAGTTTGGCCCAAAATAAGCCCAAAGAAACGAATTGGGCATATTTGACAGATTTTGGCAAGAGTGAAACCTCTTGCTTTGCCTCTTCCTCTCTGATACTACAGATGCATACAAGGACTGGACATTTTTTTATTAAGAGCTTAGTGGATACATGCAACAATAGCAAGCTTATCGTCTTACAGTTCAAGAGGCTGTAGCCTGTTATTGAACACGCAACTCCTATAATGAAGCAGCTAATAAATTGCCATTTTCAAACATTTGCCAAATTGCAATTTGCGGAAAACACAGCTCTAAACCTAATGCGAGCAGTTGTGACAGAGATTAAAATCTCTTTCAGAAATTTAGAAAAGGGGGGAATCTAATAGCAACAACTATGATGGGTTACTAATATGACGAGGATTGTGCTTCTGGACAACGAAAGAAAATTGATATGAAAACCAATAGAACAGGAGAGAAATGCTGGTTAATGGCATGAGGAAGTCTTTATAAAATAATTGCATCCACATTTCTACAGATGGATTTTCGCAGGGCAAAACATGCTTCATTATTTGAAGTAAAACGTGCAGGTTTTACTGCCTCAAGCTCACATTGCAAAGCAGTGGGTGACTCGCTGATAGTCAACGGTAGGCAGGCTTCAGCCTATACACCCGAATGGCAAATGGGAGGCACTCTTAAATTACGAGTTAAAAATAGCTCCTTTTAAAATCGTGGCCACCAAAGTTTAATACGCGATTGCATTTAGAATGGTTATTTGTTGCCCAATGACTGGACTTCGGTTTCACTACAGTAGCCTACAGACTTGAGCTCCTCTTGCACAGTCTGACAGGTAGGAAGGCTTTTCCACTCCTCAAACCAGGCTCTGTATGCGTGTGATGAATAAGATGCATGACTACATAACGAAAACAACATTACAAGCCACTCCACAACATAATTATGCTAATTACCCTATAGACCAATAAGCATGACTGGTCAAATTTATTTTTGGCAGCTAACCGTTTAACATCCCTAATGTCAACTAGCCTACTGTAGATTAGTTTGCTGTTCATCCGCATAGTGTGGTGGGTGCTGCAACACCAGATGGAGGCAGTCTAACTGGCAGGGAATGCAAAACAGGCGAAAGAATGAAAAAAGAGACAACACCCTGGAGACACAAAGGATCAGGTACCACAGCAGGTTCCATGGCACCCAAGATGGATGCCACTTTAGCTCATTTGTGGAGTAGAGGTGAAATAAAATGTGGTGCTCTGGGGTCCTAGGGAGTCTTCGTACAAACCCAGGACGATGCAGTGCAACAATGTTATGCATCTCTAGTTAGAAACATGCATTTGATTTAATATAAATTGTATGCAACAGCTGCCCAAGTGGAACTTGCATTATGTAGACTACGGTATTTAGCATTTTTCAGTGATAATGTAATCATAAGCAGCAGTTATGCATGGCAACAACATCATTCATCAATAACATCATTCATCAAAAGTGAAAAAGTTGAAAGAACATAAAATGGAAAACCAGCCATGATTTACCACATTCAACCTAACAAAAACAAGAGAGTGTGGCACGAGGAAACCTCAGTTCCTTGGTCTCCACATCACTAAGGACCTATCATGTTCTAAACACACCAACATAGTTGTGAAGAGGGCACAACAATGCCTGTTCCCCTCAGGAGGCTGAAAAGATTTGGCATGGGACCTCAGATTCTGGAAAAAAAGTTCTACAGCTGCACCAGAGAGCAACCTGACTGACGCCACACACAAACACATTCCTTCACACACGCTGCTGCTACTCTGTTTATTATCTAGTCACTGTTCCCCTACATACATATACACATCACCTTGACTAACCCTAACCCCCGCATGAAAATCCCTGGTATATAGCCTCGTTATTCTTTTTTTGTGTTACTATTTTTCCTTTTAGGTTATTTAGCTCATTGTTCTTACTTAAAAAGAGTTACTCTGCATTGTTGCTTAAGGGCTCATAAGTAAGCATTTCACGGTAAGGTCAACATCTGTTGTATTTGGCAAATGTGACAAAGATCATTTTGATTTGAGTGTAAAGCGAGTGAGCAACTTTTTTTTAACCTTTATTTAACTAGGCAAGTCAGTTACGAACAAATTCTTATTTTCAATGACGGCCTAGGAACAGTGGGTTAACTGCCTTGTTCAGGGGCAGAACGACATGTTTACCTTGTCAGCTCGGGGATTCGTGATGTAATTTTATAGCTTGCCAGTAGATATTTCAGTACATCATGAAGTAACTTGAGAAATGTCATGTAACAGAGTAAATAATGCTCACTGCCAAATATCATTATCCACTTCAGATTGCTTAATGATTATTGGATTGAAATGAAGCAGACAGGTGCTATAGAACACTTTTTAAACTGTTCTGAACCATTGGGGACCCATTGAATGTGCAGATTTGTCAGGAAATTAGCTTTAAATTAACAGCCATCTCTCTCTCAGCTCCATGACAAAATGTGCAGAATTACAGAAAAAAATAGTCCCCCCCTATCACCCTTTTCAGAATTGAGTCTGTTGCACTAGTCTGACTAGAGCAGGGTTACCCAAACTCGGTCATGCCCCCCGGGTGTGAACGTTTTGGTTTTATCCCTAGCACTACACAGCAGGTTCAAATAATAAAAGCTTGATGATGAGTTGGTTATTTGAGTCAGCTGTGTAGTGCTAGGGGAAAAAAACTAAACATGCATCCGCATAAAAAACAATATGCATTTTCCCATCCGAGAAGTTTCCCCATCAAATTGACCTGTTGCGGATGAAAGGCTTTTCGTGATGACCAAGTGCACATGAAAATAACTGCGGTTAAATTCCCATTTACTGAATAAAGGATACAAGTTATTAAATGGGTTTCCATTACATTTTCAACTCTACTGCTCAAAATTTGCGTTACGTCGCTAATGTGCCCACTCTGGTCTTGGCACGTGCACACTAGCCAAACGATTGCAGATACAGCGCGGTTAGGCTGGCCTACATGAGATAAAAATCTCTCTTTTGTCCATAGTTATTTGTCAAATGCCGGCCAACAATCGATCATGTCTCCAGAACCCCCGATATTTATTAGAAAGCAGAATCAATCACCACGTGCACTTTGACCTCGTGAAGTTCATATACCTTAATGTATAGGTAGCCTAACAAACTACATGGTTTCCAAGTCCTAGTCGAGAACCACACACCATATTGTCGCGCGACTTCAAATTTACTTCTACATGGTTATTACATCAATGTGCAAAGGCTAAATTCATTTTACCGACAAAAAGATCGCACCTCGTCTAGCGTATTTTGTTTTGTCAACATTTCAAAAGTACTTTACTAACATAAAAATGTTGGATGAAAACCTGGTTATAGTTATAATTTGTACACCGCAAATTGACTGCAAGAATCCCAAACAGATGTAGTATGACAAAAAAACGATAACATTGGGATATTATTGAATATGCCTCCATTTATGCATGGAACAGATTTCCTAAATTAAAATGACTTCGAAATAATTTCACAGTCATGTCCAAGATTGTATTTTTATTAAAAAAATGTTTTATTTTGCTCAGAAAATGACCATCACAATGTCTAGAAATCTGGTGATCACTGCTGAAACAGAACATGTGCTTTAAATATGTACTGTTACCTGGTACAAACAAAGATGGTTGGGTATAATTTGTGGGAAGTTCTAACAGGAATCTGTTCACAAAACTTGGTAAAGTAACAAGGAAACCAACATACAACGCATACAAAGTAGAATGATCAATTCACCTAGTCAACTAGCCACCAACTCAGCAGGTAGATTATTCTTAATGAATGTTTGTCCATAGGGTACCAGAGTGAGGAGATACATTTTTCGGAATAAACGTGGCGAGTGAAAAACGTAATTAAATAGCCCACTCCCTACCTGGTATCTTATGCTGCTGCTTTACAACCTTGTATGCGTTGTTTGTCGGAAAACTTGTTATTTATGACGTTTTTGGAACGGATTCCTGTTGGAACGTTCCAGAAATTATACCCACTCAACAAATATCACAACAATAACAAGGCATGCAAAGACCATCACAAAGACTTGAGTTGTCATCAGGACATTTAGGCTGACTACTTGTCTAAAGTAATACACTGCCCTATTAAACTATTGCCACCGTCTTGTCCACACAAACCATTGAATGTGCATCTTATACTGTCAATAGCACAGTAATAGTTGATGGATACTTGAGTCACTTATACTGTTGTTGATAGTCAATGAGTGCAAAACAATTCAGATTGCAAACACCAGTTTCTGAATCTAATATGATCCATTGCACAGTAGGTTCTCATGACAAGTGTACTTAGCTGGTTACTGCAATATAAAAATGCCATCCCAACTTCATGTAAAAAAAAAAAGGCGAGGGTCGCCAGACACCATTGCATCATTATCGATAAGGAGTAAATCATTCTAGTTAACTACTGTATGCATGTACATATATTCATGTAGTCCACAGAAACCCATTAAAATCTCGCAATACTGAATCCATGAGTCCTCCATGTCACGTCCCTGTTTTAAATCAGACATCTTAGCTTGTTGGCTAGCAAATGCAACATTTAACAATAGATACAGGTAACAGTTAACGTTGTCTTTGTAGCCGGTAGAGACAGTTAGTTAGTAGTAGCTAGCTAACGTTAACTGGATAGCAAATTCTGTATCGGAAACTTGCTAGCCAGAAAGGCAAGTAGCTAGCACGCTCGCTACTCCACTTCAGCATGTCAATAATTGATGAACTTAAATTGCGAGCAAAGTACCAGTAGTTTAAAGTACTGTGCTTAACATTGACCAATTAGCTAGTTTGCCTCATATATTTGCAGTTAGACACCACCAGCTAGTACTGTGGTGGCTAGCTAACGTTAGCAGGCTGCTGCCCATCATGGCTTCGGTGTAACTCAAGACGCAATTCATTTCAAGACTATTCTTAGCACGTACCACAAAACGACTCACAAAACATGTAACAAATAATTTTCCTTCCAATATTATTTTACAGTACCTTCCTTGGCCTTCACCACTGCCGTGATATGTTGCTGAGAAAGCAACCCCTGTGCTGTCGGGGACGTGGAGAGCTAGGGCCAAGATGGCGTCCTCTCCAAACTTCCAATGTTACTTTGGACACTCATCAAGCTACTTTTTGAAACGACAAAGCAAACAAACACCGCTGTCAGTGGCAGTACAATCTCGTGATTTTTGAAACCCTGCAATGTTTAGACATAAGCCCAGCTGCACCGGTAACCTCACAAAATGTTGGAATTTAACATTTTGGACATAACCTCCTCACACCTCTGCAGTGCGTCTGGAAGTGCCCTGTGCTGTTGTACCTTACTTCAAGCGTCACGCATCGTGTGCAAACATTATCGCGAGGTTCATGCACCCAGGAAAAATGCCACTGGTGAAAAAGCCATCAAAAATATGCGTGAAAGAGAACATCGTAACTGACATACAGTGTATGGAAGGCCGTTCCCGCCACCCACCAAAATAATTATGACTCGGAGTTAGTAAGTCAGTAATGAGAAGTCATAATCAAGATACAGTAAGTCATTATTATGAGATAGCAAGTCATCTTTATGAGATAACAAGTCATTATTGTGAGACAGTAAGTCGTAATTATGAGATAGCAAGTCATTATTGTGAGACAGCAATAGCAAGTCATATTTATGCGATAGTTAGTCATTATGGTATTGTAGGTCAATTATGAAATAGTAAGTCATTACAGTGCGATAGTAAGTCATAATTATGAAATACTAAGTCATTATTATGAGATATGTACATCTTAATTATGAGATAGTAAGTTTGGATCATTGAATAGTCCTGCAGTTTGACCCCTTTTAAAGAGGAAATCTGGGATTCAAACATTAACAAAGCATTTCCCCCGCAATGTCATTTGGTAAACAGCTGAGGAATGCATAGACGAAAGGACTTCACATATAGATGCAAGGACTGACCTTCCATGATAACAAAATTATACACTACCGTTCAAAAGTTTGCGGTCATTTAGAAATATCCTTGTTTTTGAAAGAAAAGCACATTTTTTGTTCATATAAATAACATCAAATTGATCAGAAATACAGTGTAGACATTGTTAATGTTGTAAATGACTATTATAGCTGGAAACGGCAGATTTTGTATGGAATATCTACCTACACACGATATCTACATAGGCGTACAGAGGACCATTATCAGCAACTATCACTCATGTGTTCCAATGGCACGTTGTGTTAGATAATACAGGTTTATCATTTTAAAAGGCTAATTGGTCATTAGAAAACCCTTTGCAATTGTGTTAGCACAGCTGAGAACTGTTGTGCTAATTTTGAAGGCCAGGAAGGCCAATAAGATCATCAAGGACATCAACCACCCGAGCCACTGCCTGTTCACCCCGCTCTCATCCAGAAGGCGAGGTCAGTACAGGTGCATCGAGACCGAGAGACTGAAAAACAGCATATTTCTCAAGGCCATCAGACTGTTAAACAGCCAGCCATCACTAACATTGAGTGGCTGCTGCCAACATATTGACTCAACTCCAGCCACTTTAATAATGGAAAAATTGATGTAATCAATTTATCACTAGCCACTTTATGTTATATAATGTTTACTTACCCTACATTACTCATCTCATATGTATATACTGTATGCTATACCATCTACTGCATCTTGCCATCTTGATGTAATTAAATGTATCACTAGCCACTTTAAACAATGCCACTTTATATAATTTTTTCATACCCTACATTACTCATCTCATATGTACATACTTTACGCTATACCATCTACTGCATCTTGCCATCTTGATGTAATGTATCACTAGCCACTTTAAACAATGCCACTAAATATAATGTTTTCATACCCTACATTACTCATCTCATATGTATATACTGTACTCTATACCATCTACTGCATCTTGCCTATGCCGTTCAGCCATCCCTCATTTATATATTTTTATGTACATATTCGTATTCATTCCTTTATACTTGTGTGTACAAGGTAGTTGTTGTGAAATTGTTAGGTTATATTACTTGTTAGATGTTACTGCATGGTCAGAACTAGAAGCACAAGCTATACTTGTGCTACACTCGCTACACTTGCATTAACACCTGCTAACCATGTGTATGTGACAAATAAATTTGATTTGATTAAAGAAGCAATAAAACTGGCCTTCTTTAGACTAGTTTAATATTTGGAGCATCAGCATTTGTGGGTTCGATTACAGGCTCAAAATGGCCAGAAACAAAGAACTGTCTTCTGAAACTCATCAGTCTATTCGTGTTCTGAGCAATGAAAGCTATTCCATGTGAGAAATGGCCAAGAAACTGAAGATCTGGTACAGCGCTGTGTACTACTCCCTTCACAGAACAGCGCAAACTTGCTCTAACCAGAATAGAAAGAGGAGTGGGAGGCCCCGGTGAAAAACTGAGCAAGAGGACAAGTACATTAGAGTGTCTATTTTGAGAAACAGATGCCTCACAAGTCCTCAACTGGCATCTTCATTAAATAGTACTCGCAAAACACCAGTCTCAACGTCAACAGTGAAGAGGCGACTCCAGGATGCTGGCCTTCTAGGCAGAGTTCCTCTGTCCAGTGTCTGTTCTTTTGCCCATCTTAATCTTTTCTTTTTATTGGCCAGTGAGATATGGCTTTTTCTTTGCAACTCTGCCTAGAAGGACAGCATCCCGGAGTCGCCTCTTCACTGTTGACGTTGAGACTGGTGTTTTGCGGGTACTATTTAATGAAGCTGTTTACAATTACATTGTCTTCAAACAATGGAGTAAAACAAGCTTATATTTTGGGTTCTAACTGTTGCTCATGAGTCATTTCTAAGTTATATTATACAAGAATCAATGGCTATATGTTAATAATTCAAATGTCTAAAAATGGATGTACCAATCCCAGATTGCCCCTTTAATGGATTGAATTTAATCAATTAATTAAATCTGATGTAAAACAGATGTCATCAAACAGGCACCAACTCACATCAACAAAACTCTCCAATCAACAAAATCACTACAAACTAACTCTATCTCGCACTGTCTCACACACACAAACACACACACACACAAAACGTGAATTTAGAAATTGATAATGCAGTACATCAACATGCACACACACACAGAAAAATATGGAGTAAAATGTAGCTTATGGCATTTTATCCAAATCAGAGAATATTTTCACACTTGCGTAGGCCTATTGATTCAAGTCTAGCTAGCTCTATGGTGTC
Organism: Salmo trutta; assembly: GCF_901001165.1. Lineage (NCBI taxonomy): Eukaryota > Metazoa > Chordata > Actinopteri > Salmoniformes > Salmonidae > Salmo > Salmo trutta. The sequence goes on along the minus strand of NC_042976.1, from coordinate 39,274,089 downwards.
AAAATTGAATGAAAAAATGACTCACTATTTCCATCAGTATCTGTTATAATAAATTAGCTTCAAAGCTCGTTTCGCACTATGAACTACCTAAACGTTTTTTGACCTAGAGTTAGACAATAAGCAAACATAAAATGACAATAAAAGCAAGTGAATAATATTTATTCAATACCAACAAATATATTTCAACATTTTTTAAATAATAAAATACATTAGTTAGCATGTTTCTTTGTTGAAAAAGTTGCATGTTTGCTTCTGTTTCAGGTAGGACTATCAAAAAAACAAATAGTCCTATTATGACATCAGGGTTCCAACATGGAATTATATTATGTGTCCGAATTTTCACATTATTTCCCAGTAAAACAGAACAAAATATTACACTGGAACGCTCTTTCCACTAAAGATATGCAAATCATTTCATAATTGAAACGAGTGTCAGTTACAAAGGAAACCAACATACTTTTTCAATCATCATCCTCAGCCAAGAAGGGTGTGTATGAAAGTGGTGGCTGATGAGGGGAGGACGGCTCATAATAATGGCTGGAACGGGGCAAATGGAATGGCATCAAACACATGGAAACCATGTGTTTGATGTATTTGATACCATTACACTTATTCTGCTCCAGTCATTACCAATAGCCCCTTCTCGCCAATTAAGGTGCCACCAACCTCCACGGGTGTACTAACTGGTAAGACTACAAAGATTTTGGTGGCAAAAAAATTACTATTTTTAATTATTTTAGAATTTATTTCCATAATAAAGTTTATTAAATACAGTATGATGTATTTGTTTAATGTGACTTTTTCTCTGTAGAAAGTCAGCCAGCATATACACTGCTCAAAAAAATAAAGGGAACACTTAAACAACATAATGTAACTCCAAGACAATCACACTTCTGTGAAATCAAACTGTCCACTTAGGAAGCAACACTGATTGACAATAAATTTCACATGCTGTTGTGCAAATGGAATAGACAACAGGTGGAAATTATAGGCAATTAGCAAGACACCCCCAATAAAGGAGTGGTTCTGCAGGTGGGGAACACAGACCACTTCTCAGTTCCTATGCTTCCTGGCTGATGTTTTGGTCACTTTTGAATGCTGGCGGTGCTTTCACTCTAGTGGTAGCATGAGACGGAGTCTACAACCCATACAAGTGGCTAAGGTAGTGCAGCTCATCCAGGATGGCACATCAATGCAAGCTGTGGCAAGAAGGTTTGCTGTGTCTGTCAGCGTAGTGTCCAGAGCATGGAGGCGCTACCAGGAGACAGGCCAGTACATCAGGAGATGTGGAGGAGGCCGTAGGAGGGCAACAACCCAGCAGCAGGACCGCTACCTCCGCCTTTGTGCAAGGAGGAGCAGGAGAAGCACTGCCAGAGCCCTGCAAAATGACCTCCAGCAGGCCACAAATGTGCATGTGTCTGCTCAAACGGTCAGAAACAGACTCCATGAGGGTGGTATGAGGGCCCGACGTCCACAGGTGGGGGTTGTGCTTACAGCCCAACACCGTGCAGGACGTTTGGCATTTGCCAGAGAACACCAAGATTGGCAAATTTGCCACTGGCGCCCTGTGCTCTTCACAGATGAAAGCAGGTTCACACTGAGCACATGTGACAGACGTGACAGAGTCTGGAGACGCCGTGGAAAACGTTCTGCTGCCTGCAACATCCTCCAGCATGACCGGTTTGGCGGTGGGTCAGTCATGGTGTGGGGTGGCATTTCTTTGGGGGGCCGCACAGCCCTCCATGTGCTCGCCAGAGGTAGTCTTACTGCCATTAGGTACCGAGATGAGATCCTCAGACCCCTTGTGAGACCATATGCTGGTGCGGTTGGCCCTGGGTTCTTCCTAATGCAAGACAATGCTAGACCTCATGTGGCTGGAGTGTGTCAGCAGTTCCTGCAAGAGGAAGGTATTGATGCTATGGACTGGCCCGCCCGTTCCCCAGACCTGAATCCAATTGAGTACATCTGGGACATCATGTCTCGCTCCATCCACCAACGCCACGTTGCACCACAGACTGTCCAGGAGTTGGCGGATGCTTTAGTCCAGGTCTGGGAGGAGATCCCTCAGGAGACCATCCGCCACCTCATCAGGAGCATGCCCAGGCATTGTAGGGAGGTCATACAGGCGCGTGGAGGCCACACACACTACTGAGCCTCCTTTTGACTTGTTTTAAGGACATTACATCAAAGTTGGATCAGCCTGTAATGTGGTTTTCCACTTTAATTTTGAGTGTCTGCTAAATGACTTAAATGTAAAAATGTAAAATAATGGCAAAGCAAAAACAGTTTTTTTGACATTTTCGCCAATTTATTACAAATAAAAAGCCTAAACATCACATTTACTGTCACGTCCTGACCAGCAGAGGGAGCAATTGTATTAGTTTTGGTCAGGACGTGGCAGAGATTTTTGTTACGTGTGAGTTGGTTGTTGGACTCCCAATTGAAGGCAGGTGTGTTGAGTTGCCTTTGATTGGGAGTCCTATATAGTAGTGTGTGTTTTTCCTTGTGGTTGTGGGTAATTGTTTCTGTTCAGTGTGTTATGCTGTCAATATTGTTGAGCTGTTGGTGTTTTCTTGTCTTGTAGTGTTCCAGTGTTCTTTTTTGAATTAAATCATGAACACTAACTCCGCTGCACCTTGGTCTTCTTCTCTCCATGACGACAGCCCTTACATTTACATAAGTATTCAGACCCTTTACTCAGTACTGTTGAAGCACCTTTGACAGAAATTAACCTTGAGTCTTCTTGGGTATGACGCTACAAGCTTGGCACACCTGTATTTGGTGAGTTTCTCCCATTCCTCTCTGCAGATCCTCTCAAACTCTGTAAGGTTGGATGGGGAGCGTTGCTGCACAGCTATTTTCAGGTCTCTCCAGAGATGTTTGGTCAGGTTCAAGTCCGGGCTCCTGCGTTGTCTTGGTTGTGTGGGTCGTTGTCCCACACAGCCAAGATGGATGCAAGATGGCGCCGACAGAAATGGTAGCCTCGCTTCAAGTCCTTAGGAAACTATACAGTAATTTGTTATCTTTAATGTATTATTTCTTACATTGGTTAGCCCAGAAAATCTTAAGCGTTATTACATACAGCCGGGAAGAACTATTGGATATAAGAGCGACGTCAACTTAACTCAGGAGGCTGAAGAAATTTGGCTTGTCACCTAAAACCCTCAAACTTTTACAGATGCACAACCAAGAGCATCTTGTTGGGCTGTATCACCGCCTCATACGGCAACTGCTCCGCCCTCAACCACAAGGCTCTCCAGAGGGTAGATGCGTTCTGCACAACACATCACCGGGGGCAAACTACCTGCCCTCCAGGACACCTACAGCACCCGATGTCACAGGAAGGCCAAAAAGATCATCAAGAACAACAAACACCCGAGCCACTGCCTGTTCACCCCGTTATCATCCAGAAGGCGAGGTCAGTTCATGTGTAGAGACTGTAAAACAGCTTCTATCTCCAGGCCATCAGACTGCTAAACAGCCATCACTAACATAGAGAGGCTGCTGCCAACATACAGACTCAAATCACTGGCCATTTTAATAAATGGATTTAATAAAGGTATCACGAGTCAATGTTTACATATCTTACATTACTCATCTACATTTACATTTACATTTAAGTCATTTAGCAGACGCTCTTATCCAGAGCGACTTACAAATTGGTGCATTCACCTATAATATCCAGTAGAACAACCACTTTACAATAGTGCATCTAAATCTTTTAAGGGGGGGGGGGGTTTAGAAGGATTACTTTATCCTATCCCAGGTATTCCTTAAAGAGGTGGGGTTTCAGGTGTCTCCGGAAGGTGGTGATTGACTCCGCTGTCCTGGCATCGTGAGGGAGCTTGTTCCACCATTGGGGTGCCAGAGCAGCGAACAGTTTTGACTGGGCTGAGCGGGAACTGTGCTTCCTCAGAGGTAGGGAGGCGAGCAGGCCAGAGGTGGATGAACGCAGTGCCCTTGTTTGGGTGTAGGGCCTGATCAGAGCCTGAAGGTACGGAGCTGCCGTTCCCCTCACAGCTCCGTAGGCAAGCACCATGGTCTTGTAGCGGATGCGAGCTTCAACTGGAAGCCAGTGGAGAGAGCGGAGGAGCGGGGTGACGTGAGAGACCTTGGGAAGGTTGAACACCAGACGGGCTGCGACGTTCTGGATGAGTTGTAGGGGTTTAATGGCACAGGCAGGGAGCCCAGCCAACAGCGAGTTGCAGTAATCCAGACGGGAGATGACAAGTGCCTGGATTAGGACCTGCGCCGCTTCCTGTGTGAGGCAGGTTCGTACTCTGCGAATGTTGTAGAGCATGAACCTACAGGATCGGGTCACCGCCTTGATGTTAGTGGAGAACGACAGGGTGTTGTCCAGGATCACGCCAAGGTTCTTAGCACTCTGGGAGGAGGACACAAGGGAGTTGTCAACCGTGATGGCGAGATCATGGAACGGGCAGTCCTTCCCCGGGAGGAAGAGCAGCTCCGTCTTGCCGAGGTTCAGCTTGAGGTGGTGATCCGTCATCCACACTGATATGTCTGCCATACATGCAGAGATGCGATTCGCCACCTGGTTGTCAGAAGGGGGAAAGGAGAAGATTAATTGTGTTGTCTGCATAGCAATGATAGGAGAGACCGTGTGAGGATATGACAGAGCCAAGTGACTTGGTGTATAGCGAGAATAGGAGAGGGCCTAGAACAGAGCCCTGGGGGACACCAGTGGTGAGAGCACGTGGTGCGGAGACAGATTCTCGCCACGCCACCTGGTAGGAGCGACCTGTCAGGTAGGACGCAATCCAAGCGTGGGCCGCGCCGGAGATGCCCAGCTCGGAGAGGGTGGAGAGGAGGATCTGATGGTTCACAGTATCAAAGGCAGCAGATAGGTCTAGAAGGATGAGAGCAGAGGAGAGAGAATTAGCTTTAGCAGTGCGGAGAGCCTCCGTGACACAGAGAAGAGCAGTCTCAGTTGAATGCCCAGTCTTGAAACCTGACTGATTAGGATCAAGAAGGTCGTTCTGAGAGAGATAGCAGGAGAGCTGGCCAAGGACGGCACGTTCAAGAGTTTTGGAGAGAAAAGAAAGAAGGGATACTGGTCTGTAGTTGTTGACATCGGAGGGATCGAGTGTAGGTTTTTTCAGAAGGGGTGCAACTCTCGCTCTCTTGAAGACGGAAGGGACATAGCCAGCGGTCAAGGATGAGTTGATGAGCGAGGTGAGGTAGGGGAGAAGGTCTCCGGAAATGGTCTGGAGAAGAGAGGAGGGGATAGGGTCAAGTGGGCAGGTTGTTGGGCGGCCGGCCGTCACAAGACGCGAGATTTCATCTGGAGAGAGAGGGGAGAAAGAGGTCAAAGCACAGGGTAGGGCAGTGTGAGCAGGACCAGCGGTGTCGCTTGACTTAGCAAACGAGGATCGGATGTCGTCAACCTTCTTTTCAAAATGGTTGACGAAGTCATCCGCAGTGAGGGAGGAGGGGGGGGAGGAGGATTCAGGAGGGAGGAGAAGGTAGCAAAAAGCTTCCTAGGGTTAGAGGCAGATGCTTGGAATTTAGAGTGGTAGAAAGTGGCTTTAGCAGCAGAGACAGAAGAGGAAAATGTAGAGAGGAGGGAGTGAAAGGATGCCAGGTCCGCAGGGAGGCGAGTTTTCCTCCATTTCCGCTCGGCTGCCCGGAGCCCTGTTCTGTGAGCTCGCAGTGAGTCGTCGAGCCACGGAGCAGGAGGGGAGGACCGAGCCGGCCTGGAGGATAGGGGACAGAGAAAATGAAAGGATGCAGAGAGGGAGGAGAGGAGGGTTGAGGAGGCAGAATCAGGAGATAGGTTGGAGAAGGTTTGAGCAGAGGGAAGAGATGATAGGATGGAAGAGGAGAGAGTAGCGGGAGAGAGAGAGCGAAGGTTGGGACGGCGCAATACCATCCGAGTAGGGGCAGAGTGAGAAGTTTTGGATGAGAGCGAGAGGGAAAAGGATACAAGGTAGTGGTCGGAGACTTGGAGGGGAGTTGCAATGAGATTAGTGGAAGAACAGCATCTAGTAAAGATGAGGTCAAGCGTATTGCCTGCCTTGTGAGTAGGGGGGGAAGGTGAGAGGGTGAGGTCAAAAGAGGAGAGGAGTGGAAAGAAGGAGGCAGAGAGGAATGAGTCGAAGGTAGACGTGGGGAGGTTAAAGTCACCCAGAACTGTGAGAGGTGAGCCATCCTCAGGAAAGGAACTTATCAAGGCGTCAAGCTCATTGATGAACTCTCCAAGGGAACCTGGAGGGTGATAAATGATGAGGATGTTAAGCTTGAAAGGGCTGGTAACTGTGACAGCATGGAATTCAAAGGAGGAGATAGACAGATGGGTCAGGGGAGAAAGAGAGAATGTCCACTTGGGAGAGATGAGGATTCCAGTGCCACCACCCCGCTGGCTCGATGCTCTAGGGGTATGCGAGAACACGTGGGCAGACGAGGAGAGAGCAGTAGGAGTAGCAGTGTTATCTGTGGTAATCCATGTTTCCGTCAGCGCCAGGAAGTCTAGGGACTGGAGGGTAGCATAGGCTGAGATGAACTCAGCCTTGTTGGCCGCAGACCGGCAGTTCCAGAGGCTGCCGGAGACCTGGAACTCTCATATGTATATACTGTATTTTATACCATCTATTGCATCTTGCCTATGCCGCACGACCATTGCGCATCCATATATTTATATGTACATATTCTTATTCCATCACCTTACATTTGTGTGTATAAGGTAGCCGTTGTGAATTTGTTAGATTACATGTTAGATATTACTGCACTGTCGGAACTAGAAGCACAAGCATTTCGCTACATTTGCATTAACCAATAAAATTTGATTTGTCCTATTGTAGGTGAACCTTCGCCCCAGTCTGAGGTCCTGAACACTCTCGAGCAGGTTTTCATCAAGGATCTCGCTGTACTTTGATTCGTTCAGCTTTGCCTCGATCCTGTCTCCCAGTCCCTGCTGCTGAAAAACATCCCCACAGCATGTTTCACCGTAGGGATGGTGCCAGGTTCCTCCAGATGAGACGCTTGGCATTCAGGCCAGAGTTAAAAAAAAATGTTAGGTAAATACCAATTGAAATAGGACATTAAATAAACCGGTTTATAATTGACTTTCAGAATATTATCCATAAACTAATTTACTCTGCATTCATTGAAATAACATTTAAATTGTTTTTGTGCTTTTGATTTTGTTCACTGCATTACCAAATAAATGAGTTGCATTTCCATTTTATATCAATCAGATATGACATGTTGCTTAGCATATAACTACAAAACACATATACCAGGTGCCAGAAATGGGATACATTGGCATAATTCAAGAATTTGCATTACCACAATTCATTAACATAATATCAAAAGTCTAATGTATATAATCAATATATTTCATCTACTGAGACAGAACATAAAACTCATTTTGAGTTATAATTCTGTTGTGTGCAAATAATTGGAAATCAATCACTCAACTACAACAACTATAGCAGGTACACTTTTAATGTATTGTTAGATGGCCAACTAAGGAAGGTACAAATAAGTCATTTTTATGACAGTATCAATCACAGATTTTCATTTTTTTCATTCATTTTTTTCAACTGTTTAATTAAATATGTATATGTATGCATATACTCAACCAGACAAATAAATGACATTTGTCTCCTTACAAAAAGTGAGTTTTACATACATGGCATGTGAAACCCATAAGTACACAACAACCAGAAGGCACTTCCTGGGCCCGATAGTTGACCACTCCCTCAGCCCGATAGTGGACCACTCCCTCAGCCCGATAGTGGACCACTCCCTCAGCCCGATAGTGGACCACTCCCTCAGCCCGATAGTGGACCACTCCCTCAGCCCGATAGTGGACCACTCCCTCAGCCCGATAGTGGACCACTCCCTCAGCCCGATAGTGGACCACTCCCTCAGCCCGATAGTGGACCACTCCCTCAGCCCGATAGTGGACCACTCCCTCAGCCCGATAGTGGACCACTCCCTCAGCCCGATAGTGGACCACTCCCTCAGCCCGATAGTGGACCACTCCCTCAGCCCGATAGTGGACCACTCCCTCAGCCCGATAGTTGACCACTCCCTCAGCCCGATAGTGGACCACTCCCTCAGCCCGATAGTTGACCACTCCCTCAGCCCGATAGTGGACCACTCCCTCAGCACGATAGTGGACCACTCCCTCAGCACGATAGTGGACCACTCCCTCAGCACGATAGTGGACCACTCCCTCAGCCCGATAGTGTACCACTCCCTCAGCCCGATAGTGGACCATCCCAGTGGTACTGTAAATGCATCGCACTAACACATCTCACTGCACTGAGACATGCTTATGACCTCCCTCTGACCTCTGATTTGGATAGACAAGTCCTTGGTAAAGCCAACCTGGGGCAACATGTTCGTCCGAGCAGGGACAGTGGTGGTAGACTATGATGGTGGTGCTAGTGGTTGAGGTTTTTTAAACTTGCTTTGCATCCACACTCTGCGCATTACAACTTTCTTCCCTCTGTTCACCTGTAGTCGCCTATCCTCCAGATTCTGAATTTCTTCCAAACCAGCACTGGAAAATAAACTGCGAACTTCATCTGTGGAAAGAGTAACATAATATTACCATCACACATTACCACCACTAAATTATTTAAGATTAGATTTGAAATAATGTCTACACACAATATTCAAAGATACAATATTCACAGAGACTTTTGAATCAATTGACCTTTTGTGAAGAAATAAACACAAGTTCCATCTCCCCGGGAGTAGAAATTCTCTGACAAGCATCGACCTGTTGATCAGAGAAAAGGTCTCACTGTCATTATTAACATATAGCCACTTTAGACAAAATGTATTCACTACTACCTATTTCAAATGATTATGATCTGCTGTTTTTCCCCTATCAATTATATTTATTTCCTCTGTAAAGTGTATACTTTGTGAAAATGCACTTTATCTAAAGTTCAAATTAGAATGGCACCTTTTTTAAACCGTAGTTGTGATAGGTCATATCTGCCATAATCCCGGAAGAGGAGTATCCCTCCGGGTTTCAGGAATTGAGACAAGCGGGTCACAACTCCTTGGACTCTGTCAAAGAAATCAATCAAATGACAAACCAACCAATCAATTCATCAGTTTCCTTCTCAAAACAATGTTTTGATATGCAAAGGTATGATACATAAAAGTGGGCAGTCGACGCAAAACTTCATAAGGATAGTTAGACACATTTTGAGAGATGTTCATTTTATCATTCCAGAGCGAGGCTTCCCAGGAAATGAACATATACAGTACTGTACAAGCTGTAAGGCTTTTGCGAGGGAGAAAAGGGGTAAGAATTTGACAGTACTCTCCTCCCCAATATGTTAGCTGTTCAAATGCACAGTTGCATCTCAGCTAACATACAGTGCATTCAGAAATTATTCAAACCTCTTGACTTTTTCCATATTTTGTTACGTTTCAGCCTGATTCTAAAATGTATTACGGTGTTTTTTCCCGCTCATAAATCTACATCTTTGTCATTATGGGGATTTGTGTGTAGATTGATTAAATCTTTTTTTTCCGCATCAATTTTAGAATAAGGCTGTAACGTAACAAAATGGGGGAAAAGGGGAAGAGGTCTGAATACTTTCCAAATGCACTGTATGTGATGTCTGACAGAAAGTTAGTGAGCTAAAGAGAGCATATTTCAAATTCACAGTTATACACCCACAGAAAATGCCTGCAGTAGAAGCCTTTTGACTTTGTCTTATTTTGTGACTGATAAATACAAGTAACAAGCTGCTTCCAATGACTGAAGCGAATCAGCAATCAATGGCCCATTGTAGAGACAATATGCTCCATGATACTCCAGGCACTACACTCAATACTCACTTAGAGCTCAATAACAACCTGAACCATTAAAGATTTTACACAGCAAGAAAATGGCAGGAGGTACTGAGATGAAACCCCAGGACAGTACCAACTTACCTCTACATCAAATATAAAATGAAAAGTGATGGAATACAGGAAAATCTATTAGGCTTGCTGTGAGAGCTGGCTGGCAGCCAGCCCATATCCATAATTCTAATCAGCTGCAATCTTCAGGGGCCTCAGTATGAAGTAAAATGTCACTGTTTGTTACAAAAAGCAAGCATCCAAGTACCCAGGGTAAATGGATCTGCAGTTAGACTTAATGCCATTTTGAAGTGAATCATAAATAGACTGCAAATAGGCACATACAGTACTGTATGAGGGGAAAGGGGGATACCTCGTCAGTTGTACAACAATGCATTCAACTGATGTGTCTTCTGCATTTAACCCAACCCCTCTGAATCAGAGAGGTGCGGGGGGCTGCCTTAAATCATCAGCCACTTCATTGGCGCCAGGGGAGCAGTTGTTGTTGGGGGGTTAACTGCCTAGCTCAGGGGCAGAACAACATATTTTTACCTTGTCGGCTCGGGGATCCAATCCAGCAACCATTTGGTTACTAACCCAACACTCCTACCCGCCAGGCTCCCATATTCTGTGCTACTTTTAAAGGGATGGTGTTAGCTACATGAACAGCACACCAGAGCTTACATCCTAAACTGATCTCAGTCAGCATGCTATTTCAATGGGTATTTTGCTTATTCACTTGCAACTGCCTTATCATACAAAACATTTGCAATTAGCAAATGCATATAATCTGTATAAATAAACCCAGGATGTTCTTGATTCAAAACACACACGGTAGTAGAAAATAGCATAACCTCAGAGTGTGAGAGAGGGCCTGTTTTTGGAGGGTGGAGAGGGTTAGATTAGTAATGACATTCAGACAAAGCATCGGGAGGTGATAAATGAGAGTTGGCGCTCCTGCCTTTGTCTCCTAAACATCACCTACCGCTCGGGGTGAATGGAGGACAGCACGAAGACCAGCAGAATAACATCCAGGCTCAGTGGAGGGAACGGAAAGGAGCCCACCTCGTCACAGACGTCCTGAACAAAGGCGTGACACACAGTCTGGTCATAGTCTGGGTGGTCCTACATGGGGAAAAAGAGGGGACTAAGTGGCCTCTGATTCCAAATAGCACAATGATATCAATATGTTAACAATTAAACTCATTAATTAATTAAATGTAGTGGATAACTTAAAACCTACTGTCGAGCTCTTATGATGGCAATTTGGATTTCATTTTTCTTATCTTAAACTCTGCATTGTTGGAAAAGTACCCGTAAGAAAGTTTAATAAGCATGTGACCTTTTTAAAAATATATATATATTTGACAAACATACATCAATTATGCATTATGTGAGAATGTAATTATTTTCATAATTAGAAGAAAAAGATCACAAGGCATGTTTAATGTAAGCCATTTTGAATGAAAAACTATTATTCACTTCTTTTCTTACATTTACTGAAAAAACATGACCATTATCAGGTTAAAAGGGGATGAATAATACTCCTGGAAACTGAACCACTCCCCCCTAAAACAAATAAGCCGTTGTGGCAAGACCTGACACTAAATCACCACTAAAAGGTGCATATAACTGAAGGCACCCGTAAACACACCAGTACTTTACAGTATAGTTCAAAAGAATGACATAATGAGGTGGTTACTTCAAGCCAGCAATAGTATTAGCAATGTGAACAAACTAGGTGTTTTCCTAGTGTTTCATGAGTAGATACGTAGCATTAATTGAGCAACATCATATTAAGCTCTTAAATAGACTTGGAAAGGATTGCACCCATAAATCGCAAAGCAACTGACAACAGAGAAGGATAAATGTAACAACCTCTAATGAGGGCACACAGTCTGTTCCTAGTAGACTGCTCTAGTCTCAGATTAAAGATAAATGCTCTGCATCTCAAGGACTCCATGCAATAATGTCAAGGACTGCTGGTCATGGCCATTTGATAAAAGACTCTCAATTACAAGAGCATCAAATGTCCACCAGGCCTCAAATCAAGCAAGGTGAGACGATTAACATTTTGAGTAGAAGAGAAGGTTAATGTGAAAAACAAGACAAACAAGTAGCTTGACCGTGATGTAATAACCTGTTTGGAATGATTCAATTTCAACCAGATTTCAACCTGTTTGTAATGATGTTATTTCACCCTGATTTCAACCTGTTTTCAATGTTTGTTTGTAAGAATCTCGCTTGTTTGGAAAATTGTATCTAGATCTTTAAGAGAGCTTACCTTGACCAGCTGGACAGCACGAGGGGAAAAGTCACAGCAGTATAAGAATGCCCCTGTGTTTCTATAAGACAGCAACACAGATAGGGAACTTGTCAGCTTAATTTCATATCATTTTTACCACAAACACACCAATACAAAACAAAAATGTACAGTGCCTTCAGAAAGTATTCATACTCCTTGACTTATTCCACATTTCGTTGTGTTTCAGCCTGAATTCAAAATTGATTAAATAGATCCTCACCCATCTACACACAATACCACTAATGAAAGTGCAAAATAGCTTTTAGAAATGTTTGCAAATTTATTGAAAACGGAATACCGAAATATCTAATTTACATAAGTATTCACACCCCATAGTGTTCACCTATGGGGAATCATCTTTGGCAGCGATTACAGCTGTGAGTCTCTGAGCTTTGCACACCTGGATTGTTCAATATTTTCACATTATTCTTGTTAAATTCTTCAAGCTTTGTCAAGTTGATCATTGCTAAAACAGTCATTTTCAAGTCACAAGTCATGTTAAACATGATTATTGCACACAGTGAGTCCATGCAACTTATGTGACATAAGCAACTTTTTACTCCTGAACATATTTAGGCTTGCCATAACAAAGGGGTTCTATACTTATTGACTCAAGACATTTCAGCTTTTCATTTAATTAATTTGTAAACATTTCTAAAAATATAATTCCACTTTGACATTATGGGGTATTATTGCGTGTTGGCCCATGACACAAAATCTAAACGCAATCCATTTTAAATTCAGGCTGTAACACAACAAAACGTGGAAAAAGTCAAGGGGTGTGGAGTAGGGTTACAAGTTAAGTGTATAATGACAGGTAGACTTAACTGTATAAGATCTACAGTAGCAATCAGTAAATATTTACTGAACAAAATAGCTCTTAAATCCCCCACCCAGCAGGGAGACTGAGGGGCTAATACATTGGCTATCAGATAACATGCTTTCCATTTCATTGAAGAGTCATTCATAGGGTTATGCATGCAGTCCAAGGTTAAACACTTCCTACTCGTTACTTTCCTCTCCTAGCCTTGCCAAGTCCTCTGGACAAAATGTTCTATGCAAGATGACATCATGCTTTGGCACAGGTTGTCTGCATAACAAAGTAAATATCAAAACATTTGCCTTCAAGAGAGACAATGTTATTCCAGAATTATTTTTGAATTTAAAAAAAAATCTACCATTGAACACCACAGGTTCAGTTTGTGATGTCATGCATGAATGAATACATTTTCTGATCCGAGTGTATAACAATTTAAAAGACAACGAGACTGGATCAAATATATGTAATGATGTTGTACTTACTTAATAGAGCTGACAATAGGATACACACTGTTACCAGCCCCACATCCAACCTATGACAAAAATAACATTCTGTCAAAATAGACGACATTTGACTCAACTACTAGCCAGTGAAATCAACACCAAAGTTCTAACTCCACAGAAGCATTCTAACTACATAATATATGAACAAGTGTGGGAGGTGAGGGATAAAAGCAAGATGAAAATACCTCTAAGATCCTGAAAGTTGCATGTTCGCCTGGGAAAGAGCTGGGCTGCCTCGCAGCCCCTGCAGTGTCTCTCCCATCTTGATTACAGGACTGCTGGCAATCACTAGTCAGTGGATCTATGTGCTGGTGACTGGGTGCATGTTGCCGCTGCTGGCCCATCTCTTTCTCCCTGCCGGACACACCAGGCTCTGGGCATGGGGCCCGCAGCCCACACGGTCTCTCCTCAGTAGCACCGCTCCCTAGCCCCAAAGGAAGAAGCTCTGGGAACTCCAAGAACAGCCACTTGCGATCTTTAAAGAACTTGTCCTGGTGCATCTCATAAAAGCTGTCCCAGTATTTACAGGCGTCTATGTCATATTTGCCTTAGTGGGGGATGAAGAACAAAAATAACAGAAATATTTGTTTTCATACAATCAAAATTAAGAACATAATTTGCTAGGAACGTTTAGAGAAGGGCTACCTTGCTCTTCTAATGGAATGCGTAAGCTAGAATTATCGTCTGCCTTTTGTCTGGCTTTTTCTTTCTCTTCCTCAGACCACTTCACATGGTCCCTAAAACACAATAATTTCAACATTAACATATTGTATGCTTGATCCAAAATACACTGCTGTGCCCTTTGACACAGTATATTATCAACTTCAGACTTCACATTGAAAGTTGCATTAAATAAAAATAATAGATGTGCAAACGCATACCACATGTTATGCTGGAAGACGTCCTCAGGGTTGGTCAGAATCCTCGCTCCCAAAGGAGCGGGGGGTTGTCCCCCTCTGCTGTTTAGTCTGCAGGGAACCCTGCCCCAAACCATAGCCACTGAGGCTAGGGAGAGGCGTCGTAATCCTCTCATTTAGACTATGGATTGGGAAAACCAGGCAAGAAACCAATCAATCTATTTTAATTATGGAATACTTAGCCCATTCAAATAGACTGTAAATGGTATTAAACATTACAAATCTGTGGTTCCAGCCCTGAATGCCGATTGGCTGACAGCAGTGGTATATCAGACCGTTTTTCCACGGGTAAGACAAAACATTTATCTTTACTGCTCTAATTACGTTGGTAACCAGTTTATAATAGCAATAAGGCACCTCAGGGGTTTGTGGAATATGGCCAACATACCACGGCTAAGGGCTGTGTCCAGGCACTCCGCGATGTGTTGTGCCTAAGAGCAGCCCTTAGCTGTGGTATATTGGCCATATACCACACCCCCTCATGCCTTATTGCTTAAATATACCATCTATTCACGAAGCTGTCTGCCTCCTGAAGGGATTTCGCCGACGCTCCGACGCTGCCCAAAATGCTCTGTCTAAACGCAAATACGCCTCCGCACGTGATACAGTTTTGGAAACACTTGGAATGTAACTTTCGTGTAAGCGAGAAATCATTTTTATACAAAATATACACTTATTGTGTGCAGTTTAGGAAAGTTGCACCTGGCTGTATTTTGAGAAACACAGGAAATGTGCAATGGAATGGTCCAATGGAAATGCAATCGCAAGGTGAGAGGATGTGTCGTAGCCGAGGCGATGTGTGAATACAACCGGGTGCATCTTTGCATCTTAAGTATTTGAAAGATTCTTTCTCGCTTATATGAAAGTTAAGTTCTAAAGGTAACCAAAACTATAATCACAAGTCAGGATTAAACAGAGCGTCAGGATTGTAGTTCACGAGGGAGCCAGCTGTGATCAGTACCCTCAGCTGAGAACTCAAGGGAGGCTGCCTGTAAACTAGGTATACCTCGTTTGGGTTATTGAGAGCTACCCAAATTGTACCATCAAATTCTGATTAATCATAATGACAAGTCTGGGCAATTCCACAGTAACGGAATTGAGACTTAAAATGTACGCCAAACAAAAACCATTGATTTCAAAGTTTAACAAACCATACATCTATGCACAAGGACAACTTTTAACAATTTAAAAACTGAAAATTTTACCAAAACACATTTACCAGAAGAACTGTGCAGATGCAAATTTGGTAACAGAATTTCGGTAAAATCTTCCTCCATTTTTTGTGTTCACGTTTCCCAAAAATTAAATAACTGCTTCAAATTCAACAATGTCTGCAGAAAGAATGAGGTGTCAGCTATGACATGGCAAATTGATTATTTAATTAACTACAGTAAGTGGATTTAAACCCGGTATTGGCATTTCAGTAACAGTATTTAATTATGGGTCCCTGATCTGTACTACACAGAAATGCATAATTATGAATATAAAATGGCATTCTCTTCATGGTGAAGTATCCTAAAAAGGTACACAAAAGGTATAAATATGTAAAATCATCCTTTGCATATTTGGGTACTATTCTACACACTGGCTGTTTAATGAACTAGAGCTGCCCCCAAATAAGAACAAATTTGGTTGTCTGGACCGGACCAAATCTGAACCAATCATAGACGTCTAGGTTTTCGCATGTTTGGACATCAAAATACAGCATAGAACTCAGTAGAGTACAGTACAATACAGAACAGTAGAGTTCAGTATAGCAGTATAGTAAAGTATAACCTAGTACAGTAGATTATATTGTACTCAACTAGTACTGTGAACCGTACTTAACACTACAGTACTGTACTGATCTATACACTACTTTTCTTTACTGTACTCTATTCTATTGTGCTTACTGTACTGAACTATTCTCCACTTTACTCTACTGAACTATACTAATTTCCTTTACTGTACTACGCTGTAGCCTAGTGGTTAGAGCGTTGGGCCAGTAACCGAAAGGTTGCTGGATCGAATCCCCGAGCCGACAAGGTAAAAATCTGTTGTTCTGCCCCTGAGCAAGGCAGTTAATCCACTGTTCCCCGGGTGCCGAAGACGTGGATGTCGATTAAGGCAGCCCCCCCGCACCTCTCTGATTCAGAGGGTTAAATGCTGAAGACACATTTCAGTTGAAGGCATTCAGTTGTACAACTGACTTTCCCTCTCCCTAAAATACTCTACTTTTCTTTACACTATGAATTCCCATTTTAGCCAATTCAATTGCAGAAATTCCGTTAGCGATTTTTCTGACATTCCGTTACCAATTTGGAAACAACATTTTTTGGTTTAATAACTTAAAACCTGTTGGGGACAGGGGGCAGTATTTGCACGTCCGGATAAAAAAACGTACCCGATTTAATCTGGTTACTACTCCTGCCCAGTAACTAGAATATGCATATCATTAGTAGATTTGGATAGAAAACACTCTAAAGTTTCTAAAACTGTTTGAATGGTGTCTGTGAGTATAACAGGACTCATATGGCAGTCAAAACCCTGAGACAAATCCTAACAGGAAATGGAAATCTGATGTGTGGAATAACTTCAAACCTTTGCCATTGAAACACACAGGGACTTATTAATCATTTAGCACTTCCTAAGGCTTCCACTAGATGTCGACAGTCTTTACAAAGTGGTTTGAGTCTTCTATGGTAGAAACTGACCCAAAGAGAGGCTTGGGAAGTTGGTCAAAGGGGGAGGGCCATTTACTACTATGACGTGGGTGCCCATGGCTACCCTCCCCTTTCGAAACATTTAGTAAGACAATGCAATCGTCCGCCTTGAATATTATTGAAGCTCTGGTTGAAAAAGGCCCTAAAGATTTATGTTATACAACGTTTGACATGTTTGAACGAACGTAAATATATATTTTTTGCACATTCGTGACGACAAGTCCCGCGCGCTTCAGTACATTATGAGTAGCCTTCGGAACGCGCTAACAAGAAGGAACTATTGGGACATAAATTATTAACTTTTTCGAACAAAACTACATTTGTTGTGGACCTGGGATTCCTGGAAGTGCCTTCTGATGAAGATAATCAAAGGTAAGGGAATATTTACAATAGTATTTTTGATGGTTGATGGTTCCAAGATGGCGCTAACATGTATCGCCTAGCCTATTTTTCTGAGCATACCACGTCGTTTATTGCAAAGTGTGATTTCCCAGTAAAGTTCTTTTTAAATCTGGCAATGCGGTTGCATTCACGAGATGTTAATCTATAATTCTTTGAATGACAATATTACATTTTAACAATGTTTTCGAATAGTAATTTTGTAAATTGTAGCGCTGATTCACCGGAAGCATTTGAGGGAAAATATTTTCTGAACGTCACGCGCCGATGTAAAATGCTGTTTTTATATATAAATATGAACTTTATCAAACAAAAAATGCATGTATTGTGTAACATGATGTCCTAGGAGAGTCATCTGATGAAGATTGTCAAAGGTTAGTGCTGCATATAGCTGTGTTTTGGGTATTTGTGATGCATGCTAGTTGCTTTGAAAATGGCAGTGTGATTATTTCTGGCTGGGTACTCTCCTAACATAATCTAATGTTTTGCTTTTGCTGTAAAGCCTTTTTGAAATCGGACAACGTGGTTCGATTCAGGAGAGGTGCATCTATAAAACGGTGTAAAATAGTCATATGTTTGAGAAATTGAAGTTATAGCATTTATGAGGTTTTGTATTTTGCGCGACGCAATTCCACTAGCTGTTGACTAGGCCAGAGAGGTTAACTCAGAAACAAAGTTAATATCAGTAAAAACATTAACTAATTGATGGGTCTACCTTTACTTGTTACTTCTGTTAACTTTCATTATCCTCACTCGAGTGAGAGAAATTTGTAAATATCTTAAAGATATGTTGGGTTTTGGTAACGGAATTTGAAGGCACAAGGCAATGTTTCTTAAACTTACAGAAGACAGAGAAATTTCTTCAATACTAAATATACCTGTTGATATTAGTTGGCAGGGGTCTTTACTTCAATATTATTGTATTATTCCCTGGTAGATATTTTATAAAGACCTCTTTCATATCTGTTTGACCAGAAATCAAAGCCTTAGCTTTTTCCACATATTTTGGGATAATTCTTTTTCTCGAAAAGTATTCAGACCCCTTGACGTTTTCCACATTACAGCCTAATTCTAAAATTGATTAAACGTTTTCCTCAATCTACACACAATACCCCATAATGACAAAGCAAAAACTGGTTAAGATTTCTTTGCAAATGTATATAAATAAAACAGAAATACCTTATTTATGTAATTTACATAAATATTCACTCTTTGCTATGAGACTCGACATTGAGCTCAGTTACATCCTGTCTCCATTGATCATCCTTGTGATGTTTCTACAACTTGATTGGAGTCCACCTGTGGTAAATTCTATTTATTGGACATGATTTGGAAAGGCACACACCTGTCTATATAAGGTCCCACAGTTGACAGTGCATGTCAGAGCAAAAACTAAGCCATGAGGTTGAAGGAATTGTCTATAGAGCTCCAAGACAGCATTGTGTTGAGGCACAGATCTGGGGAAGGGTACCAAAAATGTCTGCAGCATTGAAGGTCCCCAAGAACACAGTGGCCTCTATCATTCTTAAATGGAAGAAGTTTGGAACCACCAAGACTTTTCCTAGAGCTGGCCGCCCGGCCAAACTGAGCAATCGGGGGAGAAGGTCCTTGGTCAGGGAGGTGACCAAGAACCCGATGGTCACTCTGACAGAGTTCCAGAGTTCCTCTGTGGAGATAGGAGAACATTCCAGAGGGACAACCATCTCTGCAGCACTCCACAAATCAGGATTTTATGGTAGAGTGGCCAGACGGAAGCCACTCCTCAGTAAAAGGCTCATGACAGCCCGCTTGGAGTTTGCCAAAGGGCACCTAAAGGACTCTCAGACCATGAGAAACAAGATTCTCTGGTCTGATGAAACCAAGATTGAATTCTTTGGCCTGAATGCCAAGCATCAGGTCTGGAGGAAACCTGTCACCATCCCTACGATGAGGCATGGTGGTGGCAGCATCATGCTGTGTGGAGTTTTTTCAGCGGCAGGGACTGAGAGACTAGTCAGGATCGAGGGAAAGATGAACGGAGCAAAGCACAGAGATCCTTGATGAAAACCTGCTCCAGAGCACTCAGGACCTCAAGACTGGGGCGAAGGTTCACCTTCCAACAGTACAAGGACCCTAAGTACACAGCCAACACAACGCAGAAGTGGCTTTGGGACAAGTCTCTGAATGTCCTTGAGTGGCCCAGCCAGAGCCCGGACTTGAACTCGATCTAACATCTCTGGAGAGACCTGAAAATAGCTGTGCAGCGACGCTCCCCATCCAACCTGACAGAGCTTGAGAGGATCTGCAGAGAAAAATGGGAGAAACTCCCCAAATACAGGCAGCCAAGCTTGTAGCGTCATACCCAAGAAGACTCAAGGCAATTCTTCAACAAAGTACTGAGTAAAGGGTCTGAACACGTGTGTGTGTGTGTGTGTGTGTGTGTGTGTGTGTGTGTTATACATTTGCAAACATTTCTAAAAACCTGTTTTTGCTTTGTCACTATGTGATATTGTGTGTAGATGGATGGGGGGGACTATTTTATTCATAGAATAAGGCTGTAACGTAACAAAATGTGGAAAACATCAAGGGGTCTGAATACTTTCCAAATGCACTGTTTACCTTAATAAAAAGTAGACTCGGATTTCTTTTGACACCCAATTTGACATGCTCCTATGACCTTCACATCTTGTTGCTCATGGTCCTTTTACATGGAAATTACTGTCTCTTGAGTTATCAAAGATTGATTTTCTACAAAGAGGGAAAATGACAAGACTCCACTTCCTCTCTGGATGAACCATGAACTCAGAAATAATAACAAACGGAAGTAGCTGGGAAAGGATGAAACTACACATTAGGGGAAAGTGGTCAAAGCAAGTATTGAAACCCAAATTAAACTATACAATTACATTAAACTGTTAATTAGACACGAAAGGACATTGCCATAGGTTGTTTAGTTTATCAGTGGCATATCCCTCTATCACGACTTTGAAGTGTGCCCTCAAGAACTGCACATACCAGCATGCTGCAGTGCATTTAAGAAACCCACGCGACTGCAACACTTCTTTGAAACGCTTTTCCAACTAGTTGGATGTTATTCAGGAAAATCTTACATTCTAACTAATATTGGACCCAGAAGTGTAAAATCTAAGATTGTTTGCTTGTTAGATATGATCTTCATAAGGAAGGAAGTTGATAGTCTCGTTCAACACATACTGCTAGCTAGCTAACATAATTGAGCTAACGTTAGCTATAAAATAACGGCTAATATCACCGTGTGCAGCTGATGCTAAGGACACGTCATTTTAGCAGTCATGATTGTTAGTTATGCCCATTTAATTACCATTCTCTAAAGGACTAGGTTGGAGTATCGAATACCGGCGTGGATAACAATTGAACTGCGCTTACCTTGCTTTGGGCACACTGGTGTTCTTGGGTTGTCACTAGTTACCACAGCCACAAAGTCAAAATGGGCTATATTTAAAAAAAAACAGCTTAATTTAAGGTCAAGATTAGGCATAGGGCTAGCAAAGCATTGTGGTTAGGTTTAAAATAATTTTAAGATGATACATTGTAGAAATAGGTGGGGTTTAGCCATAATTATGACTTGGCTGTGCTGGTAACTAGTGAAGACCTTGTTTTTTTGTGGAGTGGACAAGCCCCTGTGCATTGAGCGCTCTCTAATGATGCCTCAGCTAAGAGGGAACCATTTTGCTGCATATCTGGACCTGTGATTTAGAGCCATTTTTTTATGCCGACACTGTCAAGACTCAACTTGAAGATTGTTGTTAAAGGCTTTTATTCGTTAACTCCAGGACAGCAAAGACTAAACCAAAGTCTGGACCAAGTCCTCATTGACTCTTTTTTTGCACTAACTCTCTTGCACTGACTGATTCTATGCACACACACCAGACTACCCACATACTCACACTAACACCCTAATGCACGCACACACACACACTTTCACGCTCACCTCATACGCTGCAGCTACTGTCTGTCTATCCTGTTGCCTAGTCACTTTACCCCTACCTATAATAAGCCTCCCGAGTGGCGCATTGGTCTAAGGCACTGCATCTCAGTGCTAGAGATGTCACTACAGACCTTGGTTCGATTCCAGGCTGTATCACAACCGGCCTTGATTGGGAGTCCCATAGGGTGGCGCACAATTGGCCCAGCATCGTCCGGGTTAGGGTTTGGCCGGAGTAGGCCATCGTTGTAAATAAACATTTGTTCTTAACTGACTTGCCTAGTTAAATTAAAAACAAAATATATATATGTGTATATGTATAGTACATGTCTACCTCAATTACCCGTACCCCTGCACATCAACTCAGTACTGGTACTCCCTGTATATAGCCGTTTCGTTTTTACTCGTTATACACTGTGTATTTATTAATTGTGTCACTTTATATATATTTTCAAATGTATCTTATCTTTAACTCTGCATTGTTGGAAAAGGACCCGTAAGTAAGCATTTTACTGTTAGTCTATGAAGCATGTGACAAATCAAATTTGATTGTAAAATCCACAATGGGAGGATTTATTTAGAAATTGGTCAGTGCTGCTACAGTAGGTATAGCCCTTGATAACTCTTAGTTCCATTACATTACACATAATAATCATTGGAGAGGGAATCTTCTGTATGGGGGAGTTTTGTTAAGAGCCCTGACGCTTGGTCTGAATATTAACACGCATCGCTTGCGGTACGGTTTTTGGAACAATAAGGACCTTAACTTTCATATAAGCAATAAATACTTAAAAATATATATATATATTAAATGAATACACACCTTTTATAGTGTTAGGGTTAGTGTAACCACAAGGCCGTATTTCCATGTTATGGCGTGTTTACAGAAGACCTCTGTAATAATTAGTTATCTAGCATGCTCTGAACACCTGTGTGTAACAAGAAAGCCGCCAGAAACGTGTTGTCACTGAAAAATACTCAGCTGCAACTGTGATATATGCAATTGTGTGTTTTTTTGCGTTTGTGAAATTATTTTGATGTGATATGAAAATAAAGGGCTTTATGTTTCTAGAACCGTATTGCAATTGAGAATTGATTGACGTTTAGATGGAGTATTTGGCTGTCTTGGCTGCCAGAGCCAGTCTACCTCTGAACATTAAGGAGGTAATTAAGAGTACATCTTGGGTTACAGTATGTAATGTGTATATTTTATTTTCAAACTACATTATGGGGCATTGTTATTATGCTGCATTACATGACCACCATCAGGAACTACTGTAGGTTTACTTTTGGATGCAACGAAACCACACCTGACTTTAAAATCCGTCAAATCCCATGCAGTCGCGTTACATGTTCAAACACTTGAATGCATAATGTACTATAGCCTAGCCTACACCTCGATTAGACTGATAGGCAATTAATCAATGAACATGAAAACATGCATTAGCCTGTCATTATTTCTATCATCGATAGCGCCTACGCCTTCTATCGCGGTTTCGGACTTCTAGCGCGGTAGGGATAATAAGGAAGGGACTTGTTGGTGTTTCACAGTTCGATACAGTGAAGGAGTTTTTCCATCACAGCTCATCGAGATGATGTGAGTTAACATAGCGCGTTGTCCTAGCATTGTTGTTCTAGCAATTCTTGCTTGACAAATTGCTCTTTGCTAAGAAGCTATGTTTATTTCTTTTTTTAAAAACAATCACAGTAATAGTTGCCCAGATAAAAGAACGTATGCATTGGACTGTTTAAGCATATTAAGTATGCTGCTGCTATAGTGTGTCAAAGCCTTTTGTGCATGTCAGTTTCAGATGCAGGTGTCTTTGACAGGCATTGTCTTTAACTGTCACAACAAATGTATTACTGAGAAACACAAATAATCCCCAATAAAAGGATGTCTAGATGGCTCATCTGGTTGGAGGATGGTGCTGGCAGCGCCATTGTTGTGAAGTCAATTTATGCATGGCTCACAAATACTTTGCGTGCTAAGTTGCTTTGAATGAAAGCTTCTGCTAAATCATTATACATTCACTTATTTAACATACTGTGATCAAGATGATTACAGTAAATTCCCTTTGAGAAAAGGTCCAATGTGCTTTGTAGTTGTCATAACCCGTACAAATATCCGCAATATTCCCGCTGTACACATTAATACGCAAAGAATGGAATGCAAGACATGAAGCGCTGTTCTCTGGAGTCTGACTTGTTCCACTTCCACCCTGATGACTCAGGAATAATCATTCATGTTGCACCATAAAATGAGTCTAAAACCCCCCGACGAAGTTGTCTACAAGACCGGGCAGTCACTGCGGCAGTATGGTATTTAGGTCAGTGCTATTCATCAGTCAGATTTCACACAATGATATTGTCTGAATCTTGAAATACTTTCCCCTTGTGTGCTGAACATTCTGAGTGAACTGGAGAGTGATTCACAGTTCGATATATCAATATAGTAAGGAGTTTTCTATCACAGCATATCAAGGGGATGTGAGTTAACATAGTGTTTTGGCACCTTTTTATCCATTGGTCATAATACATTTTATATGAGATATATTTTCTCCATCATAGAGATATAAGGGTTAAAAGAGCCTTTCTTGCTGCTGTGCTGGATTCATAAAACCCCTTGTCTTCTATCCTCCATCGGCTGCCTCCCAGATCAGTGTCACCCCTAAAATAGGGGGGGTGCTTATATTTGTCCTTTCACGTACAGTATGTACAAGTGTGTAACCTGCACAAGTGTGTGGTGTGAAATGGAAATGTGATTTTTGCATATCCCACTCCCCCTGAGACACCCTTGGAGAGTGGGGTAACGGCCAGTGATCAGCCATTATCGGCCAGGGATCACCTCCTCAGGCTGCATAGTGAAGAGACGATTTCATCAGCTGAATGATGACCCAGAGCAATAAAGGATGAGGTTGATACTGTATAATTTCAGCCCAATCAATTTCTAAAGAGTCCCGTCGCAAAAGTTGCCTTACTGCCGTTAACGTGAGTCGCTTATGACTTCTGATGAGAAGTTGGACTGTTGTCCTTACCTGACTCCTGACTAAATTACTTTTAATGACAATTCAGTGGCATTCCACGCAGCCATACTGGTTATTGCTGGTGAGTGTTTGTTGATGCCTCTTGCAACATGCTACTTCAAAGATATTCCAGATGGTGGAGTATGAGTATGAGCTTGACCTTCTGGCTGTTGTGGAGGTGACCCACAGAGAGGATGAGGATTAGGCCCACGTCAGACTCCACACAACAACACTGGAGCGTTACTGAAGAGGGTTCCGCTTGTGGAGTCATGGGATGTGGTGAGTTCTTTATAATATTGTATATTATATTGTGTAAAGATAGCCTGATCCACCATCATGACTGCTGCACTCTCGTTTTGTTTTAACAGAACGTAAGCTCGGGATAGTGTAAAGGTGGAAAATTTGTGAATCTCTCATTTTCAAATGACTTTATTAATGTATTCTCTTTTCTTGTTTCAGACTTACAGCTTACAAGCTGTTCTTTGACAGAGATACGATTGTTCATATTGAACAGACAAAGAATAATGACTTTATATGCCATGTCTACAAAATCAGTCGTGGACAAGCAGATGAGTGAAATTACTTGAAGCTGGGATAATCATGGGACATTCATTTCAACTGCTAATGATATCCTTCAAAAATATTCCTAAAATAGCCCTGTGGAATATGTTTTAATACTTATTTTTTACACTTATTTATTTGCCAATAATGACTACATGCTGTCATCCTGTTGTTCTTTTCAAGATGTTGGTACTCTAATAAAGTTTCTGAAATTGTCATTCATGTTTTGTTATTCCAATCCACCTGTTGCCTAACTGAGCTACTTCCCCATTTTATTTTTAGGACACATGAAGGAAGTCTCAATTTCATAATTTACTGAATAACAGTGTTGTAACATTTTTATAATTTAAGAAGATCTGTGAATTAAGAGCCTGATCTGTTTATTCAGTAAATAACTTCAGTGGTTTCAAAGTCCCACAATAAGAGCTAAGATGCTTTTATTTGTGTAAACTCTACATGGTTGTGTTCTGTGAGTGTCACTGAGTTGGTAACGATTAAAACCGGGTGCAAATTGAATTCAGCCAGTCCTCCATCCCATGCTAAACATTCCTTGAAGTAGAATACCCATCTCAAAACAAAAATGATCGAGACAAAACCAGTGGTCACGGTGGCGGACAAAGCGAACAGAAATTGCTTGAAATTCTCCATTGTCAACACTGGATTAACGGAGGAAGTGACTTGAGGTGATATCTCAAACTGGAGGAATTTCATGAGGTTACTCGGGGGTTGGGAAATAAGTCATGATTTTCCAAATCAGGTCTGCAAATGTTTTCAAACATCAAATTTGTGTAACCTCCTTTGTTACAAAAGGGCCAGACAGACACATAGCAGTTATAAAAAAGATCACCCATGTGTTGTGCACAACATTGGAGTGAGCAATAACAGAGGGGTCAGCAGTTCACCTTCAAAATAAAAGTCCCCCGTTGAAAGTGATGCAAATGGATAAAATGATGGAATCATGCCACAATTGGACAAGATAATGCTAAACAATGTTGGAATCTTTTTATAAAAATTCAACAAAAGACAATTATTAGTTAATTTGAAAAATCTGTTGAAATAGCACTGTGGATGTATTTGAATTCAGAATTGTATTGGGGGCATATTTATACTCTGAACAAAAATATAACACAACATGCAACAATTTAAAAGATTTTACAGGGTGACAGTTCATATAAGGAAATCAGTCAATTGAAATAAATTCATTACACCCTAATCTATGGATTTCACATGACTGGGAATACAGATATGCATCTGTTGGTCACAGATACCTTAAAAAAAAAGTAGGGCCGTGGATAACAAAACCAGTCAGTATCTGGTGTGACCACCATTTGCCTCATGCAGCGTGATACATCTCCTTCACATAGAATTGATCAGGCTGTTGATTATGGCCTGTGGTATGTTGTCTATTCAATGGGATGTGCGAAGTTGCTGGATTGTTTCTGTTTTATTATTTTACCAGGGAACACCTATTGCGATCTAGGTCTCTAGGCAACTCAGGTGTCTATACTTTAACAAAAAGTTAGATAAGACGGAAGTTTATGAAGTAGGGCCTTGTAAACAAAAAGATAGTAAAATGTAGAGCTCTACGGGTCTTTAGCGAAGTCCAGGCAACTTTTTGATACAGAATGCAGTGATTAGTATCAAAACTGCCACTTGTAAAAAAAATGAAAGGGAAAGGGGGATACCTAGTTAGTTGTACAACTAAATGCCAACAACTGAAATGTGTCTTCCGCATTTGACCAAACCCCTCTGAATCAGAGAGGTGCGGGGGGCTGCCTTAATCGACATCCAGGTCTTCGGTGCTCCGGGGGAACAGTGGGTTAACTGCCTTGCTCAGGGGAAGGGCGCTATGGTAGATGGTCCAAAGGTTTAAGGGTAGTAGCAGCTGTACTTTGATAAATAATATCACCATAATGAAGAATATATAAAAAGGTTGATGAAATAATCTACTTCCTACTGCTTAGAGAAAGGCACAATCTGTTTCTGTTGAAAAAGCCAACTTTAAATCTTAGCTTATTTATTCATACATTTTCAAGTTCATAATTGTGCACTCTTCAAACAATAGCAGGATATTCTTGCATTGCAATAGCTACTGTAAATTGGACAGTGCAGTTAGATTAACAAGAATTTAAGCATTCTGCCAATATCAGATATGTCTGTCCTGGGAATTTGTTTAGTTTCTTACAACCTGATGGTAATCACATTAACCTACGTTAGCTCAACCGTCCCGCAGGGGGGGGACCGATCCTGTAGAGGCAGCTCATCTATATATTTTTTATACAGCAAATTCATATTCATTCAGAAGTATTCAATTGGAGAACCATCTAATGAATGAACATGTAGATCATCTGAAACATTCTTGCTAGAGTTTAAAAACAACATGTATTTCTTTTTGCCCGTGTTAAGCAAAGTTTTAAAATCAGCAAGGGATTCCTGACTGTAGTTTTGACACAGCCAGATCAACAGTCAGGGCAATAGCATACATAATAGTACCAACCACATATATATGAAGTACATTTTTTTTTACAGATTGATCAATGGTGTTTATATGAATAGTGAAGAGAACAGGTCCCAAAATTGACTCCTGTTTATGCACTTCAAGAAATTCAGACTTAACCCCATCAATCACGATGACCGAAGTTCTCTCACTAAGCTAACCATGAACAGGTGTCAGTGTGCAGGCCTATACAATACAACGGAAGGAGCAATCCTTCCGTCTTATAGGCAAAAACTCAGGATGTACCAGTGACGAGAACCATTCAACGCTGGTCCGACCAATCGGAAGCCACGCTTCAAGATTGTTTTGATCACGCGGACTGGAATATGTTCTGGTCAGCCTCCGAGAACAACATCGACCTATACGCTGACTCATTGAGTGCGATTATAAAGAAGTGCGTTGGAGATGTTGTACCCACTGTGACTATTAAAACCTACCCTAACCAGAAACCGTGGATGGATGGTGGCATTTGCGCAAAACTGAAAGCGCGATCCACCGCATTTAACCATGGGAAGAGGTCTGGGAATATGTCTGAATATAAACAGTGTAGCTATTCCCTCTGTAAGGCAATCAAACAAGCAAAATGCCAGTACAGGGACAAGGTGGAGTCGCAATTCAAAGGCTCAGACACGAGACATATGTGGCAGGGTCTACAGGAAATCACAGACTACAAAAGTAGATCCAGCCACGTCACGGACACCAACATCACGCTTCCAGACAAACTTAACATCTTCTTTTCCCACTTTGAGGATAATACAGTCCCATCGTCGCTGCACGCTAACAAGGACTGCGCCCAGAAGGCATCCCTAGCCGTGCCCTCAAAGCATGCACAGACCAGCTGGCTGGTGTGTTTTACGGACATATTCAAATCGCTCCCTATCCCAGTCTGTTGTCCCCACATGCTTCAAGATGGCTACCATTGTTCCTGTACCCAAGAAGGCAAAGATAACTGAACTAAATGACTACCGCCCCGTAGCACTGACTTCTGTCATCATGAAGTGCTTCAAATGACTAGTCAAGGATCATATCACCTTCACCTTACCGGCCACCCTAGACCCACCTCAGTTTGCATACCGCCCCAACAGGTTCACAGACGACGCAATCGCCATCACACTGCCCTATCCCATCTGGACAAAAGGAATACCTACTGTATGTAAGAATGCTGTTCATTGACTACAGCTCAGCATTCAACACCATAGTATCCTTCAAGCTCATCATCAAACTGGAGGCCCGGGGTCTCAACCCCACCCTGTGTATTGGGTCCTGGACTTTGACGGGCAGCCCCCAGGTGGTGAAGGTAGGAAACAACATCTACACTTTGCTGACCCTCAACACTGGGACCCTACAAGGGTGCGTGCTCAGCCCCCTCCTGTACTCCTTGTTCACCCACGACTGCATGGCCATGCACGCATCCAACTCAATCATCAAGTTTGCAGATGACACAACAGTAGTGGGCTTGATTACCAACAACGACAAGACAGCCTTCAGGGAGGAGGTGAGGGTGTTGTGTCAGGAAAACAACCTCTCCATCAACAAAATGAAGTTGCTGATCGTGGACTTCAGGAAACAGCAGAGGGAGCAGCCCCCTATCCACATCAAAGGGACAGCAGTGGAGAAGGTGGAAAGTTAAGTTCCTCGGCGTACACATCACGGACAAAATGAAACGGTCCACCCACACAGACAGTGTGGTGAAGAAGGAAGGCTGAAGAAATTTGGCTTGCCACCTAAAACCCTCCCAAACTTTTACAGATGCACAATCGTGAGCATCCTGTCAGGCTATGTCACAGCTTGGTACGGCAACTGCACCGCCCTCAACCCCAAGGCTCTCCAGAGGGTGGTGCGGTCTGCACAACGCATCACCGGGGGCAAACTACCTGCCCTCCATGACACCTACAGCACCCGATGTCACAGGAAGGCCAAAAAGATCATCAAGGATCATCAAGGACATCATCCACCCGAGCCACTGCCTGTTCACACCGCTACCATCCAGAAGGCGAGGTCAAAACGATATTGGAGGCGGGTTATGGTAAAGAAATGAACATTCAATTCTCTGGCAACAGATCTGGTGGACTGTTGCCAGAGAACTGCAGTCAGAGTGCCAATTACATGCTTCCTCAAAACTTGAGACATCTGTGGCATTGTGTTGTGTGACAAAACTGCACATTTTAGAATGGCCCCAGAACAAGTTGCATCTGTAGGGAATCGAACCACTCGATTTCGTCCCTACGTTATATTGGCTTTGAACACGTCACCCTCCCTAAGAGAGGGGTTGACCTCGATAATTTATTGTTAAAACGAGAGGCTGTCTGGATCTTTAATTTAAAGACCCTTGCTCCCTTCGGTCTCAACGTAGACTTTGATCTGAAGCCATTCTTGTGAGTATTGGGATTTTGCTATTCATTGCAAAATGTTTGTAGGCCTATGAGGCCAAGTTGTATCTATGATCTACAGTTGAAGTTGGAAGTTTACAAACACTTAGGTTGGAGTCATTAAAACTCGTTTTTCAACCACTCCCCAAATTTCTTGTTAACAACTACAATGTCTTCCCTGTGGCTCAGTTGGTAGAGCATGGTGTTTGCAATGCCAGCATGGTGTGTGCAACGCCAGGGTTGTGGGTTTGATTCCCACGGGGGGCCAGTACAAAAAAAAATGCATGAAATGAATTGTATGCATTCACTACTGTAAGTCGCTCTTGATAAGAGCGTCTGCTAAATGACGTAAATGTAACTATAGTTTTGGAACCTTGGTTGGGACATCTACTTTGTGCATGACACATGTAATTTTTCCAACAATTGTTTACAGACAGATTATTTCACTGTATCACAATTCCAGTGGGTCAGAAGTTTACATACACTAAGAAACCCCCAAAAAGTGTTAAACAAGTCAAAATATATTTTAAATTTGAGATTCTTCAAATTAGCCATATTTTGCCTTGATGACAGCTTTGCACACTCTTGGCATTTTCTCAACCAGCTTCATGAGGTAGTCACCTGGAATGCATTTCAATTAACAGGTGAGCCTTGTTCAAAGTTAATTTGTGGAATTTCTTTCCTTCTTACTGTGTTTGAGCCAATCAGTTGTGTTGTGACAAGGTATGGTTGGTATACAGAAGATAGCCCTATTTGGTAAAAGACCAAGTCCATATTATGGCAAGAAAAGCCCAAATAAGCCAAGAGAAACGACAGTCCATCATTACTAAGACATGAAGGTCAGTCAATCCGGAAAATTTCAATAACTTTTAAAGTTTCTTCATGTGCAGTCACAAAAACGATCAAGCGCTATGATGAAACTGGCTCTCATGAGGACCGCCACAGGAAAGGAAGACCCAGAGTTACCTCTGCTGCAGAGAATAAATTCATTAGAGTTACCAGCCTCAGATTACAGCCAAGATAAATGTTTCACAGAGATCAAGTAACAGACATATCTCAACATCAACTGTTCAGAGGAGACCGTGAATCTGGCCTTCATGGTCGAATTGCTGGAAAGAAACCCCTTCTAAAAGGACACCAATAATAAGAAGAGACTTGCTTGGGCCAAGAAACACGACCAATAGACATTAGACCGTTGGAAATCTGTCCTTTGGTCTGTTGAGTCCAAATTTGAGATTTTTGGTTCCAACCGTCGTGTCTTTGTGAGAGACGCAGAGTAGGTGAACGGATGATCTCCGCATGTGTGGTTTCCACCACGAAGCATGGAGGAGGTGGTGTGATGGTGTGGGGGTTCTTTGCTGGTGACACTGTCTGTGATTTATTTAGAATTCAAGGCACACTTAATCAGCATGGCTACCACAGCATTCTGCAGTGATACGCCATCCCATCTGGTTTGCGCTTAGTGGGAGTATTATTTGTTTTTCAACAGGACAATGACCCAACACACCTCCAGGCTGTGTAAGGGCTATTTGACCAAGAAGGAGAGTGATGGAGTGCTGCATCAGATGACCTGGCCTCCACAATCACCTGACCTCAACCCAATTGAGATGGTTTGAGATGAGTTGGACCGCAGAGTGAAGGAAAAGCAGGCAACAAGTGCTCAGCATATGTGGGAACTCCTTCAAGACTGTTGGAAAAGCGTTCAGGTTAAGCTGGTTGAGAGAATGCCAAGAGTGTGCAAAGCTGTCAAGGCAAAGGGTGGCTACTTTCTAGAATCTAAAATATATTTTGATTTGTTTAACACTTTTTTGGTTAATACATGATTCCATATGTGTTATTTCATAGTTTTGATGTCTTCAATATTATTCTACAATGTAGAAAATTGTAAAAATAAAGAAAACCCTTGAATGAGTAGGTGTGTCCAAACTTGACTGGTACTGTATATTTTAAAAATATTTTTACATATTTATACGGGTGAGCTTAATGTTGCTCATTTCAGTGGTTTCAGAGTCCCGCAATAAGTGCTGAGATGCTAATATTTGTGTAAACTCTTTACAGTTGTGTTCTGTGGGTGTCACTGAGTAGGCTGATTTCCCATTTCATAGGTGCACAATCCATAGGTTAGGCTGTACAGTGCAATATGAATGTCCAACACACAACAGACTGACTGGAAAAGTGATTACCCACAATCAAAGTCCTGCAATAAGAGCTAAGACGCTAATATTTGTGTAAACTTTTTACAGTTGTGTTCTTTGAGTGTCACAGAGTAGGCTGACACGCCATTTCATGAGTGCACAATCCATACTGTAGGTTAGGCTGTACAGTGCAAATAAGTATGCCCCAATGCAATTCTGAATTCAAATACATCCACAGTTCGAATTCAACACATTTCTTTTTTTTTGTCAAATTAACTAATAATTGTATTTTGTTGATTTTGTATTAGCATTATCTTGTCCAATTGTAGCATTGTTTCACAATTTTTTATCTGTTTGAATCAGTTTCAATTTGGGACTTGTATTTTGAACAGCGAACATCGATTCTTCTATTGTTGCTCATGCTAATGTTGTGGACGACACATTGGTGATCTGTTTTATAACTGCTGTGTCTGTGTAACCTGGTCTCAGAGCATTTCGTATCATTCTTTCCTAAATACTTCACTCTCCATTTAGTATGATATGTTACATTTCGTATGGTATGTATTCATTTGTGAATGTCCATAATCCATTTCGTATGATATGTTACGAATTACAATTCGTATGATATGTTACGAATTTTCTAAATGTACAATAAGTTACACATTTTCTAGCTAGCTGGCTAATGTTAGCTAAACTAGGGGTTACTGTTAAGATTATGGTAAAGGTTAGGGTTAGCTAAAACGGTTAGGGGAAAGTTAGCTAACATGCTACGTAGTTTCAAAGTAGCTAAAAAAGCAATAAGAAGTTGAAAGTTGCTAATTAGCTCAAATTGTCTGATGAGATTCCAACATGCAGCCTTGGAGTTATTATACATTTGTGTTATACGCCCACTGTTCCACCCAGACCAACCATCATCCTTTCATTTTTGCCTTAAGTAACCTTCTGTCGTATGTAACCATACCAAACGTAACATATCATACTAATTTCAGGGTCCCGGATTGACCGATTACTATGTTACGTGTAGTTTATGAGACCAACGGAGGTTACGAAACTTTGGTGTTTCAAAACATTTGCAGATTTATTATTGGAAAATAATGACTCATGACCTCCCCCCCAAACTCCCAACTTGAAATTCCTCAAATCACTTCCTTCATTAATCCAGTGTTGGCGTTCGCGCTGTTAGAGATGGCGATGGAGAATTTCAAGCAGTTCCTGTTCGCTCTGTCCGCTGCCGTGACCGTTGGTTTTATCTCGATAATTTTTGTTTTGAGATGGGTATTCTACTTCAAGGAAGGCTTAGCATGGGATGGAGGACTGGCCGAATTCAATTGGCACCCGGTTTTAATCGTCACCGGGTTCATTTTTTTGCAGGGAATTGGTGAGAAGTTTGTATCTGTTTATTACTCTCTCAAGTACAGAATTCAGTTAAATCTGAAGCGATTGAGTTTGGTCGACACAGTCTTCGTTTTAACAACTTATTTTGATCTGAAAGTTATTTCACCAAGCCGTTTGGAACCTGGAAGATTTTTCTCCCAAGATTCCGAAGTAACGTTAACGCAAAGAAAAGGGCTACGTTGTATCTATTCACTGTCAGGGTACTATTATTGAAAGAAATATGCATTGTTTTCTAAACCGTTTCGGTTGTTTGCTTTATTATCAGTTTTGTTGTATACAAATATGTTAGAGCACGATCTATGCTAATGTTGCACTGATGCATTTCTGAGTAAAACAAGACCCTTTGACTCTACAAAGTTTAAGTGAATGAGTTATACTCAGATTGTCTACCAACATTCCAGACCATGTGCATTCTTCCACTTGAAGTAGGCTTTTTCCTTGAGTGTAGCCTAAATAACTTAAATGACACAGTAACTTTGATTGGTATGTGCTTTGGATTACATTAGTTAAAAATGATTTTATTGGCCTACCCGCTTTAAACTAAACGAAATGGAAACGATATAATGCGATGGCCTTATGTTATGTGTAGAAGTAGGCCTACCTCATAGAAACAGGATGTTACAACGTCTGGTATGTGTAGCAAGAATTGCTCATCTCAAGAGTATTATTCACATTCAATCACTTTGGATTGAATGCATTTTCATGATTACACATCATTTGAATAAGTAGGCTACCTTTGTCGGTTTCAGCCATTATCGTGTATAGGTTGCCATGGACCTGGAAGTGCAGCAAGTTAATGATGAAGTTTATTCATGCTGGCTTAAACATACTGGCCTTCATTTTCGCTGCCATATCTCTGGTAGCAGTGTTTGACTTCCACAACACAAAAAACATCCCCAACATGTACAGCCTGCACAGCTGGGTGGGGCTAGCAGCGGTGATACTATATTCACTACAGGTAAGTACACCAACATGTATTGTGTAGCCTATTATGATGCTGTAGAAATGTCCTTAATGAATGCTTCATAATGTATTATATTGTTATAAAGCATCATTCGTATAGATGTTTTTTCTTACTATTTAACTACAGCACTATGCATGGATGCTTGTGTAGGCTGTTTGAAGTACATTTTATGGCACAGTAAGACCGGTATATTTCTTTCTTCATTACAATGCTTGACAGAGTTTCCTGATGTTTCCTTCTTTTACTGAGCAGCTTGTCCTGGGAGTGTGTATATACCTGATACCCATCACCCCGACTTACCTGAGAGCAGCGTTTATGCCCCTGCACATCTACAGTGGCCTGTTCATCTTTACCAGTGTCATAGCCACTGCACTTATGGGCATCACAGAGAAGCTCATTTTTGGCCTGTAAGTTTTATAATATGGGAAATATGGGACATACACTAAACTTTGGTACTTAGAGACCCCATTTTATAAACAGATTACAGCTATAGCTAACTCTGTTCTTTGTCTCTCAGGAAAGATCCCAGTTACAAAGACTCTCCCCCAGAGGCCACCTTTGTGAATGTGCTGGGAGTACTCATGGTTATTTTTGGAGGAATCATTCTCTGGATCGCTACTCGCCCCTCTTGGAAACGCCCCAGTGAGCAGGTCCTGCGCTCCCCGCCTACTAATGGGGGTGGGTCAGTTGGCACCAAAGTGTCTCAACAAACTGACCCGATTGACCCCAAAGGCAATGGAGATGCCAGGAGAAGGAGTGGTAAATTGGAGGACTCCGGACAGGTCAACTGAGTAACATGAAATCCAACTGCTGATTCTGTCTGTCTGTTGATGCTTTAAAAAGTTGCATTTATCTACTGGCATTCCCTCAGCAAATGTAAACCTTTGTTCGAAATAGCACCTTGAGGAATTGTTTACAACAGTTCCAGAATGTTGATCTTTAAACAGTTTTTTTTTATTTGATGTAATTGAATGTAATGGACAATGATTTGATAAAGGATTTAACTAGCCTATTGAAGATTAGACAAGTTATCAAATATACTGGACAAAAATATAAATGCAACAATGTCAAAGATATTACTGAGTTACAGTTTATACAAGGAAATCAGTCAATTTAAATAAATAAATTAGGCCCTAATCTATGGATTTCACATGACCGGAAATACAGATATGCATCTGTTGGTCACAGATACCTTTTTAGTAGGGGTGTGGATCAGAAAAACAGTATCTGGTGTGACCACCATTTGCCTCATGCGGCATGAAATTTCCTTCACATATAATTGATCAGGCTGTTGGTTGTGACCTGTAGAATGTTGACCCACTCCTCTTCAATGGCTGTGCGAAGTTGTTGGATACTGGCGGGAACTAGAACACGCTGTCGTACACGTCGGTCCAGAGCATCCCCAGACATGCTCAATGCGTGACATGTCTGGTGAGTATGCAGGCCATGGAAGAACTGGGACATTTTCAGCTTCCAGGAATTTAGTACAGATCCTTGCGACATGGGGACGCGCATTATCATGAGGTGATGGCGGCGGATGAATGGCACGACAATGGGCCTCAAGATCTTCTTACGTAATCTCTGTGCATTCAAATTGCCATCGATAAAATGAAAGTGTGTTCGTTGTCCGTAGCTTATGCCTGCCCATAACCCCACCGCCACCATGTGGCACTCTGTTCACAACGTTGACATCAGTAAACCACTTTACCACACGATGCCATGAATGTGGTCGGTGGTTGTGAAGCCGGTTGGACGTGCTGCCAAATTCTCTAAAACAACATTGGAGAAGGCTTATGGTAGAGAAATTAACATTAGATTATCTGGCAACGGCTCTGGTGGACATTCCTGCAGTCAGCATGCCAATTGCACGCTCCCTCAAATCTGTGGCATTGTGTTGTGTGACAAAACTGCACATTTTAGAGTGGCCTTTTATTGTCCCCATCACAAGGTGCACCTGTGTAATGATCATGCTGTTTAATCGGCTTCTTGATATGCCACACCTGTCAGCTGGATGAATTATCTTGGCAAAGGATAAATGTTCACTAACAGGGATGTAAACAAATTTGTGCACAAAATTTGAGAGAAATTAGCTTTTTGTGCTCATGGAAAATTTCAAGGACCTTTTATTTCAGCTCATGAGAAATGGGACCAACACTTTACATGTTGCGTATATATTTTTCTTCAGTGTACATATTCCTTACATTTGTGTAACTTTTATAATGATTACATACTGTATTCTTCAGTGTTTTTAATTTTCATTTAAGGCAGGACTTACAGAACAAACACATCTTTAGGTGTGAGGGGTGAATCCATTATAATCCAAATATATGTATTATTACATACAGGTCTACCTAAAGGCAATATAGGCAAACACAAATTTCATCATTACTTTGTTCAATATACTATTGATTTCAATCAGTGAGGAATTCATGATGGCTGCTTAATAGTATTAAAGCATATTTTACAAATGATTTAGTACATTATAACATTACCAGCATTTTTGTAGACATGACGTCTATATACATTTTTGTTGCGTTTTGATCACTGGCAGCTTCATTAAATAGTACCCTGCAAAACACCAGTCTCAATGTCAACAGCGAAGAGGCGACTCCGAGATGCTGGCCTTCTAGGCAGAGTTCCTCTGTCCAGTGTCTGTGTTCTTTTGCCCATCTTAATCTTTTCTTTTTATTGGCCAGTCTGAGATATGGCTTTTTCTTTGCAACTCTGCCTAGAAGGACAGCATCCCGGAGTCGCCTCTTCACTGTTGATGTTGAGACTGGTGTTTTGCGGGTACTATTTAATGAAGCTGCCAGTTGAGGACTTGTGAGGTGTCTGTTTCTCAGACTAGACACGCTAATGTACTTGTCCTCTTGCACAGCTGTGCACCGGGGCCTCCAACTCTTTCTATTCTGGTTAGAGCCAGTTTGCGCTGTCCTGTGAAGGGAGTAGTACACAGCATTGTACCAGATCTTCAGTTTCTTGGCAATTTCTCGCATGGAATAGCCTTCATGTCTCAGAACAAGAATAGACTGACGAATTTCAGATGACAGTTCTTTGTTTCTGGCCATTTTGAGCCTGTAATCGAACCCACAAATGCTGATGCTCCAGATAGTCAACTAGTCTAAAGGTCAGTTTTATTGCTTCTTTAAATCAGAACAACAGTTCTCAGCTGTGTTAACATAATTGAAAAATGATTTTCTAATAATCAATTAGCCTTTTAAAATGATGAACTTGGATTAGCTAACACAACGTGCCATTGGAACACAGGAGTGATGGTTGCTGATAATGAGCCTCTGTACACCGATGTAGATTTTCCATAATTGTTTTTTTAAATCAGCTGTTTCTAGCTACAATAGTCATTTACAACATTAACAATGTCTACACTGTATTTCTGATCAATTTGGTGTTATTTTAAATGGACCAAAAAAAAATATTTTCTTTCAAAAACAAGGACATTTATAAGTGACCCCAAACTTTTGAACGGTATGTATGTATATATTATCTTTAGGGTCAGTGGAATTTCACACCTTGGATCCAAATCATAGTATTACATGCAGATAAATTGTCAGGGCTAGGACATGCATCTCTCCAGTAACACTTATCTTCATTAGCCGCAATTGCGATTTTAGTACTTTGAGTAGACAGTGCTCCCTACTGGCGTAGTAAGATGATTTCCAGCAAATCTGCTGCGGATAGTCATTTGACTGTCGCTCTTCTGCATACGTAATTCCGCAACACACATCCGTTGTGTTGGGTCATGGCTACAAAAATATCCAGTTTTTGTCAAATTAATGTTGTATTGACTTTTCTTAGCAGGTTAGTTGAAGTAACGTAGCAGGATAAGGTTAGCTAAAAATGCAACAAAAAAATACGTTAATTTGACAAAAGCTGGCTCCCTTCTAACCATTGTGTTGGGTCGGCACTAGTTACCACAGCCACAAAGTCAGAAGGCCCGCATACTCAACCAATCAGACGAGGGAGTGTGATGACGCGTATGCCTGTTTAAGGTTCGTGCGAAACGACCAATCAGATGAGGGAGTGTGACGCGTCTGCCGACCGGCATGCAGGGACAGACATGCATTTACACTACATGATCAAATGTATGTGGACACCTGCTCATCGAACATCTCATTCCAAAATCATGGGCATTAATATGGAGTTGGTCCCCCCTTTGCTGCTATAACAGCCTACACTCTTCTGGGAAGGCTTTCCACTAGATGTTGGAACATTGCTGCGGGAACTTGCTTCCATTCAGTCACAAGAGCATTAGTGAGGTCGGGGCACTTATGTTGGGCGATTAGGCCTGGCTCGCATCGGCGTTCCAATTCATCTCAAAGGTGTACGATGGAAGTTGAGGTCAGGGCTTGGTGCAGGTCAGTCACGTTTTTCCACACCGATGTCGACAAACCATTTCTGTAAGATCCACGCTTTGTGCACAGGGGCATTGTCATGCTGAAACAGGAAAGGTTCTTACCCAAACTGTTGACACAAATTTGGAAGCACAGAATCGTCTAGAATGTCATTAAGATTAAGACGTCCCTTCACATACAATTCTCCTTCCATGGCCTCCAACTGCTCTTAAATACAAGTAAAACCAAATGCATGCTCTTCAACCGATCGCTGCCTGCACCTGCCCGCCCGTCCAGCATCACTACTCTGGACGGTTCTGACTTAGAATATGTGGACAACTACAAATACCTAGGTGTCTGGTTAGACTGTAAGCTCTCCTTCCAGACTCACATCAAACATCTCCAATCCAAAATTAAATCTAGAATAGGCTTCCTATTTCGCAACAAAGCATCCTTCACTCATGCTGCCAAACATACCCTCGTAAAACTGACCATCCTACCGATCCTCGACTTCGGCGATGTCATTTACAAAATAGCCTCCAATACCCTACTCAATAAACTGGATGCAGTCTATCGCAGTGCCATCCGTTTTGTCACCAAAGCCCCATATACTACCCACCACTGCGACCTGTACGCTCTCGTTGGCTGGCCCTCGCTTCATACTCGTCGCCAAACCCACTGGCTCCAGGTCATCTACAAGTCTCTGTTAGGTAAAGTTCCCCCTTATCTCAGCTCACTGGTCACCATAGCAGCACACACTCGTAGCACGCGCTCCAGCAGGTATATCTCACCCGTCATCCCCCAAAGCCAATTCCTCCTTTGGTCGTCTCTCCTTCCAGTTCTCTGCTGCCAATGACTGGAACGAACTACAAAAATC
This sequence comes from Salmo trutta, assembly GCF_901001165.1. Classification (NCBI taxonomy): domain Eukaryota; kingdom Metazoa; phylum Chordata; class Actinopteri; order Salmoniformes; family Salmonidae; genus Salmo; species Salmo trutta. Next base: position 39,234,496 of record NC_042976.1, on the reverse strand, counting down.
TCTGAAGCTGGAGACTCGTATCTCCCTCACTAGCTTTAAGCACCAGCTGTCAGAACAGCTTACAGATCACTGCACCTGTACATAGCCCATCTATAATTTAGCCCAAACAACTACAGCTTCCCCTACTGTATTTATTTTGCTCCTTTGCACCCCATTATTTCTATTTCTACTTTGCACTTTCTTCCACTACAAATCTACCATTCCAGTGTTTTACTTGCTATATTGTATTTACTTTGCCACCATGGCCTTTTCTGCCTTTACCTCCTTTATCTCACCTCATTTGCTCACATTGTATATAGACTTATTTTTCTACTGTATTATTGACTGTATGTTTGTTTTACTCCATGTGTTGTTGTATGTGTCGAACTGCTTTGCTTTATCTTGGCCAGGTCACAATTGTAAATGAGAACTTGTTCTCAACTTGCCTACCTGATTAAATAAAGGTGAAATAAAAAATAAAAAATGGAATTAAGGGGCCTAGCCTGAACCATGAAAAACAGCCCCAGACCATTAATCCTCCTCCACCAAACGTTACAGTTTGAACTATGCATTGGTGATGTAGCGTCTCCTGGCATCACCAAACCCAGATTCGTCTGTCGGACTGCAAGAGGATGAAGGATTCATCACTGCTCCAGATAACTCCTCTGTGCTTGGAATGGAATCCATTATGCTAGATAGCTCATTTTAGATGAGAGTAGCAAAAGTTATCATAAAAAAAAGGACAATTTACCTTTTGCCCAAGACTTTTGTTATTTCTTAATGTTATGTTTTAGTGACGTTGCTAATTCTTGTTCCCGAACTCGAGACATTCCATTTCGAAAATGAAGCTTTCTCACGAAATGGAGTTCGCGTCATCACATGCCCTCATCTGATTGGTCGGATAGGCGGGCCTTCTGAGCCGGCATTCGCGTCATCACACTCCCTTATCTGATTGGTCGGATAGGCGGGCCTTCTTAACCGGCATTCGCGTCATCACACTCCCTCATCTGATTGGTCGGATAGGCGGGCCTTCTGAGCCGGCTTACGCGTCATCACACTCCCTCATCTGATTGATTGAGTAGGCGGGCCTTCTCACTTCGTGGCTGTGGTAACTGTTGAGGACCGTTGTGTTGGTGCTTCAGGAAAGAATCCTGGATTCAAGCGATTAGAAAGCCAAGGAGAAATACGGTTTGTTATCAAACTACAAGTGAAACGTGTAGGTAGCGTGTAAATGAAAACGTGTATTGAGATTTAGTGTTCAGCCAGCCATCCGTTTTTTCCGAGATGATTGGCTAGCCGCTAGCTAACTAAGTAACTGCTAACGTTAGCCTGTTGCAGGCCAATTGTTTTAGCTAGCTAATCTAAACTTTGCAAATAGGCTTGAATGTAACATAGTTTAAAGATTGGTAGTTCTATTTTTTTGTGAGAGTCAGGTAGCGAATCAATGTTTTCAACTTGAAGAGGTCAGCCCGGATGCCAAGACAAAGTCAATTCTTCTCGCCAACGTTCGCTGGCTAGCAATTTTGGTCAGTCAGTCCCACAGTTGCTGGGTGGGGCCGCAGCTAACTTGCTAAAGTTATGTTAGATAAACAACAGCCCTGCCGGTCTTCTAACGTTAGTACATAAAACGGTGTTTTTCTGATGTGTTGAATTTTTAAGATAACATCCTCTACCTGCTCTCTACAAACCGTACTAGCTATGTAACTTAGCTAGCGCACTGGTTCAAGTGATAGCGAGGCAAGAAGATGCTGATGATGCTGCTCAATGCTATCTATCGTTCATGGCTTGACCACAGCACAGTAAACTAGTCACTGTACTTCGCGGCGTGATTCTTGCCAGCATCACTTATGTTGGAGCTCATGATGTCCTCTTTACTTCTGTTTTTAAAATTATTTTCTTATTTTATATTTGACCAATAAAATACCTTTTGTATGTTTGAGTTAGCTAGCTACAGTCCTTGTATTAGCTTACATTTCCTGTTGCATAAGTCTGCATTTACATGAACACCACTTGAAAAGCTTAATTTATTGAGTGTTTTTGTATGAAAATGACAATGTATGAGTTAAAAAAAAAAAGTTGCATCAACCACATTTGTCATCTCAAGGTGGTTGATCAAATTGAATGTACATGGGGTTTCACACTGCTTAGACCATCTGAAAAGGAAGGTTTAGAAACCGATTTCATTATAAAGCTCAGAGACCTCCATTCATTGTCTTAAGTTGTGCAATTAAGTCAAATGTCTTAAAGTGGTCCCCGTGTTGGGTGTTGAAAGGGTCAGGTGCTGTGGAGGATATGAAGGCTGATCAATGCTGTATACAGAATGGTAAAGCCTCTCTTGAAGTGATCAACCTAATCTCTCTAAGAGCGCGCTCTGAAGTTGGTTAGAGTCGAGTAGACAAAAGCGCATTGAATGGGGCTTTGGACCAGAAAAGGATTTTACAGGCCAGGTGGTCAGGACCCTGCTAATGGAAGAGCATCCAACCTTTCTCTATCTGGACAGTAGAGTGTGCTCTTGAGCCTTATCTTTGCCCTGCTGAAACTTCATTCATGATCAAAAACTAGCAGTGGGCCCGCTAGTTAAATGGTTTGACCTGGCAGATCAGAGCAAAGGAGCAGGTGCTATTCTCGTTGATCAGAAAGGTTAAAAAGAATGAGTGATCTTATTACACTTTCAGAGCAGCTCATGAAATGCAGTCGTCGAAATTGCTTCTGATCATACTCGAGTCTATATTCCAATGTGTAGCCTAACTCAAAAATAACACCTGTATAAATGGAGTTTTCAGATTTGCCGACTGCTGTAAAATGCTGTAAGTCACCTATCTTGTTCTGAAATGTGTTTGTGTCCTACAGTGTCGGCATCATGTCAGACAAAAGCGAGCTAAAAGCGGAGCTTGAACGGAAGAAGCAACGCCTGGCTCAGATCAGGGAGGAGAAAAAAAGGAAGGAAGATGAGCGCAAAAAGAAAGAGGTAAGTACATGCTTATAGGGACTTTAAATACCCCCGGAACTACACTGACCAAAATGGCAGTGTGCATTCTGCTCAGATATTCTGCTCAAAGTATCTGAGTAGGCCTATTTTACATCAGTGGAAAGAGGATGCAGTAGCTTCGATTGCAGGTAAAATGCACAGATTCTAAGGCTAGGTTAATTGTTTTATTAAACTAGAAGTGCTGAGCGACTATTGCTTTTTGCGGTGGGTTTTGTTAGAGTATTAAAAAATAATCACGTTTTTTCCGTTTTGATCATTTAAAAAAAATGTTAAATGCATTATGTGGGTTGAATGCTGTAACACCACAGAATAAACAATTAATACAAGTTGGTAGTGATGGTAGGGACTGCCCATTACTGCTTATAACTTATTAACCTTTATTCACATTACTTTACTTTAAAATATTTCAGTTCTTGTGTACATTTTTTATTTGATGACTTCGTTCGGGCTTGATCTGATTTACTGCGCATTGAGCTCACAGAAGAAGAAGAAAAAACCCGAAATAAAATTCAAGTCATTGAACCGACGTCGGTCAATTAGTTGTTTTAAAAAAACTAAAATAACCAACATTTCAGTTAATCGCCCAGCACTATAAACTAGCCAAATTCAGACAGCTCTCCATGAAACCCTCTATTCACCATGCTTACAGTCAGGATACTAACCAGTGTATCTGCTCTGGTTCTCTCCCAGGCTGACCTGAAGAAAGATGCCGCCCCACTGGATGACTCGGATTTGGAGAAAAAGAGACGTGAGACAGATGCCCTTCTGCAGAGCATGGGCATCACATCAGCTGATGTCCCTGTTGGTAAGAAACCATCTACCAGCAGTATTAGATTTTTAACACATCTCTGTACATGAGCTTTTTACAAGTTTTGAGTCTAGTGTAGTGTAGGCCATCTGACTATTGACTGTACATTTTTCTAAACCAAGATTTATGTGAGGATATTGTCACCAAGCTAACAGAAGGGGGCAGAAGTGGTCCATAGTAGATGAATTTATATTGCCTTATGTCTGGCTAGGTCTGTCAGTGTGTGATAAAGAAAAGTAGGGAACTGAGGTTATGAATCTGAAAAGGTCATATTATTTTCTATGGTTTGCCATGGTTCCTTAGACTTAATTTAAATAGCTTAAATGACATTGACATGATTATTTACTTGTTTGTATTTTTGAATTTGACGACACACTGCATGTCTCATCCATTTACTTTTGGTATGTTGATGTGTGACTAGATATTTCTAATACTTCTGCTATTTGTCTTACTGTTGAATTTTCACTTGTGTTTTCTTAGCATATGGGGTGAAATATAAAATATTTTTCTTTGTCTTTTCTCCTTTTTGCTGTTCATATCCACTTCATTTTAGCCTTTTTTGTGCATACTGCATTTTTTTATTTTTTTTACCACTTCTGGCACCCCAAAACTGACCTACCATTGCACTACTGTGAACATGCCAGCCTCTTCGCATAGTAACAGGGGATACCTGTCATTTTATTTAACCTTTATTTAACTAGGCAAGTCGGTTAAGAATAAATTCTTATTTTCAATGACGACCTAGGAACAGTGGGTTAACTGCCTTGTTCAGGGGCAGAACAACATATTTTTACCTTGTCAGCTCGGGGATTTGATCTTGCAACCTTTCGGTTACTAGTCCAACGCTCTAACCACTATACTACCTGTTTCACTATCTAGTCCCTCCTCCCATGTCTCCGACCTCCAAATCTGCGGGCACACCAAGCGAGGCAGGGAGCCAAGACTCGGGCGACGGCGCCGTGGGATCCAGGTACAAAAACCCCCCAATCAAATGTTTTAATGTCAAAATGCGTTAATTTCTCTCTGCAAAGAGCCTTCATCCTCTAAGCACAGTGCAGCGCCGCTGTAATTTAGGTTGCGATGCATGCCGGGGCTTTTATTGCAAGAATGAATGAGGAACTGTCTCTCCTAATGTCTGTGTCATTTTAAAGGATTTGTGTTTCACAGGTTTGAACAGGTTTCTTCTCTATAAATCCATGTCACAGCTGGAACAGTCAATCGCCTATCTAGGTTTTTAATAAGATATTGCCAATGTTCATACAATGAAATTGAAACTACTTTTGCATGAGTTTTAACTAGATGCACACAGGTGCTTATGTAACCATTTGCCTTATAAACTATGCCAATAAACATGTCCAGGTTTGAGAACACAGTACCAGTGTTCTTCTCCAAATATGGTAACACACAAATGCCCACCAACAATACCATTGAAGATCACGATGACTAGCTTATGCCGAGGGTGTGCATGTTTATATTGTTTGTGTGCTGTTGCATTAGGATGGTCCTAAATGAGCTATAAAACAACAGGGCTGCGGAGATGCCTGGGGGTCCCCTAATTAGAGCCCCCGGTCCCCCTGCTGAAACTCTAGCTCCCCCAGTGTCCCATCAGAGCCAGGGAGCTCTTCCTCCACCCCAAGGCTCTACGTGTTGCCTCGTTTCCCTCAGCGGCGTGGCCATTTCCTCCACACATGGGAGGTCATGTTTTCCCCCGCAGGGCGCTCCCTCACATGGGACTCCGAGCCGTTGGCGTGACACAGTTCAGGCCTGACCAGCCCCTCAGGCTGCCTCATTAGACCCAGTGTCCTCGTACTCTCAGGACATGTGTCCAAGCATTTTTAAACAGATACTGTCCTTGTTTTTTTAAATATGTTAGCTTCTATGTGCAAGTGCCTAATAGAGGGTTGTCGTGGTAACTGCGTTTTTACCACCCTCTACGAAAACTTCTGTGTTTCTGAAATGTTCTGAATTGAATACAAGTTTGTTTTGTTACCTGTATTTGTCAGTATGGGCATGTTGAGTGTATACGTTCTAACTTGTTTCCTCTCTTGGTTTATGCCTGCTTTCTTGCACTAATGCTGCCTTGTTGCTGTGACACTAACCAGGACTCTACACTGGGACTCTGACCCGTCTGCTCTTCAGCTTCACTCTGACTCCGAGCTGGGGTACTGGACACTACCTTCTTCCTTTCACTTCATCCCTCTTTCAACCTCTAGCCTTGTTGCTCCTCTCGAAGCCATCGTTTTAGATCAGGGAAAAAAAGTCACGCCGGTCATGTGTATCTTGGTGGCGTCTTTCTTTGACCTACGGACACGTTGTTATCCTTCCTTTCCTTCCCCATAAATAAGTGATTATCAGAAGACAAATCGCACATCCGTCTTAACGGCGACTTTGGCTTTTGAGGTGCCAATGAAAAGGCTGGAATGTGATAGTAGTACTGTTATGTGCTGTGTCTGGGTCGCCCGGGTTCATGTTATTATTTCAGCTCTCCTTGGCCCTGCCGTGGGTTTGAAGGTGTGCTCTGCTTTTAGGCGTGGACCTCTGAAGCTGGGCATGGCCAAGATCACCCACGTTGACTTCCCTCCAAAAGAGACGGTGTCGTACACCAAGGAGACCCAGACGCCTGTGACCACCCAGCAGAAAGAAGGTGAGAAATCTAACCCAAGTACATAGTTACTTTTAGGATTCTATATTTTCGGCACAACTAAAGCTGCCTGACTCGTTGACTGCAAGGTCAGAGAACAGTGCAGTCGATCTATCAAGGTTTCCGAAGGCTACTCTTTTTGATGTGTGTTGTGGCCGGCTGGCTGGCCGGGTTGTCTGATCATACAAGTGGGAGCAGGAAGTGAACACAAAGTGGAAATGATCTGACCTTACCGAGCACTGAGATGAAAGCCGGGGGAAATTGCAGGGGCCCGGGAAACATAAGAAGCCAAAGGAAAGATTAAATTCACAGACTCACTCCTCTCAAAACCCCCATCCTCAAACCAATAGGGCCCTGCTACAATGAATGTGCAGGATGAGAGGGCCAGGGTGAATTGGGAAGAAAGGCAGTAGATTGGGGCTGGATATGAAGCACCTCGTTCATGCCCGGCTAATGCATCTGAACCATGTCAATATGTATGTAATTGCTGCACAGCAGCGTTCATGTGGTCGTCTATGCGTAGCTTCAAAAAAAGCACATTTACCCATAACGTCCACATGTTGAGCACATGTGCCACAATATGCAATATTGTGATTACACCCCTAGTTTTTTATTTTTCCTTCTAAGATGTAGTTCAGAGTGTCTCATAGGCTGAAATCTGTTGTTTACACTGCTTTATCAGCAAGACCTATCAGCGACCGCTATAGAGTGCTATGTAGCCTAGTCGTTTATTTATTTACACTGTGCGAGTGAGTTTAAAGAGATTCATTATTTATGCTTGATGATTTGTGTTCGGAGGTTTGGGTTGATGAACGAAGATTGATTCCCTGCACGGGTTACTTGTCTCTTCTAAGTTCCCCCCTTCACACTTCGGACTGCGGGAGAACCCGGTTAGATCGCTGTCAGATCAACCTCCAGTGGAAACTAGCCAGAGGACTTGGTGATTTGTCATTGAGGAATGCGAAATGCAAGCGGTCTGGCTGTGAACAAATTGTGTGACTCTGTGGATACCCATACCCGATGACTAAAGGATAAAGAGCAGAGCTCTGTTCTCTTCTGTGGAGGGAGGCATAGAGACTCTGTCTTTAGGGCATTGTAACATTGTGTTAAACAAGGATGGTTTCTTTTGGCTGTTCAACACCAAGACCCTCCTCTCCGCTCTCTCTGCCACTCTGTAATCATTTCATCAACTCTCTCGCTTTCCTGTCTTCTCCCTTCACCCAATAGGCACATAATAAAACACACTCGGTGACTTTGTGCGCTTTCGCGCCATCAAATCAAATCAAATTTATTTATATAGCCCTTCGTACATCAGCTGAAATCTCAAAGTGCTGTACAGAAACCCAGCCTAAAACCCCAAACAGCAAGCAATGCATGTGAAAGAAGCACGGTGGCTGGGAAAAACTCCCTAGGAAAAACTCCTGAGAAAGGCCAAAAACCTAGGAAGAAACCTAGAGAGGAACCAGGCTATGAGGGGTGGCCAGTCCTCTTCTGGCTGTGCCGGGTGGATATTATAACAGAACATGGTCAAGATGTTAAAATGTTCGTAAATGACCAGCATGGTCAAATAATAATAATCATAGTAGTTGTCGAGGGTGCAACAAGCACGTCCGGTGAACAGGTCAGGGTTCCGTAGCCGCAGGCAGAACAGTTGAAACTGCAGCATGCAGCATGGCCAGGTGGACTGGGGACAGCAAGGAGTCATCATGCCAGGTAGTCCTGAGGCATGGTCCTAGGGCTCAGGTCCTCCGAGAGAAAGAAAGAAAGAGAGAAAGAGAGAATTAGAGAGAGCATATTTACATTCACACAGGACACCGGATAAGACAAGAGAATACTCCAGATGTAACAGACTGACCCTAGCCCCCCGACACATAAACTACTGCAGCATAAATACTGGAGGCTGAGACAGGAGGGATCAGACGACACTGTGGCCCCATCCGATGATACCCCCGGACAGGGCCAAACAGGCAGGATATAACCCCACCCACTATGCCAAAGCACAGCCCCCACACCACTAGAGGGATGTCTACAACCACCAACTTACCGTCCGAAGACAAGGCCGAGTATAGCCCACAAAGAACTCCGCCACGGCACAACCCAAGGGGGGGGTGCCAACCCAGACAGGAAGACCACGTCAGTGGCTCAACCTACTCAAGTGACGCACCCCTCCCATGGACGGCATGGAAGAACACCAGTAAGTCAGTGACTCAGCCCCTGTAAAAGGGTTAGAGGCAGAGAATCCCAGTGGGAAGAGGGGAACCGACAAGGCAGAGACAGCAAGGGTGGTTCGTTGCTCCAGCCTTTCCGTTCACCTTCACACTCCTGGGCCAGACTATACTTAATCATAGGACCTACTGAAGAGATAAGTCTTCAGTAAAGACTTAAAGGTTGAGACTGAGTCTGCGTCTCTCACATGGGTAGGCAGACCATTCCATAAAAATGGAGCTCTATAGGAGAAAGCCCTACCTCCAGCCGTTTGCTTAGAAATTCTAGGGACAATTAGGAGGCCTGCGTCTTGTGACCGTAGCGTACGGTCACAAGTGCCATCACTCCTGGCACTTGGTGAGGCGGCGTCCCCTCGCCTGCTCACACCCTTCTGTGCATATTTGATGTTCGGGTGGCGTTGGTCGCGTGCACTGATTGAGCGATTCAGGAGGCGACGGCACAGTAAACTCAAGGTCAACGGGCGGTGGCATTGGAGGAAGGTGCTGCCATGCCATGCTAGACAGAGCGAAGGAGAGATCCTAAATTGTCTCCATAGATGATCCACCATCTCAAAAAAAGCACAACAAGCTGATTAGGTCCTTCCAGCTCCCATCCTCTAGAACAGGGCTCGCCAACCCTGGTCCTGGAGAGCTACCGTCCTGTAGAACAGGGCTCGCCAACCCTGGTCCTGGAGAGCTACCGTCCTGTAGAACAGGGCTCGCCAACCCTGGTCCTGGAGAGCTACCGTCCTGTAGAACAGGGCTCGCCAACCCTGGTCCTGGAGAGCTACCGTCCTGTAGAACAGGGCTCGCCAACCCTGGTCCTGGAGAGCTACCGTCCTGTAGAACAGGGCTCGCCAACCCTGTTCCTGGAGAGCTACCGTTCTGTAGAACAGGGCTCGCCAACCCTGGTCCTGGAGAGCTACCGTCCTGTAGAACAGGGCTCGCCAACCCTGGTCCTGGAGAGCTACCGTCCTGTAGAACAGGGCTCGCCAACCCTGGTCCTGGAGAGCTACCGTCCTGTAGAACAGGGCTCGCCAACCCTGGTCCTGGAGAGCTACCGTCCTGTAGAACAGGGCTCGCCAACCCTGGTCCTGGAGAGCTACCGTCCTGTAGAACAGGGCTCGCCAACCCTGGTCCTGGAGAGCTACCGTCCTGTAGAACAGGGCTCTCCAACCCTGGTCCTGGAGAGCCACCGTCCTGTAGAACAGGGCTCTCCAACCCTGGTCCTGGAGAGCCACCGTCCTGTAGAACAGGGCTCTCCAACCCTGGTCCTGGAGAGCCACCGTCCTGTAGAACAGGGCTCTCCAACCCTGGTCCTGGAGAGCCACCGTCCTGTAGAACAGGGCTCTCCAACCCTGGTCCTGGAGAGCCACCGTCCTGTAGAACAGGGCTCTCCAACCCTGGTCCTGGAGAGCCACCGTCCTGTAGAACAGGGTTGGTGTGGTTTTATCCCTAGCACTACACAGCCAATTCAAATAATCAAAGCTTGATGTTTAGTTGGTTATTTGAATCAGCTGTGTAGTGCTAGGGCAAAAACCAAAACGTGCACCCAGGGAGGGCCTTAGGACCGAGTTTGAGAAACCCTGTACTAGGTTACTAGGAGTCCAGTGTAGACGCAAATTTTGTGACCTGGTGGGAAAGAATCTATTAGTTAGAGACGTTTCCCCATAAATCGTAAATTCCACCAATATTTATAAAAGCAATACTCACTGTTTTGCTTGGATGGTTGTAATTCCCACTCCAGGTCATGCAAGGGAAGGCAGTGAATCAGGATAGTGTGTAGAAATCAAACGTAGTGGTAGCCTATATATAGAAGACTGTTCAGGCTACAGCAGTGGACTTTATGCAACGTCAGTAAGTGCTGCTTAGCAAGATGTAATTATGGAAAAAATATATGGGGGAATTCATCGAGTGTTCTGCCTGAAGCTCTGTTTAAAAAGGCTTCAGGCAATACGAGAGAGTAGAGCATTTTAGTAAATTTGAAATGTAATTAAATGGGATTTGTTTTAATCACTTGGATTCAGGGGAGGGTCATAACTTTTAATCACTAAAGGAACTCAACTCAACAGCCTCTTGTTTGAAGTGGCACTCTTTTGAACATTGTCACCTTTCATACTCTTGGCACTTGTCGGTTAGTCCCCCTTAACTGGCTGTATTGTTGGATTAAATGTAGGCCTAGGCTACCATTTTTTAACTACAGTTTCAGCATGCTCGTATCAATTATAGTAGAGTTTATTCAAAGGTACAAATGCGAGAAAATAACCAGAAATATAGTTTTTATAGGGTAAAAACATTTGCTGAATCCCTACCACATCTTCACAGAAAGGTCTTTTTTTCCTTTTGTCTCAACCCTCTGTCTGTTGAGAAAGAAAGAGAGGGAGAGAGAGAGAGAGAGAGAGAAAGAAAGAAAGAGAGAGAAAGGGGTAGATGCACAGAGCGAGCGAGAGAGGTAACCAGTGCTCCAAGTGTGTAAACTCAACAAAAGCCTCCCTTTTCACAGCTGACTGAACCCTGATTAACCTGCTCGTCAGAACGGCTGTAGGGCGACTGCTGAAATCTCCCGGGTTGTGTTGGGTTGTGGTGGCTTGATGTATTTTCATCTGCTACCTCGCACAGAAAGAAAACATACCATGACCATTATGCCAACTGGTCATTGTCCCTTCAGTAAATCCCTGTCTGACACTGTAGTAAAAATGTGATGCAGGCCTGTTCTATGCACGTAAAGATATTTTATTGGTACTAGCAAAATACGTGTACATTTGCAGCATTGTGATTATGAATATTTTAGCTTTTCTTTTGTTGCTATTTCCTTTTTAGCTGGCAAACGCATGAAATGATAAATTATTAAAAGGAATGTTCCCACTCCCCTGGTGCTCTCATTTGTTGACTTCTGTAACCGTAAAAGCCTTGGTTTCATGCATGTTAACATTAGAAGCCTACTCCCGAAGTTTGTTTTACTCACTGCTTTAGCACACTCTGCCAACTCGGATGTCTTAGCCGTGTCTGAATCCTGGCTTAGGAAAACCACAAAAAACCCTGAAATCTCCATCGCTAACTATAACATTTTCCGCCAAGATAGAACTGCCAAAGGGGGCGGTGTTGCAATCTACTGCAAAGATAACCTGCAGAGTTCTGTATTACTATCCAAGTCTGTACCCAAACAATTCGAGCTTCTACTTCTAAAAATTCACCTTTCCAGAAACAAGTCTCTCACTGTTGCCGCTTGCTATAGACCTCCCTCTGCCCCCAGCTGTGCCCTCGATACCATATGTGAATTGATTGCCCCCCATCTATCTTCTGAGCTCATGCTACTAGGTGACCTAAACTGGGACATGCTTAACACCCCGGCCATCCAACAATCTAAGCTTGATGCCCTCAATCTCACACAAATGATCAATGAACCTACCAGGTACAACCCCAAATCTGTAAACACGGGCACCCTCATAGATGTCATCCTAACTAACTCGCCCTCCAAATACACATCTGCTGTTTTCAATCAAGATCTCAGCGATCACTGCCTCATTGCCTGCATCCGTAATGGGTCTCCGACCAAACGACCACCCCTCATCACTGTCAAACGCTCCCTAAAACACTTCTGCGAGCAGGCCTTTCTAATCGACCTGGCCGGGGTATCCTGGAATGATATTGACCTCATCCCGTCAGTAGATGATGCCTGGCTATTCTTTAGAAGTGCCTTCCTCACCATCTTAAATAAGCATGCCCCACTCAAAAAATGTAGAACTAGGAATAGATATAGTCCTTGGTCCACTCCAGACCTGTCTGTCCTGTGGCGTTCTGCATTAGCATCAAATAGCCCCCGTGATATGCAACTTTTCAGGGAAGTTAGGAACAAATATGCACAGGCAGTTAGAAAAGCTAAGGCTAGCTTTTTCAAACAGAAATTTGCATCCTGTAGTACTAACTCCAAAAAAGTTCTGGGACACTGTAAAGTCCATGGAGAAAAAGAGCACCTCCTCTCAGCTGCCCACTGCTCTGAGGCTGGGAAACACTGTTACCACTGATAAATCCACTATAATTGAGAATTTCAATAAGCATTTCTTTACGGCTGGCCATGCTTTCCACCTGGCTACCCCTACCCCGGTCAACTGCCCAGCACCCTCCACAGCAACCCGCCAATGCCCCCACCATTTCTCCTTCACCTAAATCCAGATAGATGATGTTCTGAAAGAGCTGTAAAATCTGGACCCATACAAATCAGCTGGGCTAGACAATCCGGACCCTCTCTTTCTAAAATTATCTGCCGAAATTGTTGCAAACCCTATTACTAGCCTGTTCAACCTCTTTCATATCATCTGTGATTCCCAAAGATTGCAAAGCTGCTGCTGTCATCCCCCTCTTCAAAGGGGGAGACACTCTAGACCCAAACTGCTACAGACCTATATCTATCCTACCCTGTCTTTCTAAGGTCTTCGAAAGCCAAGTTAACAAACAGATTACCGACCATTTCGAATCCCACCGTACCTTCTCCGCTATGCAATCTGGTTTCAGAGCTGGTCATGGGTGCACCCCAGCCACGCTCAAGGTCCTAAATGACATCATAACCGCCATCGATAAGAGACATTACTGTGCAGCCATATTCATCGGCTTTCGACTCTGTCAATCACCACATTCTTATTGGCAGACTCGACAGCCTTGGTTTCTCAAATGATTACCTCGCCTGGTTTACCAACTACTTCTCTGATAGAGTTCAGTGTGTCAAATCGGAGGGCCTGTTGTCCGGACCTCTGGCAGTCTCTATGGGGGTGCCACAGGGTTCAATTCTCGGGCCGACTCTCTTCTCTGTATACATCAATGATGTTGCTCTTGCTGCTTGTGATTCTCTGATCCACATCTACGCAGACAACACCATTCTGTATACTTCTGGCCCCTCTTTGGACACTGTGTTAACTAACCTCCAGATGAGCTTCAATGCTATACAACTCTCCTTCCGTGGCCTCCAACTGCTCTTAAAAGCAAGTAAAACTAAATGCATGCTATTCAATCGATCACTGCTCGCCCGTCCAGCATCACTACTCTGGACGGCTCTGACTTAGAATACGTGGACAACTACAAATACCTAGGTGTCTGGTTAGACTGTAAACTGTCCTTCCAGACTCACATTAAGTATCTCCAATCCAAAATTAAATCTAGAATCAGCTTCCTATTTCGCAACAAAGCATCCTTGACTCATGCTGCCAAACATATCCTCGTAAAACTGACCATCCTACCGATCCTCGACTTCGGTGATGTCATTTACAAAATGGCCTCCAATACCCTACTCAATAAACTGGATGCAGTCTATCACAGTGCCATCTGTTTTGTCACCAAAGCCCCATACACTACTCACCATTGTGACCTGTACACTCTCGTTGGTTGGCCCTCGCTTCATACTCGTCGCCAAACCCACTGGCTACAGGTTATCTACAAGACCCTGCTAGGTAAAGCCCCGCCTTATCTCAGCTCACTGGTCACCATAGCAGCACCCACTCGTAGCACGCGCTCCAGCAGGTATATCTCACTGGTCATCCCCCAAAGCCAATTCCTCCTTTGGTCGTCTTTCCTTCCAGTTGCTGCTGCCAATGACTGGAACGAACTGCAAAAATCTCTGAAGCTGGAGACTCGTATCTCCCTCACTAGCTTTAAGCACCAGCTGTCAGAACAGCTCACAGATCACTGCATCTGTACATAGCCCATCTGTAAACAGCCCATCTATCTACCTACCTCATCCCCATACTGTATTTATTTATCTTGCTCCTTTGCACCCCACTATCTCTACTTGCACATTCATCTTCTGCACATCTACCATTCCAGTGTTTAATTGCTGTATTGTAGTTACTTCGCCACCATGGCCAATTTATTGCCTTAACTTATCTAATTTGCACTCACTGTATATAGACTTCTTGTTTTCTTTTGTTCTACTGTATTATTGACTGTGTTTTGTATATTCCATGTGTAACTCTGTTGTATGTGTCGAATTGCTATGCTTTATCTTGGCCAGGTTGCAGTTGCAAATGAGAACTTGTTCTCAACTAGCCTACCTGGTTAAATAAAGGTGAAAAAAATATTTTTATTTTTTTATTTTTTTTAAAAGCGATTTGTGAGCAGTTATGAGTAATGCTGTTTACTTTAGACTCAAAGGGAAGTACATTTTAATTTACGGATTGAAAACGAACCGTGAATCGAATGAAGTCATGGTGTCCTCTGTGTTTAACACTTAAGTAGGGTCTCTCTGTACTGACACACCGTGTGCGGTCTACTCTCCACAGTCCTCTACTGTAGCTAGAAAAGACCAACAGTGGACGCTGGTTTTGGTGCAACAGCCTTTAGTAAACTGGCATGTGGAAGTCCGATTTGTGTTGTCCGTTCTGTGGATGAGACGAACACACCTGCAGTGGGGAGTGAAGGTCATTAGTTTTGTACTTGAACAACACACCGGGCCCACTTTGCTTTTGCATTAATATAGTGTCTTGACAAAGACCTGTGATTACACCTCCCTCCCCTGGTACCACTCCCCCCCCCAAAAAAGCGTTTCTTTTTTTTAAGTGGTACAAAAGCCATAATTGGGCCTGCTTGAGGGGAGGTGTCGGTGTGCAGTACATGGTTCATCCGGGTGAATTCTGTTAAATGCCCCCTCCCCACCCCCTGGTTCTGCCCCCCCACCCCCCACTCCCTCCAGCGGGGTCACCAGGATCACTAGATTTTCTCCAAATGGCCGTTTTGGCTGGCAGGTGCATTATACCCTTTATTTTCAGATTGTCCTTCCGCTCCTAATGCCTGGCAGGTTGATTGCTCTGCCTGCCTCGCCGGGGGAAAGGGCTGACGAGCGCGGCCGGGCCCAGCTGAAAGACAGTGATTACTGTTTTCCTTTAAGCCTGATTGAGGCCCTTGAAAGGAAGGATTTTAACCTTCTCCTTTTGGGTTCCAGGGTACGGCCGTCCATTTGAAATGGCTTGTCATCAACCCAGTTCTGTAAACTCATCAGAACACCCAACCCCCCCCCCCCAACCTCCATGGGAGACAGGAAAGAGAATAACTTTATAAAGGCAGATGTCGTTATCAGTTAGATGTCAAACATCCGGCCCGTGGGTGGTTTGTGCGGGGGCGGAAAAACAACCGTTTTAAAAAATGTTATTTTACCAAATCAAAACTGTGTAGAAATTATAATGGACCACTCATACAGTTTCTTGACTGAGCCCAGCTCGCTAATTATCACCGAAATCAAAGCTATTGACAGCCAGGGAGCATAGAACATTCCCCAAATTATGGATGGAGGACAATATATTTTTTATTTTTATTTTTTAGCTAAATTTGACGGCGAGGAAATATAACCAATTTTCAGTGGGGCCCTTGAGACCTCGTTGAAGGCTGACTACGGCTCCCGGGGCAAAGTGAGTTTGGCACCCCTGATTTTAGACGATCTCAGTGGAAATGGAACAGTTGTGTGCAACGTTGCTGCTGTCATAGATGAACTATACGTAGAGCTCTAAAAGGTAGACAACTGTACATTTTCTCATCCACGTGAATGTGTTTTGTTTTAAACAATCTATTTCTACGTTGAATGGGCGTGTATGGAGAGGAGACGGCGAGGTGCTTGTTTGAGATAGGAGGGTTGTCTAGTGTGTGAAAGTCTGAGCCACTGTATGGTTTGCCAGCTGGTCGGGCCTACAAGCTGTATTTTTGTCGTACGTTCTCCGAGGTTGAATAGCAGTCTGTGGACCCCCTGGTGGGACGGTAATTGCACAGGCTTGCAGTTCAGAGAGACTTGTCTAGGGGCGGCCAGGCGGAAAACCTCTGTGCCATCCTCATGCCACCTTTCTGAGGCCAACAAGACATTCAAAGCAGCGCCATCTGGCTAGCACCCGTCCTCTCAGCTGGTCGGACCAATGGGAGTGGGCCTGGGCAGCTGTCCCGCTGACCCCAGACCCTGGCCTGGATGGAAGGGGGCAACTTGTTACTGGGACATGGAGGAGATGGCCACACTGAGAAGTGCAAAAAACCCCTGTTGAATAGATGGTTCTCATTATCAGTGAGGGGGGGGGGGGGGCCCTAGGACCAGACCCCCGCTGTGTTTCCCCCCCCCCCACACACAAATGACAACCTCCAGCGCTTTAGAGGCACAGGTCCTTTCAGAGAGGTGACATTGAGTTGGCAAACCAAACAAATGAGAGACAGAGGCACATAATGATTCCATTCCCATACCCATGCTAGCCTGCTTACCATTCAGTGTGCCTGTTGAAGAGAAACTATGCTGCAGATGGAGACTAGTCGTAGACATTAGGAATGAACCAAACATTGACACAGAATTGCGGGATCAATTGTCACTTTAAACCATTGTCATTGAAATTGTCCGCGGTTTCTAAAGTTTCTCGTTAGCCACTGTCACATTTGGTATGACTAATCTTGTATAAAGCGTTGCCAGTTTTTAAAAATATTTTTTATATTTTTTATTATGTAGTGTTGAATTGAAATCATCCACCTTTTACCCAACAGAGGAAGACGACGAGGAGGAGGAGGAGGAGGAGATTGCTCCACCACAGCCAGTGCTTGAGATCCAAACGGAGAAACCAGACCAGAAAGAGGAGGAGGAAGGTAGGAGTTGTGGTGTGAAACGAATAACGATTGAACTTCTTTGATGTCATCTTCATTGAAGAATCCTACCGACCATTTTGTCGGGATTTTGACTTCCAAGTGTTGTATGATGGCCCTTTTTTAATTAATTAATTTATATAAATAATAACAATTTAAAAAAGTAATATAATTTGAATAAGGCGACCCCAATCTGTTAGATGGTTCTGTATTGTTTGTCCAGAACTTTTACTGTCTGCCTCTGTCTGTCTAGCACCTCCACAAGAGCTGACTGAGGAGGAGAAGCTGCAGATCCTGCACTCCTCAGAGTTCATAACCTTCTTTGACCACAGCACCCGCATCGTGGAGCGGGCCCTGTCCGAACATGTGGACGTCTTCTTCGACTACAGTGGCCGGGAGATGGAGGAGAAGGAAGGGTAGAGAAAGAGGATCTTTTTTTTCTCTCTCTCTCCTTCCTTTTGGCATCACTTGAATAGTAAAGGAAGAATACAGTCGCTGTTTTAGTAATAGGAAGGAGTGCGACGTTATTATTATGACTGTGACTATGCTGTTCCCTAGTGAGATCCAAGCTGGGGCCAAGCTGTTTCTGAACAGACAGTTTGTGGATGAGCGCTGGTCTAAGCATCGCGTGGTCACCTGTCTGGACTGGTCCCCTCAGGTAAAACACGCTCCTGGGTGAAGTTTGTCCGTGGTGCAGATCTAGGATCAGCTTCCCCTGACCCAATCCTAACCGTAACCATTGGTGGGGAAAATGCAAAAGTAACCCAAGATCAGCATCTAGGGGGAACCTCGCCCTACACCGGTAAAACACACCATCAGTCACCGTTGGCTCATCACCATGACGCGACCTTTTCACCGACTTAGTCACGGAGTCAAAACGCCAGCTGTAGTTGTTCATGGTCTCACTGGCCCCTGTGTCTTTGTGAGTCATGTCACACTGCGTCGTTGCGTGTCAGAATTCAACCGCAAGTTGTTTATTGTAAGAATTCAGTACTTTAACACGTTGTTGACAGTCTTTAGCTGCTTCACCGCTGCCCCAAATCTGTACCATAAACACAGCGCTCGTTTTTCATATCAGACATTTTAGCCGCTTTCACCCCGGGAGCCGGGACCGCGTCGTGCACAAATCGTCACTCAGTATGAGCCCGTAATCACTTGTTTCCCCTTATGTCTCTCTTCATTTGATCCTAGTTCTACAATGTCTTCTGACAGTGATTGAACACCGACTCATTGTCCGCCACTGCGTTGCTTGCTCAGAGGGATATCCATTCCCTTGTGCTAAGTTGTGTATTCACCGACTGTAAACTGCAGTTGTTCCAATATGAGAAGCAGCAGAGGTTAATGGTTTGTTTACATCTGGTAAGTGTTTGAGAGCGGTCTTTCGAGCCTTTCTTTCCTCAGCCGTTTCTCCCTGCGTTTTTAGTGCGCTCTGGGGTTGTGCTTCAAAGGTCTCCAACGACTTGCAGTGGCCAACTTTACTACCGTGGTTCACTCGGCTCTCTCAGAAGTCTAGTCCCCTAGTCCTTTAACGTTATGCCAAGCCGTAGCATCCGAACGTTATTTACCAGACTGCGCTGTTGGGGGGGGGGGGGATTTTCTCGGGCCATAAATCTTGTTGGAGAAGGGGTGGTTACGCATTCTGCTCGGCATTCACCGGCACCGCTGAGGGCAGGGGGAGGCTTGTTCACACGGAGCCAAGCCTGGAGGCCATGTCTACTTCCTCTTGACATTCATTTGGGCTGATTTTTGTCTGTCACCAGTATCCTGAGCTGCTGGTTGCCTCATACAACAACAACGAGGAAGCCCCCCACGAGCCGGACGGGGTGGCCCTGGTCTGGAACATGAAGTACAAGAAGAACACTCCGGAGTACGTCTTCCACTGCCAGGTACTAAAGCCACCCAGGGCCTCTCGCTCTCTCTGCCCCCTCCCTCCCCTTCTCTCTGCCTCATGGGTGGCTCTCTCCCTGACGGGTGAGGCACACCGCCAACCATCCCTCCCACCTCTGTCTGCCTCTCTCTCCCTCTCTCTCTCTCCCTCTCTCATCCACATTGTGTTTTCACCGGGCTGGTGTTGACCTCCACCACATCTATCCACATGTTAGTGAGGCGCCGGAGAAGAGCAGTGATGCAATAGCTGGCCGGGGTGTCAGGGGCTGCAGCAGTAGTATTAAGTGTGCTGTGCCGCGCAGGGCTGGAGTGGTTATCATGTGTGTCTAAACAAGGGCCCTGTGTTCAGCAGAGAGAGAGAGAGCAGCTCCTCCAGTCCTTATTATCCTGCGTGCCCTGAGGTTCCCAGACCAAGACGGGTTGAGTAGAACCACATGTTGCTGCCGCCAGAGCGGATGTAGTCCCAGGCACGTTGCTTCGACGAAATCAAACTGAGCAGAAGTGTGAACTCATTTTTCTCTATGCCTCCAAGTGAGCGGGGAATGTGTTTTTAAAATGTAAAAAAAGTTTTTTTTAAATTCTCACCTTTTTGGAAAATAATCGACTTGGATGGATGGATGGATGGATGAATGAATGAATGAATGAATGAATAATTACATATGGCTAGATGTGTTGGGTTTACGAGGGATGTGTTTCAGGCTACGGGGAAGGTAGGGCTTGGACCAGGCAGCCAGAGACCAAGTAAGGAGACCACACATAATAAACTAGCATGAATAATGTAGACATAATCCATACATGATATATCCTGTCGTGAGCTGCCTCTGCCTTGAGGGGTGAAGTGGGAGTCATGGAAAACACTGGATAGTTGAAGTGTAAGTGAAAATGAGCAGCCGGCTGTACAGCACACTGGCATACTGCTGCGCTACCCTGAATGGCCCAGGTCTGTATATTATTTTGAGCGGGTCTGAAATAGAGGGGGGGGCACACGCAGCCCTTTTTTGATTGGAGGTGACATAGACGTACATCACCAGAGAGCTGTCGCCGTTTCACTGTGCGCTCGTTAGTCTCAGCAGACGCTGACATGGCTCTGTCTCTCTCTCTCTCTGGCTCTGTCTCTCTCTCTCTCTGGCTCTGTCTCTCTCTCTCTCTGGCTCTGTCTCTCTCTCTCTCTGGCTCTGTCTCTCTCTGTCTCTCTCTGTCTCTCTCTGTCTCTCTCTGTCTCTCTCTGTCTCTCTCTGTCTCTCTCTGTCTCTCTCTGTCTCTCTCTGTCTCTCTCTGTCTCTCTCTGTCTCTCTCTGTCTCTCTCTGGCTCTCTCTGTCTCTCTCTGGCTCTCTCTGGCTCTCTCTGGCTCTCTCTGGCTCTCTGGCTCTCTGGCTCTCTGGCTCTCTGTCTCTCTCTCTCTGTCTCTGGCTCTCTGTCTCTGGCTCTCTGTCTCTGGCTCTCTGTCTCTGGCTCTCTGTCTCTGGCTCTCTGTCTCTGGCTCTCTGTCTCTGGCTCTCTGTCTCTGGCTCTCTGTCTCTCTCTCTGTCTCTCTCTCTGTCTCTCTCTCTGTCTCTGTCTCTCTCTCTGTCTCTGTCTCTCTCTCTGTCTCTCTGTCTCTCTGTCTCTCTGTCTCTGTCTCTCTGTCTCTCTGTCTCTCTGTGTGCGCGCGCGCCAGTCTGCAGTGATGTCGGCCGCGTTTGCCAGGTTCCACCCTAACCTGGTGGTGGGGGGCACCTACTCAGGGCAGCTCGTTCTGTGGGACAACAGGAGCAACAAGAGGACCCCCGTGCAGAGGACCCCTCTGTCAGCAGCAGCACACACGGTATAACACAACACACTCATCTGCCAGTCAACCACCACCAAAATGATTTTATCTCAACCAGTTACATTGGAGACACGGTCAGACGAGCAGAGTGCAGAAACAAGGTGGCGCCGGTGTGTTGTAAACAGACTGATCGTGGGGGGGCCTTGTTCCCCTGTCTCCCCCTCTTGTGCAGCACCCAGTGTACTGCGTGAACGTGGTGGGCACCCAGAACGCCCACAACCTCATCAGCATCTCTACCGACGGCAAGATGTGTTCCTGGAGCCTGGACATGCTGTCTCAACCGCAGGTAGGCACCGCCCATCACGCTCCGCCTATTCTCCACACACATCACGTCGGCCCAAACACCGGGACCTCACGAAACCCATTTGTTTCAGCCGCTACGTTTTTTGGGGGGGGGGGCTAGCAATGTCAATCCAACAGCGCTGCCGGACCCGCTGACGTCAAATGTTAATCATTTATTTAAATTGCTCGCTGAATTTCGATTATGCAGTGTGCGTTAACATGCAGGCCGGGGCAGAGAGAGAGCTGGTTGGGAATGTTATTCTACTCTGTACCCCCCCCCCCCCCCCCCCACTCTACAGGACAGCCTGGAGCTGGTGTTCAAGCAGTCGAAGGCCGTCGCTGTCACCTCCATGTCTTTCCCCCTCGGAGATGTCAACAACTTTGCGGTGGGGAGCGAGGACGGGTCCGTCTACATGGCGTGTCGTCATGGAAGGTACAACAATATTAACCAGAACCCCCTGCGTCCCCATCGCCTCCGGCTAGGCAGATACCTCCAGGAAAGTGAGGAGGCTTGTTAGGCCCCGGTTTAAAACAGTATTTCGTCATAGGTTCCTACCTTTCTAGGGAGTTTTTCCTATCCACCGTGCTTCGACATTGCTTGCTGTTTGGGGTTTAAGGCTGGGTTTCTGTATGAGCACTTTGTGACATCTGCTGAGGCAAAAAGGGCTTTATAAATACTTTTGATTTGATATGTCAAATAAATACACCCTCCTCACTTCCCCAAGCGATATGAATCCAACACTTGATCTCCTGCTGTTTTGAGGTTTTCACTCCTCCCCCAGTCATCCTGTTTTGCTTAGCTTCTGTCAGTTATGTTTGTAAAGGTCGCTCAACATAAAACGGGGCACACATGGAGGGGAAAGATATTTCTTCTGGAGGAGTCCTCCCTCGGAGTGAGGGAGTTTGTTTAAAAACTGGATGTCCCAAAGAGACTCAGATCTGAGGATCGTTACACAATGCTCTCGTTTTGAGAGCGAGAAAGACAGAGAGGGTGGCCCAAGCGAACAGTCCGCGTGTCCACTTGTGAGGCGACAGAGCAGGATTGCTCGACTCGAGTGCTTCCTGCCTGCGATGGCGAGACATCTGTGAGCTACGGCGCTATCGCCTATGTCCTGTGTTACGCCCGGAGATCGCCGAGAGGGGATACTTGCTTGGTTCTGCGCTGCATGATCGCCTCTGTAATTGAGGGACTAATTTTCAACCTAATCTTCTAATGGTATGATACTCTCATCCCAGTTAATAACGCATAAGCATCTCTCACGCTGGGTATTTATCTCTCGAGGTAATTACCAGAGCCACAGCCTTGTAACAGCTCTGCAACATGTGGTTCTTAAGACGAAGACTGCCCCTCTCTCACCACTGAGCTGGGACATCTACATCCATGGCACATTAAAAGGGGAGTTCTTTCAACTTAAATGTTATTCCCGACGTAAATTGAGACAAAAAGTGGGGTCTTGACCAAACCTTGTGCGCTGTGAAAGTCAGAAATGTATGCTGGAATATTTAATGTATGTTATTTTGGTAATGATATCACATTATATATGCTGATGTTTCATCAGGGGGAAATGAACGTGGTGTCGGCTAAGTGTTGGTGTTGGCTATGTACCGTTTCCTTACACCCTGTGTGTTGTATGTTTGGTCCACAGTAAAGCAGGGATCAGTGAGATGTTTGAGGGTCACCACGGGCCTATCACAGGGATAGACTGTCACACAGCGACCGGGCCCGTCGACTTCTCCCACCTGTTCGTCACCTCCTCCTTCGACTGGACCGTCAAGCTGTGGAGCACCAAGGTACTGTACCGTCTCGCCACTAGAAAACCTGCTGTTACTGTGGTGCGTCCCAAATGGCACCGTATTCCCTACATAGTGCACTACTTTTGACCAGTGACCTTTGGGTGCCATTTAGGAAGGAACATGTACACTGAGACTACAAAACATTAAGAACACCTTGCTCTTTCCATGGAAGACTGACCAGGTGAATCCAGGGGAGAGCGATGATCCCTCTTTGATGTCACTTGTTAAATCCACTTCAATCGGTGTAGATGAAGGGGAGGAGACAGGTTAAAAAATGTTTTTTAAGCCTTGAGACATGGATTCAAAGGCACTTAAATCTTTTGTCTTGCCCATTCACCCTCTGAATGAGCAAGACAAAAAATGTAAGTGCCTTTGAACGGGGTATGGTAGTAGGTGCCAGGCGCACCGGTTTGAGTGTGTCAAGAACTGGAACGCTGCTGGGTGTTTCACACTCAACAGTTTCCCGTGTGTATCAAGAATGGTCCACCACCAGGGTCTAAAATGTACTTTTTGGTCCATCAGCGACTATGGCAGGTAGATTAAAAAATCTACCAGCCACTTTTACATGCCAAAATATTTTTCCCCTGCAAAAATTACACCAACAAAACGCAAAAACGGATGAGCAATGTTTCTAAAACAATAAATGTGTTACTAGTAAGAAGCAAAGGTTGGATCAAGTAACTATTATTTGAGTCCAGTCCAAGTCGTACATTCTAAGAGCAAGTCAAGTAAAAACAAAACCTATATATGCAACTACTTGTTCGACGACAGATCTTTGTCTGTTTGACTCTACCGGACGGCCCTTTTCATTATTTTGTCTACAACATCTTTATTAGCCTATGTAATTGTAAAATATGGACATGTAGCAGTCATAAGGGCATGAGATCAGCAGAAGGCAAGGCAGGTTGAGTGTACATGTATTTACAGGTCTTGGTGATCCAATGGTGAAAGCGACATGTCATCCAAAATATACAAGTAGATTAACCAAATATACACAATTGCAATAGCCCAAAAGAAATAGCCTCAGGACAGGTTAAGCCTGATACAATCTGAATGGACACAGGTAGAGGGCAGGACTGTACAGCCTCCCCTTGAGAAACCAATTGGAATCTGTCTAACAGGAGCTCAAACAGGTAGGCCTACATTAAATGAACACTGGGCCCCCAGGACCATACAATTACCCAATTTGGCAATTACAACCAATAAACTGGTTCTACAATGTAAAAGGCCATTTCCACGTATATTGGACATTGGTCTTAATGTTATTTCAACACCGTGCTTACTTGGAACAATCGTTTTCTCTTATTCAACGTTCGGACTCCGAAGCGTGGAGCACTGGCCACGTAGCCTTATTTCAATGCTCACTGAGGCGCGCACGACAAAAATGACGGAGACATAGGACTTATGGCCGCGTTCAAAAAAAACTGGGAACTCAGGTAAAACACGAGGTCAGATCATGACGTCAGTGATCTTCAGGTTGGAAAGTCGGAGCTCTAGAAATGCCCGAGTTCCAGATTTGGAATTCCAAGTTGGCTGACCGTTCTAATCGACCCCTCCCCCCCCCCCCCAAGTTCCCAGTTGTTTTGAACGCGGCAACAGACACACGGAACTCAGGAAAGGCAAATAAGAACAAAGGAAACCATACATTGAATTAAATAAACAGAACTTCTACCTCGTGAGTCTTGCGAACGTTCACAATAAACTTTGCGCCCACTCGGAGCAGGGTAAGAAATGGTTGGCAATAAAATGAAAATGTATCGATGGCCTATGAAACAGAAATGTCTACATGTTGCAATAAATGGTACGGGGATGGAATGATGAAACGCTAGTAATTATTGTATTAGATGGAATAGATTTACCACATAGGGCCTGCATTTAAACATGGGAAAGCAACAGCAAACATTTCAACGAGTGGAGAGAAAAAAAGCACAGCAATACTTAATTTTAACAACACATTCCAAATGCAAGCTTTATAATTAAATGATACATTTCAAGCAATTGTTACATACCAAAAAAACAGTAGGCTGATGCTAGTAATTGTTGCCCCGTTGCTGGTGAGCTTGCAAAGTAACAGTTCATATCCTTGATCACCAAACCATTTTTGGAGCTGCATATTTATTTAATATGGCAATTCTCTCTGCCTACAATTTGATGTTTGCACTGCACCCGATCCTATAGCTGTACAGAAAATCAGCAATCTGTTCGCTAGCTCACCCGACCTGTGTTGATTGACAGTTTGCTGGTCCAATCAGAGTGCCTAGTGTGCTTTTCACTAGCCAATCTGTTGCAGCTTTTAATTTTTTTGCACGGTCAGTGCTGCGGTTACTGCCTCTGGCTGCGTGTAGAGTAATCCACGTAGACTTTTCCACAAAACGAGTGACAAAACATTACAAAACCTGGCCAGACATCAGTCTCAAGTCAAAGTCTAGTCCTAAGTCTTGAGGGTCCAAGTCAAGTGTCAAGTTATTTGCTTTTCAATCAAGTCGAGTCTCAAGTCATCACATTTTTTACTTGAGTCTACAACTCTGGTAAGAAGTAATGTGGTATATTGTTTCATTTCATTTTTTGTGACCTGAGTTAAAATATCAAAGATGAGACAACAAAACCTGCCCCTTTAAGGGCGGGAGGTTACGTGGCAATGAGACTCTATTCATGTTTGTGCCTGTAAGATTGAGTCTGACTTAGTAGCAGCGTTGTCTTCTCTTCCCTAGCAGTTGAAACTCAAACATAGAAAAACAACCTACCTTGTGAACAAAACAATGTAAAGAGCCAAGAAACACAAGGACTGTCTCACTTCAGTAGACTTTCATTTCAACTAAATTAGGCCAACTTTTATGCCTGTGCGCGACCCTTTGAAAAATGAATCTTTCACATGAGCACAGCCCCCCAGCTAGGGTAGGCTATATAGGATTTGAAGCTCTTTGACTTTGTGCGATTCATTTACTAGCTATGAAACAAAACTGCACAAATACTTGGAAACAACTACTGCAGCATTTATTTTACTATAAATGCCAACATGACTGGTGAAATAGACATTAATCAATGCTAAAATCCTCCCGGATTTGGCAGGTGGTGGGTGTTCATTTTATGCCCACCACCCAAAGGACATCCTGCCAACTTGACACAACTGTGGGAAGCATTTGAGTCAACATGGGCCAGCATCCCTGTGGAACGCTTTCAACACCTTGTAGAGTCCATGTCCTGACGAATTGAGGCTGTTCTGAGGGGAGGGGGGGGGGGGGGGGTGCGCAACTCAATATTAGGAAGGTGTTCTTAATGTTTTGTACACTCAGTTCATATGGTTGAATCCGGACTCCGTTAGCCCCACAAAGATCCGTGTGCATCTGTGTTTTAGCTTTAATCCAGATAGTTGTATTGCGCACGGTCAGTTCAGAGTGGTTGTGTGTGTTCACGCGTCGCCTCCCTTTCTTCCAGAACAACAAGCCACTGTACTCGTTCGAGGACAACTCGGACTACGTCTATGACGTCATGTGGTCCCCCACTCACCCGGCTCTGTTTGCGTGTGTGGATGGAGTGGGCCATCTTGATCTATGGAACCTCAACAACGACACTGAGGTAACGTTACCTGGAACTCTTTCACATGCCCCCTTCCTATAAGTGTTGCAGCATCTATAGGGGCGGTTTCCCGGACACAGATTCTTCATTGAGAATGTTTTTTTTTTAGTCTAGGACTAGGCTTGATCTGTGTCTGGGAAACCGGCCCATAGTGTCACAGATGTCAGTGAATCAGTGTAGGTGTTGACGAATACGTTTTTTTTTTCTTTTGCAGGTTCCTACGGCCAGTACCACAGTGGAGGGGAACCCAGCCCTGAACCGCGTGCGCTGGGCCCACTCTGGCAAAGAGATAGCCGTGGGAGACTCTGATGGACAGATCCTGGTCTATGATGTTGGAGAGGTGAGTGGGTTAAAAGCCTTTACTGTGCCATTTTAAAACACATGCCATTCTTCATATGTTTTGGTAAGGGTAATCTCTAAGGTTGTCGCATTCAGACATTTTAGCCAGAATTGAGATATAGGCTAAATCTAAAAAGGTTTGTAAAGGTACTCCATTTCAGGCAGAAGGATACAAATAAATACTTAATATTAATAAAGTATTGAAAAAAGAAATGCACTTATTTGAGAGGTTTAACAGGGTTATTCCTGTTTTCCCTCTAGTGGATGTGAAAGGGTTCTGCTAATACTTCATGCTCCATTTCATCGGACAACAATTAAGCCATTGTCTTGTCAGAGGCCAGCTATCTGGACGGAGACGTCTCCTGAGGGTCTGAGTTTCTGTGTCAGTCAGGTCACCCCCCCCTCCTGATTTCTGCCACTGACGGGTCAAGTCTCTGTGACAGTTGGAAGATTGCCAGTGATCCCCTTGCCCCCTGAATGTCCCAGCTTCAACCATATGTGTTAGTATTTTCACCCATATCAATATTTTTATCCCCCCCAGCAAATCGCTGTTTCACGCAACGACGAGTGGACCCGTTTTGTCCGAACCCTGGCGGAGATCAACGAGAACCGCGACGACGCCGAGGAGCTTGCCGCTCAGCGCCTCTCTGCCTGACCGACCACGAAAACGCCGGTCTAGGGGACCGGCGACAGGCTTCATAATGGCAGCCTCGTTTTGATTGGAGGAAAAGGCGCGATTGCAACAGTGTTTAGGCATGTGGACATCCTTTCTTTGGAAATGTACTCAGATTTAATACACGTACTGAACTTCTCCTTTGGCTGGTTAAGCACACCAGTCTGATGGGATAACTAACAGGGCTACCTATCAACCTCAGACACTACAAGAAACAAAGCCATCGTCTTACTCTGCAATACAAATCAGTTGAACTCCAGATCCATAATGCCTTAAAGGCACCGTGCCAACTCCATACGGTAGCGTTGTGGGTTTAGCTGCGGGTTCAGTTTCACTGGCCGCTCTAGTTGTTTGTGGTTACACAACCCTGAGCATGTTTGCTGTCATCATGACTGGTGTTTGTTGTTCACTCTGTGCTTCAATGCCCATGTCCACTTCAACTGTAGTAGACTAGATCTATCACATCATTACTGCACACAGGAATGTAAGGGTTTCATTATACTGTTAGCCAGCGTTTTTCTATGTTCCTTTTAATCTAGATGCGCCAAATGTCCACTTGTTTTGTAATATATCCCAAAATGTTACCTTCACCTTACTTCTGAATGTCTTTGTACATGACTATTGCTCTTAAACAAAATGTGACACTTAAGGTATCAGAACCAGAATCTGTAGTATACATCAGGATATAATGCTGTATTGGTAATTAGCTTGATATCTGCGGTATGGATTCAGTATCCATACTGCCTGTATGTAGTGTCTAAGAAAGGCTTCCCTTTGTGTGGCCCAGAGAGCATCTTCCACATATCGTGTCATGAATCTCAGAATGTACTTTTCACACAATTTAAAATGAATCCATTGATGATTTATTTCCACAAAATAAAATAAATACATTACAATTATTTCCCAAGACCCTGGTCATGATTTTAAAATAAATACTTTCGGGGGAAAAAAAACATCTACGTCCTTTCGAGTCTCGTCAATCACATTTCAGAGACATCCTCACCAAAGCCTCGCTTCAAGAAACATAGTAACACCACTCCTTTTCAATGCTATAACGTCTCTCCACTGAGATGTACAGGAACAGCTATTCAAAGGCAAACCAAGGAACAACTGTTCATGCAGCATTCAAAGAGAGCGTTTCAGATGCCTATGAATGAAGAAGAGGTGCCACATTTTTTTTTAACCATACCATTTCGGAGGGATGACGGTGACAGAGAAATGTAAGACGCCCTACTCAAAGAGTTGCAGCCATTTAGCAGTAAAGTGTTGAGAGGGAAAGACGGCCTACGAAGCTGTAGGCTCCTTTTTGGCCGCTGCCGGGGCTTGGCTAACAGACAACGCACCAGAAGACTTGAACTTGGGCAGGTGTAGACCAAACTTATTCTCCACGCCAGCGAACGTGGCAGCAGCCAGACGGTAGCCTCCTACGTGGTCGGCACTTACAGGGGGAAGGTCGGAGATCCTCGACTTAGGAGTTGGCTCAGAACCGGTGGGGCGACTGGGGGGGGGGGGGGAGATTTGGGAAGGATAATTAACATACAATGCCAGACATCCTTGTAAGTGTACTTCAGTTCACTAAAGGGTGAACCAGACAGAAATACTCACTGTCCTCCAAAGTCAATGTAGAACCATCTCTGCAAGAGTTCATAAGTCACCAACGTTACACCAAACTGCGGCGAGGACCTGCAGACACGGGCTGGTGGGAGAGAGGTTCAAATTACAATGTGGGATTTCCCATTTTCTCTGATGTCTTCGAGAGAGCAATTACGGGAGCCACGGCGTGCCTAATTTCCCAGTCATGAAACCGCTCATTTGAGGAGTCTGTTCTTACCTCCTGCTCCCTTCCACAGGGCCCTGAAGCCCTCCTCAGCAATGATCTTCCTGAAGCAGTCTATGACTCCGTTGTATGTGGTCTGGCCTGCGCGGGCCGCCACCTGGAGCCTGGTCTTGACGACATCGGCAGGGGTCACCAGGGAGGCAGCAGGTATACCTTAGGAGGTGTTGCACAACCCACATAATGAGGCACTCTCACTACGCAGGAACAGTATCACCACTGACAGCAAGCAGTGCAGTACATTGGCAGGTTTAAAATAGAAAAGGAACAGAATATCCAGTCATTTACTGTGATGGAAAGTAGATTTACAATCATATTGAATATACGGTGTATATGATCACAAATTCTTAATTGATTTGAAGCATTTCTTCGGGGCTAGTGTCGATGCTATGTCTATAGGTGGAGATGGTGAGGTTTGCAGCTGTGGTTGTTAGCGCTAGCTACCTGCTATGGCACCAGCAGTGAGCAGCTGCAGAGGCCCAATTCTGCCCTGTTCGTCTGCAAACTGAGCCTTGGTGTGGGCGTACACAGGGAAGTAGATGGCAGAGAACGGGATGTCACGCAGAAAACAGGCTTTTGCTCCCTAGGACACACAAACGCAAAGGATTTATTATATATATATATATATCCCAAAATAACTAACGGCGCATTTTCATGGTACATGAAATGTAAAATGCATTTGGACCTGCCTGGATCTCTAAGATATTTTCTCATGATAACGCTTTGAGTGCTTTACAAAAAGATTCTATACTGAAAATACAGTACAGTATATTGCACAATGTTAATGTGGAATCATCAACATCAAATGAGTTAAGTAGTGTCGACATCTGGTCTCTTTAGACCAGGTTTAGACTACTGTACTGAATATTCTACTGTAATTCATATTTTCCCCATATGTTTGACCCTGATGGTGTCGAGGGTAATTGCAGTGGTTGAGGTGGCCGCTGTGGCTACGGGATCATCTGGCCTGGGAGCTCCAGTGGATTATTGCTGGCTGGCTGTGAGCCTCAGCCAAGCCACAGAGGAGCCTGGCGGTGCGGTGGGTCACAGAAGAAGTCGGAAGGCCCCCAGGCAGCCCTGCTCCCCTGTGGTTTCCCCCGGGGCTCCCAGAGAGCTCCCTCCCAGACCCAGCACATAGTCTCTCAGACGCACACTGAGACGGCATTAACATGGACCTGTGGTCTACTGGGCCCATCCACAGGGAGGAAGTCAGTCTCTCTTAACAAGCTCCATATTGTCTGCTTCTCATTAAAGTATGGACCATGAACACATTACTCGAGATGTAAGTAAACCCACAAGAACTTGGAAAGGAACAGTGGCAAAGCATAATCCCCCCTAATTTTCTGTTGGTTGTTGGCAGCCGTGGTCTCTGTATGTTAAACACTGTTTTGGAAAGACATAATATGATTGTAATAGTCAGTAGGGAATCTAGCTCGTCATCCTACTGCATACTGTGCCTGCTCACCAGAACTGTCGTTTAACTTGTGTAATATGTAATATCTGCATTGTTACACAGTCATACAGTTTGTATTGTTCAACATCCCAGCAGCATAAGCTGCCCTTTGGGGTGACATCATGCAGAGATGGTTGAATTAGGCTATAACAGCGGTTTTAAGAGGTGATGTGTGAGTGGTGCTGCGATCTAGAGGTGTTTACCCACCTTGTAAAGGCCAAAGAGGCCCAGGTCCCGGACCACGGTCAGGGCACCGACCCGGCGGGACGTGGTGATCTCTCCGGCCACCTGGAGACGGATCTTCACTATCTCCAGAGGGTTGGTGAAGATCACCTGGGAGCCTCCGGCCTGCAGGACACAGCCCAGGTTAAGGGTGAGAAGCAACAGTACATGTCACAGAGAACCAGTAACAGCAATGTTATCCGTCGAACCACTTGAATACACTATTTCCGTCTTACTCACTTTCCGTCTCACAAATAAATCTAGATTTACAATGCTAAACTTAAATTGTCAAATGAAAGTACTCACTTATAGTAATTCAATCCTTTATTTATTTTTTTACTTGTGTCCTATGATTAAGGGGTCAGCCCACGGTGAGGATGATAATGAGTTATGGTGCCTTAGTATTTCACCCCAATAAGCATTTTCAAATTAGCTTTGTAAACTTAAACACAAAAGACACTCTTTTCTAAAGCCAATGTCGCGCTGTCAGAAAGTGGCCTTGATGGGAGCAGGAGAAACAAGCAGGCATTGAGGGAGGAAACAGTGGGGTCAGGGAAAGACAGGCGTGGTGTGAGGAGAAGCCTGGCTCAAGGCTGGAAGGCCCTGACCCCGGCACCAGCCCTCTGCCCCTTCCCTCTCCCCCAGGCACCTCCTGTGGAGGGCCTCGCCCCGCACACTTCCCCAATTCACCCCACTCCCAGGGGAGAGCGCTGACTCACCCTGCTCTGCTCAGGGCCAAGACAGGGACGCCCCAGGGCACAGCCCCTCTGACTCAGGCACATTTATCACCCTCTCCAAATCTAATCAGGCCCCTGGAAGCCTGTTGACACAGAGGGCAGGGCTCCTATCTGTAAACATCCGAGCGCTGTCCTAAAAAAAGCTCAGACACGTTTAGTCATTTTCAAAGTGGAAGGGGATTATCCGCTACTCTGAAGATTTATGCATTCATCCCTCTGTCGCTATCTACCTTATATTCTACACATTTCAGTCAGCCATCTCAACAAACTAGCAGAACATTTACCCCTTTACAACAGGGTTATTCAACCAGGGGTCTGGGGACCCCTAAGTACTGCAGGGGGTCTGTGAATGTTTTTCTGAATATCGCTAGCAACAACAGAATATATATTTTTTCTTTTTACACGCCTACAGTAAAAAAGAGGAGAATGCAGGATCTTCTTCGTAATGATGGCCAACTTTATTTCTCAACTCCTAATATTGAGCAAATTACACTCACTGGAGTATTTGACATTGGCTTTGAAAAAGCATTCCCAAATAGGCTACTAGTGTGGCAAGTGTTGCTGGCTGCCGATAAGCTTTATTGACTTGGCCATTCATTTTTTGCTAACCAACTAAACAGATGCTCTTTTACCAAAAATGTATTTGGAGTTACCTTTCTAGCTAGTATGTTAGAGTTTACACTTCCTCTTCCAATTATAATGTGGGGAGGTCAAAATAATGAATCTATTCATTTTAAAATGTTGATTCTTCTCCTTGCCAACATCATTCAGCTAATGATAAGACAAGATATGTGATTACTTGTTTGGTTTCGTATGGTGGGGGTCCCTGGGCAAGAAAAGGTTGAAGACCCCAGCTCTACAACGTGAAACCACTTTACATAAAGACCATGTTCATCAGATGAAGAAATGAATACTATGGGGAAAATCTCACAAACATGAATATCAATGCTTATATAATACATTAGGGAAGATAATATTGCAGGGTGGAGTCCTATAACAAAAAAAGCTATAGGGTGCATGCTATGCTAGTTGTTGTACTTGTATGGTGTATGGACCTGTGGGCCCATGACAGATCAGACCTCAGGTATGTGCAGTCCTGTCAAACTCAATCACAGTGAGGTAGAGCCCGCTCCATCCCATGGCCCTCCAGCCCTTCTTCCTCCAATTACAGGCTGACAGGGGTCATAACCCCACAGACCCTGCCCTCCGTAGGCAACCTGCAGGCTCTCCTCCCCGCCCTGTCTGTTTCGTTTCACTTGGACTCATTTAGCAGAGAGGTATTCCGAGGGAATTGCGCGCTTTTTAACCAATGCACTCACCAAACGTTAGTGTGCCTAATTAGCACGCTGAGGTAAAAATAGTCCATTCACAGGCATCATTTCTCAAATTGTGCCCAATTATAGGGACCAAGAGCACCTTTCTATTCAGCCCCCCCCCCCTCCCTACTTATTTAGGATGTCAATACACTGGTGGGAAGCTTGAATTAGAGATTACATTTATATACAATAACTCAATATCCATAATTCAAATTGAAAAGGAAAAGCTTATAATTGTAGTTTCAGATCAGTCAGAAAGAATTAAGCTAAACCTTAAAGTTGAAGGGAGTTTGAAAACCACAACAATTTCCCCCCGTTCTTGGCTCAATGTCTGGAATTCAAAATGTACACCCATGAGATGCAAATGTTCATAAAACTGAAAGACAACATCTTACAGAATGTTTTAGTTTCAACAAAAATCTTGTTCCACTTACCCCACATCAAGGTCAATTAGATTTATGCGAGTCAAAGAAGCAGCTGCCAAGGCTTTCCCTTCGCTTTGCATGAAGCACGAGAGTATTTTTCAGCCCTCACGCTGTATGGACAGACTGTCTATAAGAAGACATCCTCGCGCCAATACTTACAGTGGCACCAGCCAGGACTTCTGCAAACAGGGGAATGGTGTTATCCTCCGTGGTGAATTTGTCTCTTACAAAGTCATTCATCTGTAAGACGAGAAGAGAATCAGACCGGCGCAATGCACACTTACGAAGAAAGAAATACTCCGAGGAGAATGACAATGAGTGCATCTGGTCACCTCTTGGATTTTGGAAGACGTATTGTATTTTCTGTGCGATGGTACTCGTGTTTGACATGCAACGTTTCCTTACTGTGCAATGAAAGTGAAGGTACTCTAAGGGAAATGGTTGCAATGACTTGCCGTGAGTTTGATCGCTTTCTCCGGGGCAACACCGATAAGCTGTGGTACGAGACCTGCAAAAACAGTATTCATGGAGACCATTTAGATTACCTGACAGAGGAAGACACTGACTGGAAATGAATAATTCCATTGACAGTCCCTACAATGACATCAGCATGGCTCTTGTCTGGGTAAAATAAAACAATCTATTTACAGGTACGGCTGATACATCTGAAGCACAAAATGCTCAAATATGACACTGGCAGTTGTATGGGATCAGCATTGTTGTGGCCTGATCCCAGTGTGGTGTGGAACAGAGAGAGCTGTGTGGCCCTGAGGGGGTGGGGGTGGGGGGGGGCAGTGCTATAGCGCTTGATAACCACCGTACTGTTTCACCGTCCGTCCTTCAGTGAGCCAGATAAAAACTTCTGAAGGGAGCGAGTGAGTGACTGCTCATGGTATGCAGCCAGAAAACCGTCAAGCGTGTCTGTCTCTCGGTCAATCCCCCTCTCATCAGTGTGGAAAGATAAAGAGGGAGGAAGGAGGACAGAGCAGAGAGGACGAACAAAGAGCTGCAGTGGCGGAGGCAGCAGTAGATGGCAGTCTTGACTTCCTTCGTCTGAGAGCCCTCTCACAGTGGGAGTGTTCCATTTCACAAGCCTTCGGCACCGTTATCACTACACTGGAAAACATGGATCTGACAGTACTACATGAATTCTGTTAGCGTTTTTCCTCTGGGAGGTTTTCAGCTAGCTAGGTAATGACAACGTGGCCCTCTTTGGAATTGGTGAATTTAGAACATGAAGGCAAATGTTTCTGCTGTTATGCAAACCATGCGGATGATGATACTGGCAGAATAACAACTTGTTTTGGAGGACCCGATGACCATATCTAGAATTACATCATAGAAACACATTCACCAGGCTTCAGTTTATACCTCTGTAGAATCCAAAGAATCCCTCATATCGGAGCACCTTCTTGGCACAGTCGAAGCTGTTCTTGTACATGAGCTCTCCTACGAAGGAGCTGGTGGAGCGCTGGTTCTGCATACGGGTCTTCACCAGGTCAATGGGGTACACAGCCGTCGCACCCGTGGCTGAAAATCACACACCATCGACATACTGTATTCACACCATCGACATACTGTATTCACACCATCGACATACTGTATTCACACCATCGACATACTGTATTCACACCATCGACATACTCTTCTTGGTGATCATGTTCTATGATGTTCATATATTCACAGCAAATATCTGCATCATTCTTTTAACTATTTAGCAGACAGTTTTTAGGTACTAAAGATTGGTTAGTATAGCTAAAGATTGGTGTTTTATTGTTTTGCTGTGGGCATATAAACAAGAAAAACAGTCATTAGGCCCAGACAGACTATTGACTATGGAGTCTGTGGGAGAGCCGTTGTGTAGATTGTGTCTACTGTCTGAGGAGGAAGCCATGCAGCAGTTTGCCCTAAATGCAGCTCTTAGCCAAAGCGGCTTGTCATGTCTTGTCTCTGACATCAAAGGCCTCGTAATGACTCTGGCTCTCAAGCATGCAGAGAGCTGACACCCTTCGTCAGCAGGAGAGGTTGAGAAAGGTCTCATCATCGCCATGGAGATGCACCGTTTTCCCTCAACTGTCCATTGATCATTCAGAACTGATCACCTTCCTCGGCTGCTGGTTCAAAGACCCACAGCCCACACAGACATAGGGTCTTAGGAAGTTGCATGTTGGTTGCACACACACACACACTCTCTCTCTCTCTCTCTCTCTCTCTCTCTCTCTCTCTCTCTCTCTCTCTGTCTGTGTGTCTCTGTCTGTGTGTCTCTCTCTCTGTCTGTGTGTCTCTGTCTGTGTGTCTCTGTGTCTCTCTCTGTGTCTGTGTGTCTCTCTCTGTGTGTCTGTGTGTCTCTCTCTGTGTCTGTGTGTCTGTGCCTATCTCAATGGCTGTCATGTCAGAGGTTCCTTGTATCAGTTCCTCCCAGTGTAATTAGACGGAGATTCCAGAGTGGTTCCGGAAGATTTGTGTCATTCCAAAGCTCCGGCTCCAAAGACAGCCTGGAGCCACCAGTGGCACAGCAGCACAATGCGGGAGCCTCAGATCAGAGCACCTCTCCCTGCAGCACAATGGGCTGACCCGGCCCCAGGGACTCAGTGCGCCAGCCTGACCGGCTTGGGTTACCCCTCAGTGGGCCGGGGGCTCTTCCGCAGACATGTCACTCACCTCCAGCGAGTGCGCCCAGACCGAACCTGTAAGCAGACTCTGCAGCCTGGAGCAAGACGGACCGATGTGGATCCCCGTGAGCTTGCTGCGGAGGGAGAAAAGACGGGGGATCAGAACACCAGGAATGAATCGACTTCTATTAAACTGTCGTGAACCAGATACATTGTGGAAAGCAAAAATGTTATGGACCACTCAACAGAGGAGGGAAGCTATGGAATGTAGACATCTCGTCGTGGTATAGGTCTTATTCATAAGCCAGTATTGGATGTCACTACATAGACACTCTGGCTACGGATACAGTACATGGCTGTGTAGGAGAACTCTCCAGAACTATCCATTGATTACGGTGAAGCTAGTGAGAGGTTGGAGGCTTCATGCTTAGCTGAATAGTTTTCAACTAAGCATGATTTTGCGTTATCTGCCTGATCTCTGGTTTTGTTCTTGACGTTGAAAGTGGAGCCCCTTTATTTTCTCTGTGGTGCCGTGTAACAGATTAATCCCACAAGCCCTTCCCGTGTAAAGATACGTATCTACATTCATTTTTACACCGTCTAAGTAACAGTTGGAGTGTCTCCTTGGGGCAGTGAGCAACATCTCCCAGATCAGGACCATCCATCCACCCCAGCTGCTTTCACTGAAGGCAGCATGCTAACGAGATCGAGGCCTTGATCAAAGGGTTTAAGCAATAACCCTACTCCCACAGAGGGCAATAACCCTACTCCCACAGAGGGCAATAACCCTACTCCCACAGAGGGCAATAACCCTACTCCCACAGAGGGCAATAACCCTACTCCCACAGAGGGCAATAACCCTACTCCCACAGAGGGCAATAACCCTACTCCCACAGAGGGCAATAACCCTACTCCCACAGAGGGCAATAACCCTACTCCCACAGAGGGCCGGACCTGAGAACACCAACATGTTCTTGTCTTTCCTTTTCCCCCCAAAACCACATTCCAGACCTCTGAGCAGAAGTCCCGGAGCGTGAGTGGACCGAGGCCTGACCACAGTCTGATTTACAGAACTGTGTCGGCCGGAAAGATAGGAACTACTTCCACCTCCAGGAGCCACATCTCTCCAGCACTCTCACCGTGCTCCTAGCCTCCTACTCTTAACAGACTTAGCCAGAGGCTTCATACACCAGCAGACCCCTGAAAAGCCATCCTGATAAAAGCTTCCCAGATATGTGATAGCGTCTGATGTATATGAATAAAATGGGACAGGCTTTTAGAAAAAGGGAACATTGCAACAATCCATTCCTCTTTTGTACCTATAATTGGGGGGGGGGCTTTTATCCTAGGTGTCCGTAATGCACATTCACAAAAAAAGAGAGAACATCAGCACTCGGCTAATTCCATCATCAAACACTCCCTTTCGTTGCTCTCTAATGAGAAGTGGGAGAAGAAGGTATGCAGTAGATAAAAGGAAACAAGTAAGCTCTGTGTGGACAGTCATTCAGGCAGGGTACCTGTCTTTGGATCTCAGCCAGGTGGTATGGGAGCGCGCCCTCCTCCAACGGTGCTATCCTCTCGATGTCCGCCAAGTTGAGCTTTCTTCAGAGCAGCGGGGGAGAATGGCAGCGTTACGCCAGGAAAACCAAACACAGCGTCCCTCACACGGAGGTGACGCAAGATTTTCCACAGACGTTTTACGGCCTTGTAACTCGAGGTTACTGCAGCTTTAATATGCGTTTGTATACACAGCAGACAAACAAAGCTGGATATATGCCCACAACTTAAGCAGTAAATAAAGCTGTCTTAATGCCAGCGATACACAGATATTCCCCACTGGCCCAACGCATCGTAAAGTCTGTATCCATGCTTACGTTTCTCTCGTAAATCAACTAGTGGAGCCACAGTTGTTAAACTGAATGGGCAATAACTTACACATTTACATCCAATAAATATAGATGGAACTTTTTTTTTTTTCCATTCACAGATTCATCAGAAAAAGCTAATTAAAAATGAAAGTGTTAAATATATTGAATTCATGTGGAGGACAGTAATTCAATATTTGGCAGCGAAAAAAGGCCATGTTGTATGCGTGTGAGTAAAAAGTACAAAGCAGCGGTGATGTGTCACTGAGACTGGAGAGAGTTCGAACCTTACCCAGAATGAGCGTGGAGGCCAGAGAGCTGGTACAGGATGTCAATCTCCATCGGATTGATCTGACCAAACTTGTTGGCAGCACTAACAAACTCTTCTGCGGAACAATACGGAGCAGAGGAAGGCATGTTATGTAAGAAAAACCGGGCAAGGGGTCACTTATTAAGACTAGGGATGTAGAGATACAGTGATTGGGTAGACCTGCTGCAAGGGTATCCAACCACATCAGCAGGACACGACAAAGGTGAAAGGGAAAATATAACATAGATAACAATCACTTTCAGAACAGGTCAACTATCAATACCACAGATCTAAGGGAACAGACTAAACGAATAAAACATCAAATGACAGTGTACATTTACCTTATTTACTTAGAGCTAAAGGAAAAATTATCTTGTGTTTCCTGACACCATTCTGTCAAGAGAGGTGAAACACCCATGATGTTACTGCACAGCCTCAGTTCATGTCAGAAATCACATTTCCTCAAATTAGGCATGAGCAGGAGTAGGCTACAGACGTAGGATCTGTAACCTGTTGCAGGGGAATCTTCCTGCAAAGCAGGACACTTAAAACTTGTAGTGTTTTTGAGGTTTAAAAAAGGCTTCTGAAGTTTGACATTTCCACTTACAAATGTAAGACTTATTTTTCTTTCAATTTACCAACCCCTACAAAAAATGTCCATGAATTACAATCCACACAATTATTTGCATTTCCTGCTGCTGCAGGATTATTTCCTGCCGTAGCAAACAAGCTCAAATGTAGATCCTGCGTGTGTACCTTTGGTGACGAGGGTATCCTTGTATGTGCCAGCTAGTGTGCTGTAGATCTTGCGGATCAGCTCCATGTTGTTAAGGAGGGCGTTGAAGGCATTGAAGTAGGAGAAGCTCACCATGTGGGAAGTGCTGCCTCCAGCCGCCTATGGCGAGAGGACCAGACACCGTGAGGTCTCCTCATGCATGCTGTGCCCATACAATCATCTCACGTTGAAACTGGGAGACCATAGCTGTCTCTAACTCACCGAGACCAGGTTCTCCTCCACAAACGGGGTGAGCATGTGGTGGCGGATGGTGGCCATGATGTCGCTGAAGTCCATGGCAGAGATGGTACCGCTCTTGCTCTTATCCTTCTGGGCGAAGGCCTGGCGGGCATGCTCCAACTGCAGCTCCTACAATGAGAGGAAAGGGTGTATGTTTGAACAAAATATCCAAAGAGCAGGCTCCTGTGACATAGACGCATCAGATTACCTGGGATGAAATGGAACATTGGAGAAAAAAGACATTATGTTGGATGATGTCGGACGCTGTTTTGGAGCATGTGGAAGCATTAGATGTGACAGTGTTAGACCCTGGCTCTTGTAATCATCGCCGTCTCTCAGGAGTCTAATAAAAACCATGTCCCCCAGAAGTCTGATCCCAGGCCTGTGCAGGAGAGCAGGCAGGTGTGTCAGGAGGAGCACGGGGATGATTCAATAGGACAGCCATGCAATCAGAGGGGAAGCAGGGGGGCCACTGCCCCAGGGTCAGCTCTGCTGTCAAAGCTGATCACATACTAGCAGCGGATACCTCTCATCTATATACATAACTCATTGTGCCATAACAGAATACAGTGCATCATGCTAACTTTCTTTCTATACTATACACTTTTACTCCATATCTTGTAAGAGTTGGGGATTACTTTGATAACCAAATGCAGGTACAGATTAGGATCTTAATTCAAGCCAGTTTGCTATAGCAGGAAAATAGTCCTGCAGCAAAAGGAAATATGAATTATTATGTGGATTATAATAAATGTACATGTTGTAGGGGCTGATACACATTTTGTTAGGGAAAATCAAGTCTGACACTTTAAAGAGGAAATTACAAACTTTAGAAAGCCTTTTTAAACCTCAAATATACTACAGGTTTGCATTTCCTGCTGTGCAGGAAAATTCTCAGCAACAAAAGAGTGATCCAATTAAGATCCTACATCTGTACAGTACTAAGACGCTGCACTACAGATGGATACTGTAGCACATAAGACCCACATTACAGGCACCGTTTATTTCCTTGTATACAAACAGTTACTTTTTTTATTGCAGTTAGACTGGAACAATGTATCCTCCACGAGGTGGCAGGACATATTCTGTTTGAAAAATGTTGTTTTGTTTATGACTACGTTAGATTGAGCTGAATCACATTCAAGAATGTGTAAGCTGGAAACAACGTTGCAAAACATTAGCAGCGAAATAACAGCTAAACCAAATGCTGGTTCGAAGGAAAAGGGTCCCAAACAAGAGTCCTTGATGCATTGGTGGGAACCCTCAGTCAACCATGATCCACCGCAAACTGCTATGAGGCTTTACACACAGTAGAGTAGTGGAACCACAGCCAAGTCATTCCAACTCCCAGACCACCCAGCTTCATCTGAGCCCACAAACCCCTTCCCTCCAAACCAGCTACGTCCACAGCCATACTACTGGTTTATGGCTCATATAATACTCACATACATACCCCACCCTGTTTTGGGGATTACTTATACTTATTACAACTTCAATACGTTACATAATAGTGTGTTTATTATGCTATTATAATCGGCGCATTTCTACCTAAACAGTGATAGAAGAATTGCCTCCAACATGTAATTTTTTTTTTTTTTTAAACATGTATTTGTAGTGTTCCTAAGGTGGCTGGTAATGTCCATGCCTTTACTGTACCTGCAGAAACTGGGTGAACTCCAGATAGCTGAGGTTCTTCTTTCTGTCACTGCCAAAGTGGAGCCTGATGAACTCACAGTCCCAGTTGAAGGGGATGTGGTGGTGCACTGTGGTCTGGCTGAAGATGTCCCGCACATTGGCTGCCAAATGAAAGATTGATGAGTGACATCAAGAGATTGAAAGAAAAACAAAAAAACATAGTGTTATGTCCTCATCTCATTTCTGGGAACCTACAAATCCAATCGATATGCACAGAGGGGGGAATATGGCCTTGCTGACAATCCCATCGCCTTCATATTGTGTGAGTTCTAAGCATATCTAGGACACTGTGTCTGAGCACTGCCTTCATTTTCTATCGCCTTCATGGGGGCCCGTGCTGCACAATGAGCATTGTAACCAATCTTTTGTCCCTGTTTTTGTGACACGCTGGATTGATTTCTCCCCCTGTAAAATGTGACTTATTATGAGGTGGTATTACCCACAGCTCGCTCATAGCTGACACTGTTCTTCTTTTAGAAGACACCTCTAGAATAGAAGCTGCAGTCTCCAGAAGCCCAGTATAGGGAGACACACTAGCGCACAAACTGAATACACACTAAGCACACATGAGAGACCTAGATTTATTTTCTACACTGAAAACAGCTTTCCAGCAACTTTTTTGCACAAGGTCCTTAGTTATACATGAGATATATGACTCTCATATCATCCACTACTTGCATAGAAATGGGTCTTGCACAATGGGAAAGTGTGCCCATTAGCTATGACATGAAACAGACGGGACTGGGATGCAACAGGACGGACATCCCCACACACCAGGTCACTGGACATCCCCGTGTACATACCAAACGAGATGTCTCCTGTGCCAGTCTTGTCAAACAACTGAAAGGCAACTATGAAAAGGGCATCCGGGACACACAGAACCGATTCAAAGGCCAGAAACTCCTGGAAAGAGATCAGTCTGTTTGGACAAGAAAGAAAGAGTCCTATCTGAAAAAAATGACATTTCTCTGCAAATCCAAAGGTACATCAGGAACCCTTAATTTGAGCACACAGATAACTGTAGCCTACCTGTGTCATTTGCATGCAAGAGAGCAAAAGTAACAGTCGATAAAACAACCACTTTTAGATTGTGGAGCATTTTCTTTTCAAGAAAAGTTCAAGTGCCGTATAACAATTTATTTTACCCATGTTTATTATATGCTCTACAGTCTATGGTGTCGATAGGAACTTGCTGTTTAGTGGTATTTAAACGAGATGCTATCTCCAGTCTTTGGCATTATCCAAATAATATGTCTGCTTATCTTATCAGGTGGATATTCAATAAAACAAACATGGGTGCTAAACAACTGATAAATAT
The DNA here is from genome assembly GCF_901001165.1 of Salmo trutta. Lineage (NCBI taxonomy): Eukaryota > Metazoa > Chordata > Actinopteri > Salmoniformes > Salmonidae > Salmo > Salmo trutta. The sequence goes on along the minus strand of NC_042976.1, from coordinate 39,192,125 downwards.
GGGTATTCAGGCAATGTGAACAACCTTGTGATGAATCATTAACCATTTTCTCCTTGTGACTGATTTCTCTTTACCAAGCCTTGTCTATGCCAATACAGATGTAGGATCATAATTTGAGCCAGTTCGCTACAGCAGGATAATCCTGCAGCAACAGGAAATGTGAATTATTATGTGGATTATAGGGATGAAACGGTCACCGGTTTCACGACAAACCATGGTAAAATTCCCGACGATTAGTATTACCATTTCAAATTTTAATGATCATTAAAACCGTGTTTGATTACCACGGGTTTGAAAAACTCACGGTAAATACTGTCCAGCATCAACCAAAGTTAGCAACAGTCTGACGCAGGCGCAGCACGTAACCTGGGATTTGTTTTGTGTGAAAACATGGCGGAAGGCAGTGACAGCGCTCGGGAGATTTTTCAGCCTTCTAAAAGGACCAAATCTGAAGTGTGGTCGTATTTTGGGTTTTACAAGAGTGCTGAGGGAAACTTAATCGAAGATGGTCACCCTGTCTGCAGAACATGCAAAAATAAATTGCTGCGAAAGGGGGCAACACTTCAAATCTCTTGAGTCATCTTCGTGACCACCACCCACTACTTTATAGCGAATGCAAGGTAAGTTAACTTTTAGATCAATGCATGATGTGGGGACTTCAGAATGGGGGAAAATGTCATGGTTTGTCTGTGTAACTTGCTAATAGCTTGTCAATAATGTAAACTGAAGCTTTCAATGTTACCTACTCTTGTAAAAACACTACACTTCTGCTGTATGGGTCGTGTGTCTGCAGACTCTATTCGCCCATTGCACACGATAACACATAGTGTAGTTTAGTCACCCAACCAACATATTTTGATCATTTAAAATCCGGCAGACGTCGACTTGGTTGTAAAAGTGTTCTAAAAGGAGGAACACTATAGACTCCTATACAAGACTCCTGTATTTATGTCAATTGTTGCGCTCACTGTGTGTGTGTGTGTGTGTGTGTGTGTGTGTGTGTGTGTGTGTGTGTGTGTGTGTGTGTGTGTGTGTGTGTGTGTGTGTGTGTGTGTGTGTGCGTGTGTAAGTGAATAATAATAATTATAATTATAATGTAACAACACCAATAATAATAATAATAATACATTTTCTATTCCCTTGTTTACAGAGTGGGCGTGCAGCAGGCAAACCCAGTGATGCTACTGGTCCCTCCTCATCTACAGTTGTGACACAGACACTCGAGCAAGTATTTAAAAGGCAGGCTGCTTATGCACCCACATCAACAAATGTTCAAGACCTCACTGCCGCCCTTTCATATTACATTGCAAAGGACATGATGCCATTTCAAATTGTTGAGAGGCCTGTCTTTCTGAGGCTGATGAAGGTTGCCGTGCCTCACTACAAAGTGAGTGCTGCTAATGTTATTTGTTGTTGGTTTATTTGATTTGCTTACTTAAGGTTGTGTTCATTAAAACCTGCACTAGGGAAACTTTGACCTCCCATGGCCACATGGTGCCATCTTTAATGTTAATGTTATTATTTTAATGTTTATGCACATAAAAAGTGCATAGTGCTGCCAATTTTATTTGCTGTTTGTTGGTTTTCAATATAAAACTTGGTGAAATGATTTCAGTGTGTGTATCAGTACTTTTTGAAAATTTCCAGCACATTTTAACAACAATAATACTGATAACCGTGATCATTTGGTCACTATAATTGTGATATGACATTTTCATACCGTTTCATCTCTAGTGGATTATAATTAATGGACATTTTTGTCGGGGTTGATACATTTTTCACAAGGGAAAATCAGGTCTGAAATTTCAAAGTGGAAGTTATTAACTTCAAAAGGCTTTTTAAACCTCAAATACACTACAAGTTTTACATTTCCTGAATTGCAGGAAAGTTCTCCTGCAACAGGGTGATCAAATTAAGATCCTATATCTGTACGTGTAACATTTTGAACCACAGTGTGTATCGCAGGGTTAGACTGGATTCTTGTAGATAGTGAAACTGTCATCAAAATGCTTGTGTTAGTCTCAATTCCATTTCCGCTGTATGATGTCTTGTAGAAACTCTTGTTAACCCATTCTATATCAGGGTCACTAATGTTGAAAATTATCTACCTCAGACGTAGTGGAAGTCGACTTACCCATCCTTGCTGGTGTCGGCTACTCCAGCGATCAGCTGCACAGTCTTGCGGTTGTGGTCGGGCTGGTTGTGCAGACCCAGGAAGTTCTGCACAAAGTCCCTGGGGGACATGTAATGCTCCCCGTCCTCAACCACACTGGCATGCTGAAGGGAGACAAAAGACCCAGATGAGTGTAAAATGTAAATGCAATCAATGAAAATCAATATAAAATTCATACTCTTACAAAACTCCATGCCTGGAGTCACTTTCTTTTTGTGTTGTATCACTGTTCCATCAACACCTACTGTATCCGACAACACTTACAGTAACTTCACTTCTGACAATAAGGATTTGTTCAGACAACCCGATGCAGTGTGTCTGTGTTTCTATCTTGATTTTGTCTCCATGGTTATACTTTGATTCATATTATGTGCTTCTAGACATTCCATCAATGCTAGGCAAAAAGACCATAGTTCAAAACAATCTAGTTCTTGCAATTCATTGTGTTCCAGTAATGTATTTGAGTTGTTCAGTGAATAAACAGATAGAGAACTTCAGCCACTTGCTTTCAAAACACTTCAATAAAGTATCAAGCTGTATTATTACCTTCATAGATAGAAATCGTTTTATTTTAAAAAAAATGTTTACCCACAATGACATGAACATTTCAACAAGATGTAGCGTATCAAGTCATCAAGACAACAAAGCTTCACAAACCACTATCATGTTAAGTGTCAGAATCATGTATGGAGATAAGTGCAATGCAGTATACTATATTTCATACACAATATGGGATGTTGTAAGTACAATGTAATAGATAAGTACTGGCGCAGCGTATAATGATATGTGACATTAGGGCTTCAGCTGTGGCATTGCAAGGGACTGCCAAGTCATCTGAAAAATATTTTTCTAAATTAAGACACAGACAGTGATAATCAAATCCATGTATAACTTTACACATAATGTGCAATGAATGCATGCACACTGCTTAGAAAGAAAAAAGCAACAGCACTTATTTTGTTTCTGCTATGCTGCTGCTGCTGCAGAACATGTGCCCCATGCACTGGTGGTGCTAAAACTGACCTCTAGTCTAGGCTTAAAAAAATGAAAGGTCAGTTTTAGAGTCAGGTTTGGGTTACAAGCTGGAACAGAGATAGCTCAGGAAACACAAGCACTGCATGAACTGGCAGCATAAAGGCCAGGCCCTGGGTATACAGCCAAGCACAGGGAGAGAGAGAGGGAGAGAGAGAGAGAGAGAGAGAGAGAGAGGTAGTGAAAGAGAGCGAGAGAGTGAAAAAGAAAGGAAGAAAGAGTGAGAGAGAACATAAAGGAGAGAGAAAGCGACCTTTACGAGGAATGCATGAGACCTCATCTCACTGCACACTCTTGAGTTAATGTTTTAAGTGAAAGTATTAATTCCAACCAATTTATTAACCCATTTATTCACTACATAATTTGCTATCATTTTACCTTCACAGTAAGCCTCAAGTGCTTCTTGATCAGATTAGGCAGGTTGGACAAAATGGCCCCCTTTCATCCATTAATTAACTAGCTATTTCACTGTGATATGTTTATTACTAACTGTAGGTGCGTATTAAAACAGCTATGCCTAATATTAATTACAGGTGCATATTAAAACAACTATGCCTAATATGAATTACAGGTGCATATTAAAACAGCTATGCCTAATATTAATTGGGGTGCTTTCAGAATGAATCAGTGCAGTGTTGTATGAAGAAAGAAGGAGGTCCTAAAATAGTACTAGGGCAAATAAGGAGTCCCCTCCCTGGTGCCTTCTGTTGCAAAAAGCATGTTTACCCTCCAAACAATGGCCTAACAGCCTTCTGCTTGTTACTCCGTGTGGCTTTGTAAAGCACAAGAACGCATGTTTGAATCTTCCAGACCAGTGGTGGTTCTAGACCATTTCAACTGGGGGGGCCCAAGCTGGGGCCAGTTGTACTGTTAGAGGGGCCAGTTACATTAGACGTTATTGTTGTCATATTGTTTTCTTCACTGCATTGCAGGCATTAGCAGGCAAAATACTATGTTCCGCGTTGCCACTGTCTAATAACGGATGTAAAAAAAGAACGATAGCAAAAATTAGTTATGTAAAAATTATTTCATACTCCACATTTAGGGGGGCCACAAGGGGGTCCAAAATTGTTGTCACAGGGGCACTGCCCCCCCCCCTTCCCAGAACCGCTAGTGTTCCAGACATCTGAAGATCCAAGCATATGTCACACCCTAAAAGAAGTTAGGCAAGGAGAAATTCCTTGGTGAAGGGGATCCAGAATTAGTCCAAGTATTTGTGTGACCTTTCCTTGTAGTATTGAACAGTAAAGGCAGCACACTCAGTGTATCTCTCTCTCTCTCTCTGTGTGTGTGTGTGTGTGTGTGTGTGTGTGTGTGTGTGTGTGTGTGTGTGTGTGTGTGTGTGTGTGCGAGTGAGTGAGTGAGTGAGTGAGTGAGTGAGTGAGTGAGTGAGTGAGTGAGTGAGTGAGTGAGTGAGTGAGTGAGAGATAGAGAGAGAAAGTTAAATGATGGTCTCCTGGCAATAATATAATGTTAAACTTTTTTCAACTGTAGATTTTCCATACTCTAGCTTTGCCATACAATCAAGGTTACAACCTTATATTATTAAAAACAATAAATTAAAAGACACATGCTATTTTAATTCATCCAAGAACGGCTGCAGTTAAAGAATCCAAGAATATAAATAATGACTATTTAAGTGCCATAAAAATATTGGGTCCTCTGAATGACAGTCTTACCTTCAGAAATATAGTCCTCAGTTCATTGGAATCGCCTCTTGCGGTTGTTTCCACCTAAAACATACAGTTGGAGTCATCAAATCCAAACCTTTATGAATGTGGTAATACAATGACAGTATGAGTATTCCATAGGACACATCGACACTGCATAGGCTACAATAGAATAAAAGAAGTACTGCGGAGACAGCAATCGGTTGCTTGTCTTTGAAGTTTCGATGTTTGAAAAAGCAGTATTAGGCTACAGGACTCGTAGTCAACATGTGAATATCAGCCCTGCCACCAGCAACATAGTCGCCTTTGCCAATATAATTACTGAACCGCCTACTCGACCTTCACCACAATAAACGTGCTATACAATAAAAGTAGCGGAATAACTTCCATTAGATCAATACAAAATACACTGTAACAAGGTAAACATTACTCAATTCTCTCTCCAAGGCCGACGTGCCCACAAAAACATGCTGAAAGATGACCATTCTGTTCCTTAAAAAAAAGCAATAATATATGCGTCCGCGTCGGTAAGCTAGCGTCCATATCGAATAGAAATAAACAGTTTAAATACAGGTAATATTCATTTCTGATAGGAAATATTGACGGAGTCACCTTGACCGCCATGCTGAGTGTGACGTCACGTTGACTAGCAAGTGCAGGCGCTTGGCTACTGTAGCCGATGATTGGGACATGACAGCATGACAATATTGAGGAAGACCTTAATGACAATGTATTTTAAGGCAATACTGTAGCCCGGTACTTGTAGCGTCGTGGTTTGCCTGTTGACGAGATACAGTGCAATGGGAGTGTTGCCAGCTGTCAGCGGAGTCTGGCACGATTCCTGCCCACATGGCTCATATAAGGACATGATGCACTGCTGTGTGGTCTATATGTACCTGCAGATATTTTATAGCATGCATGCTCAACTAAAACAAATCATCAGAGGACTAAGCTATGCTAGCTGTGCACAGTGTAAAAAACCTATTTACAAATTATGCTGTCCAAAATGATTATACATTTTTCATCATCTTAATGAAATGTGAGCTCGAGTGAGGTGCACTGAAGGTCAAATGTTGCATTACTATTCATGTCCATCCAGTATTCACGGACTAAGGGGATACATCTTTTTTTAAATGAAGGACTTTGTGCACTTGGAATCTGAAATGTCATGAATAAATAAAATTGAAAAGGCAACTGTCTGGCTTGTTTTCTCTTTGGTTTCATTCTTTTCTTTCTCATAAAACCAAACACTAGTTTTTTATATTGCATAAGAATATACTTCATTATCTGCTTTGTGCAGAACCTTTGTATATTAACGTTATGCTACCACAAGGATACAACATGTATGAAGGTTAAAAGAAGAACACAGTCAAACCACAAATGGCAATAAAATACATAAACAGACACAAACATATTGCACAAATTCTTGACAGAAGTTTAGAAAAGACAATTGCAATTGCACAGGCAATCGAGCTGTCATCAACCTTGCTAGCACACTAGCTAGCAAACTGTGTTAGCCCTAGCTAGCTTGCTAACGTTATCAGGAGTCAGTGATGATGTTGTGGCTAGGGACAAGCTACCCCATTTATAAACACCAACTGCTTTTTTTAAGAGCCCGACGCTCGATCTGAAAGTTAACACGCATCGCTTGCGGTAGTATTAAGGTTCGTGTTCCGACACAGGCCATATCTCCATGTTACAGGAGTTGTTTATGGAAGACGAGGCGACCACTAGCTTTGGGACACATCGGGAGCCAGAGTATTGGTTGTGCATCGTTCTGGTGGTTGGCGAAGGAAAGTAACCATCGAAGGAAAGTAACCATACCACAATATAGCTGGCTTCACCAAAAAAATGTGCCGTAAAATGTTTTGTGAAACTTACTTAAAGGTAAGGAAACTAAGGGGAAAAAATAAGGGGGTCATATTTTATACAACCGGGCCCAGGACCTGAAGCACCAATTCTTGACAGAAGTTTAGAAAAGACAATTCTGCTTTCAACAGAAATATTTCATAAAGGTTAGAGATCAAGCTGCATGTATTGCCTCCATACTGTCATACCATAGCATATAGCAAGAGAGTAAAAGGCGTTGTAGCCTATGCAGGAAAGGGTTATAATCTAGTGCTGTCAGAGTAGTAGGTAGGGGTGAAATAATAGTGGCTTAAACATGACTGTGTGGGTCAGTCATTGGTACTTCTGGAGGACAGAATTGCCATGCCAGGGATGATAGCACAGCATTACCACAGTTCAATGTTCAGCCATTGCACTCTCCCCCAGAGAGACCATTTATTTTATTGAGCTATCACTGTACTGTAATCCACTTTTTGAAAGACAATTTTCAAGGTTCAAATTCTTCATTTAAGTCAGCGGTAGCGTGGACTGTCATAATGGGACAATTAAAATGTACATTTTGTTTACTACAACAGAGTGCTTAGGTAAGCTATATATTTTTTTGGACAGTAACCTTGTGTTTTTTTCTCTTTATGGTAGCACTATAGGAAGAAAAACTCAACGAGGAATGTTTAATCTTATTTAAACTTTGAGTGTGTGTGATGAGGTTGGTTGTGTGGAAATCAAATACATAACAATAGTTAGTGTTAAATTGTGGGAAAAAATCTCGTGTTTATATTTTCAAAGGATTCACATTTTTAGGCTTCCAGTAGCCTATGTCAGAAAATAAAAAATAAGAATACATTTCAGAATATAATAGAATAAAACATCAGCACAGACAGCACCAAATCATCTCATCAGTATAAAAATAACGAGATACACTTGCGCGGAGAAGAGTATTTTTTCTTCCATCGATTGGTGATGCGCAATAGTTCGTGGTTAAACTGTAGCACACACTGGAAGGGTGACAAAACAAATCGATGGAGAGCGAGCGATGAGAAAAGTTATGGCTTTCTTCCGCATACATCAGATGCGGCGGAAACACGTGGACAAACAGGAAGTCTTCGGTGCGTATTTTCCGCGGGCCGTTGACAACAACAGAGATGCAGCAGTGTACAGAAATGGCGGGTAAGTAACACATGAATATATACAATATTTAAGTGCACAAAACCCGTATTATGGTTTGTATTGCAATTCGTATGATAGATGTGCTCACCTATTTGAGTGTTCCAGGACGATGTATGTATGTTGCTGTCACAGGCAATCGAGCTGTCATCAACCTTGCTAGCACACTAGCTAGCAAACTGTGTTAGCCCTAGCTAGCTTGCTAACGTTATCAGGAGTCAGTGATGATGTTGTGGCTAGGGACAAGCTACCCCATTTATAGACACCAACTGCTTTTTTTAAGAGCCCGACGCTCGATCTGAAAGTTAACACGCATCGCTTGCGGTAGTATTAAGGTTCGTGTTCCGACACAGGCCATATCTCCATGTTACAGGAGTTGTTTATGGAAGACGAGGCGACCACTAGCTTTGGGACACATCGGGAGCCAGAGTATTGGTTGTGCATCGTTCTGGTGGTTGGCGAAGGAAAGTAACCATACCACAATATAGCTGGCTTCACCCAAAAAATGTGCCGTAAAATGTTTTGTGAAACTTACTTAAAGGTAAGGAAACTAAGGGGAAAAAATAAGGGGGTCATATTTTATGCAACCTGGCCCAGGACCTGAAGAACAGTTTGCAGTTCTCCAGATGTCCTGAAAGAAACTTGCAGCAAGATGACGACAAACTGTAAATCCTCTCGAGATGACACCAGCACTTTCTGTGAATCATTATTAACAATAACCGGGGTAACAGATTATCTAAAGGGACAATCCCGGAGGAATAACAACGTTGTGGATGGCATACCATAATCTTCACATTAGATCTTGGCCCAGTCTGAGGATAAAGTAATAAAAATGATCACTGAAAAGTAGGTCTGACCCCACTTAGTCGTTGTTTGGTTGATAGTGTTGGTCACAAACTTTTTCCACTAATGCCACTGGATTTAAAAAATGTATGGCACACAAGACACCTGTCTGATACGCACCTGTCTCAGTGGCATTAGTGGAAAAAGGACCCAATTGTCATACTTGAGTAATAGAAAATGACTGACTCAAGTAAAAGTGGGTCACACAGTAAAATACTAATTGAGTAAAAGTTTAAAAGTATTTGGTTTTACTTAAGTATCAAAAGTAAATGTAATTGTTAAAATATACTTAAGTATCATAAGTAAAACTATAAATCATTTCAAATTCCTTATATTAAGCAAACCAGATGGCACAATTTTTTTTATAGCTAGCCCGGGGAATACTCCAGACAATTATTTTTGTAGTATTTTTTTTATAAAATGTTTTACTTATCCCCTTCTCCCCAATTTTGTGGTATCCAATTGGTAGTTACATCGCTGCAACTCCCGTATGGACTCAGGAGAGGCGAAGGTCGAGAGCCATGTGTCCTCTGAAACACGACCCAACCAAGCCGCACTGCTTCTTGACACAATGCCTACTTAACCCGGAGGAAACACCGTGCACATGGCGACTGTGCATGCACCCCGGCTCGCAACAGGAGTCGCTAGAGCGCGATGGGACAAAGACATCCCTGCCGGCCAAACCCTCCCCTAACCCAGGCGATGCCGGGCCAATTGTGCACGACCCCATGAGTCTCCCGGTCGCAGCCGCCTGCGACAGAGCCTGGATTCGAACCAGGATCTCTAGTGGCACATTTAGCAACTGCGATGTAGTGCCTTGGACCACTGCGTCACTCGGGAGGCCAGACATAATTTACACTCCGCCAGATCAGAGGCAGTAGGGATGATCAAGGATGTTCTCTTTAAGTGCGTTAAATGGACAATTTTCCTGTCCTGCTAAGCACTCAAAATGTAACGAGTACTTTTGAGTGTCAGGGAAAATGTATGGCGTAAAAAGTACATTCTTTTCTTTAGGAATGTAGTGGAGTTAAAGTTGTACAAAAATATATAAGTTGTAAAGTACAGATACACAAAAAAATTACTTAAGTAAAAATATTTTTACACTAGTGATGCACTGATTTGACATTTTTGGCCGATACCGATAACCAATTATTTTTTAATGATTCTGGTACAGTTAAATAGTTAAAACACACACACGGACGCAGCGGTCTAAGGCACTGCGTCTTAGTGCAAGAGGTGTCACTACAGTCCCTGGTTCGAATCCAGCCGTGATTGGGAGTCCCATAGGGCGGCGCACAATTGGCCAAGCGCCGTCCGAGTTTGGCCAGGGTAGGCCGTCATTGTAAATAAGAATTTGTTCTTAACTGACTTGCCTAGTTAAATAAAGGTTACACACACACACCACACTGACCAAAAAGCTATTTTGTTGGCATTTACGTATGTCCCCTATACCAGTAATACATAATCAAAACCTATTTCTTTCACTTGCTGTGCTGTTTCATTCTCAAGCAGGACTTCTAAGGAACGGCGTTTGGGTGTCAAAAAAGATACACGTCAAATAACACAGTTTGACGTGTCAAATAAGCTTGTTGACCAATCAGGACCTGAATATGACTGCGTGTCACATAATTGAACACGTTCATAAAATGTTTACCTAGTTATTACACATTGATTACACTCACTCGTATTTCATATGTCACAATGATTCATCGATACGTATGCTATGAGGCTGGTGAAATTGTCTCGCGCACCTACATTGCTGGTCATAAAAAAGAGCTAGCTAGCTCATGGATGCAAACAATGTTCTTCCCCAAAAACATAGCAAAATGACAATCTGTTTCAGTAGCTATAGTTAGTTAGCTAACCATATAGCTAGGTGTCATCATCTAAAATAACCCAAAAATATAAGTCAGTTCTTATTTGATTAATAGTGGTCGGACCCATCTATGTGAAGCTAGCCACAATAAGGATTAGCCACAATGGTGGACTTTGCGGTTAGCCTTCAAAATAAAAGTATGTAATTGACAGTGATGCAAATTAATACAAATAGTATAATTTAATAGAGCATGCTAAACGATGTTGGAATGTTATATAAAATGAACAAAAGACAATCATTTGTTAATTTGACAATCTGTTGAAATCACACTGGATGTGTTATACTTTAGAATTGCGTTGGGGGCATACTTATTTCACTGTACAGCCTTACCTATGGATTGTGGATCATTGACATGGGGTATCAGTCTACTCAGTGACACCCAGAGAAACATTAGTATTGTAGCTCTTATTGCAGGACTCTGAAACTACTGTGAATTGAGCCACATTTATTGTCAACCTATGTATTGAACACCTTTTTCCCGAGGAAAAACAATAATACTGTGTGGATGTTTTGGAGTCTGATAACTCTGAGGAGGACGTTGGGAAAAAATGTATTGAGAACACTGTTACCCCATTTCATTGATCCCCAATCCTTAGGTAAAGCTGTGCAGTGCAATATGAATGTCAATACACACAATAGGCTGACTGGGGAGGTGATTTCACACAGCCACAGTCCCGTGATAAGAGCTACAACGCTAATATTTGCGTAAACTCTTCACAGTTGTGTTCTGTGGGTGTCACCGAGCAGACTGATACCCCATTTCATTGCTTCACATTCCAACCTTGTTTGACATTATCTAGTCTAAATATGGCATGATTCCACCAATAGGTCCCGTGTGGCTCAGTTGGTAGAGCATGGTGTTTGCAACGCCAAGGTTGTGGGTTCGATTCCCACGGGGGACCAGTATGGAGAAAAAAATGTATGAAATGTATGCATTCACTACTGTAAGTCGCTCTGGATAAGAGCGTCTGCTAAATGACTAAAATGTAAATGTAATTGTAACCTTCTGCATCACTGTCAAGAGGTACTTTTATTGTGAAGGCAAACTGCAAATTCCACTATTGTGCCTAATCCTTATTGTGCCTAGCTTCACAACACATAACCCGGTCACGTCGAGCCTCACTAGCCAGATGAGGCCAGCAGGCTGCTTATAGCGTTAGCTTTGGGCAACAGGGTTAAGTAGCTGGCTATCTATTTATTTTCATGAACTGAAGTTAAATTTCAATAGGCGAACAACAAGTGTCTACCTAGCTAATACTTACTCACAAGGATTCCTAAATCATTGCTATGAATAGTGAAAATGACTGCAGTTTCTACTGGTCATTGTTTTCAGGCTGGTTGTATTGGTGCTATTTAGGTACCAAGCTTAAGCTAGCTAGCTACCCCAGAAGTTGCGGTCGAACAAATAATGCTTTATACGCGGTATTGTAAACACATTGTTCGTGGCCGGTGTTTGCTTGTTTACAGACTTTTTTTGTACAGCTTTGAGTGCTACTGATCGTAGTAGTGGTGCTTGGCTTGCACGTGCAAATTCAGAACACGCAACATTCTATAATAGAACTGTGTTATTTGACGTGTCAAATTAAAAGCTTGTTTAACGCGTCAAATAGGGTTATTGTAGAATAGTGTTATTTGAGGTGTATCTTTTTTGACACGCAGAAACCCAAACGGTGTTCCATAGTATGTCATTAAGCTAATAGCAGTGACGCTATTACTGTGTAACTCCTTTAGGGCAACATCTGAACAATAGGGCACTTGTTAACGTTAGTGTGTACCTGTGCTCGAACAGTCGCGAAAGCCAACGTCACCCACGACAGAACGGTTGATTGTCAAGGGCAATGAATTCCATTATCTTGGCGTTTTAATGGATTTCGCCTTTGAGTCAACTCGCTGAAATGTTCTCACTCTTTCAGATGACTGCTCGACTTGTTGACTGCTCAATCCACACAGCAGACATTGTGGGCTAGGTTAGGAATGTTGTGATGCGCGTGTAGCGCAAAATTTTACGTGCCGTCATTACGTCATGTACCTTTGGTATATATGTATGCACGCCAGCTTTGACATCGGTTTTTCACATCGGCGTTAATAAACTAGACATTGGGCCGATACCGATGTTGGCATTTTTAGCTAATATCGGCCGATTCCGAAATGTTCACCGACATATCGTGCATCCCTACTTTACACCACTGTTCAGTGGACTAATCTATTGAGGATGCCACGGTCCAAGAAGGGGAGTGTGTGTAAAATGCACAAGGCACGTCTCTCTCCAGAATGCGCTCTCTCCCGCCATGTCATGTGCATTCAGTGTTTTATAACTTCATGTGAATTGTTTGCCCTTTGATTGTTATCGTCTATCAATTCCCCATTACATATACCACCAGTAGTAGCCTACATTTACCGTTAATTCCCCTAATTTCTGATCTACAATGTTTGTTTGGTTACGGTTTTGCCGCCTCTCAAAGTAATTTGTTTTCACCTCAAACAGCAAGTAAACAAAGTCTGTTTTTGAGTCCATAGAGAATTACAATAGCTCCTTGACGTATTTGAAAAATATTTTCTGCCCTCCCTTTTGATAACCACTCAGCATGAAAGGGAGAAATTGTAATGCTCTGATGTAGTGAAAATAAAATACTAACTTACTTCTTATCCCTTGCACAAATAGCCTACAGCTGTTTGTCCTGAGCTCACTGGCGTGGGAAACTCTGAGACCCCAGAATATTTCATACAATGCTGCAAGTTTGCTAGCATGAGAAACTTTTTATTTATTTATAAAAAATATAAAGTTTCTCTGGTTAGGATATCTTGATCTCCTGCTCCCTCTTGAGTCATTAGTATGTCTTCATTATTTAATCAAACGGCGCGCTTAAAGCATCCGACAAGCTCAGTACATATAGTTGATTTTATTAAAACACAACTTGTATTTTTCCATATATAGAAACACTATATGGAAAAATACAAGTTTTAACATTTCGACCAATCGATTGGTCGAAAGAAAAGACAACTCTCTATCGACCAAAATTTGTTTTAGTTGGGGACAGCTCTACTGAAAAGCTGCAGATGGAAGATTGAGATGGAGCGTGCCCACAGGTTTGGAAAACATGTAACCAGCCTAGGTGACAGTTCCTGGTCAAGTTCCAGAGGTTTAAGGACAGGATGGCTGTTCTGGAGAGAGCCAAGAACTTGAGAGGAGCCAACATCTTCCTCAACGAGGACTTCTCTGAAGCTGTCGGCCAGAGGCGGAAAGAACTTATCCCAGCTATGAAAACTGCCAGAGAGCATGGGAGCATTGCTTACATCCGCTACGACAGGCTCATTGTCCACTCTCCCTCCTAAAAGCCTTGTGAGGAATGAGATAGCCATGCCTCAGGGTCAGTAGCTTCAGCACAACATCGCACGCACATATATTGATTTATTTTGTTTAGAGGTCTGTTTTCTGGGTGACCTGAACATTGACTAGTTAGCAATTAGCTCTCCATTCTAACTGACTAATGCCTGTAATATGATCCAGGTTATCACTCAGCCAACTAGAGTGCATACCAATAGTGTTGGTTCTGTTGTATCTACTTGTATTGATCATATCTTCACTAATACTGCAAAGCTTGCTCCAAAGCAATACCAGTTTCCATTGGCTGTAGTGACCATAACATTGTGGCAGTAACAAGGAAAGCGTAAGTTCCAAAGGTTGTGCCTAAAGTTATTCATAAGAGGTCATACAAAATGTTATCTCGATTCTTTTGTTGAAAATGTATGTTGGTCTGATGTGTATGAGGAAGTGAATTCAGATGCAGCACTGGAAGTATTTGTAAAAAATGTCATGCCAACTGTTGACAATGTACCCCATGATTGATGATGACTTGTATGGTTCAAAGAAAGAAATTATGCAAAAGTTGGCTGCTCAGCTGATTAGTTGGCATACTCTAAATTGAGAAATGTTGTGACTAAACTTAACAAAAATAAGAATAAAATATATTACCAAACAAAGATAAATACTTTGGAGTACCATTTATAATAAAACCTTTAGTTATTGCAAATCATTTCAATGACAATTTCACTAGTGAAGTGGAAAAACTGAACCATCATATTTTTTAATAAAGGATCTCATAATGAAAGAAAATGATTGCTTTTGTGAATTTGGTCAAGTTAGTATGGGAGAGGAAGAAAAACGATTGTTATCCATCAATAATGATAAACAACCAGGTATAGACAACCTTGATGAACTATTGAGAATGGTTGCAGACTGTAATGCCGCTCCTATTTGCTATATCTTTAACCAAACTTTATAGGAGTGTGTGCGTGGAAGGAAGCTAAAGTAATTCCACTACCTAAAAATAGCAAAGCACCCTTTGCTGGCTCTAACATCCGCCCAATCTGTTTGCTGCTTGTTCTTAGTAAACTAATGGTGAGGATTGTGTTTGACCAAATACAATGCTATTTTTCAGACAACAAGTTAAGTACTGACTTTCAACATGCATATAGAGAAGGGCACTCAACTTGTACTGCACTGATGCCAATGAAAAATTATTGCTTAAAAGAAAGGGATAATAAGATCATAGTTGGAGCCTTTGATCTTATTGATCATAAATTGTTATTGAAAAAACTTGCCATCCCATGGTTGGAGAGCTATTTATCCAAAAGAACCCAGAGAGTGTTCTTCAATGGAAGCTTCTTGAATATCAGATGTACAGTGCGGTGTCCCTCAGGGCAGTTGCCTTGGACTGTTAGTCTTCTCTATTTTTATAAATTATTTGCCAATGGTCTTAAACGAAGCTAGAACAACTATGTATGTGAATGATCTCGCTCTCCATGGCAGATTTTGAGCTAAACGTTTAAACAGGTTAACAATCACAAGGCTGCCGGGCCAGACAGAATACCAGGACATGTTCTCAAAGCATGTGCAGACCGGCTGGCAAGTGTCTTGACAGACATTTTAAATCTTTACTTGTCCCAGTCTATAATCCCAGCATTGTCCCTGTTCCCAAGAGCAACAAGGTAACCTGTCTAAATTACTATCGCCCTGTAGCACTCACATCTGTAATTATGAAGTTCTTTGAAAGGCTAGTCATGACACACATCATCCCAGACCCACTCCAATTCGCATACCGCCCCAACAGATCCACAGATGATCCAATCTCAATTGCACTTCACACTGCCTTCTCCCACCTGGACAAAAGGGAAATAACAATGTCAGATTGCTGTTCATAGATTACAGCTCAGCATTCAACACCATAGTCCCCTCCAAGCTAGGGACCCTAGGACTGAACCCCTCCCTCTGAAACTGGATCCTAGCCTTCCTGACGGACTTGCCCCAGGGTAGTGAGGGTAGGCAACATCACCTCCGCCACACTGACCCTCAACACGAGGGACCCTCAGTGGTGTGTTCTTAATCCCCTCCTTTACTTCCTGTTCACCCACGACTGCGTGGCCACGCACAACTCCAAAACCATCATCAAGTTTGCTGACGACGCGACGGTGGTAGGCCTGATCACCAACGGTGATGAGTCAGTCTACAGGGAGGACAGAGACTGCAGTGTGGTGCCAGGACAACAACCTCAACGTTAGTAAGACCAAGGAGGTTATCGTGGACTATAGGAGAAAGAGGCGAAAGTACACCCCCATCCACATCAACATGGCTGTTGTTGAGCAGGTTGAGAGCTTCAAGTTCCTTCATCACTAAGGACCACATCACTAAGGACTTAACATGGTCCACACACACACCCTCAGTCGTGAAGAGGGCACGGCAGCACCTCTTCCCCCTCAGGAGGCTGAAAAGATTTGGCATGTGCAATCGAGAGCGTCTTGACTGGCTGCATAACCACTTGGTATGGCAAATGCACCGCCCTTGACCGCAAAGCGCTAGACGGGGTGGTGCGGACAGCCCAGTACATCACTGAGGCCAATCTCCTTGCCATCCAGGTCTTCTATATCAGGCAGTCAGAGGAAGGCCTGAAAAATTGCCAATCTCCAGCCACGCAAGCCATACTGTTCACCCTTCTACCGTCCGGCAAACGGTACCAGAGCATCGGCTACCCCCAAGCCATAAGACTGCCAAATAGTGGCCTCCCGAGTGGCGCAGCGGTCTAAGGCACTGCATCGCAGTGCTTGAGGCGTCACTATAGACCCGGGTTTGATCCCGGGCTGTGTCGCAGCTGGCCGCTCTTGCGACTTCTTATGGCGGGCCGGGCACATGCACGCTGACTTCGGTCGCCAGCTGTACGGTGTTTCCTCCGACACATTGATACGTCTGGCTTCCGGGTTAAGCGAGCAGTGCGGCTTGGCAGGGTCGTGTTTCGGAGGATGCATGGCTCTCGACCTTCGCCTCTCCCGAGTCCGTACGGGAGTTGCAGCGATGGGACAAGACTCACTACCAATTGGATATCACGAAAAAGGGGTGAATTTATTTATTTATTATTTAATTTATGGTCCCCAAACTATCTGCACTGACTCTTATGTTGCACTGACCCTACACACACTCACTAGACCATATATACACTCACTAGACCACATATACACTCACTAGACCACATATACACTCACTAGACCCACACGTATTCACATACAATACACACGCATACCGACAACACAAACACATACATACGCACTCACACACACAAACTCTTACACATTTGCTGCTGCTACTGTTCTTTATTTTACTCGTATTATTATCTATCCGGATGCCTAGTCACTTCACCCTGCCTTCATGTACATATCTACCTCAAGTCCTGGTACCTCTGCACATTGATCTGGTACTGGTATATAGCTCCATTCTTGTGTATTTTATCCCTCTTGTGTTACTATTTTATTTAGCATCATTGGGAAGGGGTCATAAGCCAGCATTTCACGGTAAAGTCTGCACCAGTTGTGTTCGGCGCATGTAACATTTTATTTTATTTTGATTCCACACTCTACTTGTCAGCACCCAAAGCCAGTGAGCTCACTGAAATTCTAAATAAGGAGTTAGTCTGTATCAGAATGTGTGATTAATAATAAACTGGTCTTAAATACATCTTAAACTAAAAGCATTGTATTTGGTTCAAAACATTCTCTAAGACCTAAACCTCAACTGGAGTTGTACATAAAGGCTGTGACCATTGAACAAGTTGGAGAAGCTTAACTCCTAGGAGTAACATTGGATGATGAATTATCACGGTCAAGTCATTTTGACAGAGTTTTTGGTAAGATGGGGAGGGGTATGTCTGTTATAAAATGATGTTCTGCGTTTTTGACACAATCAACTACTAGATGTTCAGGCTCTGGTCTTGTCCCATCTTGATTACTGTCCGGTAATATGGTCAAGTGCAGCAAAGAAAGACCTAGCAAAGCTGCAGCTGGCTCCAAACAGAGAAGCACACATTGCCCTTCACTGCACATACAGAACTAACATCAACATGCTTGCCAGTCTTTCCTGGTTGAGCGTTGTCGCGATATTTTAACTGCTTCTCATCTAGTTTTTATGAGAAATATTCCAGATTGTCTGCATAATTACATAACATTCAGTTTAGACACCCATACATACCCCACAAGACATGCCACCAGGGGTCTCTTCAGACACCCGTACATACCCCACAAGACATGCCACCAGGGGTCTCTTCAGACACCCGTACATACCCCACAAGACATGCCACCAGGGGTCCCTTCACAGTCCCCAAGTCCAAAACGAATTCACGTCAATGCACAGTTTAATACAGAGCCATGATCGCATGGAACTCCATCCATCTCCCATTACTCAAGTTAACAGGAAAATTACCTTTAAAACAACTCATGGAATGACGTGTACTGTGAGGGGGGCACAGAGACACATTTTAACTTTTAAAAAAATACATTGTTTGTACTTTTTTTTTTTGTTTCTATATCGTTGTATTTTGAATGTGACTTTTCCTAGTGTATCAGTGTTTTGTTACTTGTCATGTTTTTTTGTGGACCCCAGGAAGAGCAGAGGCTGCTTCTGCAAAAGCTAACGGGGATCCAAATAAATAAACAAACAATTAAGCTAGAAATGCTGTTTGTTTTGCTCCACAGGGATGAACGAAATGGAGAAGAAGTTGGCAGAATATAAGTGTGACACCAACGAAGCAATCTGTTTAAAACTAGGTTTGTCTCATGCGTCTTCTTATTTAGCATTGTGTGTAAACTCTTTTTGTTTTAGGATGTGGAGATGGAAGCTACTTGCACTGCATTTGTTGTTTGGTAAATGGTGCTTTGAGTGTTTCATATACATAGTCAACATATCAAATATTGCACTGAGTATTGACCACACCCTCTTACTGAAATAATGAAATACAACTATTTCTCTCAGTCCGTTTCGCAGAGGAGGTGAATGATGAAAGCATGACATTCCATCCAGAGTACAGCCACCAGCTTTATGGTGATGAGTGAGTATCAAACCTAATTCAGCCAGTAAGATCTGTGCATCTCATTACAGCAACTCCATGTGAACTCTACGGCCGCGTTCCACAGCTGAGGCGCCGCAACAACCAATGGTTGCGTGCCACCTCATTAACTGTGTCATCGACTGACAAATAGCTATAACGTACAAGTATATGGTTAGCTAATACTTAAAATACCTATCCAGGCGTTGTAAGATCTGTCAGGCGTCAGCAACGTCAAAACTCTGGAAAGCGGCCTAAATCTGTGTGCTGGTTGCACGACGGTGAACTGTTGAACTGAATTATGTGAATGCTAACTCATCTGCAGTGAGCTCCAAAACTATTGGGACAGTGACACATTTTTGGAAATGATACAATGCACTTTAACCTCATAGTCAGACTGTCAGCTTTAATTTCAGGGTATTTTCATCCATATTGAGTGAACCGTTTAGAAATTACAGCACTTTCTGTACATAGTCCCCCCAAAACTATTGGGACCAAAACTATTGGGACAAATTCACTTATGTCTATTAAAGTAGTCAAAAGTATAGTATTTGGTCCCATATTCATAGCACACAATGACTACATCAAGCTTGTGACTCTACAAATTTGTTGGATGCATTTGCTGTTTGTTTTGGTGGTTTCAGATTTATTATGTGCCCAAAATGGAATCACTTTTCTTTTGTAAATAGGAATAGAATATGTTTCTAAACAATGTGGATGCTACCATGATTATGGATAATCCTCAATGAATCATGAATCATGTATAATGATGAGTGAGAAAGTTACAGGGGCATAAATATCACTGTAACGGGTGAGAGGTTAGCATGTCTTGGAGGGGTATGAAACGGTTCACTCGATATGGATGAAAATACCCTCAAATTAAAACTGATAGGCTGCACTTTAACCTCATCGTCATTGTATCATTTCAAATCCAAAGTGCTGGAGTACAGAGCCAACAAATGTCACCGTCCCTATATTTTTGGCGCTCGCTAGCTATTTTTCCACTTTGTTTTTAATTGATTTATTTCCTCCTCAGTGAGGTGGCTTTTGGATACAAAGGCCTTCAGATTCAACTGTACTACAGTGCTGGGAACCTGATCACCCTCTTCAAAGTTAAATATTCAGCCAGAGTCACAGAAAACTTTGACTGCGTGGAGGTAAATAAATTGATTTGAAATGCCTTTTTATCACTTTAGCCGAGCACAGTAACACGGACGTTACCTAAAAAAAGAGATGTCCTGTCAAACTATATTCCATTCAGAGATGGGCCCCAACTCTTTATGTCGTGAGGGTTTCTCAACCACGTGACCTCACCAGGGAAAACTCTGGGTCTTCGCGAAAGCGTAGTTTTTCCCAGTCAAGTGAAAAACCACCCTCGGTACCCTTATAGCTTCTCTTCTGGAACCTGTCCAGTTTCCCAGCCTGCTTTAGCTCGAGGTGAGCTGTTTCGGGAGCCTTTTCTGTGGGCTGCTTTGTGCATGTTTCTGTGGGCCTTCTGGAGTGAGCCAGAACCTCCCTCTGAGTGGCGGTATTATGCAGCAGATATGTAAGAGATCTCATATTTTGTCAGACTAATCCCAGTCTATCATAGGCCCCATGGGCCATTGGTGCACTAATCCTATCCCTCCCTCTCTAAAGGGAAGGATCAGAGTTGGATCGGGTGGTCTTGGCTCATCCATTGATTTGAGTGGCTCTGTGATAGTCTGCAGGAAGTAGAATATGTCCTGCTGTGGTATGTTTCCCATAAGTGTGTTTTGTCAGGAGGGAGATGTATCACTGAAGGACTTGGTCCCCAGAACGAACCCAAATTACAGTTCTGAACCTCTGACCAAGTTTTCTGGGTCAGTAGCTAATCTGTATAGTGCTTTCAATTGAAAGAAATCCAAGTAAAGTAATGGCCAGTAACACTTCACTTGCTTTACGCATAGTATAGCTGTAATTGCTCCAATGCATTAACACTTTGTTACATTGTAATTGTTATGGAGTTGAATGTTTTTTTATTATTACACAATATTAAGAAGAAAATGTTAACTTATTACCAGAATATAGTTACAGCATTTCTACATCTCCAGGTGTAGTAGGATAGACTGAATGTCAAGTGTTACCTGAAAGCTTCCTTGTAGATTCACTAAAGGTACGTCGCAATGAGAAGCAATTGTCTAATTGAGTGCATAGACCGTAGTAACGTTATACATGAACAAATAGCAGTGGGACAATCCAATTGTTTTTATAGACACAGAGCAGTCATCAGTGAAATAATTTGTTTTGATTCATTTTTCCGTTGTTTTCTTAGTTAAACATTTCCCAAACTGCCTATTCTGTTCCCAATACTAAACAATACTCGGATGTAAAGCTGAAGAATTCCCAGTGAGGATGACGGAAAGGCCAACGTTGACCCACGAGTGTCCACCTCGTTAAGGGTTTAGTGCAGCTGGTGCGAGGTAGAGAGTTAGGGAGCAGCAGCAGAGTTCAGGCTCTATCTGAAGAGTGTTTGTCTGTGAGTGCGTGCTCACTGTGGCTGGGTGTAGTGCAGCTGGTGAGGGAGAGGAGGGGAGCTGTGGGACAGAGTTCAGCATGCAGCTGCTACTACCCTAATGGAAGACTTGTCAGAGATCACCTTTACCCTAAACCAGCCAAACGCTGTAATGATGGACTCCACACAGTCGGACATCGTTTTTCTTCCGGTCATTGTTTCACACTGGGCATCCACTAGTGAAAATCTGAAACGTGCATCAGTAATGTGTAAATCAAATATGAGCCTCGATTCTAAAATGTAAAGGTGTTAATATACAAATGTTTGGATTGTTATTGCGATATGTAGCTTACGTTTTAAGTCCGCCAAAATCATTGTCAATGGAGATATTTTTTTTGTATGACAAAGAAATCCAATAAGATATTTTAAGCAGATAGTGATCAAATTTAAAGTTCAATTGAAGTTGGACATTTAGCAAAATGGCACAGTTGGGTTAAATGGTAGGGCCGGGACGATAACCGTGTCGCGGTGCTCGTTAGTATCACGTCAAGGAAACAAAACACAAAAGAAACGCGAAGCAGATTTAACTTCTTTAGGAAAATGTTGGAAATAAACCGTTATTATGTTGTCATCCAGTCACATGTATTTATTTTCCAAGCTGTATCACACAATATGTTACATACAGAAGATTTTTAAAGGCCCAAAGAGTTTCATTTTTGCCATGGAACAAATATTTGTGATCCTGTTGTCGTCCCGGCACTACTAAATAGGCCTAGTTAGTGCCTCTCTGGGTCCTGAGAGAGATCTAATTGAATGTATTTGCTCTATAGGTAATGTGAAGTCGCAAAATCCATGAATTGTGAAGGACAACGTGATCTGATTTAGTGTTCTTTTTACCTTCAAACCGTTTTCACCACTCCTAAATAAGATATGTACACATGATCAATTATATCCCGAAGATAAAAGGCATTCGGGTGGAACAAAGCGTTTCTAAAGATGCATTGTTACGTCATCTATACCGAACTATGGCCTCTTTTATTCAGGATTGTGCAATTTAGTGTCTAGTATATAGGAGAGTGCCTCGGACAATATGACTTGTTTGTCCATGGCCTTTTTATTTCTGATCCTTATTCCTCAGAAATGCAGTTGAACAATTGCAATGGTGAAGTGGCATTCAGCTGCAGGTGCATTACTTCCAGTTGGATATTAGCTGATGTCTGAAAGGAGAGGAATTAGCGGTGTGTTGTATTAGCCTTTTGTAGTGCATTTTGTTCAGGCCTTCTTCATTTCCCAGTTTTTCTATGGCGAGCAGAAAGGGTCTCGGTATAGAACTAATGCTCATCGTGCATGTAAATGGTGTGAAAGGGCTGCTTAGCAAGTTAATACAAAGTGTTCTCATGTCAATCCTTGTGGAAATGGATACAATGCAAACATCACAGCTGAACCAACCACACATTCTAGTGAGTAAAAAGTCCAGGGGGAGGGGGGCCCTTTGTCTGCCAGGCTCTTTCATTTGATTGAGTTGCGCTCGCCAGGATTAGAGGAGAGGCCTCTATTATGGATGCCCGAGGTTTGTTAAGTTGAGATCAATTCATTACATTTTATTGCCCAGTGAAATGCTGAAATACGTTATTGTGGGGACTTCATCAAATATTCATGGTTTAACGTAAGTAGTAAATGTATTCAATGAAGTGCTCTTTCACCAAGGGGTTGGGAAGGGGGGGCGGGCGTCTGCTCTGCTGACTGTCTTAATTGCCTAATGGTTCTCCTTTTTGTGGCACAAAAATATGTATTCTTCCACTTTAATTCCTCGTGTTCTCTGTCAATCAGGGCTGAAGCATAGCCTAATGACCGAACAGTAGGAACTGTGATTAGACATGGCAGCGGAAAATAAATAAATTATGTCCACAGATTTCCTGATTTTTATTCAATTTCAGCAGTTAGTCCATAAAACTAGATAGGCTCTGTTAGGTCTTTTTGTAATAAAGACCTTGGGACATGTTTAATCTATATGATCCAACTATATCAAAGAACAAACGCGTTCTACATTTTGAAGAAATGCGTTTAAAGTCAATAACGCATTTGAAATAAAAGTTATAAGATTGCAGTTTTCGTCCTAGCAAATACTTATCTGGCTAATCGGCCAATCGGCAAATTTTTTAACAGAGAAAGAATATAAATACAAGGCTACTTTCCCTTATACAAGATGCTGTCGCTTTGTGTCATGTTCTAGTAAACCCTGTTCTTTCCTCCCTGCAGCCTGATGATGTTGAAGGGAAGATCCGGGAGATCATTCCTGCTGGGTTCAGCTGCAGCACGGACGACTTCATCTCATTGTTGGAGAAAGAGGCCAACTTCAAACCCTTCGGCACCCTGCTTCACACATACAACGTTCACAATGTGGAGGCAGGAGAAGACTTCACCTACCAGATTCACAAGGTTCACATTCTAGTCCTTGGTCCTACAATATACAGTACTTTATGTAATTATATACAGATAACAGGTGCTTTCCATGTCACCTGTATGACTTACAGATTATTTCTGTATAAGGGAGGGTGCTCTGTTTATTTATCATGACTTAGACTGTCCTCAGACCTGCTGTGTTCTCTAGGTGGACGTGTCGTGCCCGGGATTCCGAGACTACCATGAGCGCCTGCAGACCTTCCTCATGTGGTTCGTTGAGACGGCCAGCTTCATCGACGTTGACGACGATCGTTGGGACTTCTTTCTCGTGTGAGTGGTGCCCTCCAACGTCACTCTCCCCCGAACCCGTTCGTTGACTCATTCAGAAACAACGGGCTCCTTTGAGGCGCTCGCGACCAATTACCAGGCCAGTTTGATTATATTTTCCCTGGTTATTGGAGAATTGTTGATCTGGCAAGAGGCACCTTTTGTGTTGAAAACCCTTTTCATTCATTTTTTTTCAGGGCAAGAGCTGAATTGAATACGGTTGTCTTTTGAAACACTGAATGACATCTCAAACAGTAAAAAGAGCCTCTGCCAGTGTTTTCTTTATCCTGGCACCTATTTATAGTGACAATGGGTAAATGGACTGAAGTGATGTGGAGGACCCCGATTCCCCCTCTCTACCCCTCTTCTCCTCTTCTAAGTTGCAGTCCTCCAATTAAGTGCTTAATGTATTCAGGTTGTAGCAGGTGTACGGATCGGGACGGGCCTGGCTGCTCCAGCATGCTGACACTGGAAAAAGCATCCCAGAGAATTGGAGAGGGGAAAATGGACGCGGCATTGGAGTGTGCCTGTAATTGTCCTGCTTGCCTTTTGTGTTTTATCTGCAGATTTGAGAAGTACAATAACGATGGGGAGACTCTCTTCGCAACTGTTGGCTACATGACAGTTTATAATTACTATGTGTATCCAGACAAAACCCGACCACGTGTAAGGTAATTACTAGGGGAGCACGTGCCTTCCTTTTCTTTTGTACAAAAAAGGAGAGGAAAATTATATATTTCTCTCTCCCTAGTCTTACAAAAATCTCAAATTACTGGCTTATGTATCCAACCATCCAACCCCACTCTGACTCATATGGGAGCCAAAATGATCAGTATCTTCAACAACAAAAAGCTTTGCCTGTAAATAAGCATTTTGTTTGATGTATTGATGGACATGACATAACAATTTGTTGCGTTTCTTATAATCAAGTGAAAAGGGCTCCCTCAATTTCAATTCATTAGTACAGTGCCTTTAGAAAGTATTCATACCCCTTGACTTATTCCACAGTTTGCGTTACAGCCTGAATTCAGAATGGATTCAATGGATTTATTTTCTCACCCATGTACACACAATACCCCATAATGACAGTGAAAGCATGTTTTTAGAAATTGTAGCAAATTTTTTGAAAATGAAATACAGAAATATCTCATTTACATAATTATTCACACCCCTGAGTCAATACTTTGTAGCACCTTTGGCAGCGATTACAGCTTTGAGTCTTTCTGGGTAAGTCTCTAAGAGCTTTCCACACCTGGATTGTGCAACACTTGCCCATTTTATTCTTTACAAAATTCCTCAAGCTCTGTCAAATTGCTTGTTGATCATTGCTAGACAACCATTTACAGGTCTCGCCATAGATTTTCAATTAGATTTAAGTCAAAACTGTAACTCGGCCACTCCAGAACATTCACTGTCTTCTTTGTAAGCAACTCCAGGGAAGATTTGGCCTTGTGTTTTAGGTTATTGTTTTGCTGAAAGGTGAATTAATTTCCCAGTGTCTGGTGGAAAGCAGACTGAAGCAGGTTTTCCTCTAGGATTTTGCCTGTGCATAGCTGCATTCTGTTCCTTTTTGATCCTGAAAAACTCCAGTCGTTAACGATTACAAGCATACCCATAACATGATGCAGCCACCACTATGCTTGAAAATATGGAGTGTTGTACTCAGTAATGTGTTGTATTGGATTTGCCCTGAACATAACACTTTGTATTCAGGACAAAAAGTGAATTGCTTTGCCACATTCTTTGCAGTATTACTTTAGTGCCTTATTGCAAACAGGATGCATGTTTTGGAATATGTTTTATTCTGTACAGGCTTCCTTCTTTTCAATCTGTCAGTTAGGTTAGTATTGTGGAGTAACTACAATGTTGTTGATCCATCCTCAGTTGTTTCCTATCACCGCAATTAAACTCTGTAAATGTTTTAAAGTCACCATTGGCCTCATGGTGAAATCCCTGAGCTGTTTCCTTCCTCTCCGGCAACTGAGTTAGGAAGGTCGCCTGTGCTTTGTAGTGACTGGGACTATCGATGCACCATCCAAAGGGTAATAACTTCACCATGCTAAAAGGGATATTCAATGTCTGCTTTTCTATTTTTACCCATCTACAAATAAGAGCCTTTATTTGCAAGGCATTGGAAAACCTCCCTGGTTTTTGTGGTTGAATCTGTTTGAAATTCACTGCTCGACCTTACAGATAATTGTATGTACAGAGATGAAGTAGTCATTCAAAAATCAGATTAAACACTATTGCACGCAGAGTGAGTCCATGCAACTTACTATGTGACTTCTTAAGCACATGTTTACTCCAGAACTTATTTAGGCTTGCCATAACAATTGTATTTATTTTTATTTAACCTTTTATTTAACTTAGGCCAGTCAGTGAAAAACAAATTCTTATTTACAATGATGGTCTACCAAAAGGCCAAAGGCCTCCTGCAGGGACGGGGGCTGGGATTAAAAAATAAAATAAATAAAAATATAGGACAAAACACACATCACGACAAGCGAGACAACACTACTTAAAGAGAGACCTAAGACAACAACATAGCATGGCAGCAACACATGACAACACTGCATGATGGCAACACAACATGGTAGCAGCACAAAATGGTACAAACATTATTTGCCACAGACAAGAGCACTAAGGGCAAGAAGGTAGAGACAATACGCAAAACAGCCACAACTGCCAACAAATGGGTTGAATAATTGACTCAAGTCATTTCAGTTTTTCATTTTTTATTAATTTGGGGGGGGAAAACAATTCCACTTTGACATTAAGGGGTATTGTGTGTAGGCCAGTGACAAATAAATCTAAATTTTAATCCATTTTAAATTCCGTTTATAACACAACAAAATGTGGAAAAAGTCTGAAGGACCCTGTACATTACTCCATGCTATCATAAATAATCCATGCTATCATAAATGAAGGACCCTGTACATTACTCCATGCTATCATAAATGACAAAAGTGAGCTTTTTCTTTCTTTCTCAGATAATTATCTTAACATCAAGATCTGATCAGTCATATACAAGGTTGCCTTTTTTTTCTGTGAATGACGAGGGGTTTGGTAGGTCTGGCTGAGAGGTCAGCAAGGCTGTTCTTTCATGTCTGTGTATGTTGGCCTGGTGTCCTTCTGAACAGCCAAATGCTGATCCTGCCGCCGTTCCAAGGAGAGGGTCATGGAGCTCAGCTGCTGGAGGCAGTACACAGGTTCTACTGCAATCTGCCTAAAGTACAGGACATTACAGGTGTGTGGACGTGTTTAACTATACTTGTGGGGACCAGAAGTCTCCACAAGAATAGTAAAGGAACAAAAATTTGAGGTCAAATGCTATTTCTTGGGGGTTTAGGGTTACGGTTAGAATTAGTGTTAGGGTTAGTGTTAAGGTTAGGAGCTAGGGTTAAGGTTAGATTTTAGGGTTAGGGGTTAGGGAAAATAGGATTTTGAATGGGACTGAATTGTGTGTCCCCACAAGGTTAGCTGTACAAGACTGTGTGTGTGTGTTAATGTAAGTAACACAAAATTGATGTTTCAGTTTGGGGAGGAGGCTGTAACTGCTAGTTTCATATACTATTACATGTATTTACATGGTTAAATGCAAAGCCGTTACACCCAAATAATTGATTTGCGTAGGAAAATGAAATGAATTTATTTTGTATTTTAGTTTATTTGCCAGGGACTATGTTCAACAAAACATAAGTCTCTGAGATGAGAAGGGATGCATTGCACCAGATTTAGCTGACAGCTCGTTTTAAAAAATAACCAAGAAGCATCCACTCTCCTGTCCAGAGGGGCACCCCTATTTTCTTGTCTATTTTGCTCTACTTTGAATCTGGTCTTTGAATAATTTTTCTTTTGATTTATTTCACCTTTATTTAACCAGGTAGGCTAGCTACTGCAGGCTATGGGTCTTTTTATTCCATGCGGCTTTAAGTCCTCTCCATGTTGCTCTGTACTGAATTTCTTTCAAAACCGCAGTGGGAGCTGGGTAAAATGTCAATGCAAGCCACTTTCGCAGAACTGCGCTTGACACATGCAGCCACAATTAAACTCTGACAATGGTGTAATTATTTGACTGTTTCAGGAATCAGTGGGATTTGAATATAAGCCTGTATTGAAAACTGTAGCCTCGGGTGTCTTGGGGTGGTTGATGTGAACAGTTTGATAAAATATAAATTGTGTATACCTAACATTTCATGTAATTATATGTAATGTATTTATTTTTAAATGGAATTTCAAGATTGTGTCTAATTATTGTTTTCTGTTATTTTCAGCTGAAGACCCCTCGGAGAACTACGTGAAGCTGCGAGACTACGTTCTGGTCAAGCTCTGCCAAACACTGCCGTCATTCTCCACAGACAAGCTTCCTCTGAGCTTCAGTGACGACATGGCCACAGAGGCCAGGGAGAAGTTAAAGATAAACAAGGTCAACCTCAGCTTGAACCATAGAGCCCAGAGGAGGATACAGTTGATTACTGTACTTTTCTCACTCATTAACCCAAGGCTCTCCAGTCCAGGAGGGAACATGTACCATTTTATGTAAATTGGTGGGCACTGACTTACTGCACTTATTCTGCGTCATGTTTTCATTTTTGCCAAATGGTTGTTTCTCACTTCGCCATGGCTCTTTCATGAAGCTTCAGGCACCTCAGCGTTGTACAAGAAGGTTCTGAATAGCTCGAACCAAGCAAAGAAATCGTCTGTCTTTTCTCGATGATTGTGGAGACAGACTGTACGGGTTCTTAAAGGCTCTAATGGCCCCGTCCTGTCTTTGCCCCTACAGAAACACGCAAGACGAGTGTATGAAATCCTCCGACTAAGGGTGACGGACATGAGCGTTGAGACCAAAGCAAGAGATTACCGTCTGGAAGTCAAAAAGAGGCTATTTGCCCCAACCAAGGTATGTTTAAAAGAAAGGACCGTAGCTTCTCCAGTGAAATGCATTCCTCCATCCTTTTGCAGTGTCCACCTTGCGCTTTAGTTTCTAGTCAAATGGAATTAGCAGATTGTGTCTACTGTGTAATGGCTATGTGTTTCCCTATGGACTTCATTAGTGGTGAATGGCTGTTAGTTGCACTATATAACCTGGGATCAATTCAGAGTTGATTTAATTTGATAATAGGGCGAGTCCAATATTTTTGGTATCTCAGATTGTTCTGGCAATTCTCACATAGGAACTTCATTGGGAGGAAGGCTGTTTGAAATGCTTTTTACGTTTGTATCACAAATTATAATAAAAGTGGCCATTTTAGGCCCTTTTTAGACCTGTACATGCCTCCTGTAAGACCCTATGATCCGTACATGATGCAGACACCATCTTGGTTTCATTATACTCCACATAGTGTGTTCTAACATATGGAGTATGTTTAGATTCGGAAAGACATATTTATCCAACATAAATATGAATATCTCAAAACTATCCTTTTTTGATTTGTCTTATTTTTTTAGGCATATTGTTTGTAACAATATACTCTTGAAACACATCACATGTCCAGAGTGGCTCTCTGTTACTTTTAATGATATGACCCATTTATACATAGAAAATTACATAGGTCGTTCAAACTCAACTCTGGAGCTTGAAGCCAGTTCTGCATTTTTTTTTCATTATTCCCCTCTAATTAGGGACTGCTTTAAACCTGGGTGAACCAGGTGTGTGTGCAATTTTAATTATCAGGTAGAACAGAAAACCAGCAGGCTCTGGACGTCATACGGTAAGAGTTGAATACCCCTGTTGTAGGTCATTAACCAATCACAGCCCTACTTTAGGATTGCAAATCATCAGCACAGGGAGTTCCCTTTTGAATCCATTTTCCCATTCACTGTGTTGGTGGTGCTCATAAAATGGATCATAACTTCATAATTAGCAAAGCCCACTCTGGAAATTTGATGTACTTGTATATTGTTCCAAACAAAGTCTTAAGAATTAACAAAATCTAAAAGGGTTGTTATGCGAATTTAATGTTGAATAAATGAATGTGAACATTTGTCTTTAAGAATCTAGACATACTCCGTAAGTTGGAACACACTATAAGGAGTATAATGAAACCAAGATGGTGTCTGTATAAGGTATGGTTCATAGGGTCTTACAGGAGGCATGTATAGGTCTAAAAAGGGCCTAAAATGGCCACTTTCATCATGATTTTCAAAGAAATGGTTTGATACAAATGTAAAAAGCATTTCAAACATCCTTCCTCCCAATGAAGTTTCTATGTGAGAATTGCCAGAACAATCTGAGATACCAAAAATATTTTCCTCTGGTGTAGAATCCACCCATTAACTGATTATACCACGCTTTTCCAAAATATTTAGTGTTTGATGACTTATGACTACCCACAATGCATTAGCATGGTTTCAGAAATGGCCAAGAATGTGACACACACTTTATCTGCTTAGAGCTACTTTTTGTTGCGTCTTGTAACTTATGTTGCATTACTTTTCTA
Organism: Salmo trutta; assembly: GCF_901001165.1. Classification (NCBI taxonomy): domain Eukaryota; kingdom Metazoa; phylum Chordata; class Actinopteri; order Salmoniformes; family Salmonidae; genus Salmo; species Salmo trutta. Next base: position 39,161,510 of record NC_042976.1, on the reverse strand, counting down.
GAATCAGGAGAACGATTATTCCCCAGTTGCAGGAAAATGTCTGGGGTACCAAAGGCTTATTATTGGAGATACAATGGAGCACGGCAGGCCTCCACTGTAGTGTTACCCCAGGATTCAGTTCTATTCAGAGCAGTGTCATTATGCAGGATTTGCATGTCATTAGGAGGGAGGAGTGATTTAGGTGGAAGTAGGTTGCTAACAGCACACATTCAAGCAGTTAAATAATCTGCTTGCCAAATAGTAGAAGTTTCATATAGCACTCTTACTGTGCTTTTTGAAATTTGATTATACAAACTGTTACTAATTTTGTATTTACAGGATAACATTGATTTACATATGTATGTTCCGTGACATGTGATTTGAGTGTCGCATTGAAACCCAGCATATCAGCCGTTACAGCAGGGTTCTTCAACTGGTGGCCCGCGTGCCGAATTTGTCCCCCTCCCCGCGGTTCTTTTTATTTATAAAAAAAAAAATCAGCTTTGGACATAAAATTCAGTAAAAAGATTAATAAATATAATAAAAAATGTCAACCTGTAAATCAGCTCCAAGTGATTTTAATTTTGGAAATCTGTTCACGACTATTCCCATGCCTAATAGAGAGACGCGTAATCATATGCAAATGTAAGCAGTAGAGGTAATTTAGGTAATATGTACATGTAGGTAGGGGTAAAGTGACTTATGTCTGTGTGGGCTTCTTGAGGTCAATTTGCAGTCTACAAATGATTTGTAATTATGTTCAGGCTCCCCGACCGTCCGCTCAAGAAAGACTGCCCGCTGCTGAGTCTAGTTGATGATTTTACATTTTAGTCATTTAGCAGACGCTCTTATCCAGAGCGACTTACAGTAGTGAGTGTGTACATGTTCATAAAGGGAGAAAAGAAAATTATACTCATTCATGATCTCTGCATTAGAGGATTGCTGTCAGCAGTGTAACCACATGTCTTGAAAAGGCCAAAATCTGCGGAGGGAAAAAAAGTGTGTGGTGAAAAAGGAAGTAGGAATTCCTTGGGAGACGGGCTGTGGAGTGGAGGAGAGATCTGGCGGCCAGATGCAGCAGGCTGTTTTGATTTTGGGGAGGTTTGGTTTGTAGTTAGCTCAGCGGAGTCCTCCTCTCTGTGAATGCGTGGAGAATTTCACGTCTCTGCTCAACTTGTCTTCCCCCTGATTCTCAAGAGAGTGGGAACTTTTTTGCACTGGCCCCAAAAAACATGAGTGAGGACTCTTGGTTCATGTCCAGAAGCTTTCAGCACTCCTGCAGACTCAATTACAGAATCCTTTGCTTCCCCTCTGACTATTTGGTTTTAAGACACTAATGAGATGCAGTCAGGTCTGCAATATGAGGACCTAGAGGAGGAACAATATTAACTTGCTCTTCTCAGTTGAACGTGCGTTATGTAAGATTCCCTGCTGCTAATTGCAATCGAAACTTAACAGTCGCGTTTACAAAATACCATACAGCGTTTTTGTTTTGCTTCAAAAAAAAAACATGGCTAACACAAGCTAATAATGCAACGTTTTTGGGGGAAACGAGCCAAGGGATTTTAGACAAACGCAGTGCATTAACCAGTGTGTGTGTTTATTGCGTGCTTAGAAGAACCAGCGGGAGCTGACCAAGATGATGAAGTGTCTGCGGCCAGAGGAGCTGGCATCCCACATCAGTCAGATGGACACGGCGCTGCAGCAGGAGGAGCTGGAGAAGAGCTACCAGGAGGTGCTGGCCGAGTACAGGAGAGTCATCGAGAGGCTAGCGCAGGCCTGATCCAGGGGGGCCGAATGTCGGCCCTGCTTACCCCACCCTGGCCCCATCTCCCTTCTCCTCTTCCCACTGATGGTCCTAGATATACAGTAGAGGTTGAGCAGCGCTGTGCAGCTGGCTGGCTGCCTGGGGAAGGCCCACTGTGTCCCATGTGTGTAATCACGCCGTGTGAGATTTAGTGATTGGTAATCATTCACAGGTGATAGGAACACCATCCGTACGGTCTGGCTGTGCAGAACATGCCTCCTTTTGATATAGAGAATAACAGAGATAGTGATTCTTTTTTTTCCCTCAAATATCTGTCTAGCGTTTTCCTGAAGACATGTTGGTTTTTAAGCACTTCATACTGAAATAAATGACATGTTTTTTTTGTACATTGATCAATTGGGTTGACCTATTTATTGATGCTGTTCTGAAGTGTCATTTCAGATTCACATGTTCTACTGTTATTGGGACAATGTGTATTATGTGCAATAATTATTGCACTGTGATGATTATTGTACCGTTAGCTACTATTGTACTGTTATTGGTACAATGTACAATTATTATTTCCTCAGTGTTTTGGTTAACTACCATATTAAACTTCATGTATTCCTACTGTTAACTGCATCCTGATTTACCAGATCAATTGTACTTTTAAGCACAGTGTGGAGTTCAACTGGGCTGAATATGCATTTATACAATATCAGTTACTCTATTTCGTCTAATCAATTTACAGATATAATTTTGTTCAGGCACCCTCTTGTGGCTAATGCAACTTCTGATTGCCCTTTAGGCTGAGTGTTGAGCTAATGAGCGTTATGGTTTTCAATTTAAAACCTCTTTGCCTCGGCATTGCCCACTTGTCCAGAGCGCTGTGATGAATAGCCATCTCTGGATACTTTTGCACATTGTTGCTAAATCAAGGTTTCCAGATTAATTCATTCCCCCCCCCTCCACTTCAGTTGTAACAAGTAAAATCTCTGAATACTTGACCAGCTCGGATTTGGATTGATTCAATCCACGCGTGGCCACCAGGAGTGTCGTTTCACTGTCGGAGACCAGACCATGTATTTTTCTTTAATGATGTGAATATTTAGCTACGGTAGAAGACGAACAGACGGCTGAGAGATTGGCTTCATTTTATTGGGGAATAGTGGTTGCTGACATCTTGACTTTTGACTTCGTGTTGGGACTTGTCGCCGTGCTGTTGGACAGTTTTACAGGCCTTCTGTGATGTTGTCAGAGTGGGGGGGGGTTATGCTGTGGGACTGGGACCCCATGCCTCACTCCAGACCAGACCACACAGTGATGTTTACAGAAGCCCAATTACTTCCCTAGAACTCTGCCATGCAAATCAGGGGAGCCCAGACCCTCAGTCCCCCAGTGAACCTGCCTGTAGTAGGTTATAGTGCTGGGGAGTTTAGGAGTGAATGTGGCTCAGATTGATGCAAGGCTGTTGACATCTAGCCAGCAGGGAGCATACGAAGATATTTCTAAAGGCTTGCTTGATAACATATTACAATGACAAGTGTTGCTTTCGTGCACTCATGTCTCTCAAAACCGCTAACCACATTTACACTCTTGAAAAGAGATGACCAATCAGAATTTTTCTATTGAACAGGAAGCATGATTCTGTATTCGGGTGGGGTCGACGAGAGACGAGGCGGAGCTATATTCTGACCAGGGTCTATTGTATTGCATACAGTTTAGGAATCAGATCTTGTCCCATGCACTGTGTTAAAATGGACCTATTGGGGTTGTTGTGATAACCATGTTTAGCAAAAGACACATCCAGACTTCTCTAATGTTATTGGACATCTCTATCGCATGTTATTCTCCTTCTGCAGTCAATCAACCATTCCGGTGTAATTAATTGAAATATTAAGGGGACATCCCAGGTTCTCCCGGTGACGGGCCCATCTTAGGTTATTTTATTTATATATATATATATCTCACTCACACACAGTTGAAGTCGGAAGTTTACATACACCTTAGCCAAATACATTTAGACTCAGTTTTTCACAATTCTTGACATTTAATCCTAGTAAAAATTCCCTGTCTTAGGTCGGTTAGGATCACCACTTTATTTTAAGAATGTGAAATGTCAGAATAATAGTAGAGAGAAGGACTTTTTTCAGCTTTTATTTCTTTCATCACATTCCCAGTGGGTCAGAAGTTTACATACACTCAATTAGTATTTGGTAGCATTGCCTTTAAATTGTTTAACTTGGGTAAAACGTTTCAGGTAGCCTTCTACAAGCTTCCCACAATAAGTTGGGTGAATTTTGGCCCATTCGTCCTGACAGAGCTGGTGTAACTGAGTCAGGTTTGTAGGCCTCCATGCTCGCACACACTTTTTCAGTTCATCCCACATATTTTCTATAGGATTGAGGTCAGGGCTTTGTGATGGCCACTCCAATACCTTGATTTTGTTGTCCTTATGCCATTTTGCCACCACTTTGGAAATATGCTTGGGGTCATTGTCCATTTGGAAGACCCATTTGCGACCAAGATTTAACTTCCTGTCTGATGTCTTGAGATGTTGCTTCAATATATCCACATAATTTTCCTCTTCATGATGTCATCTATTTTGTGAAGTGCACCAGTCCCTCCTGCAGCAAAGCACCCCCACAACATGATGCTGCCACCCCCGTGCTTCATGGTTGGGATGGTGTTCTTCGGCTTGCAAGCATCCCCCTTTTTCCTCCAAACATAACGATGGTCATTATGGCCAAACAGTTCTATTTTTGTTTCATTAGACCAGAGGACATTTCTCCAAAAAGTACGATCTTTTTCCCCATGTGCAGTTGCAAACCGTAGTCTGGCTTTTTTATGGCGGTTTTTGGAGCAGTGGCTTCTTCCTTGCTGAGCAACCTTTCAGGTTATGTTGATATAGGACTCGTTTTACTCTGGATATATATACTTTTGTACCTGTTTCCTCCAGCATCTTCACAAGGTCCTTTGCTGCTGTTCTGGGATTGATTTGCACTTTTCGCAGTAGGTTCATCTCTAGGAGACAGAACGCGTCTCCTTCCTGAGCGGTATGACGGCTGCGTGGTCACATGGTGTTTATACTTGTGTACTATTGTTTGTACAGATGAATGTGGTACCTTCAGGCATTTGGAAATTGCTCCCAAGGATGAACCAGACTTGTGAAGGTCTACAATTTTTTTTCTGATTTCTTTTGATTTTCCCATGATGTCAAGCAGAGGCACTGAGTTTGAAGGTAGGCCTTGAAATACATCCACAGGTACACCTCCAATTGACTCAAATGATGTCAATTAGCCTATCAGAAGCTAATATTCTTAGCTTCTATACATCATTTTCTGGAATTTTCCAAGCTGTTTAAAGGCACAGTCAGCTTATTGTATGTAAACTTCTGACCCACTGGAATTATGATACAGTGAATTTTAAGTGAAATAATCTGAACAATAATTGTTGGGAAAATGACTTGTGTCATGCACAGAGTAGATGTCCTAACAGACTTGCCAAAACTATAGTTTGTTAACAAGAAATCTGTGGAGTGGTTGAAAAAATTGTTTTAATGACTCCAACCTAAGTGTATGTAAACTTCCGACTTCAACTGTATATTCCAGTCAAATGTTTGGACACCTACTCATTCCAGGGTTTTTCTTTATTTTACTATTTTCTACGTTGTAGAATAATAGTGAAGGCATAAGCTAATATAACACACATGGAATCATGTAATAACCAAGAAATCAAAATATATTTTATATTTGAGTTTCTTCAAAGTAGCCACTCTTTGCCTTGATGACAGCTTTGCACACTCTTGGCATTCTCTCAACCAGCTTCATGAGGAACACTTTTCCAACAAAAGGATGAAGATTGAAGGATTTCCCACATATACTAGGTAAACTTAAACTAGGTTTGACGACAGGTCTCGTTGACTTGGCTGTGTGCTTAGGGTCGTCCTGTTGGAAGGTGAACCTTCACCCCAGTCTGAGGGCCTGAGTGCTCTGGAGCAGGTTTTCATCAAAGTCTGTAATTTGCTCCGTTCATCTTTCCCTCAATCCAGAGAATCTTGTTTCTCATGGTCTGAGTCCTTTAGGTGCCTTTTGGCAAACTCCAAGCGGGCTGTTGTGCTTTTTACTGAGGAGTGGCTTCCGTCTGGCCACTACCATAAAGACCTGATTAGTGGAGTGCTGGAGAGATGGTTGTCCTTCTGGAAGGTTCTCCCATCCCCACAGAGGAACTCTGGGGCACTGTCAGTGACCATCGGGTTTATGGTCATCTACCTGACCAAGGCCCTTCTCCCCCGATTGCTCAGTTTGGCCGGGCGGCCAGCTCTAGGAAGAATCTTGGTGGTTCCAAACTTCTTCCATTTAAGAATGATGGAGACCGTTATGTTCATGGGGACCTTCAATGCTGCAGAAATGTTTTGGTACCCTTCTCCAGATCTGCATCTCGACACAATCCTGTTTCGGAGCTCTACGGACAATTCCTTCAACCTCATGGCTTGGTTTTTTCTGACATGCACTGTCAAATGTGGGACCTTGTATAGACAGGTGTGTGCTTTTACAAATCATGTCCAATCAATTACATTTACCACAGGTGGACTCCAAGTTGTTGAAACAGCTAAAGAATTATCAATGGAAACAGGATGCACCTGATCTCAATTTCGAGTCTCATAGCAAATGGTCTGAATACTTATGTAAATAAGGTATTTAATTTATATATATTTATAAAAAAAATCTAAACCTGTTCTAAAAAAAATTCTAAACCTCTTCGCTTTGTGTTGTGGGGTATTGTGTGTAGATTGGTGAGGGGGAAAAAACGATTTAATACATTTTAGAGTAAGGCTGTAATGTAACAATGTGGAAAAAGTCAAGGGATCTGAATGCACTGTATATGTATATAGTGTATGCATTTTCTATGGAAGTTTTCAATTAAATACGTGCTTATCATTTCTGTTGTGTTAACAAAGGCTGATTGGTGTGTGCATTGTGCATGGGCCAGAAATGGGTCTTATTATTGATGACTAGTGGACAGTATAAAGCTAGACTTTAAGTCTCTGGTTTCACCTGTTGGCATGCAGGTTGTCTGCTACATTTACCTGATGGCGCCTCCCTATCCCTCCACTGAGACAGACAGGGAGTTTTGGACCCCTCCCAGCTGTACTGAAGGACCTGAGGAACATGATACCTGTGTTGAGGAACCCCGATGTCTAAGCCACGTCTTAGCCTCTGGATTCCCAGGAGAGTGAAAGGGAGGCATGTTGGTGCCCCCCTCCTCCCTCCCTTGTCCTCCTTATCGTGTTCCCAGTCCTATTGTGCTCCTCGGTTACCCACATACCCCGGGCCCCTGTCGCCATCATTGAACCTGGTCAGTTGCTTTCTCTGCTAAATGAGGCCTCTTTAAGATAATGTTTGTTGCGCTGACAAGCAGAACCAAAACACTGTAAAAGAAGCGAGGTTTGACGACATCTTTTAATTGTGTGCCAGAAAAAGCATGACTGCAGGTCTTCGACTGGTTGAGATCATGCTCCTGATATGCTCATTTGCTCAAGTAAAGGATGTGATGAAAGTGGTAGTGTTGATCACAGTAGAAGTCCCTGGAAACCACTGTGATTGTGGCTTGCTTCACATTATCCATAAACATGCAAAGATGGTTCAGGCACATTGTCTTTATTTCAGTAAATTACATGTAGCTTGTGTCAGCAGGAATACAAAGGCATAAATACAGTTCTTTGATTGGTATCGAATGACAAAAACGGGTGGCCGACAAGTTCAATAACTGAATATTTGAAAAATACATCTGCGAAGGCTGATGGATTGCTATCCATACCGTCAGGATCCGTTTTGGAAAATATTGGAAACATGTTCATAATTCCATCATTTTGTGATTACATCTGCATTGAATTTGTTATTGTGATTGAACTGCCAAGAATTCATTGGAAGCGTCCATACTGAGGGATTTAGAATATGAAGAGAAAAAAACCCCATTGAAAAGCAGAATTGTATTGTTAAACTGGTTTAATATTTGAACGACCATACAGGAAATCAGTGGTGTGCATTGGATTTAGTTATGATTGACAGTGATTGAACAGTTCCAGTGCAGAACTTGTTATTTTTTTGTCACAAGTGATGTATGTTGGTAGTGCTGAAAATCTGAACAAGCCTTCCCTGTATCACAGCTCGATAAAGATCCAGTTTCAAACTCCAAAGACCACGTTGTCCTGACCTGGCAGCGCGGCTTGAATCGGTTTGTTTCCTCATCGTCCGATGGGCTCATTTATTATCTCTTTTGTTGTTGCTTTTTCCTCTTGTTTAATGTTCCACTTTTTAAATGGACTTGAACCAATGTAAACAATCAGATGCTGTTAGACTGAACATGTGTGTGGTCATTAATGATTTGTGGCATGATAAAATCAGCCAGGAAGTGGCCTTGAAATATTAGGAATTGTGTTTGGATCTGGGGAGGAATGGCTTCCTTAACTGTACAGCCATCCAGGGCCTGAGCATTAATCTCTTAAATGAGCCGTGTTGTGGAGGAGAAGCAAATACTTGCTCAATGTAGTTTTCTAATTAAAACTGTCCCATTAGGCTGTAATTGCTGCAGCACTATCTGGAGTTATGATGGGGGGGGGGGGCTAGGAGGAGTCACATTGCGATGATATCAGGTCTATTCTGTGTTCTACAGAAGTCGCTCCACAGGACAGGGCACCTCCCCCCAACTCCTGTCTTATTGCCCCCTTTTTATGTGCGTTTTTTAATGGAGGCTGGCATAAATTCAACCTGGTGGACGTTTATGGTAAAGACTGTTGTCATGCATCTTCATTACTAATTGATAACAAACATTTACAGAAGTTTCCCATATAAAGGTCAGAGACTGTTCCGTGGAGGCATAACCTAATTCTAAAATGTTTATTATGTGAGACGCAGTAAAATGTTTTTTGGAGTGCCAAATATAAAGAAAGATCATAAACACTGACAACTGCGGTGCAATACAAATAACTTTCTTAATAGCAGGCGAGACCCATCTCAGGGGACAGATTGTTAAGTACAAGTGCACTCTCTATTAAGGTGGATATGTAAATACCCAGGTCATAGGCAACACAACAGGCTATAGAGGGCAGGCTGTTTGCAGAGTTCAATTGCTGTTTTTCCTCATGTACTGATGTGCTCAGTTTGGACCACCGGCTTGAACCACAAGATGCAAATAAGATATTGGGTTTGGCTGCAGGGAAGTGTTACTCTGTGGACATACTCTTTTCCATGTTGATCTTTGGAACAACACAGTGTGAAGTTTGTGTTAGGGAGGATATTTGTTTTTTTTCCAAAATGATCATGGCCTTATTTCTACTACAGCATATTAGATGACTGGCATTCATATTCCATTCACAGAGCTCAATGTAACAGCGATAGGTTTAGGCTACTACATGATACAACATTTTCCATGTACCCGTCATGAGGTTACTACAACCTAGCCTATGAATGAAAGTTTATAACGTGGGTGCACAGGTCAAGAGAAACATTTTGAGTAATCAAGGTGACAGACAGTGACACATTCCATACCGCCTTGCACACTCTTGCCTGCATCTAGCTGATCTAGGGTGTAATCATTAGTCCAACAGTTGCAAACGAGAGTTTCTATTGGACAAATTCAGGTATGTTTATCCCCGTTTTGGTTCCGTTTGCTTCCATTCAACCCCCTAAGGTTGATGTCTGTGCCCCCGCGGAAATTTAATTAGCATAATTTTAAAAATCCCCATCAAAATCTGTCAGTTTAAGCTAGAGATACTGTATCTGTTTTTTGTTGTTGCATTGGATGTGTCTCAATCCACCGCATCTGTCTATGTCGCGCTTCCGCATCTGCGGTGAAAGGTGCTAGAGCGATGTTTGTCAGACCATGAGGCATCCCGGAAGTCGGTCTTCTCACAAAATTGTCTGGAGTGTCCGAACGGTCGAGACTCTCACGAACACGATGGTGTTCTCTGTTTTGCCCTACGACCCCAACAAGCGTCTTGGGACTCGTCTACAGTCGATACAGCTGATCTGCCAACTTCTGTCTGTGGAGTCCGAGCAGTTTGGGCTACACACTAACATGACCCCTCTGTGGAAAGGTGAGACTCTCACGAACACATACATGTTAGGCCTCACAAGACTCGTCTGAAGGTCCCCAGTTGAAAAAATGAATGGAAGTATGGAGACTGTTTAGTACCAGAAATAAGGGGTAAATACATGTAAATATATATTTGATCTTTCTTATAGGACAGAGACTTCAGAACAAAATTCCTTTAGATTTTTTGGGGGGGACAATCTGTTGTTCCATGTAGTAAATATGTTATTCAATGTGTTTATATGGGCTAATAGCAGTAAGGTGAAAGCTTGCTTAAAGGGGTCTTAAGATTCTAAAACAATTCCCTCTCCTGGCTTAGACAGGGCTTAGATGTTTTTCAACAGAATCAGCTGAATGAATACACTCCTGATCTCACTCACACAGTTCACTTTCATAACAGCCACACAAATAGCATGCTCCTTTTGCTCATTGTAGAATTCTGTCTCGCATCTACGTGCTCTACTCCTCATCTTTTACCTTCACTTGTGGACTTCAGTTCACAACACATCAGCTGTCTGTTACCAGGTGAAAAGACCTTACCAAGCCAAACCTTCATATCATAACTGCTACAAACAGCCTACATTGTTGTCACCATATTAGCTAACGTCATACTCAACATTGCTACTAGAAATAACGCATTAGTAAACCTGCTACAATCATGCAGTACAGTGTACAATCAGCAAGCAGTTTAGCGGTGTAACCGGTGGGCCCCGGTGGCAATAGAGAGAGATTCATTTATCTCTCTCTTGCTTCTCCTACACTTTGGACTTAAGAGTAAATCTCAGCTTTGTTAACAAATACACTAAAAAAAGCACATTTATCATTGGGATTCGGGAGTAACATTTAAACAGAATAAAAATGCCCCACCAACATTAAAGGGAAAGGGGGATACCTAGTCAGTTGTCCAACTGAATGTATTCAACTGAAATGTGTCTTTCACATTTAAACCAACCCCTCTGAATCAGAGAGGTGCCGGGGGCTGCCTTAATCGACATCCACGTCTTGGCGCCCAGGGAACAGTGGGTTAAATGCCTTGCTCAGGGGCAGAAGACAACTATACAGAAGATCCTCAAATTGCTGAAATAAGTCAATTAAATCAATGATGAGAGAATAGTCCGATTAACTGATTACTAAAATGGAAGTGCAGATGGCACTCTTGCGAAATGCAGAGATGTATTATAGGTAATGGATGTGTAGGGGAATGTTAGACATTGTGGTGCAGCAGATCGATCAGCGCACCTCAGATCCAGAGGTTGAGAGTTCAAATCCCAGCTGTGGTCATCTTTCATCTGAACAGCGTAAAACTTACTTTAAAACCCTCATGCCATTACTTTTAATGGTTTGGGACCATCACATGACGTCCTGGCGACTGGTAAAACAAATGTCTTGAAAACGTCTTACAAAAATCCTAACATGGTCCTCACCCTTATGGAAAAACCACATGAATTTCACGTGAAGTTAACGTGACAACGTGTAAAGCAACATGTGACAACATGAAACTAAACGTGACATGTGAAAATATGATCTCATGTGAAATAAATGTGACACGTGGATGCGCATTTCATCATGTGATAACATGAAACCTCTTGTGAAGTGTTCCAAAAACACGTTGGCACATGGTTTCACATGTGAAATGTAATGTGATGTGTTCCAAAATCATGTGAAATGTCAAGATGTGTACTAAACGCACATTTTCACATAATTTCACGTGAAAGGACACACGTGAAGTGTTCCAAAAACACATTTTCACGTGTGAAATGAGAACTTGCCTACCTGGTTAAATAAAGGTGAAATAAAATAAATAAATACAAATTTCAAGGGTTTTTCTTTATTTTTACTATTTTCTACATTGTAGAATAATAGTGAAGACATCAAAACTATGAAATAACATATATGGAATCATGTAGTAACCAAAAAAGTGTTTAACAAATCTAAATATATTTTATATTCTTTAAAGTAGCCACCCTTTGCCTTGATGACAGCTTTGCACACTCTTGGCATTCTCTCAAACAGGTTCATGAGGAATGCTTTTCCAACAGTCTTGAAGGAGTTCCCACATATGCTGAACACTTGTTGGCTGCTTTTTTTCACCCTGCAGTACAACTCATCCCAAACCATCTCAATTGGGTTGAGGTTGGGTGATTGTAGAGGCCAGGTCATCTGATGCAGCACTCCATCACTCTCCTTCTTGGTCAAATAGGCCTTACACAGCCTGGAGGTGTGTTCTGGATCATTGTCCTGTTGAAACACAAATTATAGTCCCAAGTGAAAGCCAGATGGGATGGCGTATCGCTGCATAATGCTGTGGTAGCTATACTGGTTAAGTGTGCCTTGAATTCTAAATAAATCACACAGTGTCACCAGCAAAGCACCATCACACCTCCTCCTCTATGCTTCACGGTGGGAACCACACATGCAGAGATCATTCGTTCACCTACGCTACTTCTCATAAAGACACGGCGGTTGGAACCAAAAATCTAAAATTTGGACTCATCAGACCAAAGGACAGATTTCCACCAGTCTAATGTCCAGTGCTCATGTTTCTTGGCCCAAGCAAGTCACTTATTCTTCATGGTTTCTTTGCAGCAATTCAATCATGAAGGCCTGTTTCACACAGTCTCTGAACAGTTTATGTTGAGATGTGTCTGTTACTTGAACTCTGTGAAGGATTTATTTTGGCTGCAATCTGAGGTGAGGTTAACACTAATGAATTTATCCTCATGAGAGCCAGTTTCATCATAGCGCTTGATGGTTTTTGCGACTGCACTTGAAGAAACTTTCAAAGTTTTTGAAATGTTCCGCATTGACTGACCTTCATGTCTTAAAGTAATGATGGACTGTTGTTTCACTTTGTTTATTTGACCTGTTCTTGCCATAATATGGACTTGGTCTTTTACTAAATAAGGCGATATTCTGTATACCAACCTTACCTTGTCACAAGACAACTGATTGGCTCAAACGCATAAAGAAGGAAAGAAATTCCACAAATTCACTTTTAACAAGGCAATTATGTTAATTGTAATGCATTCCAGGTGACTCCCTCATGATGCTGGTTGTGAGAATCCCGAGAGTGCAAGGCTGTCAAGGCAAAGGGTGGCTACTTTGAAGAATCTCAAATATAAAATATATTTTTATTTATTTAACACTTTTTTTGGTTACTACATGATTCCATATATGTTATTTTGTAGTTTTGATGTCTTCACTATTATTCTACAATGTAGAAAATAGTAAAAAATAAAGAAAACCACTTGAATGAGTAGGTGTCCAAACTTTGGCTATACATACATTACCAGTCAAATCTCCATTATGCCCACAAACCTGATGGCGCAGCAGGAAGGTTGACTCACAAGTAATCAGCATACAACAGTATACTGTTCTTTAACATTATCACCTTTAATTGAGCTGTTAAAATACAGTAACTTGTTGTAGATTTATTGTGTTTTCACCGCAACTAAACAAAAACCTCCAGGGGACCGTGACACAACATTCTAAGAATGTCCTAAAAACGTTCTTGGGGACGGTCCTTGAACATCCGGGAACTAGACACAACCTGCAGGGGACCATCACTGTTTACATTGAATTAACGTCAGTAATGCCTTTTAAAGTAAAATATTCTCAATTACATTTGATACATGGTGTTTTCATGTTTTATGGTATCACATGTTAAAATGTTGCATCCCCATGTTGTCACATTTATTTCACATGAGATCATGTTTCTACACGTGCTGTCACGTGTAGTTTCATGTTATTACATGAAGCTTCATGTTATCGCAGGTTATCACATTAACTTCACATAAAATCACGCGTTCATGTGAAATTCATGTGTTTTTTTTTTCTGTAAGGGTTGTTCCAACTCACCAGTGAAAATATCTAAATCCCTGTTAATAAAACCAGGGGAAAGTAAGATGAGATGCCGTTCCATTCTGTATGCCACTCACAATAAGATCGAAGTAGGAACACTCCCTGTCTGAAACGTTCTGAAGCTCCCAGTGAATTTTCGAGCTGAACCCCAGCTTAGTAAGTAAATAGGAATGTTGCCTATGCCGCGAGAAGACGCTGACATTTGCCAGATGCTCTGTTCTAATTAGGGCCAAGTATTCCCTCTTGCGTGTGTGAGAAAACCATATCAGACCTGCCTCGAGTGAAACGTCAGTGTTTGGACTCCGAACACTTGAACATAACAAACACTGCTTTATTATTGGCTTTGTAAACCAGAAGTGTTATTCTAGAGAAGGAATGTGTCATTTCATTGTTCGTAGACATGCGAATGGCCATACCATCCTCCTACACTTTAGCTGGCTCTCCTTTAATACTTTCAGAGCTCTGTATTTGGAGCCGTTCGAGCCGCCTACCATGTAGGATTTCAGTTACTGTTGCAGTAGCAGCTCATCCACTTGCTCTTTGTGTGTGTGTGAGTGGGCTGGGTCTGTATCCTGGTGGGCCCAGAGCTCCAGAATGTGGAGACCAGTTCTGGCAGGAGGCTCAGTTGGAGGCATTAGTGGTATCCTTTCTACAGGATGCCTCCCGCTGAAAGGTGCAGCCAGACTCTGTAGACGAGGACTGTAATTAAGGATCCATTGGCTTTTTTAAGAGCCACAGAGGCAGCGGTTTCCGCCTGCCTCACTGCTGTGCCTTTGTGTGTGCCACAAATACAGCAGCACATAGTGTGGAGGAGAAGCAAACGGCCATTTAGTCCACAGCGGAGATGAACTTGTCCTACTCGGCCTCCATCTCTCCGGTGCGAAATCATGTATTTTTCTTACCTCATCTGCAGGTGTTCACCATGTCCAAGTCGTTTTACCATGAAGATTAGTGGCCATGTCAACTGGAATGACATTTTCCTAAACAATCAATACAAACAAATATTTCGATTCTCCTAGAAGTCTGTGAATTTGTTGGAGATTGACCTGGAGCCCTGTTGTAAGGAAACAGTATATAGAGCAGGAAGTGAAAGGAGACCTCTGAGCTGTAGCCACCCACAGACCCCCTTCCTCCCCCTCCCTGCCTGGTTCTCCTGGGCTGCAGCATGGGGCTGTTGCCTGGCTCCTGTCCAGTTTCCAGCACTGTGATGGGGAGGGTCATGGAGTGCCTGACCTGGTCTCTGCATGTTGGATGTTGTTATTATTAGTACTCCATGCCCCCCGGCTGGCGGTCCCCATTGCAGGGGGAAACGGTGGGCTCTGGAGAGACTCTGGACCTGGGGAACAGCTGTGTGGGTTAGAGGCTGCAGGGGCCCCCGAGCACTCCTGGCTCCCCTGGGGCCTCTGCACGGAACAGGTAGGAGGTACAGCTCTGCACTGCTATTTATACACTCTCAGTCCCACTGCACATACTCATCCTCACACTATAGCAGGCCAGGGCCAGAGGCTGGGCCAGAGGCTGGGCCAACGCCAGCTTAACAGCAACACCTCACGGCCCAGCCCACTCTGTTGGGTAGTTGAATTATGAGTATTCACTTTTCTGTTTTAGGAGGATATATGAATGACTCATTTGCACACATGACAACTGCTCTTGACATCATGTAATTAGGGATGAACTTGATTCATTATTTTATAGTCCTGAAAATTGACACGTTATTCAGGCTGAGACTATCATGGACCTCAGACTTTTTCGTTCGCATAAAAGCCACTGGTTTTTTAAACAGACAGTACGCAGGTCATACGATCACAAATAACTTCTAATCCGAAAACAGTCAATGTCCTTCTTAAATTACAGTGGGCATATTCAATGGAGACCACCTTACTATCTTGATTCGTTCTATTCCTGGCAGATCTCGAGGGGGCCTTCTCAACTGTGTAAATAGCTCTGGAAATTACGCATGCCCTTTGACTGTGTGTGTAATTATGAGCCTCTTGCAGTATTTTGCTTGGCAGCCTGAGAGGTTAACCCCTGAGGGCTGGAGACCTGGGGCTCCCTGTCTGACTGGCAGCGGTTTCCTCAAAGCGCGGCTTGTTCCCCTGCTAGTCGGGCTGCCTGGGCAGCTCTAAGCATGGTTGATCCTCTGGTGGCTGGACCCTGGGGAAGGGTGGTGGGGTGGAGAAGGCTGTCACATCCAGCCACAGCAGAGGCTCCGCTGGCTGGGCGAGGGCCGCAGCATTACAGGCCCACAGACCGACACCGTGCCTGGGTCCCTGGGAGCCCATTGCATTGCTACAAGGGTCAACAATGCTTGTCCCATTATCGTCTCCATGAGAGTGTTCCGTACCACCACTCAGCCTATAATAGGGCAAGCTCTCACCTTCTTATCTGCGCCATAATCAGACTGTATCCGTCGCATGTGTGGTTGGTGATAATGTACAGGTGGACTACTGTAATCGTTTATGGGTGTTTTATGTTCCCATTCTGGGCTCGCTATTCTGAGGTGTTATAAACATCAGCTCATGATTTTAATCATTACCATCTGATGAGGTTACATAACGACGTATTTAAATGAGCTTGTGTACATTGCTGAGCTGAAAATAATAGAGCATGTTTTCAATTGAAATGAGCCTTCTCAATGCATACACATCCAAATAGTACAGTGTATTTATACATCCAATAATTACACCATTTTGTTACCCTGTCACACAACGGCCAAAATGCATTTTCTTTAGGTTCGTATTGTGTAAGAATGCGTTGGATTTGGTCCGTCTTCATCTGAGAAGAATGTGGGGTCACGTAAGTAACGCGAAGGGTAGAAGGTGCAGTCTGGCCTGTCTGACGTGATTGATGATGTAGCCGTATGAAATGGCCTGTGAAGATGCAGCCTCTTTTTGGAGTCACAGCAGAGACTGTAAAAAGGGAACATGTGCGGTTTCTTCTCTGGCTTCCCACATTGTTCTCCAAGGCTCCCCTCCCACGGGCCACAGAATTTTCGAAAAACCCCCAGACAAAAGTACACCGAGGGGAGAAAAAAAAAGAATAGGCACTCAGACTATTTCTTGTGAGAATAGCCCTTTATGTAATGCTGCCAAGTGGTGTAGATTTTCCTCCGCTTTGATTGACAGAATAAAATCGTTACTGACTATTGTGTCAAGCTGGGCCTGAGGACTGGAATAACAGTGGCTTGGGCGTTCATGTCTGTGGTGTTAGCCTTTGGAACACACGGGGACATCTACCCCTGGATCTCTCCTCCTCCTCCTCTACCTCTGTTATGGAGGAGAAGGCCGTGTGTGTCTGTGGTCCTTGTCCTCTCAGCAGCAGCGTGGCCAGGGCTGGGGATGGATTGGGGACATAGGATCCATCCGCCCTGTCTGTGCCGGGGAGGATCAGCAGCTGTGTAATCAGTGCCTGACGCTGACCCTACCTGAGCGGAAGGGCTTCTCCGCCCTCCGTCATGTCCTCCTGTCACACACCGCGAGGAGAGCGGGCCCCTGATAGACTGGTCGCGTGGAACCTCTGAGGAGCTTTGTTCTGGTGCTTGATTTACAGAGGCTACAGGTGCCAGTGGGCCTGAAATCAGAGGGTCTAGAAACGCCCCGGCAACTAGCCTGCTCTTGTTATTTTCTTCAATCGTTGACGTACAGTGTAATCATTGGTATACGGTATTACAGTATAGTGACTGTAATTCACAATTCCAGGGACTCAAATTCTAGCGCTTACATATTAAGTATAAAAATGGATATTCTGTATTTGTCATGGAAATGCTCACAATATCCCCATATTCCCTTCTCTGTGTTCCTATTCGTAGACATACTTGGTGAATAAACCCGCTGTTGACAGAAGACGACAAAAGAGCCAACTGGATGTGGTTGAATGCGGATCCTCATGCTGTCCCTGCTGAGAACACTAAGCTCCGTATTTGCACTCCTCTTGGTGGAGGATAAAAGCCTCTCCAGCCCAGGCTGAGAATGGAGCTCCCCGTCGCTGCTCCCTCTGAGGCTGATTGGTGTGGTGATGAGCGAAGGAGCGGCGTGAGCCCTGGCCAGGGGAGCCCCCCCACACTCTGAAAAGGTTAAGCTGCCGGTCAGGGAGGAGATCTGCTCTGTGTTCAGGATGTTGAGTGGTGCGCTGGTGTGCTGTTAAGCCGTATGAGGCCTCGGCGGGCTCCACTCGGGCCCTGATTGGGCTTGTAAGATCACAGGCCCCCTCTCTGCCCTCCCTCAGGGCTTCTCGCCCCACATCCTCCCTGCTGATTATCACCACTGCCAGCACTGCCTCTCGTTCTCCAGCTGCTGTTCCAACTGCCTCTGGTGCTCGGGCTAATTTAAACAAGCCGCATGGAGGGAGAGCACTTTCTCACACGGCCCAAAGAGCATTACACACTACGCTACACTGCTCCTCTCAGGCTGTGGCCGTCTGGCCTCTCTAACACCACTGCCCTTCCTGCTGCTGTTCACTACAGAGCCGGTTCACATAAATGGGTTGTTTTGTAATTGATATAATTAACAGGTCACGGTGATACTTTCCCTGGTAGAGTCTCCCGAGGTCCATTCAGACAATGTCCCGAGCTGTCGTAGAACAAGGTTGTCATCATTTCACTGCTAGGGAAATGCAGACCTAGAAGAACGTCTTCAACATGTGGTCTGTGCAGGTGTTTCCTCCAGAGGGTCTGGGGATCAGTTCCTCCAGCGTTGTTAGAGCGTTGTTAGAGCGTTGTTAGGGCAGTGGCGGTGTACTCACCCACTCTCAAAGGTGAATGGATATCAACAGTGTCTTCAAAGGCCAACTTAATCAACAAGCGTAATGGTTACTCCCCCATCTACACATTGTCAACCATATCAAGCGAAACAATTTGGTGTATGCAGTACAATATTCAAAGTACAATGTCATAAGTTGGTAAGGTGAAAATGTATATTTTACACTGTGAGGGATGGAAGCATCCGAGTAATTGCAGTGTGGGAACTTGACAAATTATGTTAAGTGTCTAAATGTGGATCGAAATGAATCATTTTTCTTTCCTACATATATTATTTGCAGCAAATCAGTTTTGGAAAAGGTGCATGAAATAAATGTGTATCAATACTGAACAAATATATAAATGCAACATGCAACAATGTCATAGATTTGGCTGAGTTGCAGTTCATATAAGCGATTCAGTCAATTGAAATAAATTCATTAGACCCTAATCTATGGATTTCACATGACTGAGTAGGGGCACAGCCATGGGTGGGCCTGGGGAACCAGGCCCAGCCAATCAGAATGAGTTTTTCCCCACAAAAGGGCTTCATTACAGACAAATACTCCTCAGCACCCTGCCCTTCCCCCTCTGACAATCACGCAGGTGAAGAAGCCGGATGTGGAGGTTCTGGGCTGGCATCGTTAAATGTGGTCTGTGGTGGTGAGGCAGGTTGGACGTACTGCAAAATTCTCAAAAACGACGTTGGAGATGGCTTATGGTAGAGAAATTAACATTCAATTACCTGGAAAAAGCTCTGGTGGACATTCCTGCAGTCAGCGTGCTAATTGCACGCTCCCTCAAAACTTGAGACATCTGTGGCATTGTGTTGCGTGAGAAAACTGCACATTTTAGAGTGGCCTTTTATTGTCCCCAGCACAAGGTGCACCTGTGTAATTATCATGTTGTTTAATCAGCTTCTTGATATGCCACACCTGTCTGGTGGATGGATTATCTGTGCAAAGGATAAAATGCTAACTAATAGGGATGTAAACAAATCTTTTATTTCATCTCATGAAACATGGGACAGTACATGTTGCGTTTATATTTTTGTGTACAGTACCAGTCAAATGTTTGGACACACCTACTCATTCAAGGGTTTTTCTTAACATCAAAACTATGAAATAACACATAGAATCATGTAGTAAACAAAAAAGTGTGAAACAAATCCAAATATATTTTATATTCTTCAAAGTAGCCACCCTTTGCCTTGTTGACAGATTTGCACACTCTTGGCATCGTTTCAACCAGCTTCGTGAGGAATGCTTTTCCAACAGTCTTGAAGGAGTTCCCACATATGCTGAGCACGTATTGGCTGCTTTTCCTTTACTCTGCGGGTGATTGTGGAGGCCAGGTCATCTGATGCACCACTCCATCACTCCTTCTTGGTCAAATAGCCCTTACACAGTCCTGTTGAAAAACAAATCATCCGTTCACCTACTCTGCATCTCACAAAGACACAGCGATTGTAATAAAAAAAATCGTACATTTGGACTCATCTGACCAAAGGACAGATTTCCACTGTTTAATGTCCATTGCTCGTGTTTCTTGGCCCAAGCAAGTCTCTTCTTCTTATTGCTGTCCTTAGGTAGTGGTTTCTTTGCAGCAATTCGACCATGAAGGCCTAATTCACGCAGTCCCCTCTGAACAGTTGATGTTAGATGTGTCTGTTATTTGAACTCTGTGAAGCATTTATTTGGGCTGCAATCTGAGGTGCAGTTAACGCTAATAAACGTATTTCTTTCTTTCCTGTGGCGGTCCTCATGAGAGCCAGTTTAATCATAGCGCTTGTTGGTTTTGCGACTGCATGTGGAGAAACTTTCAAAGTTCTTGAAATTTTCCGCATTAACTGACATGTCTTAAAGTAATGATGGACTGTTGTTTCACTTTGTTTATTTGAGCTGTTCTTGCCATAATATGGACTTTGTCTTTTACAAAATATGCCGATATTCTGTATACCAACTCTACCTTGTCAAAAGACAACTGATTGGCTCAAACGCGTGAAGAAGGAAAGAAATTCCACAAATGATCTTTTAACAAGGCATTCGTTGAAATGCATTCCAAGTGATTCCCTCATGATGCTGGTTGAGCGAATGCCGAGAGTGTGCAAGGCTGTCATCAAAGCACAGGGTGTTATTTAGATTTATTTAACACTTTATGGTTACTACACAATTCCATGTGTTATTTTGTAGTTTTGATGTCTTCACTATTATTCTACAATGTAGAAAATAGTAAAAATAAATAAAAACCCTTGAATGAGTAGGTGTGTCCAAACTCTTGACTGGTGGTGTACATCTGGTTGCAGATAATAAACATCAAGTCCATCCACATCAACTCTCCACTGATTGGTATCCATACCGCTAGTGGCTAGATGGATGATTGCCAACAAGTTCCAGAGTTAAGCCCAGTATCACTTGTTATTGTGTGCCAGACAAACATTATATGATGGTCTGGGAGTGTTGAGGGGAATTGAGTCCCCTGTCAGTCCCCAGGGCTCTGGAGTCTTTCTGCTGGAGCTGCCCTGGGTCGGCCTGGGACATGGAGGGCAGGCTGCTTCTGGTCCCCACACCCCCACCATGCTAAATGGCTGCATTGTGACTGTAGACCTGCTCTCATCTTCATCGTACAATCTCTTTTTCCCCTACTCCCAGCACATAATGACCCCAGACTATGTGACGACAGGCATTGTATCCAACTGGGGCGACCACAGAGAAATTAAAGATGAAGATCGGATTCAGGGGCTGCTGCAGCTCCTTTAGTTGGCGTGCCATATCCTGCCGCTGGTTCAAATGAATGTAAGGTGTGTGTTTGTGTGTGTGTGTGTGTGTGTGTTTGTGGTTTCCTACACATGTAGTAGTTAACATTAGATCAGCTGCCCAGAGCAAGAAATCAATATTAGGTTTAGCCCTGTAATTTGATGCATATCTTGGTTAACAGGCAGGCTTGGCATACAAGTCCTATTGTGATATAAAATGTTATATAATGATTCACAATAATGACAATCCCTGTAATTTCCGTTATTTATTCATGTTAGCTCAGAGAGTACCTTGTTAACATCAAAGACTTGTAAGGAAAGAGAGCAGAGATCCTACATGCAACTCCTCTCTGCAAAAGGACAGATACAGTGGCAAGAAAAAGTGTGTGAACCCTTTGGAAATACCTGGATTTCTGCATAAATTGGTCATCAAATTTGATCTGATCTTCATCTAGGTCACAACAATAGACAAACACAGTCTGCTTAAACTAATAACACACCAACAATTATACGTTTTCATGTCTTTATTGAACACACTGTGTAAACACTCACAGTGCAGGGTGGGAAAAGTATGTGAACCCTTGGATTTAATAACTGGTTGACCCTCCTTTGGCAGCAATAACCTCAACCAAATGTTTTCTGTAGTTGTGGATCAGACCTGCACAACGGTCAGGAGGAATTTTGGACCATTCCTCTTTACCAAACTGTTTCAGTTAAGCAATATTCTTGGGATGTCTGGTGTGAACTGCACTCTTGAGGTCATGCCACAGCATCTCAATCGGGTTGAGGTCAGGACTCTGACTGGGCCACTCCAGAAGGCGTATTTTCTTCCGGTGAAGCCATTTTGTTGTTGATTTACTTCTGTGTTTTGGGTCGTTGTAATGTTGCATCAGCCAACTTTTGTTGAGCTTCAATTGGCAGACAGATAAACCTAACATTCTCCTGCAAAATGTCTTGATAAACTTGGGAATTCATTTTTCCGTCGATGATATCAAGCTGTCCAGGCCCTGAGGCAGCAAAGCAGCCCCAAACCATGATGCTCCCTCCACCATACTTTACAGTTGGGATGAGGTTTTGATATTGGTGTGCTGTGCCTTTTTTTTCTCCACACATAGTGTTGTGTGTTCCTTCCAAACAACTCAACTGTAGTTTCATCTGTCCACAGAATATTTTTGAACATCCAGAATATTTTTGAACATCCAGGTGCACTTTTGCAAACTTCAGACGTTCAGCAATGTTTTTTTTGGACAGCAGTGGCTTCTTCCGTGGTGTCCTCCCATGAACACCATACTTGTTTAGTGTTTTACGTATCGTAGACTCGTCAACAGAGATGTTAGCATGTTCCAGAGATTTCTTTGTCTTTAGCTGACACTCTAGGATTCTTCTTAACCTCATTGAGCATTCTGCACTGTGATCTTGCAGTCATCTTTGCAGGACGGCCACTCATAGGGAGAGTAGCAACAGTGCTGAACTTTCTCAATTTATGGACAATTTGTCTTACTATGGACTGATGACTATAAAGGCTTTTAGAGATACTTTTGTAACCGTTTCCAGCTTTATGCAAGTCAACAATTCTTAATCTTAGGTCTTCTGAGATCTCTTTCATTCGAGGCATGGTTCACATCAGACAATGCTTCTTGTGAATAGCAAACTTAAATTGTTTGACTTTTTTTATAGGGCAAGGCAGCTCGAACCAACATCTCCAATCTCGTGTCATTGATTGGACTCCAGGTTAGCTGACTCCTGACTCCAATTAGCTTTTGGAGAAGTCATACAGACAAGAAAAATATAATAATTTGTGTGTTATTAATTTAAGCACACTGTGTTTGTCTATTGTTGTGACTTAGATGAAGATCAGATCAAATTTGATGACCAATTAATGCAGAAATCCAGGTGATTCCAAAGGGTTCACATACTTTTTCTTGCCACTGTTATTATCCATGCTACCATTAGCATCTCAATGCCAAAAGTGCGTTCAGCATGCATAGACCACATACATTCACCCAAACGAGTTCTGAAAACCTATTGGGCCTACTTTACTAGAGTCTCAACATGTGCATGGGCAACTAATTGCTCATTACTCATGATTGGAGTTGAGCTGCACTCAGTTGTTTAATCTTCAGGTTGGCATGACAACTGAAGAAACAGACATAAATTGTTCAGCACAAAAAGCCATCAGTCTCCTCCTCTCTGCTCCACAGAAGCTTCCCCAAATCAATCTTTACCCCCGTGAACAATGTGGTATGTCACGGTATACCTGACAGGTATTCACCTCCTTTTAGCTGTACGGTCTGGCCCTGGCTCCGGCTCCAGCTGGGAAACCCCCTCTCCATTATACCAGCGCAATTTAGGAATCAACCCCAGGAACAGTGATGGCTGGCAGTGGAGTTATGAGAAGATGTTTTTCGTTTAAATAAAGCGACGTGAGTATAGAAACAGGGAACACACAGCCCATTGTGTTGCAGATAGGTCTTGGAAAGGATCCCTGTTCGTCATTGATAGGCTTGTCTTTTGCTATGAAAAAGCTCATTGATGTCCTATCCTTCCAATGAAACAGAAACAAATTACATGCAGGTTAATGTAATGATTTGTATGGCATATGAATATAGCAAATTTTTAATGGTAAAAATATACATGAGTATGTATGGAAGACATAGACCTAGAACAATGACGGACTAGAAGAAATATCATATCTCAAACTGCTGTTTAACATTTCAAGTTCCTGAAATAAAAACTTGAAATGGTTCAGATTGTATCAGTCATTTAAAAATAAAAATATTTTATTTTATTTTGGTAGACCTCAAGTTCAAACCATTTCCTTTCCTTGGATGAAGGTCTTTTTGCATCACTGCCACCTCTGTTTTACATGATAACACTTAAAAAGAGCAGACTGACCTAGGAGATAACATCTTGGGTCTCAGAGGACGATTAAAAAGAAATTGGACTAAATTGTTTCTAATTTTATGTCGTCTACTTTTTTTGTATGTTTATCTTGTTCAAGGTTTCTCGGAAACGCCCACTTTCTGAATTGCTCCAAATGTTTTTGTTTTTTATGCCTCTGGATTTCCAGACCGCCACTTCAGGCTTGAGATGTTATCAAGAATGATGTCAGTGTGACTATTTCTCTCTCTCATACACATTCATACACATACAGTCAGAGCAGTAATTCTTTCAAGAAAAAAAATTGAACTCAGTCAGGGTCTCAATTTACTGTTGAGAGTTAGAATAGAAGAATACACAAGGTGAATTGTCTAAACTTGGATGCAGCAGTTTTCATCTTGTTATATGTCACTCACTGACAATCACTCAATTAGCCCATGTCAGTTAAAACATTTTAGATTGGTAAATGAGTCTAGTTAGCTGTTTAGACTATCTAAACTTGCAGTAGGCTAATCATGGCTGACCACCAGGCGGCCCCCATTGATTTTGCTAGTCACTCTCACTCAGATATCACTTTCACCTAGCATAAGTGGGGGCAAAATGTGTAGAATAGCAGGAAATTAGCTTTAAAACGGCGAAATTCCTCCCCACCACATGGCAAAATATGTAGAATTTCAGGAAATGTGCAGTAAAACTGCAACAGAAAAAGAAGTTCTGTAAAGCAAACATTTGTTTACCTTTTGTTCACAAAATACTTCTTCTGCTAACAGATCCCTCTGTACATATTCAATTATCGTTTTCAATCCCGGTGCTGAGTTAATGTGTAGTGGCTAATAGTATAGCTAACAGGCTATGCTTTTGTAGATCGACTGCGGGGAAAGAAGCTACAGAAACCAATGTGCTGTTCTCCAAATAGCCTTTTAGAGTTTTTATATTATATAGAAATGAATATATATATATATATATATATATAGCTTCAAAAAAATATATATAGCTTCAACTTTCTAAACATGTATTGGACCAGACCTCACTGAAAACTCAGACCCTGGCTATATATAACATAGCCTACATAGGTCAAGCTTTGATCCACTTTGATCCAGTTCTTGAATTGCCAGTAACGGCAGGAAAAACAGTAAATTGAAAACGAGGAATGCACAGAGGGGTGTGCTGTTTACTTGAACGCCGGCAGCTGGTTAGCTACTCCCTCTGCTACTCCCCCCCCCCCCCCCCTGCTTTTCAATTCCAGCCAGACCCCAGGCTCAGGCACAAACTGGGGGCTGAAATACTGTGTGCTGGGATCAATGCAGTCCTGAGTGAAATGTCAAACGCGTCCCTGCTATGTGTCAGGCTGTGGAGGAGTCATAATGGTTATTGATCCGCTGTGCGCTTAATGCAGAGCTCCCTCGCCACTCTATGGGCCAGCTGCAGCAGATAGATATGTATGAGATGAGCTAGAACGGAGAAAAATAGAAAAGAAAGAGCCTACCGTTTCCCCCCTTCCATCCCTCCCTCCTTCACTGCAGATTGATCTTCCTCTTCCTGCTGATTCTGACTGGGGTCCGTCATTATCTTCCTCTGTCATTAGGCGCTCCATTGACAGCCTTGGCCTGTCTGTGTCACTCTATTGAGACAGCAACACTTTTCCCTCACAGTGCTCTTACGTTTATTAAAATCCCTGACAGGCTAGCTGGCCTCCGAGTGCATTAGGGACACCTTAACCCTTGCTGCTGGCGAGCTTTCTCTGGATAGATGCCCAAGCTTGACGGAAACTGTGGAATGATTTGTAAACACGCTAACCTCAGGAATGGATTCAATAATAGGGTCCCTGTCCTTGTGACAGCGCTAAGGTATAGATGGTGTGGTTTCCATTGCGTGATGGGATAAGATGACTAATCATCGTAGTTCAAAGTCAAACCACCTGTCTGGTGAGATCTGGAGTCTGTCTGGAGTCATCCAGAAGGGTTACTGATACTGCAGTGGTGTTTAGTTGGTCTTGATGATTATACCCGTTCAGGAATTACACGTGTGCATGAATTTGTGTGTAAAGTCATTTTTTGACGTATCAGAATCTGTCCACAAAATGACAACTGATGATTTTATCATACAGGGACAGTTCCTTTGTTTCCTTTACTGTGAGTCAACCATTTATCTCAATCGTCAAATAATGTCAGGCAAGCAGAATGTTACCAACCCCTTGAGGTGTTCGTGTTTGTTCGTGTGTCAGACAAATTAACCCTGCTAGTGGTAGCAGGTAGTGTTACAAGTCAGCAGTGGCCTGGAAGAAATATAATTGTCTTTTGATTTACCCCCCATTTGTCTCATATAGTGGCTATATGAATGCTATGTGCTTTCAGGTTAAACATAGAAGTCATCAATGGCAAAAGAAACCATTATACAACGTTTTCGCAGCCCATAAGAGGAAATACTGAACGGCTTCAAGGCTCTCTACTTCTTTACATTGTGAACATTGTGAACGTCAGTGTTTTTCATAGGATTTTTATTTCCGCATCGCTGCTCCAATATGCTTTCGTGCTGTTCTCTGTTTCTGGCCTATTACCATGGCAACTTCACAAGTTGTAGACATTTCTGGTGGCTGCCAGGAGAAGCGCTGCTGGGGGGCTGCATGGAGATGCTTGGGTATGCTGGGAGCTGAGCGTTGGTGGCGGGACGCGGCTATTGGCGCCTGTGAGCTGGACACCCCTCTGCATGTCATCGGAGGCACAATCAGGTGGGACCAGGGGGTCCCTGACTGGCTGGCCATGTAGCACACAGGCTGCTCAATGGGCCAGAAGTTATTGGGGGGTTGGGATGAAGCTGATGACATGGCTGGTGACAGGAGACTCATCATTTGAGTGCGATACAAGCATTTGAGCTGCCAGGCTGTAATGTTGCTCGCCTTGCCTGGAAAGATTTATCCCAGATTGCAGGGCCTAAGGGGTCAGCAGCTATACATGTGGGAACAGTTTAAGCTTTGTCTGAATAAATTGCAGTTTTGTGGGGGTATACCAACATCCCAAAATGGACAACCTCCAGGTGTCAGCTAGTCAGCAAAAAGAATGAGAGACTAATCTACCATTGATAGCAGTGGGATAGTTATTGCTCAATCACACAATGTGATAGTTGGTTTTAACAGTTTTATAACATTTGCAGAATAGGTTAGTAGGGTAGGCGGGCAATACATGCTCCAGACATTGTATTCATAGATCAGTTGTTCAGTCTGGACAGGGCAATGTGACTCTGAGGAGAGCACACATTTACTTATTCCAATTCCTGTTTTGAGGACTTCCATTTCTCTAAATTGTTTCAATTTCAATTTGTGGATCATGCATTTCTTCTCAAGCATTTTCCCAAAGAATAAAGGTAGACTGTATGAAATGTATGATTTCTTAAATCCAGAAGGTATACCGTTGTCAAGATGTATGTTGGCCATTCACTGTAGCACAGAGATTGAAATTATAGGCTGGCTCCTGCTTGTCAAGAATCTTTTCTATCTCTGCTGTGGGGAGGAAATGTTTAATCCGACCCCCACTGGGAAACAAGAAGTAATGCACACCTCACTGTCTCTCCTGTCTGCTGGCGTGATGAAAGAGTTTTCTGAAAAGGGAGAGTTTATAGGCAAGGGAACATCATATTTATGAACACCCGCGGTTTAATGCACTCTACAACACTGCCATTCCTGTGTTCCATTGAACAAAACATGTTCTGCTAAATAAAGAAAAGGAAAAGCAAAAAATTATTCCTCCGGCTTTTTCGATCAAGCCTCCTGCATTCATGGCAGTCTAAAGGGAATGTCAGTCGCCCTGCCTCTCAGAGATGTAATTATCCTTTTCCTCTCACAGAACAACAAATGATAGCCAACTACTGGGGTGCATTTTCAGGAGCTGAAATTTCGTCAATAGGAAGGAGAAAGAGGTTTAATTTTCAGGCAGCTGCATATCTACTTTTTTTAATGTAGTTATTCTCAATGGTCATTTGTCTACATATGTTTTTGTGTACGTCCGTGTGTGTGAGGGAGAGAGTTTGTGTGTTTATATATGTCTTTGTTTGCTAGCTTTCGAGGGGTGTATTTATGTGACCCTACATTAACCTATTTATTTATAGTCCTATACTTTCTTACAGTCACCTTTTTTGTTGTCGCCATTTCACACTCTATATTGTCCAAGTAATTTCCCTTTCAGCATCTCTGCTTTTTTACCTTTCAGAAAGAGCTCTGAATGGAAGGAAAATTATCACAATTACTCATATAATTGAGCCGTCTTTGTAGCAAGTGAAGCTTCAGTAGCCTTTTTCCATCAGCCAAAATGGTTTCATTATATGTGTTTTTCATATTCCCTGACATGGGGCTTCACTGAGGGCCTGGCACGTGGATGAGATGCAGGGGAAACACTGTGAACCATTAAGGTCACAGTAGGAATAATTATCCCAGCTATGGAAAGAGCATCTAGGGCCTTTTCTCTTCCCCAGCACAAATGCACCGTCCACTGCTTTTAGTCACAAAGAACTTTGTAACAAATGGAGCTTCCACCTACTACTTATACAAAGAAGAGAGGGGGAGAGTAAGAGACTTGTATCAACATGACAATTTTCCATCATTAAGACTAATGACAGGCACGGACTGTGGGGATCAAGGGGAACACAAAAAAAGGAGCGCATTCAGGTGTTGGGTGAGTGCTGACCTCCTTCCTGTCTTTTTTAGCGACTTCAATCTTTACAAAAACTAGAAAGAGGTGCCAGACGAAAGCTCAGAGGCAGCTGAACTTCAGGCAGCAGCCGAGTCCTCCACGGAAAATGACTTAATTGGGAAATTTGCATGTTTCCCATTTGTGAGGACATTAATTCAATGAGACATACATTTGCACACATTTAATTAAGCATTGTTTTAACATGGGTCACAGAAAATTCAACAAATAGTTGACCCCGTCACATTATCCTGTGTATGATTTGCCCCTCTCCTAAAAGGAAAGAGCTTTCACTTTGATTCAGTTAATTAAGATCATGAAAACCCCACCGTTAATCACATTTCACTCCCAATGGCTCTCTTTATGGACAATTCTTGGATTGATTTGGACCTCCAATATATTAATGTCAGAGAATATCATAATGTTTTAAGAAAGTATGTAGCTAGATGTGTTCATTTAACTTATTTTGTCCCAACATAATATGTCCAATCACTAAGTGCGGAATAGGCCTTTGAACAACGCCAATATGGTACCTATATGAATCCTCTTCTTAGAAAACCTCTTGAAAAAGACGGAATATGGGAAGACAGTCTACGTAGTATTTCTCAGTGTGCAGGTGTCTGTTACTTGCAGTGTCTGGAGACAATTATCTCTGGCTGATCTTCCAAGACTGATGTGGTTACTCTGCTAAAATTCCACCAAACAAGGCTGGCAAATACTCAGCCATGTAAGAAAATAACAATGAAAATATTGTCTAAAAGTAACATTATACGCTTGGGAAAGTTTAAAATCACATCCTCTAAAACCTCAATGAACAACCTGCATATTTATTTAACCTTTGACATGTTATTTCGTGTGTCATTTTCTCAAAAATAACAACAACAAAAAACATAACAACAGTTGAGCAGTTGAGACCCTGACTATTTCAAATACATATTTATAGAGACAGTGTTACCACTTTGAGATTTTAAGGGCCGTGCAGTGCTTGTTTGGTGTTATTTTATTCTTGATTGGAGTTGATCTAACTCGACATCAGGAAGTGTCTCAGACAGACGTGTGATGTACGGGAAGAAACTCAGACTGACCCAGTCCACAGTGGTGATTGCTGGGTTTTGATTCACCCAGAAGCAACAAGTCCAGCTTGGCTGGCTGTCCCTCTAGAGCACTTGCTCAAAACAGGAAACAACTCACCCAGCTCAGTCAACAAACATCAAAGAATAGAAGTTTGAGTTTACAAGATAAATAAATGAAACATGCATAATATTGTGTAAATATCATTTGTATTCCTAGTTTCATAAACCACTTGGACTGAATACAAACCTATAAGTGATTGTTAATGGTAATGATAATGGAATTAAACAAGAATGTCTGCATGTGCTCTGTTGTTCACAGTGACTCCCTGGCAGTTCTGATGAGTGAAGGTACACTGCACTGAATCCTTACTCCTTCCACATATTGTCATCTTTTGATACACTCACTTATACAGTTTGACATTTGAGAAGCTGTAAATAATGTATCAGGCCTTCTGTCTGAAGTAACTGAAATAAAGGACAATCGATAGCTAGAACATTGTTCCATTTATTATAAGAATACTTCAAACTCAGAAATGGTATAATTTCATAACATTTTTTGCATTTTTATAAAGACATCGTGACTTCTCAACATAATAGTCAAGCAATTGTTCAATTGTATTGCATTTGAATTTCATTTATAACCTAATGCAGTATCTATTTACAGAGTAGCATTGAGTAAATCCAAATCAATTAAGTGTTTGATGCTACATTGAACAGGAAAATGGACCTCTAAGGTTGGCTTAATTCGTCTAGTTGGTGCCCAGCGAAGCAGCAAATTACAAGGTAAAGACCTCCAAGGGCAGAGGAGAAACTGAGGGAAATGCCATCCAGAGGATATGCTTGGATGGATTGATCATACTGTTAAATAAATATTTGTTTATCAACAGCTTGTTTTAGACATCAGACAGATATCAATCACATGTTAAAAGTATTTGGAACTCTGATAAAGACGCATTAATAAATTAATGCAGATTTAAGAGAAATATAGTCATGTTGTCTTGCTATTATTGGCAAATAGATCAAGTTCATGTAATGTAGATGATACTGTTGAGTTTTATCTTTATAAAATGTTGCACGCTTAATGAATACAATATTAATTGGCGACAAAGTAATAAATGTGTAACAAATGGAGACATTTTCCATTTTGAGTTAGATTTAACAAAACGTTTTTTTTTCAGAGCAGTCTCTGATATTCCTAGCCTGTTAGAAATCTACGGCGTGGATATGTTTGCAGGTACTACCTCCTCGTGTAAACAGAAAGATGATGCACAGAACACAGAGCGCAGTGTACTGCACACCGAAAGACTTATGCATTGGAACAACAAGCAATCTTTGCGATAACATACAACCAAAATGAGAAGGTTTTGAAACAGGATATGTTTCTCACCTCTTCCTTTAGAGTGAATATTCTGCAGATATCCTCTGTCCGGCATGTTATCGTGGCAATGTTGTCGCTTTAAATGATCTGTTCAAAATGAACTTGGGCGTTATATAGTCCGATTTCATAGAGCATTTTACAACATTCCTCAGATATTCTTCATAATAAACTGTCACCTCAGGAAAACAACATTTACATCTGCAATGGATGGCCATCTTCGAGAGTAATGTAATTCATAGAATATGGCTGTACACCTCTATGGCTAAGTCTTGCCATGGATAGCGTGTGTCCCTCCCTTCAACATAGAGGAAATGAAATAAAACGGAGAATCCTGTGCCACCAACAACAGTAATTAATCATTGACATGTACTCACATTTACCCTGGACCTTACAGTCTGACGCAACAGAAGAACAGAATTAGTCTGGCAAGCTCGTAGGTGCTGAGAATATTCATTTGAGAAACATGATTTTTCCAGAGCCACAGCATTAATATTTGGCGACTGTTAAAATGTCGTTTGGAAGGGACAGTTAGTGAGGGTTTTCCATCGGGGGGGGGCTGAAATGAGGCCTGTGATACTTCAGGCCCTGTCGCCTCCACCCTCCATCCTTAGCCCTGGCTGCTAACCCTCGTGTGAAGTGCAGCAGGTGTTAAAACACACTCTGCCACAGAGCTACTCACTGATAATGAGTCGTGTCTCCTTAAACTCTCTGGTCCACTGATGCTTCCATGCACAGAGGGTTTATTTTTAGTATAGGCCGGTTAGAGCAATGCCATGATTACATCCGAAGATTAAAAAATCGTGTGAGACTGACCATTACAAGGTACCTCCATCTGGAGGAGCTACGAATGTAAAGGCTGAGGCATGTCATGCTGCAACGAATTTCAATTTGTACAATATGTTACGAATTTGCAAAACGTATGATATATGAATTCCTAGTCACCTAACTTCAGCTAGGCGACTAGGTGGCTAACGCTAACATTAGCTAGATGGTTAAAGTTAGCTAGGGGTCAAGGTTAAGGTTAGGGTTATGTTAAAGGGTTAAGATTAGGGGAAGGGGAAGCTAACGTGCTAAGTAGTTGCAATGTTGCTAATTAGCTCAAGTAGTCCGTGATGAGATTCGACCACACATCCTTCGAGTTGCTAGAGGTTAGTGCCACCCATCCACCTGACCAACTTCCGTGTTTGTCTTGTTAAGTAGCCTTCTGTCTGATGTAACCATACCAAACATAACGTATCATACTAATCTGATTGTCCCGGATTTATGTTTAGCATGTAATGTCTCGTCTATGACTAACGCTTCTCCAAGTCAGCAGTGTTCTTAAAAGCTGTGATTTCCAATTTGAAGTTGCATTTAGTCTGATTGTAATAATAGCATGGAACACAAATTGGTATTCTATTGTTCTTTATTATTCTTAATGAAAATATAGGTTGAAAATAATTCATTCAATCCGTTACATGACATCCAAATGAATATTTGCCCTGTTTGAGTATTGGGGATTTTGTCAAAACAAACATGAATTGTAAACATAGTGAATTACAATGCCATTTGAGAAAGGCTATATAGATAATGGTAACGACTTGATATGCATGTTGTTATATTTAAATATCGGTAGGCTTATGTTTTAGATTGGGTTACTTGACATTTTCTTCAGTGAAACTGTATTCATGTGATTATTTCTCTTCGTCGTGAATTTCCTTGGAATTAAATACATTTAATGGCCTGAAATGTAGGCCTATTGCTCAGAACACGCATGTTCATCTTTACAATTCCAGTTTGCGGATACTATAATCGGGGGGAAAATAATGACAGTTATCAGTCGCACCCACCAAGTGCCCATAAAAATCTGTCCTCTGTTCTGGAAGATGATAATTATTGGTTGTAGTATTATCATTTTTTTGCTGTAGATAGAGGATACCTTTAAGTATTTTTCGAATGTAATTCCAGATATAGATTACTTGAAATTGGGCAATTTTATAGGAGAGAAGTGCAGTTTTCCTTATAAGCTTTAATATGTTATAGAATTCTTCAAATCCAGAGAACCGCTGTCAGACGCACATCGCAGACTAGACGTTGCTCACCATGATGTCAGCGCTCGCATTTTCAAAACACATTTTTAAGTTGCTCGTTCTGCTTCGAGTTCAATTATGCAATTAGGTTGATAATCACAGTGACGGAATTTAACTGCCTTTAATTTGTTATTCAGGTGGAGATGTTGAGCTGCCGGGGAACCGGCTAGTGGTGTTTTTGGTATCAGAACGTCTACACCAGACGGACTCTATAACGTACATTGTCAAATAAAATGAAAGATGTGGATACGTGCTGCTTCTCCGTCACCCTCAATGAGTAGTACGCAATGGATATTGGGGATGTACGTTCTTCTTTTTCATCACATGATTATCGATTAAGTAAGTGCAAATAATGCCTAATCGCTGTTAACTTAATCTCAGTGCTGATTGAAATGTGGAGCCCGTTTATTCTTACTGTATAGCTACTGTTAACTCAACTGATCAACGTTCATACATGCCCTGTTATATGGATCAGCGTGGCTATTGACGGGTTTTTTTCTTCCTCCGGAAACTGAGCCAATAACAAAGGGAAACAGCCTACTCTTTAAGTCAGTCGTCAGTTCAGTTAAATCAAACTTGGTCGGGAAAATGATTGTTCAACGTCTATGGTCTTAATGGAAAACTGTCCGCACCCCCCCATCGATCTCGCTGGGGATTAAATTAGCGGAAGGAGGCTATGTTAAATGTTTTATTTACGTAAATGGTTTATTTACGATTAAACTAGCCTACATTATTATGTTACGGAGTAAATCAAAATGTTTCATTGAACACGATGTGTTTGAATTTCACGACAAAACATGAGGCCAACTGCTGCGGTAAATGGCGTCTGTTGGCTGTTGGGCAAAATACTGTATAGAGGAGATGACATATAGGGCTGCATGGCTCCATATTTAATACGGTATTATATCAACTATATAATTCCCATTCATGGCAAATGAGAGTGAATACTTTATTTATTATGTTGTGAGAGCTGGGTAATAAATTGGTCAGCCAAAGGTCACCCAATCCGTGTTCTAGCAAAGCTATTGCATAATGTAGGCCTATCCCTACTGAAAATGTACTGGACAAGAATTGGGAAAAGGGTAACTTTAATTTGAAAATAAGTTAGCAATAAATGAAATATAATCCCACCATTGTCAAAACACAACCTGTTAAAATATGACAGTTATAACTCATTTCTTAACACTGCTGCCACATCAGCCTCAAATGAATGCCACATTATGTTTCATTCGTTTGATAACCCACACATGAATCATTTGAGGATTTGCTAAAGGGTGTAGTGTTTTACATCGGTTGACAATCTAGCTGATTAGATACAAAGATGATTGTTTTTGTAGGATGATAACACACGTCCATGGTCATCATGATGTAGCCCGCATCAAAACCGTTCAACGCTTAATGGGCCCACATAACGGTTTGTCATGTTATAGGCTTCTTGGAGGCATTTTGTTTTTGGTCATGAAATGATTGCACAATAAAATGCTATACGGAGTGATGTTGCATAGACAGCCCAAATAGGAATCTGGTTTTACAAATATTAAGTTTAAGAAGGTGTTGATTTTCACAACAATATATTTACGCATGTAACATAGGCTAGACTAGTCATTGCTTTAAATGCATCAATTCAACCAGGACTTCTTTGCTCAGATAATTCAGACCACGAGCTATTGCAAGTGTTAAATAAATGGCTAATTATGCGTATGAAAATGAAACATCAGTGTCATGCTAATTCAGCTCGCTTCAGCTGTGGCTCAGAGCACTTGAGACTGGCATGTAATCAAATGGACCTGTAAGTAATACATCTGTGCACGTGAACACCAAAAGACGCAGGTAATAATGAGCCAATCTATAACAATTTGTTATGAGATATCGAAATAATATCTAATGCGAAATAAAACGTCGTTTTTCTGTTAAATAGTACGCCTCAAAGCTACACTTAAATGGATTCATACTGCTATTTCTGAACATGAATCTTTGTTGTTGTAGAGTGAATGATTTGGATGAAACAGTTCTTAGATAATTACACTATGCAGACTGTTTCTTAATGTTTAAATGAACAGCAGGCCGATCAACATAACATGATCTATCCGTAGCCTATTTGTGATTGATAACAGAATAGGCTATTTCTTTACAATTGGATTGTTATTATTATGATAATCAAATAGGCTAGATTTAATTGTGTGTTGTTTCTTTTAAAGCAGACATTTTGGCTGTCAGGGTTTATTTTGCTTATACCTTTCCCTGCTACCTAAGCACTTTAAAAAAATACATCTCAGACCTGAATATGCAGGTCTTGTTGTTCTTCTTGAGTTTATCAGGTCCTTCGGACACAACCCCAGGATCGCCAATAGGCATCATTCTTGGATAGAATGGACCAATCAGCGACCGCCTTTGATGAATATTCATGAATCCCTGATTCAAACCTTTGAGCGAGTTTGTCTAGACCACTGCATCATGCCTAGACTTTTCACAGAGACAAACTACATTTTCTTATGAATGGAAAGAGAAAAAATCAGTACAGCTTAAATTGGGATCCATCCTTCACTGAGATCATAGAAGAAAACAAAAAAGGAAGAGGAGAGATCCGCCAGAAGAGATGACAATGACTACAATACCAGAAAGTCTTAATAGCCCTGTCTCAGGAAAAACCGTTTTCATGGAATTTGGGCCACCGAGTCAACAAATGTCGCCTTCCTCAATGTCTCACGGACACTATTCCATGCACTGTTTACATTCTGCGGGTCATACGCAACACGAGAGCTCGTACAGTCCAGCCTCGTCATTTCCTAGATCTTTAGGTTATCCATACGTTAACTCCGTCGGCAGCCATTCCTCGAGTCCATATCTCAGTACAGTGCAGTCGTACCAAAACAACTCGGCACTAACACAGACACGGTTAGAAGATACAGGTAAGATTTATACTTCATCCCTTTCGGCTCTAAAATGTTCTTGGAATCTTTTGGTTTGTGTTTTTCGGTCCGCAAACACGCTTTGGATTGGAAAAGCAACCCAGATGTCGGGGTATTAGGCTCGGTAATTATTTATTGCGTAATGCTATAAACAATGTATGCAATTACGGGTAATTATACCTAAACTACAGCCTGTAAAACTTGCACTGTGATGCTCATTGCTGTGCAGCGACGTTGGCGAGCTGTCTCCTGAGTAATTTTGCTATTGTCTCCCCTTCTCAGCACAAGAGACAGAGAAGAACACAGTTGTAGAAGGCGGAGAGGTGCGGTTCAATGGGAAAGGGAAAAAGATTCGCAAACCAAGGACTATCTATTCCAGTTTGCAGCTACAGACTCTAAACAGACGATTTCAACAAACTCAATATTTGGCACTGCCAGAGAGAGCCGAGCTCGCAGCTTCGATGGGACTCACGCAAACACAGGCAAGTCAACGTTTGCTTTTACTTGTATTTCCTTAGGCCTAATGCTTGCAGTTTAATGTACTTTTGACCACGTTAAACAATAGGCCACCAAGTGGCTACATTGGCTATGTATTCTCTGTTTGTTTGGGTTATAGACAACTGTTGTCCTCATGTTTTACAAAAAAAATGTTTTTTTTTATCGAATGTTTCGGATTGATTATCATCATGCAGATGTTCTATAAAAAAGGTTACAAATATTTCGAGGATGGGCCTTTAAATCGGCTCCACATAATTCTGGGTAGCTATTTATTATACTTATTTTATTCTTCATAGCTTTTCAATTTGGCCCATAATGGCAAAACCATGTTCAGCAAGCATTTCCTCTTGCATTCAATTATTTATTCATTTTAAATAAAACGAAAAAAATGTAGATGAAGATTGTCCAATTTGCCCTTGACTTTGTGGGAAGAAATATAGGCTTTTACATTCCAAGTCCAAATGCTGCGTCACTGTCGCCTGGTCTAGAGTTCATTGAAATGGCCCAACTAGCCAATCTGAATCACATTGGTTGTCTCTCTCTTTTCAGGTGAAGATTTGGTTTCAAAATAAGCGATCGAAGTTCAAGAAACTGATGAAGCAAGGTGGTGGCACGATAGACTCGAACGCTTTAGCCCAGTTTAATGGTCACGGACCTACGACTGGATCTCCGGTAGCACCGGTTTGGAGCTCACCGACCACCGTGAAAACATCCGTGGGTGCACCAGGGTCTTACATTCCAAGTTATACCTCATGGTATCCAACTGCACACCAAGAGTCTATGCAGCAACCGCAACTCATGTGAACATAACTGTGAGCTGATAGACCTGTCCCGCCCTCTATACTGCCATGGCCCATATCAGGAGATGTTGGGTCAACCACCCAGCGTGGCCTTGCACTGGCCCGCTGCAGCCATGCACAGATGTAATCCGGAGTTCGCTCTCAAAGTTGCCAGATGACATATTGGCCTCTTCATACCGAACGAAGGCACAGAGAATAGCCTGGGAACCGAGAGACTGAAAAGGCACTGCCCCAAGGGCAAGAAGTCCTGTCATGTCCACGACAGATGCCGGAAATTGTTTTGACAAATGGGTCTTCAAGCTGCTGTTATTATCTTTTGTGACATTTTAATAGGCTATGTGTTAAACGAAATATATTTTGCTGTAACAAGTCAGTGAGAGTATATTTATGTATACTGTGTTTGATTTGAAGATTGGCTACATTTCTTATCCCAATGATGATAAAAAAAATAGGCCTATGAAGCCGCGTGTTACCAAGCACGATCAGATTTAGGCTAGGCCTCTACATCTCCAACGAAGGTCAACATGGTGATTTAACCATGACCTTAAAACCTAGCCTTTAAACAGACAAAACCCCCATTGGTCTATAATGTAACTTTGACCAACGAATGTAGGCCAATCCAATGAATCATTTCAAAAATAGTCTCATCATTTTTACGGGCATGGAATCGAATCTCCAGTCCGTTCCTTAGTTTTCACAGCTCGAGTTGCACGCGCCCTTGCGCATGCTTCCATGCTGTCTTTGTATGTTAATTTAAGTTAAATTATTTCGTTTTTTTTCTCCATGTCTGTGTCTTTATTTAATATGCAGTGTGTTTGACTTATGAAACGACAACAACGTGTTGTTAATAAAACGTTTAAATGATGATTTGCTGCTTGAGAAGAGCATTAAGGTGATTCCGATGATAAAGATATGATAGTTTGTCATTGTTTTTTATGTGTTGAGCGGTTGGATGTACATAAGGACAATATAATAGGCATTTTTTCAGCTTTGGTTTGTGCTGTAATCGATATGTTGTGAAATAGGATTTTTTTTAAAAATTTTTTTTACATGTGTTCATTAAGATGAATGTGTTTAGCAATCTAGAAATATTTAGTTTTGTATTGATCACTTTAATTTATTGCTTTGTTTTATGGAAGTTATGTACATAATATTGAAAACAGTAAAGCTATGATTTAAAAGGCCAGTATAACGTGTCAGAGTCCTTACCGGCCATGTGTTGTAGGGCCACAACTTTCACATTTCCATGCAAGTCCATGTAACCCTGGGATATGACATGCAGCTATCTCTTCAGGACGTATATTTAAAACTAATACAGAGGTAACATACAGTGTGATCAAATAAAGCCTATATGATTATTCCTTTTCATTAGTCTACAATGTGCAGCATTGGCCGTATAGCCTACATGTGATTCACGCACAGGCGTTCAGCGTTTCTACGTTTTAGTCCCTAGGACTATCAGTTTAGCATCATCTCTTACTGTGAGTGCTGGATATAGCCATGCTGAAGACGTGTCAATTCCAACCTGACCTGATTAATGATGTCAGTTTCTATAACATTGTAATTCCTTCAACAATATAGTGCTTGTTTCTTTTCAGTTTCATTTAGCCGCTATAAGCTCCTTTTAAGTCTTCTGTGGTTCCAACAAACACTGTTTTCATCGATGAATGGAGGAGAGAGCAATGGGGTGTGTTAAGTGAATAATTGGGCGAGAGGCAGGTGCTGCAAAAAGACTGGTTGGTAGAGGAGGTGGGGGTGGGGTTTAAATGTAGAGAAGTAAAAGTGAAAAGTTCAAAGGGCTCTTGTTTGGGTTTGATGGTTTAACTGCGCTTTTACAGAACATTCTGAAGCACCCGATGAGCCGAGGAAAGGACCAATTGAGTGAAAACACTACAGGCCTACCGGAGACAATAGACTGCCAATATCATCCCGTGCACGCACCATGCGGATATACACTCATCCCAGTTGTCTATTTCATAAATACAAGGCCTATATATCCTATAATTCAAATATACAAAATAAAATATATACTTCAGAAAAAACGGAGTGTTATGTTCTTCAAGTTGTTAATGACAAAACTAAAGATTTTCCATAAGTTCGTGTATAGAGCATTCACACATGAATATTAAAATGTGAGTGTTTAGTAATTAAGATGACAAATGTGACACCATTTGTGTGACCCGCAGAGACGTTCTAATGTTAGCCGGCTTGGCCAGAGCAGAAAAGGCACCAGCCATCCCTTGAGAAAACCACAGCAATAACGTGGCTAACTCACGGCCACAAAGTGCCCTTAAAGTTCACGCGTAGTCAGATCATCCATATGCATGCCTTCACTTAATTGTTTGATTTATGTTCAATACAATGAGCAAGATAACAACCTGATCACATTAATGTTATTATAACTTTGGCATGCATGCTATTATTGTTATTATTATTCAGGGAAAGGAGGAAAAATAAGTGTTAGTCTTGGTTTTATTTTGTCACCAGGTTATCGTTAAATCAACTAATTGGGCCTATTATGCATAGCAAATCATTTTCATTTTAATGATCAATGATATTATTGGCTAGCCTATATGTGCCTTTAACTCTTTTCTCTGTGTAAAAATGAATCTTTATGTTTTTCCCATTCACTTGGTATTAGTAGTCCTATATAGGCTACTTTCTTTATGAGGAGCATAGCCTGGAAATAATCAAGGTGAAAATGTTAGAATGAGGCGTCTGCAACATAAATATACTCTCGCTCTTCCTCCGAAAGGCGCAGCTGCACGTCCAAGAGGTTCAGTGCTATTTCACTGTATTCTCCCCTTGATTACGAGCCGAGCCCATCAAACCCAACATAATTACAGTAATTTGCCCTTATTTATTCTAATGCAGTTTCCCATCTCTGGGGTAATTATGAGCAATTTTTTCGCACGGGGAATATTTGAGCGTTAACAAAAGAGACACTAAAAGAAATTTGCTGCGCAATGAAAAACGTGAAATAGGTGAGATGCTGTCTCTCCGCTGTTCCCTTACATGTAAGGCTGGCAAATTGCTTGCAGGTGTATAGCGCGGGATTGTCTATGCGAAGAGGGTTCAAAATTAGCAAAGCACAATGTAAGAGTAATGAAGGCAGTGGCTAAATTACAGAAAGAGTGGAGGCTTTTTCTATGCCAGGTCCCTTCCAAATCCATAGGCTACAGTACCCATTTCCTGATGTAAATATAGAATCAGTCATAGCATGGTGAGTATTGTCTCCGGAAGATTAATCGAGAATCGTTGTTTTTTTGTCCCATTTTTGTACACGTTTTTAATAATAATAATTTTAAAAACAGTGGGTTCGATTCCCGGGACAACCCAAACGTAAAATGTATGCACGCAATTCTGTAAGTCGCTTTGGATAAACGCGTCTGCTAAATGGCATATATTATATTAGTATTGTATACAGACGCATATGACAATAAAATAACTCGTTACAGATAGTATATTATGGACAAAATAAATGACCTTGTTTGACATTTGTGTAATTTCTATGTTTTCAAGTTGTCTAGAATAGGCTACTTGTAACACATTACAATTTGACATGCGAGCATAATTTTGATATTTCCAGAAATTAAATGTATTAAATTGAAATTGAAAATAGATTTGTAATATCTCAATGAATAGGCCTACAATGAATTACTAACTATATATCCGTTTGATTGTTATAGCCTAATCGTGATGTCTGTATTAAACAATCAATTATGCCTAATGGAATCTTGGGGAATACTAAATAGGCTATCCACCCCCCCCACCCCCCCCAAAAAAATTGGAACATAACATTTTAAAATATAGAAAATAACGCTCCATACTTACCTTAATCTCTAAGAAGGAAGCTCGCAGAGTCTCTTTTCGACAGGATTCAAAGATTCCCTGATTTCGATAAAGGCAGATAAATGAGAGTAGCATCTCGATGCATGGGCAGATGTTGAGCGCTTGAATCCCAGAAACTGTTGCCCATGAAGTGTTAAGTGCTATAACAGCACAGCTCGGAATATGACTGAACATTTCTGCTTTATTTCCCCTTTTTATAGCTGATGGAAAAAAATTGTAGATTATTAGCATAAATGTTTACTCCTCATTACGCTGATGACATTGTGCACTCGAGATCTTGGTAATCTTTGGGAAAATTATGAGTAATTTTTAAAAATGTAAAGCAGCAGTTACCATGCAATTCAGGCTAATTCTGCGTAGGCTCCACACAGATATAATTATCGCCGAGTCAAGATGGTATGCTAAAACCTATGCATTGATATTCCAATTTATTATGTACATACAACTTTGACAATGTTGATGCTTGAAATAGCCTGAAATTGTTTTGTGCAAAAAAAATTACAGCCCATATTAGGACATCTAAAATTGCGAAGAATTATATAGTAATTGCAGGCTTTCAGATCGGAAAGCGCCAGAATGCTCAAACTAGAGCAAATGTGGATGTGATTACAGATCAGGGTATAAATTAGGATGGGGGTATGGCATTTTCAAGTTGCCTACAGGATAACGGAAGTATAAAGCCACATCATTTCTAATCGGTGAGGATGAGGATGAGACATGGATGCAGGGCGCAATAAGAAAAATACATATCATTGTGATTGTCATTAACCATTGTTCGCTCGAGACTTATTTTTATTTGACATATATGCACTTCAAGCACCAAATAGACAGAGAAAATGTGGTTTAATCTGTCAGATTTTCTTTAATTGATCCCGTGCGTAATGGCTACATATGCTTCCATCAGTGAACATTATTATTCGTGTGTAGACAAAGACTAGAAAATGCTGCAATGTCAGCTAAGGGCATGTGTTCTGAGGACCTTTCTGAAGCAGGTGAATTAGTGCAAGTCTTTTATGGAGATTATTGTTCCATCCAAACGTCTATAAAGGGAGACCGTCAAAGCCAACGCGAGTATGAGCACGCACATTACGCACGCACTAGCTCATCACATGCGAAATGAGTACATCTTACTAAATGTAAAGTACCGCATATTTAAGCATGTATTTATCCAATATATATATATATATATATCTATTTATTCACCGCAGTCTTCAATCAAATGTGTATTATCTTGTTTCTTGTTGCACAGGCCCACTCAACGTGTGGTAGGCCTGCTGTCCCGCGGGACGCCTCATA
Source organism: Salmo trutta (assembly GCF_901001165.1). NCBI lineage: Eukaryota > Metazoa > Chordata > Actinopteri > Salmoniformes > Salmonidae > Salmo > Salmo trutta. The sequence goes on along the minus strand of NC_042976.1, from coordinate 39,118,905 downwards.
TCAAGATAAAGCAACGACAGCCCCAGGGAGAATGTTCCATCTTGTAATGTGGCAATCACTGACAAGGTACATCCTTATGCAAAACGATTCCACGTTATGTGGCTTATGATCACTCAACCATAAAAAGCAACGGGGCGACGAGATGATCAAACCTAGCAAACGCTCGTCCATTGGGATAGATAGGCCTTCAAAGCTATGTATTTTACATCCCTTTAGAGAACAGAGTGAATAAAATATAAATAAACGTAATAAAATGTTTCTTTTGCGTCAAAGAAAATCTAGATTTTATCCTTACATTTCAAAACAGAGGATCGGCCTACAAAACACAGGATAGGAGCGGCAGGTAGCCTACTGGTTAGAGCGTTGGGCCAGTAACCAAAAGGTTGCTGGATCGAATCTCCGAGCTGACAAGGTAACTGCCCTGAACAAGGCAGTTAACCAACTGTTCCCCGGTAGGCTGTCATTGTAAAAAATAATTTGTTCTTAACTGACTTGCCTAGTTAAATGAAAGGCCTACTATCTGGAATGCATTTGAAAACTTGGCTGAGATAAAGTAGATAACATTTAGCTAAGAATACGATCTTATAAATAAATAAAAATGTGTTTACCAGCCTAGTCTACGATGGGAAAATCTAGGTCGAGCCGCACATGAGAAGGGACTTGTGTTGTGTGAGTGAACAAAATGTGAGAAATGTTTCCATGTTGTTTAGCTTCAGGCGGTCTTGGGTCTAGTTTTTTGATTGGACTGAGTTCATAAAACGTCTGGAGAGCGGCGCTGACTCCAGAGAGTCTGAGGGGTTGAGCTCAGTCATACGCCCTCATCTTCCCTTTTGCATGCCACGGCGTGTTGCGTGCCTTTGAATACTCCAGCGCTCTCTGCGCCCCCGGCACTGTGTCTCTGCTCTGTTATTAATCATCCTGTTTCTATCAGGTTCCCAGAACCATACCCAGCTAGATTTAACGCGTCTATAAAACACGAGTTAAGAAGACGAAACAATTTGCAGCTAATAAAGAATACAAATGCAAAACCAAATGGTGGTATTTTAATATGGTTATGACTTAAGCTACGTCTTTCAAAAAGCTTGTCGAGCCCATACCTGCGACGTTCATCACATTTTGTGAGCTACGTTGAAAGATTTACAAGTGTCAGGAACATGTCTTCTGGCGCCGTGGTATATTACATGGAGGTGGAGTAGGTTTCTTCTCTCACTAGGCTAAATAAGAAAGCTCCATTGAAGTGTGCTTATTGATAGGCTGTAAACACGTACAGAACCGGGCTAAGCTTCAATGCAAAAATAAATCCACTTCTCACTTAGTATACACATTTCTTAAAGTTCTTCAAATTGAGAAAAACACCATGTACACAGAAAACATATTTTATTTTAAATAACGTCTCATCATATCATTATAAAAGAAACACTGCTAACCATAAAAATAAATTAAAGACAATATACCATCAAAAGGTTATACAAGTTCATTAGAATATGGGACAATCAGTAGCTTACGAAGGATTAGAAGGTATTTGTCCCTAATATCAACAAGGAAAAAATGACAGGACTTAATATGAAAAGAATGTTCTGAAATATGCTCAAAGACGAATTCTGACACCTCACAAAATAAATCAAGAGTAAAGAATAGGCCCTATAGAAATCTGGGTGCATGTAAAACATTGATCTCATCATACAACAAAACTGAGGTCATTTTCAAAAGGCACGATACAGTTGCAAATTGTGCTAGATGTGACAGTTGTTTACATCCTGCAATCAACTTTTTACTTGCACTGATGCAAAAGTAACGCCCGCGCTAAAAGAAAGCAACGCACTCTGCGATTCCTCTGGATATTAGTGGTTCATACATTGTATCCATTAAAATAAACTAAATAAATAAATACAAAAATAACTGTACAAATCTGTAGTCTGCCATTTGCCGGTGTGAGGACGGTGACCTTCTGAATTACCCTGGCACTTATACATGAAGTTGGCCAACGTTGCGCGTAAAGTTCGCTTTGTGAGGTCTGTGGAAATGTATCATGAACTTTTAAAAAAAAAAATGTTTCACCAGTATTCTCCGAGTAAGAGTCAATTGTATTAAAATATTGTCCCAGCGCTCAAGACGGAGTTGTGGTGGTTCGGGACTCGCGGGACAGACTGAAGATGTGTTGCAGAGTTCGTTGATGAGTACCAAGAGTAGTTTGCCAAGAAAGAAGGCGCAGTCGTATTTGGAGGGCTGCTGCTCTGAGGTAAACTGGAGTTTACATTGTTCATGATCTGATTCTGTGGAAAGTCCCAGGCATTGGCGGGTGGAGAGTTACACTGGGGAGACTCGATGGAGGCCACATGTTGCTCAGGGGGGATTTCTCCACTTTTCCACAACTTCTTGAACTTGGAGCGACGGTTCTGGAACCAAATTTTCACCTGAAAAGGAACTCTGTTACTATTGTTCTAAACCTAAAGCTTATTTCAAAACGTAGCCTAACCAGAGCCAAACTATACACAACAAATGCTGGATAAATATAAATAGCAGTCCAAAGTAAAATGTCATGCTCATATAAAATAAGTAGCTAGCCATAATATTCACCGATTGGTGGGGGATTTGACAGAAACTGGATGCATTGCAGAGATGCACTAACCTGGGTTTGTGTAAGGCCCATTGAGGCTGCCAGCTCGGCTCTCTCCGGTAAAGCCAAGTACTGTGTCTTTTGGAATCTCCGTTGAAGAGCGGCCAGTTGGAAGCTTGAATAAATAGTTCGAGGTTTTCTGACCTTCTTTGGTTTTCCGTTAACCATTCGGATTTCAGGTTCACTTTCTTCTTTTTCTGAGAAATACATGTAAGAACAATTGTTAAAAATGCATACCATTTTTGATCTTAGTAGAATTGACATGTAATAGAATACGAACAGGAAAACATTGCGATTTTATTTACCTGCATCCGTTGGAGTCGGTGAAGAACTCGAACCATAGGAGCCGTAGGTGCCATAAGAGGAGTTGAAACCAAGATCGTATGATTTGTTATTGTATTGAACGCTGCTCATACCACTGCTGTGGTACTGGTAAGTTCCGAGTTGGCCATATGGAGACCCTGCGCAGTGTCCAGGCTGTTGGCCAATGTAAAAGCTGCTGTCCGTCGCCGTCGATACTGGTAGAGTTGGGGATTCCTGCGATTTGTGCAAGCTGTGGTAACTGTTCGAGGTAATCTGGTTCGAATGCATATCTGTATTTAGACTGTCAAAAACTCCAGTCATTTTATCGGCAAAGTCGCGCAAGTATATGTGGTTGAAGCAATGCAATTGAACACGTCAATTTGCAAAGAATCTCGTAGATTAAATTACTTTTGAGTGTAAAATGGCATCCCCGTGAACTTTACCTAAAAACGACGAAGGTGTGTCCCTCTCTCAGTGGTCTGTGATTGTCTGCTATAGGATGCTAGCGGGCGGGCATTTATCCAGTATCACGTGGGAGGCAGAGCTGGTATTTCCGAGGCAGCCAATGAGTACTGTGTGCATGTCTGACAACTCCACAGATTTTCAGACTCCACCATTTACTTATCCCGCTTGTTTGCCTTGCACCGATTGACAAATGTAAAACAATATTGAACAATATATCGTAAACTAAACTTATAAAGCGTAGGCTATAAAAAATAGGATGACAAATGTTTGTAAAATATAACATTTAGCAGTTATTTATCTGTTATAGAGACCTGCTCTTTGAAAAACCTTCTGGAAGTCTAAACAGCCTCTGTTAATTCCGAACATGAGATACGTGCGTAAATGTACGTTTTGCGTCGACTAATATGACCGCACACTTTACGCATTAGACCCCAAGGGAGTTCAAATTCTATTTATATGGTTCAACTAAGATTGTATTTGTTTTAAAAGATTTCAAAGACAAACGTTTTATTTTACAGGATCACATTTCAACGATAAGTATAGGACATCATGGCATCTGTGCGCCACCTGTCTGCGCCCAAAAAGAAACATGCGCCCAAAAAGACTAACACGCGCGCGCGCGCACACACACACACACACACACACACAACCTTCTTAACATTTTAGGCTACTACTCACCAGATTGAGGTGTATGCCTAAACGTCACTGCAATGAACATTTGAGGATGAGAGGATGTCAGATACTGAGAATTTTCTCTCCACCTTTTGGTTTTGGGTGTGGAGGTTATGATTGACATATACTACTACTGCCTGTAGCCCTCTGGGAGACGGTCATGGTAGGCTAGCGTCCTCATGTGGTGGCAGAATATAGATTGTGATGATTTTCTCGTTGAAACGGGGATGCCTGAGATCATTTATAGATTAAGTGAAAAACGGCACCCACTTCGAGCCCTATAGGCCTACTAGAACATGGAGGCGAGTTACATACACGGAGAAGAACGGTAAAAGAGACAAGGATGTTGGGGGATACCACATCGCAGAAGCAGCTGGTTTGTCTCAAGCAAGTTTCTATCCCCATCTTGGTCAACATTTCTTGCGGGACTTGCAGGTCCTTTTCCACTACAAGATGGCAGCATGTTCACCCTGATGGCCCACAGACATTTACTGCACTTACATTTTTTTTTTTAACGGCAATTCATTTTTTGGGGGGGGGGATTTTTCAGTCAAATTTTATTGAATGCATAAGCTATTTTAGCTCTGTAAACACATCTCAGCAATGTAAAAAAAAAAACATGTCTTTTTTTCCCAGAGAATATGACTGAAGTATCAGCCTTTTGCTCTATTTGAAGTGATACCTATTCTGTTCTCTAAAATGCACATGAACATATCTTCTACCCCCGTGAGAAGACTATTTAGACTATTTATAAACTTCTCAACAGGCAGCGTGACATGATCATGAGTGACATTGAGACAAGCATAAACATTGTGATCTGTTGCTACAACTGCAGTCACCTTCATCGTGGTATAAAAATATACCACAGTAATATAGTGGGTGGGTGGTACAGTACAAATTAAGAGTTTATTTCCAAAACGCTATATATAAAATTTTTTTTAAAGAAACGTTTTTTTTATCAGAAATAATTTCTTATGGGTAGTTCATGTGTGTGTAAAATATTGCAAATGTTTTATTCATAGATTTTAGATGTGTGTGAAATAATTGTTTTGTTGTTGCAAAACGCTATATATCCATTGTGTAGCTGGAATAATTTTATTTATTTAACCCTTATTTTACTAGGTAAGTTGATTGAGAACACATTCTCATTTACCTCAATGATCTGGTTCCACCCTAGGGTTGATGTGGTAGGAAACTCCTGGTTTCTCATTCCGGTTTGGGCCACAACCCTCCGGCGACCGGTTCTTCTATACAGAACCATGAATATCTCGGAAACGTAACCAGATAGAGACTTCTCGTCTTTTTCCCCACTTAGGGGAAATACATATTACTGTATTTAATTATTATTTTAAACATTTTTAAAATATTGATGTCACATATCTATCATTTGTTTATAAAAAAGTAGTTATTTGTTGCATTTGACTGTGTAAAACCTAGCAGGTCTACTTATTTCTCTGAGAGTGAGGTGGATATATAGCATTTTGAAAAAAAACATGATTATTTATCTCTCTGAAATGAAACCATCAAGTGATAGATTTTAAACAATTGAACAACCCCATTCCATAATTAGATAGAGCGATAACACACAAATCTCTTTCATAATTTCTTTAAACAACAAAAGCTAATTGACCAATATTTCTGAAAATGTATATATAGCATTTTGGAATGAAACTCTTCAAATCATTCTGTTCTTTTGAACAGGGCACTCCACACCTCTATTACGAAATCATCTTGGTTGACTACATATAGGCCTATATGTCCTTTCAAAGACAACAACACCTGGCAAGCAACTCATATTGCTATACCATTTACTTCCTATCTGAGAACTGATGCATGACGACATTAAGACAGCAATAAGACGACAAAGAAATATTGTCAATAATTTTTATGCATTATTTTGGTTGTTCAGAGTGGCCCAAATATGCCCTCTAGGGGTCAGTATCATCTCATTTAGCCAACAGATTCTTGAAATATTGTCTTCTGTTTTATTGTAGACAGGCAGTCCTACACATTCCAAATGCCCTTGATATAAAGAACACCCCATGCATCACAGCATTTCAAGTTGATATGAGACTATGTGGATATGATCATAAAAGTAAGGTTATGGCTATGTACAGTATATTATATGAGGTTCGGTAGAAACTGTATTGAGACTCCTTCTCTTGTTGCCCTTACCACAGTAACATGGAGATATGGTTGTGAAGAAATGAAACCCTGGAGCATACAGCAACAGTTGCAGTTCTTAATTTGTAAATCGGGAGGTGCCGGAACAAAAAGTGAGCAAGAGAAGGGGGTGACCTGGGGATCTCTGAAGTACTGGAAAGCATAAGAAAAAATAAATACAATAAACTTTATAATAAAGCATTGCATGAAAACTATTACGGACTACAAAGGGAAATCCAGATGCGAGCTGCCCAGTGACGCAAGCCTACCAGACGAGCTAAATGCCTTTTATGCTCGCTTTGAGGCAAGCAACACTGAAGCATGCACAAGAGCACCAGCTGTTCTGGATGACTGTGTGATAACGCTCTCGGTAGCCAATGTGAGCAAGAACTTTAAAAAGGTCAACATTCACAAAGCCGCAGGGCCAGATGGATTACCAGGACGTGTACTCAAAGCACCAACTGGCAAGTGTCTTTACTGACATTTTCAACCTCTCCCTGAGTCTGTAATACCTACATGTTTCAAGCAGACCACCATAATTCCTGTGCCCAAGGAAGCGAAGGTAACCTACCTAAATGATTACCGCGCCGTAGCACTCACATCGGTAGCCATGAAGGGCTTTGAAAGGCTGGTCATGGCTCACATCAACATCCTCCTGGATACCCTAGACCCACTCCAATTTGCATACCACCCCAACAGATCCACAGATGACGCAATCTCAATCTCACTCCACACTGCCCTTTCCCACCTGCACAAAAGGAACACCTATGTGAGAATACTGTTCATTGACTACAGCTCAGCGTTCAACACCATAGTGCCCACGAAGCTCATCCCTAAGCTAAGGACCCTGGGACTAAACACCTCCCCTGCAACTGGATCCTGGACTTCCTGATGGGCCGCCCCCAGGTAAGGGTAAGGGTAGGCAACAACACGTCTGCCACGCTGATCCACAACACTGGGGCCCCTCAGGGGTGTGTACTTAGTTCCCTCCTGTACTCCCTGTTCACCCATGACTGTGGGGCCAAACACGACTCCAACACCATCATTAAGTTTGCTGACGACACAACAGTGGTAGGCCTGATCACCGACAACAATGAGACAGCCTATTAGGAGGTCAGAGAACTGGCAGTTTGGTGCCAGGACAACAACCACTCCCTCAATGTCAGCAAGACAAATGAGCTGATCATGGACTACAGGAAAAGGCTGGCCGAACAGGCCTCCATTAACATCCACAGGGCTGTAGTGGAGCAGGTCGAGAGTTTCAAGTTCCTTGGTGTCCACATCTCCAACGAACTATCATGGTCCAAAAACACCAAGACAGTCGTAAAGAGGGCACGACAAAACCTTTTCCCCCTCAGGAGACTGAAAAGATTTAGCATGAGTCCCCAGATCCTCAAAAAGTTCTACAGCTGCACCATCGATATAGTCCTGACCGGTTGCATCACCGCCTGGTATGGCAACTGCTCGGCATCTGACCGTAAGGCGCTACAGAGGGTAGTGCGTTCGGCCCAGTACATCACTGGGGCCAAGCTTCCTGCAATCCAGGACCTATATAATATGCTGTGTCAGAGGAAAGTCCATAAAATTATCAGAGACTCCAGTCACCCAAGTCATAGACTGTTTTCTCTGCTACCGCACGGCAAGCGGTACCAGAGCGCCAAGTATAGGTCCAAAAGGCTCCTTAACAGCTTCTACCCCCAAGCCATAAGACTGCTGAACAATTGATCAAATGGCCACCGGACTATTTGCATTGACCCCCCCCCCCCCCCCGCCCATTCGTTTTGTATACTGCTGCTACTCGCTGTTTATTATCTATGCATAGTCACTTCACCCCTACCTACATGTACAAATTACCTCGACTAACCTGTACCCCCGCACATTGACTCTTTACCTGTATATAGCCTCGGTATTGTGTTACTTTTTATTATTTTGTATTTTTTACTTGAGTTTATTTGGTAATTTTTTTCTTAACCCTTCTTTGAACTGCACTGTTTTTTAAGGGCTTGTAAGTAAGCATTTCACGGTAAGGTCTACACTTGTTGTATTCGGCGCATGTGACAAATATAGTTTGATTTGATTGAATATCGTCACATTTTTATTTCTTTTTTATTTCTTTTATTTAACCTTTATTTAACTAGGCAAGTCAGTTAAGAACAAATTCTTATTTACAATGATGGCCTACCAAAAGGTAAAAGACCTCCTACGGGGGCTGGGATTAAAAATCAAATCAAATAAATAACATATAAATATAGGCCAAAACACACATCACGACAAGAGAGACAACACAACACTACATAAACAGAGACCTATAAGACAACAACATAGCAAGGCAGCAACACATGACAACACAGCATGGTAGCATCACAACATGGTAGCAGCACAAAACATGGTACAAACATTATTCGGCACACACAACAGCACAAAGGGCAAGGAGGTAGAGACAACAATACATCACGCAAAGCAACCACAACTGTCAGTAAGAGCGTCCATGAATGAGTCTTTGAATAAAGGGATTGAGATAAAACTGTCCAGTTTGAGTGTTTGTTGCAGCTCGTTCCAGTCGGTAGCTGCAGCGAACTGAAAAGACGAGCGACCCAGGGATGTGTGTGCTTTGGGGAACTGTAACAGAATGTGACTGGCAGAACGGGTATTGTATGTGGAGGATGAGGGCTGCAGTAGATATCTCAGATAGGGGGAGTGAGGCCTAAGAGGGTTTTATAAATAAGCATCAACCAGTGGGTCTTGCGACGGGTATACAGAGATTACCAATTTACAGAGGAGTATAGAGTGCAGTGATGCCTCCTATAACGAGCATTGGTGGCAAATCTGATGGCCGAATGGTAAAGACCATCTTGCCGCTCGAGAGCACCTTCACCTGCTGATCTATACATTTTGTCTCCGTTATCTATATGGGTAGGATGGTCATCTGAATCAGGGTTAGTTTGGCAGCTCGGGTGAAAGAGGAGCGATTACGATAGAGGAAACCAAGTCTAGATTTAACTTTAGCCTGCAGCTTTGATATGTGCTGAGAGAATGACAGTGTACTGTCTAGGCATACTCCCAGGTACTTGTATGAGGTGACTACATCAAGCTCTTAACCCTCAGAGGTAGTAATCACACCTGTGGGGAGATGGGCATTCTTCTTACCAAACCAAATGACCTTTGTTTTGGAGGTGTTCAGAACAAGGTTAAGGGTAGAGAAAGCTTTGTTGTAGAGCATTTAATACAAAATCAAGGGAGGGGCCAGCTGAGTATAAGACTGTATCATCTGCATATAAATGGATGAGAGAGCTTCCTACTGTCTGAGCTATGTTGTTGATGTAAATTGAGAAGAGCCTAGGATTGAGCCTTGGGGTACTCCCTTGGTGACAGGCAGTGGTTGAGACAGCAGATTTTCTGACTTTATACATGGCACTCTTTGAGAGAGGTAGTTAGTAAACCAGGCCAAAGACCCCTCAGAGACACCAATATTCCTTAGCCGGCCCACAAGAATCCAATGATCTACCGTATCAAAAGCTTTGGTCAAGTCAATAACAATAGCAGCACAACATTGCTTAGAATCAAGGGCAATGGTGACATCATTGAGGACCTTTAAGGTTGCAGTGACACATCCATAACCTGAGCAGAAACCAGATTACATAACAGAGAGAATACTATAGACATCAAGAAAGCCAGTCAGTTGATTATTGACAAGTTTTTCCAACACTTTTGATAAACAGGGCAAAATAGAAATAGGCCTTTAACAGTTAGGATCAGCTTGATCTCCCCCTTTAAATAAAGGACAAATACTGGCTGCCTTCCAAGCAATGGGAACCTCCCCAGGAAGGAGAGACAGGTTAAGAAGGTTGGAGATAGGCTTGGCGATGATAGGGGCAGCAAACTTAAAGAAGAAAGGGTCTATCTAACCCATATGTTTTTTGGGGTCAATTTTCAGGAGCTCCTCTAGCACCTCGGACTCAGTGACTGCCTGCAGGGAGAAACTTTGTAGCGGGGCAGGGGAAAAAGTATCAGGGATAGTAGCATTAAAAGGGGTGGGAGATGAGGAAATGTTGGACGGGCAAGGAGGCATGGCTGAGTCAAATAGGAATCCTGACTTAATGAAGTGGTGATTAAAGAGCTCAGTGATGTGCTTCTTGTCAGTAACAACCACATCATCAACTTTAAGGGACATGGGCAGCTGTGAGGAGGGTTTATTCTCCAGGTCTTTAACCGTAATTCTACAACTTCTTGGTGTTAGACTCACAGAGAGAGAACTGCTCCTTAAAGTAACTAACTTTGGCCTTCTGGATACCCTGAGTGCACTTATTTCTCATTTGCCTGAACGAGAGCCAGTCAGCTTGAGTATGCGTGTGCCGAGCCTTTCGCCAAATGCAATTCTTGAGGTGGAGTAACTCTGCAAGATCATGGTCGAAGCAGGGGCTGTACCTGTTTTTAATTCTCATTTTCTTCCACCGGGGCGTGTTTGTTAACAATACCACTGAAAATATCAAAAAGAAGGTCCAAGTGTCTTCAACAGAGGGGATCAAGCTGATTATATACTAATTTACAGAAGCCAGGTCATGAAGGAAGGCTTGCTCATTGAAGTGTTTTAGCAACGTCTATGACAAATCAGGACAGGTCGTTTCACTGAGCGGCCATTACGAACACATGCTGTAAAACAGTGATCACTAAGATCATTACAGAAAAAAACAGACTGATACCTATCAGGATTATTTGTGAGGATAACATCAATAAGAGAAGCATTTTATGGGTGTTTGTGGAGTCATACCTTGTGGGATTGGTAATAATCTGAGAAAGATTTAGGGAGTCCCATTGCTTTAGCACTTGGTCAGGTGGTTTAAGCATGTCCCAGTTTAGGTCACCTAGCAGGACAAATTCAAACTTGGTGTAAGGGGCCAGGAGAGAGCTTAGGGCAGGAAGGGTACAGGCCGGTGCTGATAGAGGACAATAGCACCCAGCAACAGTCAACAAAGAGCTATTTGAAAGTTTAATACTTAAAACCAGCAAATTAAATTGTTTGGGGATAGACTTGGTGAAGACAAACAAGCACTGAAAGTGATCCTTGGTAAAGATTGTCACTCCCCCACCTTTGGAACATCTGTCTTGCCGAAAAAGGTTATAACCAGAAAGGTTAACATCAGTATTCCAAACACTCTTCTTTATCCACGTCTCAGTGGTTAAGGACTGCACATTTGCATAGTGCAGTGTTTTCTGAACTCGGTCCAAGGGGTGGGCGTTTTGGTTTTTGCACTCATCAAGCTTTGATTATTTGAATCAGCTGTGTAGTGCTAGGGGAAAAACCAAAACTACTTTGGCACTGTCAAACAGATAATCTGAGATCAATAAAAATGACCTTGTCTTGAATCCATAGCCTAGGCCAGAGGTGTCAAACTCATTCCATGGAGGGCCTAGTGTCTGCTGGCTTTTGGTTTTTCCTTTCAATTAAGACCTAGACAACCAGGTGAGAGTTCCTTACTAATTAGTAACCTTAAATCGTCAGTCATGTACAAGGAAGGAGTGAAAACCAGAAGACACTCGGCCCTCTGCAGAATGAGTTGGACACGTGGCCTAGGTATGTGGAGAAATATTGTAGGCTACAATATGAGAAGGAAATGACTTAGGACATTGAACTCGTCCTTACATCTGGTTGGCAAGCATGTGAATGGTTTGTGTCTGGAGTGTACGGTCGATGAAACGGTGGAGCTTGTGTTTCTATATTGTAAGTATGTTGAAGAGAGGGAAAGATTGAAGTTGGACGGGGTTGGGGGGTTTGGAAGGGATTTGGGGGATGGGGGAAGGTCTATTAGAAGTTAGTAGGGCTCTTTTTTATTTTCTCAGAAGTACTGAGTTAGGAAGGATTTAGACATTTTGTAAACTGAGATTGACCACACACTCCAGCACAGTAGGTGGCGGCATGCACCTTTAACGTTTGTTTGCAGACCGCCATTATATTATAGAAGAATGCGAAAAAGAAGAAGGTAGTCCTAAAAATGCTTTCCATTTTCACTGACTCACCCAATGATGCGCAAACGTACCACAAGTTTACATCTCCCTCTCTCAACTCGAATGAACTTTGATCGCTTTTAGTATCATTTCTGTATAGCAAAAAGTGACAATTATTTTTCATGCCACGAGATGTACTGGATGCGGCCAAATAGGTTCCGGAACGAAACAGTCCAAAACGGAGAGGTGCCGGGGAAACAGTCAAGGTTGCCATGTTCGCGGTTTTTCTGAAAATTGGGGTACTTAGAAAACGATGTCCTGGGTGAAAATGTATTATTCACAGGTTGCAGTTTTTTGGGCTACTTCTAAGTAGCATCGTAGCTGCCATGGCATTTCTCTTAAAAAATCGAACATATTTCACTGTGACCTAGTGCTGCTGACTATCAGGCAGTGCGGCAGGCTGTTTCTGAGTGAGTGGTGTGTGTGCTGAGAGAGCACTGCAGCATGTAGCTTTGTCCTCTATTGGCTGAGCCAGGTGAGTGAGAGGAGACTAAACAGCACACGCACACGTCCTGACAACTTTTTACCAGTTGAAGGTAGTATATTTAACTTAGCTGTTTAGCTATTTAACCTCATCGTGCCTTATTGCTTAATCATAGTAGTCAAACGAGTCAAATCGACATCCATTGATGGAAAATGATCTGGCGAGTTTAATAATGGCAAATTATATTTTCTCTTGTGACATATTGGTGGCTTCCGAGTGGTGCAGGGGTAGAGGCGTCACTACAGACCCTGGTTCGATCCTGGACTGTATCACAACTGGCCGGGATTGTGAGTCCCATAGGGCTCCCGAGTGGCGCAGCGGTCTAAGGCACTGCATCACAGTGCAAGCGGTGTCACTACAGTCCTTGGTTCACATCCAGCTGTGATTGGGAGTCCCATAGGGCAGCACGCAATTGGCCCAGGGTAGGCCGTCATTGTAAATAAGAATTCGTTCTTAACTGACTTGCCTAGTTAAAGGTTAAATAAAACAAATATTCAAGTTAGTTTATTATGTCATAGTTCGCAATAATTATTATTTTAATGAAAACTGCATTTTGCTTCTAACGTAGTTACAACTTATGCCGATATTCCTTAATTTGCTCGATAACGTTATGGAAAAATGGTTCGTATAAATGTGGCAACTCCTCTTGCTGTAGTAAAAAAATAATTGGCTAGTTTTCAGGCCTATTGGGTGGGTTTTGAGTGTTCATTGGGCTACAAATTACACCTGGCAAACCTGGAAAGAGGTGCCAGATCTGGCTCAAATTAAGCACTGAACAGTCGTCAGTACACCTGCTTTTTGTCAGATCTTGCACAGGACTCTGGGTAGGATGGGTGCAGTGATGGACAGGGGTTAGTACACAGGTCACTACACCAGTACCAACAGGCCCCCTACACAATGGACACAATCTGAATTTATTCTAACTTAGGTCTCACTTTCTCTTTCCAACAACTTTTATCAGTGTGTAGAAAAAGCCCATGGAGTTGGTGGAATAATCCTTTAATTCATTGCCACTTACTCAGCTGGGCCAGGGGCGCTTTAATTAGGTCAGGTGGAAATGTCCGACAGATCTCCACTCCATAAAAGGAGGAAATCACTATCGCCTGATCGCGCTGCTTTCTCTTCCTTCACTCTGTCAAATCCAGAAGTTCTGTGCGTCCATGAATCCACGTAAGTACACCGACTCTGTTAACCTTTCATCTGAACTATCTGTTGCGATCGGGAGTGTGGGCCATCAGTTGTTGTTGGAGTTATTATCGCGGAGCGCGGCTTGGAGCGCACGCTTCAAACATTTTGTGTAATGTGAATGGTCAATGATAGGCCAATTATGTAATTGGTATGGTTAATATGTAATGAAATTCCGTGTACACATGAAGACACTTGAAAGGGTGAAATAAGAAAGTAATTGTTTGTTGAACTGATCGGCTCTGATATCCAACTAATGGTGTTTATAGATTGAATAACCGATCACTGTATTATTCTTTCATGATTTATGATAAATAGTTACGAGCCTAAATTACTCACCGATGATTCCTATTGACTTATTAATGAACTGGATTGTTGAATTCCCTAAATGATGTTAACAATGAATGATTGTTATGATTAGATCTTTGTGATGATGGATTTGATTGGATACACGTTATTCTGTTTCCTTTGTTATGCAGCACAGACTACTCAGTAAATATACCACTTTATGGTTAAAGGAATTCCTGCCTCAGTCTCATCCATTTCTCTGTCACCTGACCTGTGACCACCTGTTCACCCTCACTGTCAGTCATCCTACCTGTCCAGCTACCCACACAGATTCCACTAATCTTTCAAGTGTGTAAGGACATTTTGAATTACAAAATAAAAAGAGGAATCTCACATCCACTGAATGACCTGATCAATCAATTTGTCTACTTTACCCTTTCACTTCAAATTCACCTACTCAGAAGATGTCCAATTTGTCCAGGCCAGAGTGAACTTTGCATTGAAAATGTCAAAAGGTATATGGTGACATCGTAAATAAAAGTCAACATTTCTACAAATAAGCGAACAGTAAAATAGCTGCTGAGATTGAATAAACCATAGACATGACCCTCTGTTTCCAGGTTACCTCTGACCTGGCCATCTGTTGTGGTGGACATGGTCCGTTTGAGTTTTCTTAGTCATTCTGGCAGAGCCAGGCTGCGGGATCTCTCCTCCTCACATAATGAGGGGGATATATCTCCCCATTGTTTCCAGGGACACAACGCTCCATTCCCAGGCTGGACCGATGGGGTCTGCCTGTCACAGCCCATTAAGGATCTCCACAGTCTCATTGCACTCAGCCAGCAACAAGCTAATAGTCCATGGCCAGAATGAGCTGCTCCCATGCAGTTAAAGTAGCAGCATTGAAGCTGATCTGTCTCGTTTCCACTTCATGTTTTACTAAGGATATACCAAGTTTGAGTTTATTCTTTGAAATAAGCATACGTCTAGAAAAAAAAAAATGTATACCTGTAAAACATGGTTAATCAGTGGTTTCACTACATTTCCTACGTTTAAGTTGCTTTTTAGTTTCAAATGTGTTTCATACCAAGTGACTTGGTTATTGATATGTTGCGGTTTGAGACTCAACAAACGGCAAGAGACAGACAAGGTGTTTTCAGCCAGGACAGTCATCGTACAGTAATCTGGAGTGAAAGTGGAAGATGAGCAGTCATCACCCCTACTACTGCTCTCCTCTGCTCGGCCCTGTGCGAAGAGGTGAGAGGTGAGTCTTGGCTGTGTGCCACGAGAGTGCCCCTGGAATAGATTTGTCCATTGTCTCAACATCTGTTTTTCCTCGGGAGGCCGGCTAACAAGGCACAGGGTGCAAATACTTGGCACGGAAAACGTAAGTACTGTCAGAAGCAATTTAAGGCAACAGATACCCACTGGGAATGCATGATTCATCACTTTCAGATTGTGGAATGGTGGAACTTCACAGCGTCGTCTTACCGTTCAAGAGGATTATTTAGTTTAAATATTAAAGTTAAATTGTCATGTGTGCAAGTACAGTGAAATGCCTTTCTTGCAAGCTCTTTCTCAACAACGCAGTAATCATTATCAGTAGTACTATAAAATAAAGTCGAACAAAAACACACCAGAAATAGAAATAAGGAGAACATGAGAAGGTAAGTAAGCGATATACAGCAATTGTATGTGCATGTGTGTAGCACTGGAGGTTGCTGAGGGGATGACGGCTCATAATAATGGCCGGAATGGAGTATATGGAATGGCATCAAACACACGGGAACACTACTACACTTCTCCATAAAGGATAGTATACAGGTTTTGGGCGGAACTCACTACAGATTCTTTAGTACTCAACATTTACCATCCTGAGTCTCATAAATCAGAGTTTATTGCACATCACTAGTTCTGTAGTGTAAGGTCCTGTTTGTATTGAACTTATTGATTTTGCTGTTTGAGTTCTTCCCTTCAGTGCTGTGCTTAAGCATGGTGCTGTTTGTCTGCTCAGTGTTCACTGAAATGAGGATGATGACAGAAGACAAGAAGCAGGTGCATGGGCCTTTTAGAGCAACCGTGTCTCACCCCTGTGCTTGTAACCCTCCTTGACCGAAGTAGAAGCTCAGTAACCAGTCTGTTTTGAGCCTCTGTGATGATTCAGAATCTTTGTCACAATGACTCACTTGTCAGGAACCTTTTTTCTTCATACTCTTCCCACTGGGCACACACTGGTTGAAGCAACGTTGTTTCCACTTCATTTCAATGAAATGATGTTGAACCAATGTGGAATATGCGCTGAATTGAAGTCTGTGCCCATTGGGTTCAGTCTGACCTTGAGAATGGGGTTACAAAGTGTTGACTTCACAAGTTCGGCTTCTTGCCATCTGACGAACATGTCGGAAGAGGTAGTAGCTCAGAGTTTGGTATAAGGGTTTTGCCATGGATGAAGGTTGGGGAGGCCAGCCCCCGATCGTGGATCGGCCTCCCGGGCAGGGTCAGCCCCCGGTCATGAACTGTGGTTGTGCTGAGCCTGCTGGCAGAGCCAACCTCCAGCCGTATGCCGAGGTTATGCTGGCCTTCCTGCTGGCTATAGCAGGATAGCCCCCGATCATGGCCCAAGGTTGAGCTGGCACCCCCAAAAGGAATATCCATGAATTGGAGGTCAAAAGTATGTGGACACCTGCTCGTCCAAAATCCAATATCATGGGCTTTAATATGGAGTTGGTCCCCTCTTAGCTGCTATAACAGCCTCCACTCTTCAGGGAAGGCTTTCCACTAGATGTTGGAATATTGCTGTAGGGACTTGCTTCCATTCAGCCATAAGAGCAATAGTGAGGTTGGGCACTGATGTTGGGCAATTAGGCCTGGCTCGTAATCAGCGTTCCAATTCATCCCAAAGGTGTTTGATGGGGTTGAGGTCAGGGCTTTGTACAGGCCAGTCAAGTTCTTCCTCACCAATCTCAACAAACCATTTCTGTATGGACCTCGCTTTCTGCATGGGGGTATTGTCATGCTGAAACAGGTAAGGGCCTGTTTCAGGGGCCTAGTTTGAACCAGGAAAAACAGCCCCAGACCATTAAACCTCCACCAAACTTTACAGTTGGCACTATGCATTGGGGCATAGTGCCAACAAAGCGTTCTCCTGGCAAACCTAGACTCATCAGTTGGAATGCCAGATAATGAAGTGTGATTCATCTCTCCAGAGAACACATTTCCACGAGCTTTACAACACACCAGCCGACGCTTGGCATTGCGCATGGTGATCTTAGGCTTGTGTGCGGCTGCTCGGCCATGGAAACATTTCATAAAGCTCCCCACAAACAGTTATTATGCCTACTTTGCTTCCAGAGGCAGTTTGGAACTCGGTAGTGAGTGTTGCAACCGAGGACAGACCATTTTTACGCGCTTCAGCACTCAGTGATCACTTTCTGTGAGCTTGTGTGGCCTACCACTTCGCAGCTGAGCCCTTGTTGCTCCTAGACGTTTCCACTTCACAATAACAACACTTGTTGACGAAATTTGACGAACTGACTTATTGGAAAGGTGGCATCCTATGACGGTGCCACGTTGAAAGTCACTGAGCTCTTCAGTAAGGCCATTTTACTGCCAATATTTATCTGTGGAGATTGCTGACAGGTGTATAAAATGAGCACACAGCCATGCAATGGGTGTGGCTGAAATAGTGGATTCGGCTCATTTGAAGGGGTGTCCATATACTACTGATGGTGGTAGTAGCAGTGGTGCTGGTGGTCGTTCGTGATGTAGGATGTGATGATAGGAAAGTCACACATGGGGACATGCTTCAGAAGGCCTGGTCAACAGGAAAGGAGGGTGAAGGGTCAGGGCTCGGCGTAGGGAGGGCCGTGGCTGTGGGGTAGAGATGGGAGCTGAGTCCCGGCTGCAGAAGAGACGGTGAGTGAGGGCAGGATGCCCAATCTGGGCTCAGCATGGACGCAGCGAGGTAGGTAGGTGTGAGGTGGAAGCGGGAGCTCTGGCGGACCGCTAGAAAGAAGGTGCATGCAGGAGCCTCAGTCCTGTCTCATCGAAGGTGGGGTCCATTTGCGGAAGGCCGTGGGAGGAGGCTCTGTCCAATCCTGCCATGGAGGAAGCCATGCGATGGCTGTGGGGATGACGTGGGAGCAGTGATGTTGTCAAGTCACTAAACCTCAAGTCTGAGTCGAGTCCCTGGTGTTCGAGTTCCAGTCTGAGTCCTGTATTCGCTAGAGTCTAGTCCAAGTCAAGACCCTTGGGAGTGCTAAAGGTGTGCTCTAAAAATGTAAAGCTACATTGGTAATGGTGTTCCACATTATGAAGGCTAGCTAGGAAACAGCGTGGGAGCGTAGTTCCAACTGTTAGAGAGAAAATGGGCGCGTGCAGGAGATTCAGCCCCGTCCTAGGGTGGGCAAACGTGTGATGAAGGCTGTGTGACGGCGGCCTGGTGGAGTGGGAGGATCGGTTCCGAATCGGCGTGGGAAAGAACCATGTGGGAATGGCCATGTGTTGGCCGTACGGTGGAAGCAGGAAGCTTGGTTCCATCTGGGCCTATGTAGCAGGCTGTGAAAAGGGAATCTGGAGTTGTGGAGTGCAGGTAGGAAGATCAAGAGGTCAAGGGTTTGGTCCAGGCAAGATGCCAAAGCTCCAGTAGAGCGCCAAGTTGGAATGGTCACGTTGCACTTCGGTGAATGAGCTGAGTCATTCACTCGACCTAGTTGAAGTGTTTGCTTGTAGACATTCACTAGAGTGGCGAATATCGAGTGGCAGGTGCATTTGGCACGGAGGACGCGAAAAGAGCAGACGAGGATGGAAAGGTAATGTAAGGGAAGGCCCCGTTCGGTCCTAGACCGAGGTTTTGCTCAATCCCACTTCCTGGTAGGGTCAACCCCCAGTTATTGACTGGGGTTGTGCTGGGCTGCCCAGCACAGGGAAAGGTAGAAGTGGACAGGGAGAAATGTTAGTTATTCTCTTTGGTGAAGTCTTTAGCCAAGTTAACCTCTGGAGAAAGCTCTGTAGCTCTGTAGTCGCCATCTTTAGCGTTACAGTATATTGCTTGGGGGTTGCTTTTATAACTGTTCATCCCAGTTTGGTGCATCTTTCAATGGATTACTATGTTGGTCGTATGAGTGTTAAGACTCACACGAATTGGTTGCCCCCAAAATGGTCCAGGCAGATGCCAGAATGGCTCATCTGGAGGAGCTGGGAACTGCCAGAAGGCAGGAGGGATGCTAAGGAGGCGGGAGGAGCACTTTGGAGACAGAGGGAAAGTGGTGCGGAGGGAGGGAGGAGGGGCAGGTGAGTGGGCGAGAGGAGCAGTGAGAAACGGGAGAAAGTGGCTGAGAAGGTAGCAGTGTTTTGCTTTGTCTTTCGTTTCTCCTAGAGCAGTGGATCCCAAACTTTTATAATCCTGTACCCCTTCAAACATTCAACCTTCAGCTGGATACCCCCTCTAGCACCAGGGTCAGCGCACTCTCAAATGTTTGCCATCATTGTAAGCCTGCCACACACAAACACTCACTAGATGATACATTTATTAAACATAAGAATGAGTGTGAGTTGTTGTCACAACCCAGCTCGTGGGAAGTGACAAAGAGCTCTTATAGGACCAGGGCACAAATAATAATAATAATACTTTTGCTCTTTATTTAAACATCTTACATATAAAACATTATTTGTTCATCGAAAATTGTGAATAACTCACCAGAGGTTAATGAGAAGGGTGTGCTCGAAAGGATGCACACGACTCTGCAATGTTGGGTTGTATTGGAGAGAGTCTCATTCTTAAATCATTTTCCACACACAGTCTGTGCCTGTATTTAGATTTCATGCTAGTGAGGGCCGAGAATCCACTCTCACATAGGTACGTGGCTGCAAAGGGCATCAGTGTCTTAACAGCTCGATTTGCCAAGGCAGGATACTCTGAGTGCAGCCCAATCCAGAAATCTGGCAGTGGCTTCTGATTAAATTCAATTTTCAGAGCCGCTTGTTGCAATTTCAATGAAGCTCCCTTGTTCAGATATCGGTAAGTGGACTGGAGGCAAGGCATGGAAGGGATAACGAATCCAGTTGTTTGTGTCATCCGTTTCGGGAAAGCACCTGCTGAATTGCGCACTCAACTTAGGTGCTTCGCTATATCACATTGTCCGTAAGCTTGAGTTCATTTGTACATAAAAAAAATCATACAATGATGGAAGACCTGTGTGTTGTCCTTGTTAATGCAGACAGAATAGCTACAACTTCTTAACCATAGCCTCAATTTTGTCCCGCACATTGAATATAGTTGGAGAGTCCCTGTAATCCTAGAGTCAGATCATTCACGCGAGAAAAAACATCACCCAGATAGGCCAGTCATGTGATTAACTCATCATCATGCAAGCGGTCAGACAAGTGAAAATGATGGTCAGTAAAGAAAACTTTAAGCTCGTCTCTCAATCAAAAAAAAAGTGTCAATACTTTGCCCCTTGATAACCAGTGCACTTCTGTATGTTGTAAAAGCATTACATAGTCGTGCCCTATATCCATCCTGCCCTGCCTTTCTAAAGTCTTCGAAAGCCAAGTGAACAAACAGATCACCGACCATTTTGAATCCCACCGTACCTTTTCCGCTATGCAATATGGTTTCTGAGCTGGTCATGGGTGCACCTCAGCCACGCTCAAGGTCCTAAATGATATCATAACCGCCATCGATAAGTACTGTGCAGCCGTCTTCATCGACCTGGCCAAGGCTTTCGACTCTGTCAGTCACCGTATTCTTATCGGCAGACTCAACAGCCTTGGTTTCTCTAATGATTGCCTCACCTGGTTCACTAACTACTTCTCAGATAGAGTTCAGTGTGTCAAATCAGAGGGCCTGTTGTCCGGACCTCTGGCAAGTCTCTATGGGGGTGCCACAGGGTTCTCGGGCCGACTCTTTTCTGTGTATATATCAATGATGTCGCTCTTGCTGCGGGTGATTCTTTGATCCACCTCTACGCAGACAACACCATTCTGTATACATCTGGCCCTTCTTTGGACACTGTGTTAACAAACCTCCAAATGAGCTTCAACGCCATACAACACTCCTTCCGTGGCCTCCAACTGCTCTTAAATGCTAGTAAAACGAAATGCATGCTCTTCAACCAATTGCTGCCCACCCGACTAGCATCACTACTCTGGATGGTTCTGACTTAGAATATGTGGACAACTATAAATACCTAGGTGTCTGGCTAGACTGTAAACTCTCCTTCCTGACTCACATTAAGCATCTCCAATCCAAAATTAAATCTAGAATCGGCTTCCTATTTTGCAACAAAGCCTCCTTCACTCATGCTGCCAAACATATCCTCGTTAAACTGACCATCCTACCGGTTCTTGACTTCGGCGATATCATTTACAAACTAACCTCCAACACTCTACTCAGAAAATTGGATGCAGTCTGTCACAGTGCCATCCGTTTTGTCACCAAAGCCCCATATACTACCCACCACTGTGACATGTATGCTCTCGTTGGCTGGTCTTCGCTACATATTCATCGCCAAACCCACTGGCTCCAGGTCATCTATCTGTCTTTGCTAGTCAAAGCCCCGCCTTATCTCAGCTCACTGGTCACCATAGCAACACCCACCCGCAGCATGCGCTCCAACAGGTATATTTCACTGGTCACCCCTAAAGCCAACACCTCCTTTGGCCGCCTTTCATTCCAGTTCTCTGCTGCCTATGACTGGAACAAATTGCAAAAATCACTGAAGTTGGAGACTTATATCTCCCTCACTAACTTTAAGCGTCAGCTGTCAGAGCAGCTTACCGATCGCTGCAGCTGTAAATAGCCCATCCAACCAACTACCAACCTCATCCCCATATTTGTTTTTGTTTTTCTGCTCTTTTGCACACCAGTATTTCTACTTACA
Source organism: Salmo trutta (assembly GCF_901001165.1). Taxonomy (NCBI): domain Eukaryota; kingdom Metazoa; phylum Chordata; class Actinopteri; order Salmoniformes; family Salmonidae; genus Salmo; species Salmo trutta. The sequence goes on along the minus strand of NC_042976.1, from coordinate 39,096,842 downwards.
CATCCTCATCTGCACATATATCACTCCAGTGTAAATTGCTAAATTATAATTATTTCGCCACTATTGGCCTATTCATTGCCTTACCTCCTTACTTCATTTGCACACACTGTATACAGATTTTTCTACTGTGTTATTGACTGTACATTTGGTTATCCCATGTGTAACTCTGTGTTGTTGGTTTTGTCGCACTGCTTTGCTTTATCTTGGCCAGGTCGCAGTTGTAAATGAGAACTTGTTCTCAACTGGCCTACCTGGTTAAAGAAAAGAGAAGTAAATGTATATATTTTTTAATCATTGCATATTGCAGAAAATACGAGAGTTCAGGGGCCTTGCTTTTAACAAAGATAACAATTTTTCGCTGTAGTGTTCAACACGTCTTTCAAGCTGTCAGGCATTCCCTTGGCAGCAAGAGCCTCTCGATGGATGCTGCAGCGTACCCAAGTGGCGTTGGGAGCAACAGCTGGCACACGCGTTACCACTCCACTATGTCTCCCTGTCATGGCTTTTCACCATCAGTACAGATACCAACATGACCAGCAGCTACGTTTGGCTACATACGGACTGTTAGTGGAATTCCCGCGAGAGAGTAACGGTTAATGTGATTGGATGTTACTTGACTAGGCTACCTGTATTTGACATTGTGTGGTTATTTCGCTGAACACTAGATGGTTTCATTTTATTTTTGGCAGTGATACAAGGTTACTCAGGCGAGAAAAAACCTTACCCAAACGTATAGCCCCGTTGGAAAATATAAATGGACTGTTTAAAAATGTTCCGTAAAAAATCTAATGTAAATGTGTATCACTTTTTCATTTGGCGTACCCCCGACAGCATTGCACGTACCACAGTTTGGGAATACCTGTTCTAGAGGAAAGGGAGAGAGGAAGGACCTCCAAGTCGGGGGAACTCAAGGGCGGAACCACGGCAATGGATCCTGGCAGTGAGGCAGCATGCCAGGCCAGTCACAGCAGGAGCCATTGACCACGGAGAAAGATCAGACCAAGAACGAAGGCATCAGCAGGGTGGACAATATTCCACAGGGGTCATTATAGGTAGAGAGGGACAGAACAGAAACATGAGTTCTTACAACTTGAAGGCACATGACAACACAAGCTAGGGGCTGCAAGGCCTAAGATGCTGCATATGGAGGCCAAACAACAGTCATGAGAGAGATCACTAGGCAGCTGTACAAAAGAGTGACGATGGATGCCGTTTAAATACTATGAGGGTGGTTGATTAAGCAAGGGGATTCAGGTGAGTGAGGCGGGCTGGTAGCTAATGAAGATTGGATGCAGGTGAGCATATTGGCATAGTCGCGGCTCTATGTCCATATGGAATACCTTGCTAATAGGCCACGGTCCAATATGGGTGTCTGGGCCCATATATGGCTTTCCTGCTCCTGGGCTATGTTCCAATATAAATGTCGGTGACCATGTATAGAGTTCCTGCTCAGGGCCACATTCCAATATGAAAGTCTCAGTCCACATAAGGAGTTCCTGCTCTAAGGCTGCCTTCCAATACGGAATGCCGACATATGGAAGTTCCTGCTGTGGATGAGATGTGTCATCTGAAGCTTAAAGTTCTCCTCCCAAAACTGCGTAATAAACTGAACATAATAGGAAACAGTTGAGAGGAACGTGTGAAAATCTGCTGCTGGTAACTAGAACAGATAACTGCAGGGAGCTTTCAATTAGCATGCTTTGTCCAGTGATTTATTGTTTTAATGGCTGAGGAAGGATTTTCTTTGGTCAGTTCACAAACTGGGCTGATGTCCTGTTAGATCTGTTATAGGATAAAAGCCTGAAAGCAGGTCTGATAGAGGCACTTCTCTTTTTTGCTGCATTATCAATTATTGAATGCTTGAAATGCTCATATATCATGTATTATTGTGTACAGTCAATAGGGAGAGTTAGAAAAGGTGCCTGAACATATTCTAAATACATTGTATTGTACTTTATTGCCACATTGACTTGATGTGCTTGGTATGAATGGACATTTATAAAGGATTGTTTTTGTTAAGTGTGGAGCATTCAACTTTGCTGTTTTATTTTGACTTCAACAAGGCCAGACAAGGTTGCTGTGCTTTATCATCTTGGTTATGGTGATAACATGCTCATATTCCTGTGTGTGTGTGGTTGCGTGTGTCTCTCGCTCACTCTCTCTGTCCATTTTACTAATACACACAGCACACAATCTGTAGAAACAAGGCAAAACAAAGGTTTCACACCTGCTTTCCCACTAGAGGCTATGTTAAAAAAAAGAAGTTTGGAACAATCTTCCTCTCATCCCCCTGCATTCCCACCCACATCCTCCCTCTGACTCCGTGTCACTGCCCTCACTGGCACAACACATTCCTGCCCTCTCTTCACCCACGTTCTCTGCTACTTTAGAGCCTCATACAAGAGCCTACCACAAGTTGCCATTTGTAGTTCTATCTGATGCAAAATGGTTACAAACTGGTTTCAGTAAAGGTTAAACATCAACTGGCATTAATACTTGCTGTGAGCAATCAAAGTTCAGACAGCAGGATGGCAATGTGACAGATAACAATTCGGACCATTAAGTCGATCTATACATTCTGCTTGAGTGTCCAACGTATCCCAGCAAGTTCCATGTTACTGTGCCTCAGCTGGAGGTGTAAAAGCTGTTTGAAGCAGGCCACACCGGAGAAACTTTAGCAGGACACCTCGTTTCTGGAGAAAATGAATGGCTTGGCATGATTCCATGGCATCCCAATTGGCCCTGGATTGATTTGAGCACTCCAAGCTGTGAGCGTTGTTGTTGTGATCAGACCTCAGATACCAGTAGGGAATTAGCCGTCCTGGTGGCTAATGGAGCTACAGGGGAACACAGTCAATCATGCTAACACTTAGCCACAAATCTCTCTCAGCTGTCTTCCACCACGCCCTATCATGGTAGTGCCAATGTGAGGCCTGAGAATATGATGTGTGCGTATGTACTTGACTGGAGTCATAGCTACTGGCAGTTTCTCAGATTGATGTGCTCTTTCTTTGGGCCTTCACTGTAATGCTTTATTTGACCCGAAGCCAAATGCCCATGCTGGAATAATAAAGATTGACTTCAGGCTCCATCTACCAGAATGGCCATTAATGAACTATTCCTGGCAGAGGACGCTCTGGGTTCTTTCTCAAAACCTTTGGCTGCCAGTGGAAAAAACTAAAAATGACTGCCCAGTGGCCGGCAGTAGAAGATGGGAGGAGATGGATTTTGAATGACATTCTGCACATTTTCTCATCTAAAGTTTTCTGTTCCCAAAACTAGAATCTGTTATGAACAGAGTGGACTAAGTTTTTTTTTAGACTTTAATCGCACTCTGTGTTGTTGTTTTTTGTCGCACTGCTTTGCTTTATCTTGGCCAGGTCGCAGTTGTAAATGACAACTTGAAACGCTTTTTTGCTTACTACATGATTCCTTATGTTATTTCACAGTTTTAATTGTCTTAAAATAAAAGAATGAAAAAGAAAATTAAAGAAAAATCCTTCAATGAGTAGGTGTGTCTAAACTTTTGACTAGTACTGTAGGGTAGGGAAATGTACTGGTGAGGGACATTAGCATATTTGGCCGCATGGTCAAATATATGTGCATTTGTGCCAACCGTCAGTGAAAGTGTTTTAGCAGTTTAAGTGTTTGGTGGCTATGCCGATGCAAGTTAAACATCTCCTTTGACACTGTCTGTCCTGCAAACATTGTAAGAGAATATGTCAGTAATGAGCAGCCCTGTGAGAGGTTATTGTGCTCTTTTTCAGTAAGTTAAAAGCAAATTGTTGCTGTGTATTTGACATTTCTTACCTGGAAATTACCAGTTAGTGTAAAGTTCACAGTACGTTGCCAGCAACCTACAGGACACTTTCTGCCACTAGCAATCCTTGCCAGGAAACTACTATGGCTTCACTGACTCTTCTATTGACAACATGTGCATCACTTGCTGATTGGCAGCGTTATGTAGCACCGGCAGCCTATCAGAAGATTGCAGGTGTATCTTATTGGAGGCGTGGCTTTCAGCTAACTTTTTAAGGTCTCCCATGAAAGGGATTGTCATCCCAGTTAATCTTGTATTCTGCTTTATTTAAAGCTGAGGTAAGTGTGTCTACTATGAAAGGGTATGCAATATTTAATTTATAGCTGATCACATGTTGTAATACTCACTTTCCTACCAGACTATCAGGTCAGAGAGAGTGATGGGTCAGCTATGTTAAATGTGACCGACTGGCTCCATTTGCTCTTATATAGCAACATTTGAAATGGTTTACTTTGGATAAAAGTAGAGACTCAGAGCTAGAAAATGGAATATCATTCACTACATTTGAGGAACAATGGGAAAGTCATTCTGCTTTGAAAGTTGATAAACTTGTAACCTCACTTTTGAGAAAATGGCCTTTGATAGTTTTGGTACCTACTGGAGAGTTCTTCTTTGTCTACACCCATTCAGCATCGTTCACACCCTCTTAACCTCTCGAGGGTATGTCGTCCCACCTACTCAACAGCCAGTGGAATCCCGTGGCGCGATATTCAAATACCTTAGAAATGCTATTACTTCAATTTCTCAAACATATGACTATTTTACACCATTTTAAAGACAAGACTCTCGTTAATCTAACCACACTGTCCGATTTCAAAAAGGCTTTACAACGAAAGCAAAACATTAGATTATGTCAGCAGAGTACCCAGCCAGAAATAATCAGACACCCATTTTTCAAGCTAGCATATAATGTCACATAAACCCAAACTACAGCTAAATGCAGCACTAACCTTTGATGATCTTCATCAGATGACACTCCTAGGATATTATGTTATACAATACATGCATGTTTTGTTCAATCAAGTTCATATTTATATCAAAAACCAGCTTTTTACATTAGCATGTGACGTTCAGAACTAGCATACCCACCGCAAACTTCCGGTGAATTTACTAAATTACTCACGATAAACGTTCACAAAAAACATAACAATTATTTTAAGAATTATAGATACAGAACTCCTTTATGCAATCGCTATGTCCGATTTTAAAATAGCTTTTCGGCAAAAGCACATTTTGCAATATTCTGAGTAGATAGCTCGCCATCACGGGCTAGCTATTTTGACACCCACCAAGTTTGGCCCTCACCAAATTCAGATTTACTATAAGAAAAATTGGATTACCTTTGCTGTTCTTCGTCAGAATGCACTCCCAGGACTTCTACTTCAATAACAAATGTTGGTTTGGTTCAAAATAATCCATAGTTATGTTCAAATATCCTCTGTTTTGTTCGTGCGTTCAAGACACTATCCGAAGGGTGACGCGCACGACACGTTTCGTGACAAAAAAATTCTAAATATTCCATTACCGTACTTCGAAGCATGTCAACCGCTGTTTAAAATCAATTTTTATGCGATTTTTCTCGTAAAAAAGCGATAATATTCCGACCGGGAAACCCTGTTTTCGTTCAAAGATGAAAAAATAAAAACATGGTGTCGGCTCGTGCACACGCCCCCAGTCTCATTGTTCTCTGATCGACCACTATCCAAATGCGCTACTGTTTTTCAGCAATGGGCTGCAAAGTCATCATTCACCGTTCTGCCGCCTTCTGAGAGCCTATGGGAGCCGTAGGAAGTGTCACGTTACAGCAGAGATCCTCAGTTTTCAATAAAGAGAGTGTAGAAGGCCAAGAAATGGTCAGATCTTCTCAGGTTTTTGCCTGCCATATGAGTTCTGTTATACTCACAGACACCATTCAAACAGTTTTAGAAACTTTAGGGTGTTTTCTATCCAAATCAAACAATTATATGCATATTCTAGTTTCTGGGCAGTAGTAATAACCAGATTAAATCGGGAGGTTTTTTTATCCGGCCATGCAAATACTGCCCCCTACCCTAGAGAGGTTAAGCTTTAGCCCCACCCATCTCTTTAAGGGTTGATCTGAGTGTTCTGTCCTAACAACAGCAGTCAACACCCAAGCTAACTGACTAACGTTGGCTAACTTGCTAGCTACTTCCAGACACAAATGACAGAATAGCTCACTCTGACCATTTTACTTGCCCATTCAGAGCTGGTTAGGCTGTTTTTATGTTATCCAGAGTGTTGGTAACTACAACTGTACTGCTGGCAACAATTTCCCTTTTTTTGCCAACGTTTACTGACACCGGCCATATTCAGCTGGTGTTGGTGTTCATAAATTCCTCAGTTATTCTGTGCTATGGCACACTCAGACGAGAGTGCTCTGAAATCAGAGTAGATAGCCAGAGCAAATTTACCAGCTAAATCTATCAACAGTTGTCGCAGTGACATCATTAACATTCTATTGAAATGGATACTTGCATAGTGGAGTCTTTTGTTAAGACATGTAGCTAGCTAGCTAAACAATGAACCATAATCCCAATGTTGATGTTACTACCCTGCATGAATCTGCAGGTAGCCAACCAACCAGGTTCAATGTTAGCTAGCTAACTTTAGGCTACAACTAGCAAAGCAAATGGCTCTGAGATATGAATAAATATTACTACACAGATCATACACGTAATACTAGCTAGCAAGCCAGCCAGCTAATGTTAGCTAGCTAGCTAACAGTACACTTTAACTTTAAATGAAAATGACTTTCTGACAAAATTAGAAACGTGTAATATCTGAAAATGTAGCTAGCTACAGTAGACTCTTACCCGTATACATGGATGAACGCCTCTTCCTCTCTGTCACTGATGCCATGGTTGCCCTTAGTTTGAAGATGTAATCTTCTACTGATTTCAAAACTCGGTCCTCCAGAAAGCGAAGAGCAACACTTATGCAGTTCTACTACGCAATATATATCTTTTAAATGCAGCGTTAGACAGGATTACGCTTGATCTGAATGAAAATAGGCCTTAATGTCAAGTGTCCCTGAACTTTTTTGTTGGTGTCATCGCACAGTTATTGACTTGATTCTGGGCAACTTTCAGCTAAGTGCAGAAATGTATTCTTGCCAGTAAATCTGTGGTTGATCGTTGTCATGGCCACAGACTCGGTGGCAAAGCAGGAAATTCATGTTGCTGGCATCCAAGAGGTTGTGAGTTTAAATCCCAGGTGTGGTTGTGTCCGAAGTGTGCTTACCAATTTTGAGGTTAATTCCAGTCAATTCAGAAACTAAACTAAATTCTACTTCATAATTCATTGAAAGTAATTGGAATTTCTGTATACTTCCTGAATACAGTTTGTTGTTGTATATTTACTGACAAAATGCAGTTCAGCTGTAGAAATACATTAAAAGTTGTTTCCACTATTTTCACCGCAACTCAATAACTGGTAGCTTACTATAAAAGAATAAGCGCATCTAAAGTATCTTATAAGTTTAAATGCAATTGCAAGTGAGGCATGCCAAGTTAATTTGTAGGACGGGCCAAAAAGTAGCCTTCCCAAGTGCATTGTGATGACAGTAAATATATAGTAGAACACTAATACAGTATCCTATTTCACACGTGGAAAATGTGTTTTTGGAAAACTTCACGTGACATTTCACATGTGAAAACGTGTTTTTGGAACACTTCACATGTAACATTTCACATTTGAAAAAGTGTTTTGGAGCACTTCACGTGATTTATTATTTTTATTTCACATGCGATTCAAGTGCAATTTCATGTGTTATCGCCAAAGTACAACCCTACCAGGGATTTGAACTCACAACCTAGACTTGAAGTACACTGACCTTTCTGCAGCATTCACATACACATTCAATACTTAATAATACATCTCTGCACTTAGCAAAATAGTGTCATCTGCACTGTTATTTTAGTTATCAGTTATTCTTGTCACGTTCTGACCAGTAAAGGGGTTATTTGTTATTGTGGTTTGGTCAGGACGTGGCAGGGGGGTATTTGTTTTATGTGGTTCGGGGTTTGTTAGTATATGTGTTTATGTAGAGGGGTGTTTGGTTAGAGTATTCTGGGGTTTTTGGGTTATGTTCTTTATTTCGTATTTCTATGTTCTGTCTATGTTGTGTATTTCTTTGTTGGCCTGGTATGGCTCTCAATCAGGAACAGCTATACATCGTTGTTGCTGATTGAGAGTCATACTTAGGTAGCCTGTTTTTCACCTGTCCCTTTGTGGGAAGTTGTGGTTGCATAGCTGTGTGTTTAGCCTGCAATCCTGTTCGTTCGATCGTTTTCTTGTTTTTGTTTGTTACGTGTTCAATAAAGTCACTATGAGCACTCAACCCGCTGCGCCTTGGTCCACTACGTACGACGACCGTTACAATTCTGACTATTCACTCATCATTGATTTCAGCAACTTGAGGGGTTTTTGTATAGTTGTCTAATGTTGATTTGGCATATTATTCTGATTTAATGTTACTCCTGAATCACTATGATAAATATAATAGTTTTTCTTCAGTGTATTTTTAACAAAGCTGAGATCTACTTTGAAGTCCAAAGTGTAGGAATACAGGTGAAATCAGTCATTGACACAGATCATAGCAGGATGATTGAAATGCAGTGAACCAAGAGGTTGTGAGTTCAAATCCCAGGTAAGGACATAATGAATAATAATTCAAGTATAAACACACTCGTTCACATATGAAAATCTGAAGTGTTCCAAAAACGCATGTGAAATGTCAAGTGAAGGGTTCCAAAAACACATGGTTGTACACGATTTCACATGTGCCAAACGTGTGGAAATGTCACATGGGAAATCATGTGGGTTTTCCATAAGGGTTGTTAATGACCCCTGTGACTCAGGCCCTGGGAAACTCGACCCTTGATACAAATTTGGTCTTCCACCCCGTTCTCTGTTTGGAATTCCAGGTGTCCAGGGTGACCAATACTGTCTGTTTGCACTTCCAACTTCCTTTATAAAAGCAGCCTTTCCTCTCATCAGGCATAGATTGGCAGTGGGAGAGGGGAGGGTTAAGGTTACTTTTATTAGTATGTTTTCATGTTGTTTATTTATCCCTTGAATGATTCTGAAATTGGACTATACAGACAAAGGCGGGAGATGCAAATGGTGCCTGGTGGCCAGGCCCATTTCAGTACTGAGAAATCTGTTACTGTTTAAACTTTCAACATGGGAAAACATACACACTACACATGGTTGAGTTTGCAACACATCAGCTGCCAAGGACTGCTCCTGCACCTCAGTGCAAGATAACAGGAGAAAGTAGAGGATATGATTTCCATTGTGGTACATTGTGAGGCTAATCAACTATGGGCAACCCCACTGTGTAAGCTGGGTCCTCCCGCCACCCTGACCACTCTCTCACAATGCTGAGGGAGCAGTGGTGCAGAGGAGCCCCATAAATCTACTGGGGTGGATACATCTACCATAGCCTTACGCATACAATAACCAGATTCAAATCTACAAGACAATGTCATACATTTAAGTTTGAGTAAACTATGAGTGAGAACACTCAATGAAATGCAGGCAGCTTTCCAGTTCAGTAAAATTGCTTTTGTTGAGGTGTGATTCACGGAACCTCTGTCCTGCTGAGAGTGTTGCAGCATTCATCACTATGGCAACTCACTCTTGGTAATCCCTTAGTTCAGTGTACCCAATGTTTATACATGGTTGTTTGTGTAGTGGGTATCCATACACAACCCCCAAAGCAACTTGTGGCTCATTTTCCCCTTTGTCTTAGCACACAAAACTAATTTACTGAAAAATAGCATATTGATTTGCTGATTAGTCAAGCACCAACTGTTGTTTGAAAATGTCATATGATTCATATAACCATTGGTCAATAAAAATGCATGCATGCCATGAGTGTATGGAATTTTTCGTAACGTATCACACATGATTGTGTATCCTGTGAACACGGATACGATTTCCTTAATGGTTTTTAGCTTTGCAAGACCGTTCCCTGTCAGACTGGGGCCAAAGTAGCTCTGAGACTGTTCCTCTGCTGGGTGCAGGAAGAGACTGTTTATGTTGGGACCATCCATCCCTGGGCCCTCATGATTGAGCACATGTTTCCTTTGAATTAGTCATGCTGGCTTTTGTCAGATGTGAGGGTATTTTTGAACAACAATAGCCTCCATGGGCAAGCTGCAGTAGACAATTACAACTGGAAGGAAGTCTTCACTTTGGAACACAATACTGCTATTTAGGTTAACATCTGATGTGCTTGAGTGCATATTATTCAGCTGATAATGTAAGTATTGACGGGATTTTTCTGGTTTTCTGACACTTTGAAATTGTATTTTTCGTTTACACATTGCACTCATTTTGCACGTTTAAATGTTGAATACAACATTGGTGTGCACAGAATATAATTGTGTTATTAATCTATTATATATGTACTATAATACAGAATGAGCAATTTTTGATGATATTATAAATGTACCTTATTCAGTAATTACCTGCCGATGAGCCTTGTGATGCTATGCAAGAACAACCTGTGAGGCACATGGCGAGATGCATGGCTTTGTATCAAAGGAACACAATCCTGCAGTTTGCAGAGAGACAACAAAGGGGAGTCCCCCAGAACTCCCTGCCTCATCTGCTGGACCTGCCTGAGAAAGAATGCAGTGAGGTCCGTGAGGTCCCAGTCCCCTCATTGTTTATTCAGAGGCACACCTCCCTCAGAGGAGTCGTAAATGGAGGCAGTGCTTTGTGAGGGGGACCAGAGCAGATTTACTGCCAGGGGTTCCTCCACAAAGGGCCTTGTCACTGTCACAACAGGAGCAGACGAGGAGCTCTCCCTTTCACACAGTGGGATTTAACGCCACGCTTCACACAGCCACTGGTGCAGACAGAACTATCTGGCTACAGACTTTTCATTGGTCCCCCCCAGACCCCCCTGCTCTGGTCCCCCTCACTCACCAGGCATTCACACACGTTCACTGTAAAGCAGTTAGAGGTCTGTGTACTCCATATTAATAGCTGTGACTGTTTGTTTTTCCAACAGCCTTTCCAGAAACGTATAACCTTGATAAAATGTTGATGTTAAGTTTCCTATATAGTTGAATATTTGTATTTACCTATTTTTTATTATAAAAAAAAAGAAAAAAAAGGGATGCCGAGAGAGAGGATTGTGCGGGTGGTGTCGGAATAGTCACACAATGGTTACACCAGAGACTGTGCTCTGTGGCGTTTCATGGTGAATTTGTCTCAGATAACACTCTATCACCCCTGTTTCAGATGTCAGACTGAATTAAGATGAATATGCAAACATAAGCATGACAAATCCGTCCGAGTGATGTTTTGATAACGCCAAATACCCACCTGATATGCATGTAGCCAGGATATCTCCCCAAACACAGATGTTTGAAATCATCATGACGTGATCATGTAACCAGTGATCCTCTCCTCGCATAGTGAAGTATGGGAGTGTGATTTATTAGAGCTACACCAAGGGGGATTACAAAGGCATCCAACTTAAAACGGATCTCATGAATGAGAATGCTTTGAAATCCCTTTGAACCTACTTCCTCGTGTGCAGACCTGAAGATACAGTATGACAGTAGGCTAAGTATGTAATAACTGAGGTGGACAGATGGCATGATAATGACGGAGGAGTTCTGTACTCCTTAGTGGTCTAGTAGTGCATCTGTCATTGCATTGCATAGCAGTGACCAGTCCAGGATTGTTAGATGGGGTGTAACGGCAGTTGTCTAAATGCCTTTATGAGTGCCATGCCTGCTGTTCTCTTTGGGCTGTGTCCGATAACTTGTGGGTTTGATTTCTTTAGCCAGTCAGCTCTGATTTCACCACAGTGTAACTTCAGAAGTTAGTCCTTTAATCTCAAAAGCAGCTTGGGTGACAGGTCTGCAAAATCCAAACGGCAGTGTTACAAAGGTGCCTGAACAAAGCAATAAAGTCTGATCGCAAAAAGTACTAAAAGTTATCAATCTCTTTTTTTCTATATAAATCACCAATCTTTAGAGTGATTATAGAATATATAAAACGTATATAATGGTTTGAACATTATGGAAAATAAATGTTAAATTAGGTGCACCTAAATAGCACACAGTCATTTTCAAATCATGTCTGACATTTTGCACCACAGCTTGACTACGCAGGGGCCCATATCAGCCTCAGACATCCTTCCCCTCTTTAGCATCATCTGGTAGAAAAACAAAAACATTGCTTCTGAAAGATAGCGACAGTTGGGGCATGACATGCATGCTTCAAAAATATATGCCACTGAGATGTGCCACACATTTTGAAAAGAATGTTACAGCAGTTTACTTGGGGTCAGTCTTTGCGTACAGGACTCATCGTTGTATTTTGAGCATACAAAGTTGCAAATGTTGTAAGAAGACAAACCACATATAAAGGTAAAAGCTCCCTCCTGCGACAGATGTAGGATCTTAGTTTGATCACTCTTTTGTTGCTGAGAATTTTCTTGCAAAGCAGGAAATGCAAACTTGTAGCGTATTTGAGTTTTAAAAAGGCTTCTAATGTTTGAAAATATCCACTTGGAAATTTCAGACGTGATGTCCCTAACAAAAAATCTATCAACCCCTACAACAATTTCCATTCATCGTAATCCACATAATAACTGTTGCTGCAGGACTTATTTTCCTGCTGTTGCAAACCGGCTCAAATTACGATCCTACATCTGTATACAAATGACTCAAATGTAAAGGCAAATATGTAAAGAAAGGCTCTCTCATCTGTGAACACCCACCTGTGTCCCTCCTCAATATGCACCGTCTCTCAGGTTACCCCCTACCCTTGACAGACTAGCAGACTGACATCTGACAGCTCACGTTACACAGCCACCCAGGGCTATAGTGGACATGAAAGCCCTAGCTGGCCCTGCTGTTTATCTGGTTTCTTTTTTTATTTCTATACTAGTTTGGTAATTAAAGGCTACACCTCATACAGTACATTCGGAAATTATTCAGACCCCACCCCTTTTTTCACATTTTGTTACGTTACAGCTTCATTCTAAAATGGATTAAATAAACAATTTTCCTCATCAATCTACACACAATACTCCATAATGACAAAGCGAAAGCAGGTTTTAAGAAATTGTTTGCAAATTTATTCCAAATAAAAAACAGAAATATCTTATTTACATAAGTATTCAGACCCTTTGCTATGAGACTCGAAATTGAGCTCAGTTGAGTCCTGTTCCCATTGATAATCCTTGAGATGTTTCTACAACTTGATTGGAGTCCACCGGTGTTACATTTAATTGATTGGACATGATTTGGAAAGGCACACACCTGTCTATATAAGGTCCCACAGTTGACAGGTCACTCTGACAGAGCTCCAGCACTCCTCTGTGGAGATGGGAGAACCTTCCAGAAGGATAACCATCTCTGCAGTAGTCCACCAATCAGGCCTTCATGGTAGAGTGGCCAGACGGAAGCCACTCCTCAGTAAAAGGCACATGACAGCCATCTTGGAATTTGCCGAAAGGCACCTAAATGACTTTCAGACCATGAGAAACAACATTCTTTGATCTGATGGAACCAAGAAGGAACCCTTTTGCCTGAATGCCAATACCATCCCTACGGTGACGCATGGTGGTGGCATCATCATGCTGTGGGGATGTTTTTCAGTGGCAGGGACTGGGAGACTATTCAGGATCGAGTGAAAGATGAATGATGTAAAGTACAGAGAGATCCTTGATGAAAACCTGCTCCAGAGCGCTCATGACCTCAGACTGGGGCGAAGGTTCACCTTCCAACAGGACAAAGACCCTAAGCACACAGCCAAGACAACGCAGGAGTGGCTTCAGGACAAGTCTCTGAATGTCCTTGAGTGTCCCAGTCAGAGCCTGGACTTGAACCCAATCGAACATCTCTGGAGAGACCTGAAAAAAGCTGTACAGCAACGCTTTCCGTCCAACCTGACAGAGATTGAGAGGGTCTGCAGAGAAGAATGGGAGAAACTCCCCAAATACAAGTGTGCCAAGCTTGTAGCGTCATACCCAAGAAGACTCGAGGCTGTAATCGCTGCCAAAGGTGCTTCAACAAAGTACTTATTAAAGGGTCTTATCAGGATAAAGGTAAGACCCAGATGCAGCCCGTGTCGAAGTAGCAATATTTCTTACAGCAACGGGCAAAGGTACAGGACGGCAGGCAGGCTCAGGGTCAGGTCAGGCAGAGGTCGGTAATCCAGAGGTGGGGCAAAGGTACAGGACGGCAGGCAGGCAGGCTCAGGGTCAGGGGGAAGCAGAGTGGTCAGGCGGGCGGGCTCAGGGTCAGGACAGGTAAGGGTCAAAACCAGGAGGACGAGAAAAGAGAGACTGGGGAAAAGCAGGAGCTGATACAAAAAAATGGTGGTTGACTTGACAAACAAGACGAACTGGCAACAGACAAACAGAGAACACAGGTAAAAATACACAGGGGATAATGGGGAAGATGGGCGACACCTGGAGGGGGGTGGACAGGTGAAACAGATCAGGGTGTGACAGGTCTGAATACTTATGTAAATGTGATCTTTTTTATTTGCATTTTTACAAATACATTTGCAAAGATTTCTAAAAACGTGTTTTTGGTTTGTCATTATGGGGTATTGTGTGTAGATTGATGAGGATTTATTTTTTAAATAATTTTTTTAATAAGGCTGTAGCGTGACAAAATGTGGAAAAAGTCAATGGTTCTGAATACTTTCCAAATGCACTGTAGGTAAAAGGCCCTGGTAACTTCATGACCAGGGGCGGAAATCCCGGGGGGGACGGGGGGGACACGACCCCCCCATCCTGGGAAAAATATGATTTGTCCCCCCCAATATATCACTGAAACATAGCTATGTAATTTAAATAATATTAATAATACGCAATGAAAGCAATTGTGTTGATTATAGACACTTAATAGCGCGTTTTTAAGTTTCAAAAGATTGCGACCCCCCCACCCTTTGCCTCACAATGGTTTGACCCACTGCCAGTTCCTTAGTTGGCAAGGTAACGGAGGGGTCGTGTTTACTGTCTGAAATGCACTCAATGAACGTAACTGACGTGAGGTTAATCCAGTCAATCGCGCACACACACTAGCTGAATATGCAGAGCTAGCGCGCAAATATTAACTATTAAGCTAGCTAGTACCTATTCCATTTATGTGGCCTCGTCAAAGATGGAATCTTTGCTATCGTCAATTTATTCCAAGATCAGCATGCAGATGATGTAAGTTAGTGCTTCAAAGTCCCTGTGATAAGGTTAGCGATAAACTGAAGTCCAAACTGAACAGAACTACACTCTCTTCTACCATTGTCTTAAATATATTTAATGGTCTCGTTGCAAAAGCTAAA